>NC_135232.1:370571299-371191716 GCF_051348905.1 Ranitomeya variabilis
AGAAGAAGGACGGATATGCCCCTTCTCAAGAGACTCCTTGATATATGAACGCATCGCGGTATGTTCAGGTACCGACAGATTAAACAGTCTCCCCTTAGGAAACTTACTGCCAGGGATCAAATCTATTGCACAGTCACATTCCCTATGAGGAGGCAGTGCACTGGCCTTAGACTCGCTGAAGACATCCTGATAATCAGACAAATACGCCGGAACTTCCGAAGGCGTAGAAGAAGCAATAGACAAGGGCAGGGAATCTCCATGAATTCCATGGCAGCCCCAACTTGACACTGACATAGCCTTCCAGTCCAAGACTGGATTATGGGTCTGTAACCATGGCAAACCCAAAACAACCAAATCATGCATTTTATGCAGAACAAGAAAACGTATTACCTCCCGATGTTCGGGAGTCATGCACATGGTAACCTGTGTCCAAAACTGCGGTTTATTTTTTGCCAATGGCGTAGAATCAATACCCCTAAGAGGGATAGGATTTTCCAATGGCTCAAGAACAAATCCGCAGCGCTTGGCAAATGACAGATCCATAAGGCTCAGGGCCGCACCTGAGTCCACAAACGCCATGACAGGATACGATGACAGTGAGCAAATCAAAGTTACAGATAGAATAAATTTAGGTTGCAAATTACCAATGACGACCGGACTAACAACCTTAGTAAGACGTTTAGAGCATGCTGAGATAACATGTGTAGAATCACCACAGTAGTAACACAAGCCATTCTGGCATCTATGAATTTTCCGCTCATTTCTAGTCAGGATTCTATCACAATGCATTAATTCACGTGCCCGTTCAGACAACACCATGAGGGAATTTGCGGTTTTGCGCTCCCGCAACCGCCGGTCGATTTGAATAGCCAGGGCCATAGAATCATTCAGACCTGTGGGAATGGGAAAACCCACCATCACATTCTTAATGGCTTCAGAAAGACCATTTCTAAAATTTGCAGCCAATGCACACTCGTTCCACTGGGTCAGCACGGACCATTTCCGAAATTTTTGGCAATACACTTCAGCCTCGTCCTGGCCCTGAGACATAGCCAGCAAGACTTTTTCTGCCTGAATCTCAAGATTGGGTTCCTCATAAAGCAAACCGAGCGCCAGAAAAAACGCATCAATATCAGCCAATGCCGGATCTCCTGGCGCCAGCGAGAAAGCCCAATCCTGAAGGGTCGCCCCATAAAAAGAAATAACAATTTTCACTTGCTGAGCGGAGTCTCCAGAGGAACAGGGTCTCAGGGACAAAAACAATTTACAATTATTCCTGAAATTTCTAAACTTAAATCGGTCTCCAGAAAACAGTTCAGGAATCGGTATCTTAGGTTCTGACATAGGATTTCTGGTAACATAATCTTGTATGCCCTGCACACGAGCAGCAAGCTGGTCCACACTTGTAATCAAGGTCTGGACATTCATGTCTGCAGCAATCACAAGCCACTCAGAGGTAAAGGGGAAAAGAAAAAAAAATGAGAGAGAGAAAAAAAAACTCAGAACTTTCTTTCTTATAATCCCGCTTCTGCAATGCATTTAACATTTAATACTGGCCTGGCAAACTGTTATGACCCCAATGGCGAGGGTCTCAGAGATATCAGCAAGTCTGCGAAATACAAAAATCCAGCTCATAGGGCAGTGGTAAGTGGGTTGACCATATATCTACTCCTAACGCCAACACTAGAAGTAGCCGGGGAACATGCCTACGTTGGTCGCTAGATGTCTCGCGCCAGCCGGAGGACTAACTACCCCTAGAAGAGGAAAACAAAGACCTCTCTTGCCTCCAGAGAATAGACCCCAAAAGTTGGATACAAGCCCCCCACAAATAATAACGGTGAGGTAAGAGGAAATGACAAACACAGAGATGAACTAGGTTTAGCAAAGAGAGGCCCACTCACTAATAGCAGAATGTAGTAAGATAACTTATATGGTCAACAAAAACCCTACAAAAATCCACACTGGAGATTCAAGAACCCCCGAACCGTCTAACGGCCCGGGGGGAGAACTCCAGCCTCCCTAGAGCTTCCAGCAAGGATAGGATACAGATTATGTACAAGCTGGACAAAAATGCAAACAAAAACAATAGCAAAAAGCAAGAAAGCAGACTTAGCTTAATCAAGCAGGAACCAGGATCAGTAGACAAGAGCACTACAGATTAGCTCTGATATCAACGTTGCCAGGCATTGAACTGAAGGTCCAGGGAGCTAATATAGCAACACCCCTGACCTAACGACCCAGGTGAGCATACAAGGGATGATAGACATACCCAGAGTAAAAACACTAGTAGCCACTAGAGGGAGCCAAAAGGTAAATTCACAACAGCTTGCACAGTCTATCCAGCATATGCAAGGTGGATTTCCACCTTGTTGGTACATCGAATATCAGCCGGTGAGCGAGAGCGAGAGACACCTTCGTCAGGGGTTGTGCAACAATGATAATAGCGTGAGTTTAAAAAGGACTAAGCCCGGAACCGCAAACATGACCCGGAAGTTGTCATGTGTCATCAGTAGTGTTGAGCATTCCGATACTGCAAGTTTGAATTCCGATACCGAGATCCGATATTTTTGTGGTATCGGGTATCGGTATCGAAACAACATTAATGTAAAAATGTGTAAAAGAAAGAATTAAAATAAAAAATATTGCTATACTCACCTCTCCGACGCAGCCTGCACCTTACCGAGGGAAGCGGCAGCGTTCTTTGTTTAAAATTCGCGCTTTTCTTTCCTTTACTGAAGTCCCGGCTTGTGATTGGTCGCGTGCCGACCATGTGGCCGGGACGCAACCAATCACAGCAAGCCGTGACGTAATTTCAGGTCCTTCAGGATTTTAAAATTACGTTCCGGCGTTGTGATTGGTTGCGTCGCAGTCACATGGGCAACGCAACCAATCACAGCAAGCCGTGACGTAATTTCAGGTCCTTAAGGATTTTAAAATTACGTCCCGGCTTTGTGATTGGTTGCGTCGCAGTCACATGGGAGACGCAACCAATCACAAGCCGTGACGTCACGGGAGGCTGGACACGTGCGCATTTTAAAATGGGCGCGTGTCCAGCCTCCCGTGACGTCCCGGCTTGTGATTGGTTGCGTCGCGATCAACCAATCGCAAGCCGGGAGGCTGGACACGCGCGCATTTTAAAATGAGCGCGTGTCCAGCCTCCCGTGACGTCCCGGCTTGTGATTGGTTGCCTTGCGGTAAGGTGCAGGCTGCGTCGGAGAGGTGAGTATAGCAATATTTTTTATTTTAATTCTTTCTTTTACACATTAATATGGATCCCAGGGCCTGAAGGAGAGTTTCCTCTCCTTCAGACCCTGGGAACCATCAGGAATACCGTCCGATACATGAGTCCCATTGACTTGTATTGGTATCGGGTATCGGTATCGGATTGGATCCGATACTTTGCCGGTATCGGCCGATACTTTCCGATACCGATACTTTCAAGTATCGGACGGTATCGCTCAACACTAGTCATCAGGCCAACCGCGATGCCGGCCGGCGTCGGACTCCCAAGCAGAAAGAAAGAGATCATGGGGCCCCACGTGATCGCAAACACCTGACCGGAGATATGAAAGCCGGAAGGTGCAGCGGTGCCAGGAGAAGCATGAACAACTGAATGGCATTACAGAATGCTACTAAATATACACAAAACATAGAATTTGTCGATAGGCCGTAGTCCATGGATGTACCCAATCATATTTGTATATTGTAATGCTGAATATAACTAAAACGAAAGAATCATAGCAGTGTAACAAGTGGTGATAACATACAAAAAGAAGCACCCATTAACAATGAATATTAAAGAGCACCATACACTACCATGTTGGCCATTCATTAAAGATTACTTTTAGGCACCACTCCTCCTATACTCTAGCTCTCAAATAACAAGGCATAACTAATCTATATTAGCAAAGATTAATTAATATTAAATCAATGAAATATCGCCATGTAAGGCTATTGTGTCCAATAAGGGCAACACAGCCACCCTACAGAATCATTATATTATATACTGTAGCAACTACAAACCCCACATTATTAACACAATAATAAAGAATTTTGGGGATCAAAATTACAAAACATATCATTTAACATAACATGGGGAATATAACATTTCCTCTTATCCTGAAGCCGTGACATTCTTCAAGATTCCATAGGGAGTGTACATAGGAATCCTGGTACGGTGCAATTAGTCCACATCATGAGGAACCCAAAGGGCCAATATTGTCAATTAAATTCTTCCTCTGTCATTGCAGCGGAACCACCCGGAGCGAAGATAAAGGTATACAAAAATATAAAAAGGACTAGAATAAAAAGATAAAAAGTGTTAAAAACAGACAGCAACCCCAGGGATAAAGGTCACTACAGTCAACATTACACAGTGATCACAGGAAGGGAACATAGCTAATATTCTCATTAAGTCCCACTGGGTGGACTGTGCCAAGGGTCCAAATCCATCTGGATTCTAGCTGAGCAAGTCGCTTTAAGACCACACCACCCTGAGCCCTGACTTCAACCATATCAATACCCCTAAGCCTGAGGAGGCTGGCATCGCATCCATGAAACTTATAAAAATGACGAGGTAACGTTTTCAACATGGATATGTCCTCACTTGAGTGGATGGTATACACCTCGATAGTGATGTGATGCTGGTGACAGCAGATATTGAATCTTTATATACCAGCATTAGACATGAAGATGGACTTCGGGCTACGAGATTCTTTCTAAATACTTCCAATCTACCTAGTGACATTATTAAAATTTTCACTCACCCATAATTTTTTTCATATCAAGGGGTCCTTCTTCCTGCAGCTCCTGTGAACAGCCATGGGGGCTCCTTTTGCCCCAGCTTATGCAAACCTGTTCCTGGTGCTGTGGGAGAGGGACCTCTCCCTGCTGGATCTCTCGTCGTCAATGGACCACATTCTTTCTTGGACGCGTTACATTGACGACAAGATCTACATTATATTCATTGTTAATGGGTGCTTCTTTTTGGATGTTATCACCATTTGCTATACTGCTATGATTCTTTAGTTTGCGTTATATTCAGCATTACAATATACAAATAAGATTGGTTACATCCATGGACTACGGCCTATCGACAAATTCTATGTTTTGTGAATATTTAGTACCATTCTGTAATGCCACTCAGTTGTTCATGCATCTCCTGGCGCCGCTGCGCCTGCCGGCTTTCATACCTTCGGTCACATGTTTGCGATCACATGGGACCCCCATGATCTCTTTCTTCCTGCTTGGGAGTCTGACGCCGGACGGCGTCGCGATTGGCCTGACGACGCATGACAACTTCCGGGTCATGTTTGCAGTATACTTCTGGACCTAGTCCTTTTTAAACTCACGCTATTATCATTGTTGCATGCCCCCTGACGAAGGTGTCTCTCTGAACCGTTATCTGTTTCCGTTTTCCCTGTTTCCCAGGTTTTCTATCTTTCTATCTTTCTTTCCCATTCTTATCCTGATCCTTTCCCTTTACTATTTCCTTTTCTTTTCTGCTCTTTTCTTTCCTTTCACCCATTCCTTTACTCCCCCTTTGTTATCTCCTTCAGTTCTTTTCCCTTCCTATTCCTTTTCCTCTTTTGTCCATTCTCTCTTCTTTCCCTTCCCAACTTTCCTTGCCCCCATCTTTCCCTTCTTTATCCTTTAGATTTTTGGGTAAAAATTGTACATTGTATTACTGATTTTTTTTGTACTCTATTGCAAATATTTTCAGGTTTTTTTGCTGTATTTCATAATTGCATATTTTTTACTGTCTTCTCTACCCTTACCTTCCTTGTTTATGTAAAAACTCCCCTAATAAAAATCATTTAAACAAAAAAAAATTATGGAAGAAAACATTGACATTTGTTTGTATTCAATATATATTTGCAATCACTCTGTGGAAGAAAACTATATTAATAGGCAAAATGTTGGCTGATATAATATTAGGTGTCGAGTTCCTGCCGCTGCACAGGGGAAATCTCAAACCATGTCTGCTGCGGTTTCCCATTCTCCTCCAGCCACAGTGGAGCCTGCTCAACGGAAACGTCGGTTCCAGCGTCTGGCTCTGGCTGATAATGGACAACTGGTTACTACTGCCCTACCAGGCTCTACCTTTTGTAGCCAGCAATGATCAGCAGCAAGAAGGTCTTTCTGGGACTAAGTCCTGCTTTTCCCATACTGAGCATGCCCACGGGATGACCTCCCATTGGAGGTCGGGGTCACATGCTTAGGTCCTGTTGCGGCTCCTATTGGACCACTAGGAAGGTCCTTGTATGCTGCAGCTATAAAAGGTTTGCATGGCCACACGGCCATGCGCTAGTATCAACCTATGTCATGAGCTTTGCTGCTTTTGTGGTCATGTCTGCATGAGGTCAGGGTTGGCTGAAATAAGCCCCTAGAATACCAGCACCTCTGGTGAGGAGATTTGTGTGTTTGAATTCAGGGCTGCCATATAGCCACTAGAATTCCGGCTCCACCCGAGAGGAGGTGTTTGTGTGCTTTGCTGACTGCGTGACCACTGGTTGCTCTCTGCTCAGTTAGGTAGCTGTGATCCTCTGTGAGGTTAACAGGGCACAGCGTTTTCCTATCTATGCGATTCTGTGAAGTAACAGAGCCGCTTATACCACCAAATAGTGCCACCAATTCTAGCAGCAGGTACTCTCCTGCACGGTGGACCCCGGGTTGTGAACGCACCTATTATTACTTATATATATACTCGGTGCGTTTCGCCAACCCTAACATATAAAGAATTAACATGTCTGCTTATTCACCCTATTTTTCATCAATCTTTTTAGCTCTGTAATTAAAATGATAACTTGAGAGCAATATACTTACTTATGCAATGTTTTAGACTGTTCATCAGTTTAGGGATTCTTATAAGCATTATTATTGAAGTGAAAATATTTCAATGAGCTGTCAAATAATTTCTGAGTGTATTCTCTCGATCCAACAGCAACAAATCCTATGCAAACAAATCAAGTGGAGCAGAAATCCCTCGCACAAGATGATAGGCGAGTTCTCCATGTTAAAACTGTATTCAAGCCAAGTTTCATGTACTTTGATGGCTGACCTCCAACTCCTGACATATTCATTATATTCCAGCATGTTGGGTGCAGATTGCAGTGAAGTGATGACAGCTACAAGACAGCCAACGAGGAATATGGGCATTCTGGCAACAGGTGGCCTTTCACTTGTACAGGGAAAGTTAATCTAGTTTATCATCAAAGAATATTATGTTAGAGAAGTGTCATTTTTGTGAAAGTTCTGGTGACAGATCAAATAAAAAAAATCTTTCTTCCAAAGAGCATGACATTTTTGAGTGGCCCTTTCAATCTTCTTGATTGCTTACGCTTGCTTAGAGACAATAAAAATTGACTTCATTGTCTGCTGGATCGTATTGCCAGTTCCAAATTAAGGTCTATTAGCAGTCAGATGTTCGCACACTAGCATGTGTGTTCGATTTGTCATTGCAGCTGGTCAAATGTTCAAAGAGGCAATATAGAAAATATTTAAACACATGTATCTGTGCTGTGCAGAGAGCAGGGCTATAAAACAGCATTAAAGCTGGCTATTTTCACATTGGGATGCTAAATGTTACAAATTAACTAATGATTTAATCAAATTTTAGTTTTGATTATCTTATCTGGACATGAAGAACAGACAAGAATAGTGAACTGGAGGGCTATCTTGTCAAGGTAGCCAATGAAAAGTTGATATCAGTAGTCTTTGGAGTTTCAGGACATCTTTTGGCATAGATTTTTAGTTATTTTCTGTATCTTATAAAAAAGTTTCATTTATGATATAGTTCACTGGACTACGCTTATGGAAATGAAGAATCCTCAATGGTATAAAATGAAGATTTTTATTACACCAACGCATTTCGAAGATAGACTAACACCTTTTTCAAGGTAAAAAAAATCACCCCAGATGAGCACTACCATCACTCCCACCCTCTCTCATTTCTCTTGCTGTATTGCCCTATTTCTTGCTTCTTTACCAACCAGACCTCAGCAATTTATTACATACTGCAATGTCATTTATACTTGCTTATATTCTAAAAAGAAGCAGCTGTGAACAATATTGCCATAAAATTACTCAACGTGTTTGTCTTTTGGAGAGTAGTTGGTAACAGTATACATTGTACACTCATTGTTTCACTCAAACTATGTAAGAGAATTTAATGGAAGTTAGCAGAACTACACATACCAGAAGCGCACTACGGGGTCCTGCACTTCTGGAAAATTGAACCTGTACTTATTGTCATTGATTTATGTACTGGATATATTACTAAAGGACAAAGAAAATTGTAATTTGAACCTAAAAGTAGCTTTGAACCTCATAAAATGTTCTTTGCACTTTAAAGTTCTGAAATATTCCGATTGATTGAGGCACAGTAATAAAGAATGCAAATATTTAGCAAAATTAAAGGATCAAATACATATGGTTGAGCTACTGTGCAAACAATACAGATTCACACTTTTCTCCAACTAAGTGTACATATAAAGTTTGTTACTATAATGTATTTTCTCTATTTGTCATAACATTTTACCATAAAAATCAAGTTATAATGTATTTTGATTTTATTACACAGCAATTATTTGGTTCATATCTAAGGTCTCCTTCACATGTCTGTATAAAATGTGTATGTGAAAAAATGGTACCGGTGTCACCAGTGTTTGCCATCAGTGTGTCTGTTTTTACCATCAGTGTGTCTGTTTTTACTGTCAGTGTGTCATCAGTGTGTCTGTTTTTACTATCAGTGTGTCTGATTTTACCATCAATGTGTCATTAGTGTGTCTGTTTTTACTATCAGTGTGTCTTTTTTTTTCCGTCCGTGTGTCATCAGTGTGTCTGTTTTTACCGTCAGTGTGTCATCAGTGTGTCTGTTTTTACTGTCAGTGTGTCATCAGTTTGTCTGTTTTTACCGTCAGTGTGTCATCAGTGTGTCTGTTTTTACCATCAGTGTGTCATCAGTGTGTCTGTTTTTACCATCAGTATGTCATTAGTGTGTCTGTTTTTACCATCAGTGTGTCATCAGTGTGTCTGTTTTAACTATCAGTGTGTCATCAGTGTGTCTGTTTTTACCATCAATGTGCCATCAGTGTGTCTGTTTTTACCATCAGTGTGTCATCAGTGTCCGTTTTTGCAATCAGTGTATCCATTTTTACCGTCAGTGTGTCATCGGTGTCTCTGTTTTTACCATCAGTGTGTCATCTGTGTCCATTTTTACCATCACTGTGTCATCAGTGTGTCATTGCTGTGTCTGTATACCATCTACTGTACAGTGCCTACAAGTAGTACCCCCTGCAGATTTAGCAGGTTTAATAAGATGCAAATAAGTTAGAGCCTTCAAACTTCAAACAAGAGCAGGATTTATTAACAGATGCATAAATCTTACAAACCAAAAAGTTTTGTTGCTCAGTTAAATTTCTATAAATTTTAAACATAAAAGTGTGGGTCAATTATTATTCAACCCCTAGGTTTAATATTTTGTGGAATAACCTTTGTTTGCAATTACAGCTAATAATCATCTTTTATAAGACCTGATCAGGCCGGCACAGGTCTCTGGAGTTATCTTGGCCCACTCCTCCATGCAGATCTTCTCCAAGTTATCTAGGTTCTTTGGGTGTCTCATGTGGACTTTAATCTTGAGCTCCTTCCACAAGTTTTCAATTGGGTTAAGGTCAGGAGACTGACTAGGCCACTGCAACACCTTGATTTTTTGCCTCTTGAACCAGGCCTTGGTTTTCTTGGCTGTGTGCTTTGGGTCGTTGTCTTGTTGGAAGATGAAATGACGACCCATCTTAAGATCCTTGATGGAGGAGCGGAGGTTCTTGGCCAAAATCTCCAGGTAGGCTGTGCTATCCATCTTCCCATGGATGCGAACCAGATGGCCAGGCCCCTTGGCTGAGAAACAGCCCCACAACATGATGCTGCCACCACCATGCTTGACTGTAGGGATGGTATTCTTGGGGTCGTATGCAGTGCCATCCAGTCTCCAAACGTCACGTGTGTGGTTGGCACCAAAGATCTCGATCTTGGTCTCATCAGACCAGAGAACCTTGAACCAGTCAGTCTCAGAGTCCTCCAAGTGATCATGAGCAAACTGTAGACGAGCCTTGACATGACGCTTTGAAAGTAAAGGTACCTTACGGGCTCGTCTGGAACGGAGACCATTGCGGTGGAGTACGTTACTTATGGTATTGACTGAAACCAATGTCCCCACTGCCATGAGATCTTCCCGGAGCTCCTTCCTTGTTGTCCTTGGGTTAGCCTTGACTCTTCGGACATGCCTGGCCTCGGCACGGGAGGAAACTTTCAAAGGCTGTCCAGGCCGTGGAAGGCTAACAGTAGTTCCATAAGCCTTCCACTTCCGGATGATGCTCCCAACAGTGGAGACAGGTAGGCCCAACTCCTTGGAAAGGGTTTTGTACCCCTTGCCAGCCTTGTGACCCTCCACGATCTTGTCTCTGATGGCCTTGGAATGCTCCTTTGTCTTTCCCATGTTGACCATGTTTGAGTGCTGTTCACAAGTTTGGGGAGGGTCTTAAATAGTCAGAAAAGGCTGGAAATAGAGATAATTAATCCAAACATGTGAAGCTCATTGTTCTTTATGCCTGAACTACTTCTTAATACTTTAGGGGAACCAAACAGAATTCTGGTGGGTTGAGGGGTTGAATAATAAATGACCCTCTGAAAAGACTTTTCCCAATAAAAAAAAAAAAAAAAGAAATAACATTCTTTTTTGCTGCAGTGCATTTCACACTTCCAGGCTGATCTACAGTCCAAATGTCACAATGCCAAGTTAATTCCAAATGTGTAAACCTGCTAAATCTGCAGGGGGTTGAATACTACTTGTAGGCACTGTATGTGCTATACGTGTTTGTCATGGAGCCAAACACTTGTATTGACCTGTGTCATTCATGCTTCCAGGAACAAAAAGCATCATGTCTCCGTGTGTTTCGCATGGATACACAGGCCATGTAAAGACATGGACATATGCATAGCACCACAGGCTATAATGAGTATGTGCGGTATCTGTAAAAAAAAAACCAGATACCACACATACTGGAAACGGGCATGTGAAGGAGGCCTAACACACATTTTGGCATGATGCATACAGCAAAACTGCCTTACAGATCAATGAGTAATTCATGCCCTGCCTGTATGGTGTCTCAACCTGAAGAGTAAAGTATCTTAGTAATAAGACAATCACTCACTGTCCCTATTGGAGATCAGTATTTAAATTCCCCATCAACATGTATTTTGAGGTAAGGGCGAAAATTGGAGTACACTGAGGAAACTCAGGCAGATATTGCCATTGGTTGGATTTGATCCAGGAACCCTAATGGTGCAAGATAATTGAGCTAACTAATACTACTGTTGACCATTGATCTTCCCTGGACTTGCAATTCTGTGCCAAGATATATTTATATAAAGACACTTTCACAATTTTATATTGCAAAGAGATACCGTACATTCTCTGGACCATCGCAGTCAATGAACACCTCAGTATATTGTAGGTCAACTCTCGTCAAATATTTACATGGTCATATCCTTCTGAAATACTGACTAAAAGGTGTCATGCCGCACAACTGAATGTTTGAAATATGGCAATTTTTCGGACAGTAACATATACAATAAATAGATTTCTATTTACTGAGTTCAATATCCATTCTTCTTTGTGATACTGAACAGAATAGGTCAAAACCAATGTTGCCCATGAGTGCAAAGCGCAGTATGGCTCTTTGAAGTGCCATCTGGTGTCTCGATTATTTCAGTTTTTAAAATGAGTGGACCTTTTACTTGGATCAAAGACACAAGAGACGCATTGCCAGCTATACAACTTGTGCACCATTACATTGGTTGCTTTGATGTGGCTCCATCTGTATATTTGTCTCTATTGAAATGAACTGGAAAGAGAGAAAGAGGGGGAAAGAGAGAGAGAGACAGAAAAATAATAGTTTGGTTTAGATATTTACACATCCCGAATGATTCAATTTGCATGTATTATTTTAGTCATGCTCATTTATTTGTACTTTGTTGTCATCCTTCGTGTCTTGGCCTTCTTATTCATCATGTGCCAACCTCCATAAATCTGTCTTCAGTCTTAAAACATTGCCGCACTGCTAAATAAAACTGCTTGGTGACATCACAAACGATCTTCTGGACTGGAAGCAAGATGATAATTATGGTGGCTTTGCGGCCAGTGATGTGCCAGGATGCCTGAGTACGCTAAGCTATGATGGTTGTGTTTGCAGCCATCACATAAATCTTTTCTTAGAAGTGCATAATTGCTTTACTGCTTATTTTTTTTTTCTATTTCCTTAACTTTTTTTTCCTTGCAGCTGATTTTTTACTTTGTCTTACATGGGAGAGGGCGCTGCATTTCGTTGGCTCCTATATTTTTGCTGGCATGTACAATAGTATTCAAGTTGTACAATACACCACATGGTCATGGGGAAATAAGGGTATAGACTTATAAGAACACTTGTACATATACAACGGTTATAGCAACTTTTTGCTTGTGTATAAGAGTTGGCACACCAGTTGTCACAAATGTTTGGTCAGTAGTGATGAGCGAATAGCATTGTTGCTTGGGTCTCCCTGAGCACGCTCGGGTAATCTCCGAGTATTTGTTAGTGCTCGGGACATTTAGTTTTCCTCGCCTCAGCTGCATGATTTATGGCTGCTAGCCAGGCTGAATACATGTGAGGAATGCCTGTTTGTTAGGGAATTCCCACATGTATTCAGGCTGTCCAGCAACCATAAATCATGCAGCTGAGGTGAGAAAAACTAAATCTCCGAGCACTACAAGATACTCGGAGATCACCCGAGCTCGGGGAGACGCGAGCAACAATGCTATTCGCTCATCATTAATGGTCAG
The DNA here is from genome assembly GCF_051348905.1 of Ranitomeya variabilis. Lineage (NCBI taxonomy): Eukaryota > Metazoa > Chordata > Amphibia > Anura > Dendrobatidae > Ranitomeya > Ranitomeya variabilis. Next base: position 370,584,177 of record NC_135232.1, read on the forward strand.
TTCTTTAGCTTGTATATCTGGTTAGCACTGTTGTTTGAAATGCTGGGGTCCTTGGTTCAAATCCCACCAAAGACAGTATCTGCAAGGAGTTTGCATCTTCTCACTATGTTTGTGTGGGTTTCCTCTGGGTTCTTCGGTTTCCTCACCAAACTCCAAACACATACTGATAGGGAATCTAGATTGTGAGCCCCAATGGGGACAGTGATGTATGTAAAGCGCTGTGGAATTAATGGTGCTATATAAGTGAGTAAAATAAATATACCATATATATCTATGTCAGTAATATTGTAAGTGGTGGAATATGATGTACAATTCTGTTTTATTCACAGTAACATATATAACTAGGAACTAGGGGTTGATTAGGGAAGAGTGGATATTTTGAAATTAGAATTTGTTTACTTCACTGAATTTTACCCCCAAAAATTGATTTGCAGCAAATATTTTCACATGAATCTCAATACTGGAAAGCTTCTAATCGGAATATATACCTGGGGAATAGGAGAGAAAGACCACTCAGCTGAGTATAAGAACTTACACTCTATAGGAGAGAGAGGACCCTGCTGACCATAAGAGCTTACAGTCTATAGGAGAGTGAGAGAGATAGGACCCTGCTGACCATAAGAACTTACACTCTATAGAGGGAGAAAGAGAAAGAGAGTACCCTGCTGATCATAAAGGCTTATACTCTCCAGGAGAAAGAGACTTACCCAGTGATTCTGGAGAGAGAAAACAAACTGTGCTCTTGTGGCAACTGCTGATTTCAGATGATCCAGGTACTGACCACTGCTGTATAAGGTTTGATAATCCATTAGATGCCATAGCTGCAAGGTATTATGGGGAAGTCCACAAGGCAAAGAAAAATTATGTTTGCTCGCTCTCTGATGCTTTAGTAGTTTGAGGGGAAAGAGTGGAGGGCAAGTTTTTTTGTTTATTTTTAGCAAACCATGAATTCATTCTAAAAATGTTCTAATGTTCTTGAAGCAGAAATTTCAAGTATTTCAATTCAAACTCAACAGATTCGTCTACTCATCTCTAGTGTCGAAGTAAAAAACCATCATAGCTTGTAGCTTATGCTTCTCACAGGCACAAATATAGTAAATGACTATCATGTAGGAAAATTGTGATGTCAGCGCTCCTATTCACAACACTTAAAAAGTGTCAGGGTTCTACCTGGATAATAAATGGTGTCAATGCTACCATGATAAAGCCTTTTCAATAGCAGATAACCATTATTGCTGCTCACATAATGCAGTAGAATAGCTTTGTCTATTATAGAATATCAGTTCATTTATTTATTATTTAATGCTTTTTAATGAATGCATTAGCTTTCATGCAACCAGTCTTTATTAAAAGGCATCAAGATTAATTTAAGATGCTGTGTGATATATATTTTATATACAGTCTTGCAAAAAGTGTTGGTATATTTGAATTTTTCCATAAAACAAAATTTTTCTCCCAGAAAATTATTGCAATTACACGTTTTGTTATATATATGTTTATTTCCTTTGTTTATAATGGAACATCACCAAAAAACTGGAAAAAAATACGTATTAGACCTACCGGTAATTATGTTTCCAGGAGTCCATCCTGACAGCACCATGGAGGACGTCCTCCTCCTCCTTGCAGGGACAGGAAGCACATGAGAGGTTAAAAGGTCCCATCCCACCCCATTTCCTCAGTGTTGTAACAAGTACCACCACATGGTTAATGCAAATGACACTTTAATGAGAGAATCATATTACAGCATATGACATATCAAAAAACGGGGAGGGAACTACCAGTGCTGTCAGGATGGACTCCTGGAAATATAATTACAGGTAGGTCTAATACCTATTTTCCAGGACGTCCCTCCTGACAGCACCATGGAGAGTACCAAAGAACCTCTCTTAGGCCTCTTTCACACGTCAGTGTCTCCGGTACGTGTAGTGACAGTTTTCTCACGTACCGGAGATACTGACACACGTAGACCCATTAAAATGAATGGGTCTATGCACATGTGCGTGTTTTCACATGGACCGTATGTCCGTGCTGAAAACACGTCGACATGTCCGTTTTCTACCGGCAGCACGGACCACAATACGGAGAACAGTGTGCACTCTCCTCCGTGTGCACGTACCGCCCGCAGGAGAGACAGCGCTATAGTAAGCGCTGTCCCCCCCGCATGTGGTGCTGAAGGCAGAATTCATCTCTTCTTCCCCAGCGTTCGTTGGAGGGAAGAGATGAAAGATCTTTTTTTTTTGGGGGGGGTGAAAAATAAATTTTGCATGTGCCCCCGCCTCCCCCCCAGTGCGCCGCCTGGCCCCTTGCCACAGAAATACTCACCTAGCTCCCGCGATGTCTCCTCTGTCCTCTCCGCGCTGGCAGCTTCTCCTGTGTGAGCGGTCACGTGGGACCGCTCATTACAGTCAGGGAATATTCACTGACTGTAATGAGCACTCCCACGTGACCGCTCACACAGGAGAAGCTGCCAGCGCGGAGAGGACAGAGGAGACGTCGCAAGAGCTGGCCGGGTGAGTATTTCTGCGGCAAGGGGCCAGGCGGCGCACTGAGGGGGGGGGGACGCGGACGCACATGCAAACTTTATTTCCCCCCCCCAAAAAAAAAAAAGAAAAGATCTTTCATCTCTTCTCTCCAACGAACGCTGGGGAAGAAGAGATGAATTCTGCCTTCAGCACCACATGCGGGGGGGACAGCGCTTAGTGTAGCGCTGTCTCTCCTGCACGGTCCGTGTGGTTCTCAGGCGGCACACGGGCGGCACACGGATGCCGCACGTATGTGCCACTTGAGCACACGGACATACGGACACGGATATCTCCGGTACCGTTTTTTTCCGGTACCGGAAATATCAGGACGTGTGCAAGAGGCCTTAGGCTGGGATTACCGCTTGGAGAAATTTCCTACCAAATGCGGTCTGCTGGCCAGACAGTACATCAAGTTTATAATGGGCGGCACGGTGGCGCAGTGGTTAGCACTGCAGCCTTGCAGCACTGGAGTCCTGGGTTCAAACCCCACCAAGGACACCATCTGCAAAGAGTTTGTATGTTCTCTCTGTGTTTGCGTGGGTTTCCTCCGGGCACTCCGGTTTCCTCCCACATTCCAAAGACATACTGATAGGGAATTTAGATTGTGAGCCCCATCGGGGACAGTGATGATAATGTGTGTAAAGCGCTGCGGAATATGTTAGCGCTATATAAAAATAAAGATTATTATTATTATTATTATTAATGCTTACAGAATGTGTCAACTCTGGCCCATGTTGCTGCCCTACAGATCTGCTCTAATGAGGTGCCTGGTCTCTCACCCAGGAAGCAGATACCCCTCGGGTAGAGTGGGCACTTAGACCTAAAGAGGTGGCTAACCCCCTCAGCCAGGTAAGCATTTGAGATTAAGGTTGTAATCCATCTTGCAATTGAAGCCTTAGAAGCCTTCATCCCCCTGTTCTTTCCCCGGAAAAGAATAAACAGGTTTGAGTCTACACACCAGCTACTAGTGACCTCTAGATATTCTATAACTGCCCGTCTGACATCCAGTGTAAAGGATTTGGACTGTACATCTGTTCCTGTCTGCTGTTGCCCTCAGTTCGGTTACTTTTGCCCTTACCTAAGATGGAGTCACTGGCCTCACGGGGGCCATCTTGCTTCCTGTCAGACTTTCCCTGTTCCTGTCTGTGGTGTATATAAGGGAGCTCTGTATATTACTCATTGCTTGAGTATCTTGTTCCTGGACTTGTGATCAAGCTGGAAGAACTGCTATCTTGCTGGTTTCTTCATTACCTTGGGATACCCCGTCTGTCTCCGGATCTACGTCTCTTCATCGTAATACTTGTTTCCCTGGATCTGCTCTGCACTCTTCTCTGCTGCTGGACTGTTCCCTGCTAGGAGGCCTGGCCTGGTCTCCAGGTCTCTGGACCTGACATACTTGGACTTCCACGGTCTGTACACGTGCTTACTGCTTATCCAGCTCTGTCTGCTACTAACCTGCTGTGTCATAGCTGTTTACCTGCATACCATCATAAATATTCTTGAACTCTTAACCTGTTGTCTCTCGGCCTCTTTTCTGACCCATGACACTGATCTCCACTGCACTTAGCACTAAGTTTATAACATCCAGAGAGTGCAGGCTCTTCTCTTTCGCTTTGGAAGGATTGTTACAAAAGGAGGGTAACACTATCTCCTGATTTCGGTTCTGGCTAGAGCCTACCTTTGGTATGAATGCAGGGTCTAATCTTAAGATTATAATATCATCCCTGATCTGGAGATATGGGTCTCTGGTGGATAGGGGATGGTTCTCCCCTACCCTCTTGGCCATAGTGATCGCCACTAAAAATGCAGTTTTCCATGTGCGAATTGAGATAGGCATATCTTCGCTGTGGACATATGGATCCCTACATAGGGACCTGGGGACCAGATTAAGGTCCCAAGGCAGAGTATACTGCCTAATAGTAGGGCGCAGCCTCTGTGTTGCTCAAATGAATCTTACTATCCATGGGTGGGATGCCAGAGGATAGTCGAACAAAGAGCTTAGTGCTGAAACTTGGACCTTCAAGGTGCTGGGCCTAAGCTCCTTGTTGAACCCTGCCTGAAAGAAATCTAGGACTCTAGGTACATTCAGGGTACCTGCCACGAAGTCGGACCTGCCACCCTCCAGACAGAACCATTTTCAAATTTTGAGATAAATTGCTGATGTGACCGATTTCCTGCTGGCTTGGATAGTGGCTATGACTTGGTCTGATAAGCCCTTAGCCTTCAGGATGTCCCTTTCAGGATCCAGGCTGAGAGGTGGAGTCTCCCTGGGTTTGGGTGGTGAATCGGGCCCTGGTGGATAGCCAAGGCCCCTAGCAGAGGGAACCAGTTCCTCCTTGGCCAGTATGGGATGACCATGATGACTCTTGCCCAATCCTCAGGGTAATCCTTGAAGCTGATCTCTCCTTCAAACCACATATCCAAGCCCTTTCCACTTCCTGCCGACTTCAACTCAAAAATATTTCACGAATCCGTTCATTCCTCAACCAAGAATCTGCAAAAACCCTAGTCCATGCCCTCATCATCTCTCGCCTTGACTACTGCAACATCCTGCTCTGTGGCCTCCCCTCGAACACTCTCGCACCCCTCCAATCTATTCTAAACTCTGCTGCCCGACTAATCCACCTGTCCCCCTGCTATTCCCCTGCCTCTCCCCTCTGTCAATCCCTTCACTGGCTCCCCATTGCCCAGAGACTCCAGTACAAAACCCTAACCATGACGTACAAAGCCATCCACAACCTGTCTCCTCCATACATCTGTGACCTCGTCTCCCGGTACATACCTACACACAACCTCCGATCCTCACAAGATCTCCTTCTCTACTCCCCTCTTATCTCCTCTTCCCACAATCGCATACAAGCATACAAGATTTCTCTCGCGTATCACCCTTACTCTGGAACCCTCTACCACAACACATCAGACTCTCGCCTACCATCGAAATCTTCAAAAAGAACCTGAAGACCCACCTCTTCCGGCAAGCCTACAACCTGCATTAACCACCGATCAACCAAACCGCTGCATGACCAGCTCTATCCTCACCTACTGTATTCTCACCCATCCCTTGTAGATTGTGAGCCTTCGCGGGCAGGGTCCTCACTCCTCCTGTACCAGTTATGACTTGTATTGTTTAAGATTATTGTACTTGTTTTTATTATGTATACCCATCCTCACATGTAAAGCGCCATGGAATAAATGGCGCTATAACAATAAATAATAATAATAATAATCCTCCTGGATCTTCCGTAGGACGGCTGGGATGAGCGCCAGAGGTAGAAACGCATATGAGAGGGGTTCTACCCACTTTTTACTCAGGGCATCAATCCCATCCGGAACGTCCGAGGGGTTAAGAGTAGGGTTGAGCGAAACGGATGGGACAAATTCAAAAATCGCCGACTTTCGGCAAAGTCAGGTTTCATGAAACCCGACCCGATCCTAGTGTGGGATCGGCCATGAGGTCTGCGATCATCGCGCCAAAGTCGCGTTTCGTATGACGCGTTCAGCGCCATTTCTCAGCCATTGAAGGAGGACGCAGAGTGTGGGCAGCGTGATGACATAGGTCTCGGTCCCCACCATCTTAGAGAAGGGCATGACAGTGATTGGCTTGCTTTCTGCGGCGTCACAGGGGCTATAAAGGGGCGTGCACGCCGACCGCCATCTTACTTCTGCCGTTCTTAGCATAGGGAGAGGTTGCTGCAGCTTCGTCAGAAGAAGGGACATAGTTAGGGAGGGAAGATTAACCCCCAAACCACTTGTACTGTAGCGATTTCCACTGTCCAACACCACCTTTTTTTGCAGGGACAGTGGAGGCTATATCTTTGTGCATCAGCTCTGTAGCTTATTAGGCTGCCTTATAAGGCTCCCTGATAGCTGCATTGCTGTTTGCACCGCTGCTGTGCAAACCAACTGCTTTTTTAAAAACAAAAATCCTGTTGCTCCTTTCTGCACAGTTATCTTGTTTATTTGTCCACACTTTTGTGTGCAGCAGTCCTTTTTATTGCTGCCATACTTGTCCTGAGATCATTGTAGGGAGATTGAAATTGTACTACAGTCCTTGTATTTTTTCATATATCTTCCAGCCACTTGCTGCCACTCACATTGCATTGTTTTATACAATGTGCCTTAGTTTGGGTTCAGTCCCCCCCCAAAAAAAGTGAGATTCAAATTCTCACAAAGTGGATATACCTCAGTCCTCTTAGTTTGTCGTATATCAGCCAGCCACTTTCTGCCACTTCCATTGTGTTGTTTTATACACTGTGCCTGAGTTTTAGTTCAGTATCCAAAAAAAAAAAGTGAGATTGAAATTCTCACAAAGTGGATATACCTCAGTCCTCTTAGTTTGTCGTATATCAGCCAGCCACTTGCTGCCACTCACATTGTGTTGTAAAATACACAGGGCCTGAGTTTGGGTTCAGTCTCCCCCCAAAAATGTGAGATTCAAATTCTCACAAAGTGGATATACCTCATTCCTCTTAGGCTGCTTTCACACTAGCGTAGGTACGGGGCCGTCGCGCTGCGTCGGCCTGACGTACCGACGCATACTGTGATAAAATTGCCCGACGTTGGCAGCGGAAGCAGTCTTAAGACGCTTCCGCTGCCCCATTGCAAGGTCCAGGGAGGAGGGGGCGGAGTTTCAGCTGCACATGCGCGGTCGGAAATGGTGGTCCCGACGCACAAAAAAACGTTATATGTAACTTTTTTTGTGCTGGCGGTGCGCCAAAACACGACGCAACCGTCGCACGACGGTTGCGACGTGTGGCACTGCATCGCAATGCGTCGCTAATAAAAGTCTATGGAGAAAAAACGCATCCTGCAGACAACTTTGCAGGACGCATTTTTTCTCCACAACAACACATTGCGACGTGCAGTGCCCGATGCTAGTGTGAAAGTAGCTTTAGTTTGTCGTATATCAGCCAGCCACTTGCTGCCACTCACATTGCATTGTTTTATACACTGGGCCAGAGTTTGGGTTCAGTCTCCCCCCAAAAAAAGTGAGATTCAAATTCTCACAAAGTGGATATACCTCAGTCCTCTTAGTTTGTCATATATCAGCCAGCCACATGCTGCCACTCACAATGCGTTGTTTTATACACTGGGCCAGAGTTTGGGTTCAGTCTCCCCAAAATAAAAAGTGAGATTCAAATTCTCACAAAGTGGATATACCTCAGTCCTCTTAGTTTGTCGTATATCAGCCAGCCACATCCTGCCACTCACATTGCGTTGTAAAATACACTGGGCTTGAGTTTGGGTTCAGTCTCCCCAAAATAAAAAGTGAGATTCAAATTCTCACAAAGTGGATATACCTCAGTCCTCTTAGTTTGTCGTATATCAGCCAGCCACTTGCTGCCACTCACATTGCGTTGTTTTATACACTGGGCCAGAGTTTGGGTTCAGTCTCCCCCCCAAAAAAGTGAGATTCAAATTCTCACAAAGTGGATATACCTCAGTCCTCTTAGTTTGTCGTATATCAGCCAGCCACTTGCTGCCACTCACATTGCGTTGTTTTATACACTGGGCCTGAGTTTGGGTTCCCAAAATAAAAAGGTAGATTTAAATTCTCAACAAGTTTATATACACCTTAAACCTTGTTTAACAGTACCATATAACGGATGTTATTTTGGTTACATTTTGCCAAAAATGAGGAAGTCTGGTGGAAGAGGCCGTGGGCGGTCATTGCCAGCTGGTACTGATGGTGGTGGTGGTGGTGGAGCATCTGGTGGTAGTGGGAAAAGCAAAATAGCACCTAAGGCTGGAGGTGTTGAGCCAGCGTCATCATCTGGCTACACAAGGCCTCGAAGGCTCCCTTATCTGGGAGTAGGAAAACAAGTTTTAAAACCGGAGCAGCAGGAAAAAGTTTTGGCTTTCCTTGCTGACTTATCCTCTAGCTCTTTCGCCTCCTCTTCAGAAAGTTCCAAATATAAAAGCAGCGAGTCGTCAGCGGATGCTCCCGGTCAGGAGCAAGATGTTTCCTTGTGTCCTTCACCCAAACCAAAAGTGAAGGATGCATCAAGCGACACTACAGGTTACTCCATGGAGCTCTTTACACATACCGTGCCTGGGTTAGAAAGGGAAATTGTTAACTGCCCATTACAAGATGAATCAGACATGGAGTGCACTGATGCACAGCCACAGCTAGATTCTTATGCTGTTCCATTGACTCAGATCACTACATTGCCCTTGCAGTGTACTGAGCCAGAATCTGACCCTGATGAGACTATGGTGCCCCGTCCAGAACGCTATAGCACCTTGCACGGTGACACAGAGGAAGGTGCACATGACATTGAAGAGGAGGTGATAGATGACCCAGTTGTTGACCCAGATTGGCAGCCATTGGGGGAAGAGGGTGCTGCTGCCAGTAGCTCAGAAGCGGAGGAGGATGATCGGCAGCAGCCATCTACATCGCAACAGCTGTCATCTGGCAGGCCCGTATCAGGCCAAAAACGTGTGTCAAAAACAAAACCAGTTTTAGGACAGCGTGGCCATCCGGTGAAAGTAGCACAGTGTGCAATGCCTGAAAAGGTATTCGATAGTAGGAAGAGCGCAGTGTGGCAATTTTTTAACCAAGATCCGAATGATCAGTGCAAAGTTATCTGTAAGAAATGCTCAAAGACCTGTAGCAGAGGGAAGAATCTTCAAAATTTAAATACAACGTGCATGTGTAGACATTTAACCAGTATGCACTTGCAAGCCTGGACTAACTACCAAATGTCACGTACCGTTGGTGCCCCTGCTCAGAACGAAGGTAGTCAGCAACGCTACATTGCTTCCCTCACTGTAAGCCCACCGGTTAGGACACCACCAGCAACAAATGTGGAGGTATCGTCGCAAGGCCAAAGCAGTCAGGGAATCACAAGGTTATTGGTAGGAAACACTGTATGTAGGCCAACATCAAGAATACCATCATCAACCCTCTCTCAATCCGCCATATCCACCACCACAACCACCGCTAGTTCCACCATATGTAGCTCTCCAGTCCAGCTCACCCTACAAGAGACTCTCGTTAGGAAAAGAAAGTACTCATCCTCTCATCCGCGTACACAGGGTTTGAATGCCCACATTGCTAGACTAATCTCGTTAGAGATGATGCCCTACCGGTTGGTTGAAAGCGAAGCTTTCAAAAACCTGATGGCCTATGCAATACCACGCTATGACCTACCATGTCGGCACTTCTTTGCGAGAAAAGCCATCCCAGCCCTCCTGTTGTGAATTTGCTTTTTGCTCCCTCTAGTGGTTACTAGTTTTTTGACTCTGGTTTTTCTGTCATTCCTTTTATCCGCACCTGGGTCGTTAGTTAGGGGTGTTGCTATATAAGCTCCCTGGACCTTCAGTTCAATGCCTGGCAACGTAGTTATCAGAGCTAGTCTGCTGTGCTTTTGTCTACTGATCCTGGTTCCAGTTATATCAGCTAAGTCTGCCTTTTGCTTTTTGCTATTTGTTTTGGTTTTGTATTTTTGTCCAGCTTGTTCCAAATCTATATCCTGACCTTTGCTGGAAGCTCTAGGGGGGCTGGTGTTCTCCCCCCGGACCGTTAGACGGTTCGGGGGTTCTTGAATTTCCAGTGTGGATTTTGATAGGGTTTTTGTTGACCATATAAGTTACCTTTCTTTATTCTGCTATCAGTAAGCGGGCCTCTCTGTGCTAAACCTGGTTCATTTCTGTGTTTGTCAGTTCCTCTTACCTCACCATCATTATTTGTGGGGGGCTTCTATCCAGCTTTGGGGTCCCCTTCTCTGGAGGCAAGAAAGGTCTTTGTTTTCCTCTACTAGGGGTAGCTAGATTCTCCGGCTGGCGCGTGTCATCTAGAATCAACGTAGGAATGATCCCCGGCTACTTCTAGTGTTGGCGTTAGGAGTAGATATATGGTCAACCCAGTTACCACTGCCCTATGAGCTGGATTTTTGTATTCTGCAGACTTCCACGTTCCTCTGAGACCCTCGCCATTGGGGTCATAACAGTTTGCCAGGCCAGTATTAAATGTTTAATGCATTGCAGAAGAGGGATTATAAGAAAGAAGATTCTGAGTTTTTTTTTTTTTTCTCCTTCCCCTTTACCTCAGAGTGGCTATGCTTGCTGCAGACATGAATGTCCAGACCTTGATTACAAGTGTGGACCAGCTGGCTACTCGTGTGCAGGGCATACAAGACTATGTTATCAGAAATCCTAGGTCAGAACCTAAAATACCGATTCCTGAACTGTTTTCCGGAGACAGGTTTAAGTTTAGGAATTTCGTGAATAATTGTAAATTGTTTTTGTCCCTGAGACCCTGTTCATCAGGAGATTCTGCTCAGCAAGTAAAAATTGTTATTTCGTTCTTACGGGGCGACCCTCAGGATTGGGCTTTTTCGCTGGCGCCAGGAGATCCGGCATTGGCTGATCTTGATGCGTTTTTTCTGGCGCTCGGTTTACTTTATGAGGAACCCAATCTTGAGATTCAGGCAGAAAAGGCCTTGCTGTCTATGTCTCAGGGGCAGGACGAGGCTGAAGTGTATTGCCAAAAATTTCGGAAATGGTCCGTGCTGACACATTGGAACGAGTGTGCACTGGCCGCTAATTTTAGAAATGGCCTTTCTGAAGCCATTAAGAATATTATGGTGGGTTTTCCCATTCCCACAGGTCTGAATGATACTATGGCACTGGCTATTCAAATTGACCGGCGGTTGCGGGAGCGCAAAACCGCAAATTCCCTCATGGTGTTGTCTGAACAGACACCTAATTCGGTGCAATGTGATAGAAAAACCGCAAATTCCCTCATGGTGTTGTCTGAACAGACACCTGATTTAATGCAATGTGATAGAATCCTGACTAGAAATGAGCGGAAAATTCATAGACGCCGGAATGGCTTGTGCTACTACTGTGGTGATTCTACACATGTTATCTCAGCATGCTCTAAACGTATAGCTAAGGTTGTTAGTCCTGTCACCGTTGGTAATTTGCAACCTAAATTTATTCTGTCTGTAACTTTGATTTGCTCACTGTCATCTTACCCTGTCATGGCGTTTGTAGATTCAGGTGCTGCCCTGAGTCTCATGGATCTCTCATTTGCTAAGCGCTGTGGATTTACTCTTAAACCATTAGAAAATCCTATTCCTCTTAGGGGTATTGATGCTACACCATTGGCAGCAAATAAACCGCAGTATTGGACTCAGGTTACCATGTGCATGACTCCTGAACACCGCGAGGTGATACGTTTCCTGGTTTTACATAAGATGCATGATTTGGTCGTTTTAGGGCTGCCATGGTTACAGACCCATAATCCAGTCCTGGACTGGAAGGCTATGTCAGTCTCAAGTTGGGGCTGTCGTGGTATTCATGAGGATTCCCTGTCTGTGTGTATTGCTTCTTCTACGCCTTCGGAAGTTCCGGAGTATTTGTCTGATTATCAGGATGTCTTCAGTGAGTCTGAGCCCAGTGCACTGCCTCCTCATAGGGACTGTGACTGTGCTATAGATTTGATCCCAGGCAGTAAATTTCCTAAGGGAAGACTGTTTAATCTGTCGGTACCTGAACATACCGCTATGCGTTCATATATCAAGGAGTCTCTGGAAAAAGGACATATTCGTCCGTCTTCTTCCCCTCTTGGTGCGGGATTCTTTTTTGTGGCAAAAAAGGACGGATCTTTGAGACCTTGTATTGATTATCGGCTTTTAAATAAGATCACTGTCAAATTTCAGTATCCTTTACCGCTGTTGTCTGACTTGTTTGCCCGGATTAAGGGTGCCAAGTGGTTCACCAAGATAGACCTTCGTGGTGCGTACAACCTTGTGCGCATTAAGCAAGGTGATGAATGGAAAACCGCATTCAATACGCCCGAAGGTAATTTTGAGTACTTGGTGATGCCTTTTGGGCTCTCCAATGCGCCTTCAGTTTTTCAGTCCTTTATGCATGACATTTTCCGGAAGTATCTGGATAAATTTTTGATTGTTTATCTGGATGATATTTTGGTTTTTTCTGATAATTGGGATTCGCATGTGGAGCAGGTCAGGTTGGTCTTTAAAATTTTGCGTGAAAATTCTTTGTTTGTCAAGGGCTCAAAGTGTCTCTTTGGTGTACAGAAGGTTCCCTTTTTGGGGTTCATTTTTTCCCCTTCTGCTGTGGAGATGGACCCAGTCAAGGTCCGAGCTATTCTTGATTGGACTCAGCCCTCGTCAGTTAAGAGTCTTCAGAAGTTCTTGGGCTTCGCTAACTTCTACCGTCGTTTTATCGCTAATTTTTCTAGCATTGTGAAACCTTTGACGGATATGACCAAGAAGGGCTCCGATGTAGCTAACTGGGCTCCTGCTGCCGTGGAGGCTTTCCAGGAGTTGAAACGCCGGTTTACTTCGGCGCCTGTTTTGTGCCAGCCTGACGTCTCACTTCCCTTTCAGGTTGAGGTGGATGCTTCGGAGATTGGGGCAGGGGCCGTGTTGTCGCAGAGAGGCCCTGGTTGCTCTGTTATGAAACCTTGTGCCTTTTTCTCTAGGAAGTTTTCGCCTGCCGAGCGAAATTATGATGTGGGCAATCGGGAGTTGTTGGCCATGAAATGGGCATTTGAGGAGTGGCGTCATTGGCTCGAGGGTGCTAAGCATCGTGTGGTGGTCTTGACTGATCACAAAAATCTGATGTATCTCGAGTCTGCTAAACGCCTTAATCCGAGACAGGCCCGCTGGTCATTGTTTTTCTCCCGCTTTGATTTTGTTGTCTCGTATTTACCAGGTTCAAAGAATGTGAAGGCCGATGCTCTTTCTAGGAGCTTTGTGCCTGATGCTCCTGGAGTCGCTGATCCTGTTGGTATTCTTAAAGATGGAGTTATCTTGTCAGCTATTTCTCCGGATCTGCGACGTGTGTTGCAGAGATTTCAGGCTGATAGGCCTGAGTCTTGTCCACCTGACAGACTGTTTGTCCCGGATAAGTGGACCAGCAGAGTTATTTCCGAGGTTCATTCCTCGGTGTTGGCAGGTCACCCGGGAATTTTTGGCACCAGAGATCTGGTGGCCAGGTCCTTTTGGTGGCCTTCCTTGTCAAGGGATGTGCGGTCATTTGTGCAGTCCTGTGGGACTTGTGCTCGAGCTAAGCCTTGCTGTTCTCGTGCCAGCGGTTTGCTCTTGCCCTTGCCTGTCCCAAAGAGACCTTGGACACATATCTCCATGGATTTCATTTCTGATCTTCCGCTATCTCAGGGCATGTCCGTTATCTGGGTGATATGTGATCGCTTCTCCAAGATGGTCCATTTGGTTCCTTTGCCTAAGCTGCCTTCCTCTTCCGATCTGGTTCCTGTGTTTTTCCAGAACGTGGTTCGTTTGCACGGCATCCCTGAGAATATTGTGTCAGACAGAGGATCCCAGTTCGTTTCCAGGTTCTGGCGATCCTTTTGTAGTAGGATGGGCATTGATTTGTCGTTTTCGTCTGCTTTCCATCCTCAGACTAATGGACAGACGGAGCGAACCAATCAGACTTTGGAGGCTTATTTGAGGTGTTTTGTCTCTGCTGATCAGGACGATTGGGTGACATTCTTGCCGTTGGCTGAGTTTGCCCTTAATAATCGGGCTAGTTCCGCCACCTTGGTTTCGCCTTTTTTCTGCAACTCTGGTTTCCATCCTCGCTTTTCTTCGGGTCATGTGGAGCCTTCTGACTGTCCTGGGGTGGATTCTGTGGTGGATAGGTTGCAGCAGATCTGGAATCATGTGGTGGACAACTTGAAGTTGTCACAGGAGAAGGCTCAGCGCTTTGCCAACCGCCGCCGCGGTGTGGGTCCCCGACTACGCGTTGGGGATTTGGTATGGCTTTCTTCCCGCTTTGTTCCTATGAAGGTCTCCTCTCCCAAATTTAAACCTCGTTTTATTGGGCCTTACAAGATATTGGAAATCCTTAATCCTGTATCTTTTCGTCTGGATCTTCCTGTGTCGTTTGCTATTCACAATGTATTTCATAGGTCCTTGTTGCGGCGGTACATTGTGCCTGTAGTTCCTTCTGCTGAGCCTCCTGCTCCGGTGTTGGTTGAGGGCGAGTTGGAGTACGTGGTGGAGAAGATCTTGGATTCTCGCCTCTCCAGGCGGAGGCTTCAGTACCTGGTCAAGTGGAAGGGCTATGGTCAGGAGGATAATTCCTGGGTGGTCGCCTCTGATGTTCATGCGGCCGATTTAGTTCGTGCCTTTCATGCCGCTCATCCTGATCGCCCTGGTGGTCGTGGTGAGGGTTCGGTGACCCCTCACTAAGGGGGGGGTACTGTTGTGAATTTGCTTTTTGCTCCCTCTAGTGGTTACTAGTTTTTTGACTCTGGTTTTTCTGTCATTCCTTTTATCCGCACCTGGGTCGTTAGTTAGGGGTGTTGCTATATAAGCTCCCTGGACCTTCAGTTCAATGCCTGGCAACGTAGTTATCAGAGCTAGTCTGCTGTGCTCTTGTCTACTGATCCTGGTTCCAGTTATATCAGCTAAGTCTGCCTTTTGCTTTTTGCTATTTGTTTTGGTTTTGTATTTTTGTCCAGCTTGTTCCAAATCTATATCCTGACCTTTGCTGGAAGCTCTAGGGGGGCTGGTGTTCTCCCCCCGGACCGTTAGACGGTTCGGGGGTTCTTGAATTTCCAGTGTGGATTTTGATAGGGTTTTTGTTGACCATATAAGTTACCTTTCTTTATTCTGCTATCAGTAAGCGGGCCTCTCTGTGCTAAACCTGGTTCATTTCTGTGTTTGTCATTTCCTCTTACCTCACCGTCATTATTTGTGGGGGGCTTCTATCCAGCTTTGGGGTCCCCTTCTCTGGAGGCAAGAAAGGTCTTTGTTTTCCTCTACTAGGGGTAGCTAGATTCTCCGGCTGGCGCGTGTCATCTAGAATCAACGTAGGAATGATCCCCGGCTACTTCTAGTGTTGGCGTTAGGAGTAGATATATGGTCAACCCAGTTACCACTGCCCTATGAGCTGGATTTTTGTATTCTGCAGACTTCCACGTTCCTCTGAGACCCTCGCCATTGGGGTCATAACACCCTCCACCAGCATGTCAAAGACAGGATTGTCCATGCACTGAGGCAATCAGTCAGTGGAAAGGTGCACCTCACAACAGATACATGGACCAGTAGGCATGGCCAGAGACGTTACGTGTCCATCATGGCGCACAGGGTTAATGTGGTGGATGCAGGGTCCACAGGTGACAGCCATAGTGGGACAGTTCTGCCTAGCCCACGGTCTAGGAAACAGTTGGCTGTAGGCATTTGCCACCCCTCCTCCTCCTCCTATAGAAGCGAAAACTTGTCCACAGAGCGCAGTAGCACGACCACTCCATCCGCGGCTGCCAGTGTTGCACACGAGGTGTCCAATTATCGAACAGCTAGTGGTAAGCGTCAGCAGGCTGTGTTACAAATGAAGTGTTTGGGTGACAACAGACACACCATGGAAGTACTGGTCGAGTACTTGCAGCAAGAAACTCAGTCATGGCTGGGCAGTGTACATCTTGAGGCAGGCAAGGTAGTCAGAGATAACAGAAGGAATTTTATGGCTGCCATAGCCCTTTCAGAACTGAAACACATACCTTGCCTGGCTCACACCTTGAACCTGGTGGTGCAGTGCTTCCTGAAAATTTATCTGGGGTTACCAGGCCTGCTCCTGAAGGTGCGAAGACTTTGCTCGCACATTAGCCAGTCGCCCGTACACTCCAGCCATATGCTGAACCATCAGCGATCGCTGAATCTTCACCAGCACCGCCTAATAATCGACGTTGCAACAAGGTGGAACTCCACACTGCACATGCTTCAGAGGCTGTGCAAACAGAAGCGTGCTGTAATTTATTTGTGGGAGGATACACATACACTGGCAGGCACTTGGATGGCAGACATGGAGTTGACTGGTGTGCAGTGGTTGAAGCTACAAGACCTCTGTTAAGTCCTTCAGTGTTTTGAGGAATGCATACGGCTGGTAAGTGCAGACGACGCCATCATAAGCATGAGCATCCCACTAATGCATCTGCTGATGCAAAGTTTGACACACATTAAGGAGCAGGCGTCTGCAGCCGAAGAGGAGGGAAGCCTTGATGACAGTCAGCCATTGTCAGCTCAGGGAACTCTCCTGGATGAGGTGGCGGATGAAGAGGATGAGGAGGAGGATTTATGGGAGGAGGATGCTTCTCTGGGGGCAAAAGAAACTGGTGGCGTTGCAAGGTCAGGTACAGGGTTTTTGCAGGACACAATTGATGTTGATTTGCAAGAAAGTGCTCGTCAACCCAGCACAAGCAGTGAATTGACACCTGGAACATTGGCCCACATGGCTGAGTATGCTTTGCGTATCCTAAAAAGGGACCCCCGCATTATCTAAATGATGACCGATGACGATTACTGGTTGGCCTGCCTCCTGGATCTATGATATAAAGGAAAATTACAAAATATCATGCCACATGAGAACCTTGAGCAAATATTGGCTACCAAACAAGCAACTCTTGTAGACCGTTTGGTTCAGGCATTCCCAGCACACAGCGGCAGTGATGGTTCTCACACGTAGTTTTTCCAGTATGGTTACGAACTACTTTTCCACCCTTATCGATGTTCTCCCTCACAGGTCATTCCCCTTTGATTACTAGGCATCTAAAATAGACACCTGGCCTGAATTGGCAGAATATGCATTACAGGAGCTCGCATGCCCTGCTGCTAGTGTGCTATCAGAAAGAGTATTCAGTGCTGCTGGTTCAATACTGACCGAAAAAAGGACACGTCTGGCTACCCGAAATGTTGATGATCTAACCTTCGTTAAAATGAACCAATCATGGATTTCAAATTATTTGGCCCCACCTTCCCCTGCTGACACATAGCTTGCCTGAAAAATGTCTTGCTTTTGGCCTCCTGTTATCAAAATATCAAAATATTAGGCAAAGAAAACCAAAAGGTTCCCAAGAGGAAGCTATCGCGAAACGCGCGTCGGGGTTTGGCAGAGATTGGCGTGCCACGTGTGGCTGGAAGCTGGGAGCACCGTATTCTTCGGTAATATGTATATTTTGGTTTTCTTTGCCCAATATTTTGATATTGCTAGATGCATGCATGTATTAGTCTTCATGAAATTAGGGTCTGGTGTATACTAGCAATTGGGCGTGTTGAACACATGAATGTTTGTTTATTCTCGGCTACACCATTGCAGTTGCAGCTCCGAACATTTTGTTCAAACTGGGCAATCTCAGCAGCTGATTGAGCGGCGAACTGTACTGCACATTTATGTTGGGGCAGTGATATTAGGATGATTGTATATATTCAATTTGACAGTTGCTTTGTCTGGAAAATTTTGGTTAGCGCCTGTTCATTTGGGCTGTATATAGTGATTTTTACCTACCTTGTGTGGGATAATTGAATTTACGCACAGTATGCTCCATGGTTGAAATCAAAGTGGTATAATTCAGGCTGAGTTGAGTGGCTATATGGCTGGGTTCAGCATTTATTAAAAGGTATATATTTTTTTCATCTGCTCACCCTATTAATGTAATGACACTGGGCTTATCGCATGTAGCAAATATGACTGCGGTCTGTTACTTAAATTGGCTGGCGTTTTGATTAGGGGCTTTGTGTAAGCACCATTTGAATCAACATTAAACACTGTACACCTTATAGCCCCAGCTTTTCATTATCTTATTTTCATTAGTATTCAGGTCTTGAGCATTTGTATAATAATATTCAAAATTAAAGGATAATAATAACTTTCTTATATGCTGGATTTATTCTTATTAAGAGATGTTTTCTCAGCATGCTCTACTTTTGGGCTTAATTAATAAATAAAAAAATGTGGGTATTACCTGATGCTTTCCTGCTACCATTAGAATTTTTTCTACACCTATCTGCCAACATATATTTGTTATTTATGGTTTTGAGGCATTGTTTTATCTTTTGTATTTGTTTGTGTCAATAAAGTTATAACTTTTTATCAAAAAAATATAACACTTCTTGATTCAGCGTGCAGTTTAATAATTGCCTAGCGAATTGTCCTCCGCTGTCAGAACTCTGAACATTTTTTACCTTTTGTGCATTACTGCCGTCTTCCAAGAAGGCGTCTTTGGTCTCATGTGCACTGTGTCTTCCTGCTATAAAACTCCACCCCAGCCTTCAGTCTGTGCTAGTGTATTCTGCCTTGCATCCAGCTCCTGACCTCTGATTACTCCCTGGCTATACACCTGCTCCTGTGAACCTGTGTGGTGATCCTGCTACTCTGCTCTGAGTTCCTGGTGCATACACAAGTTTCCAATAAACCTCCTTCATCTGCTGCTCATGTTTACTTTATCTGCATTTGCTGGACATGTAAGCTGTGCTGCTTTGCTATAACCTGAGACTATTAACCAGGCCTCCCTGGTTGAGCTAAGTTATGATTTGGACTGCCTATAAGCATATCTATCTGTGTCTGGACTAAGACAAGGATTTATTTGTGTCAAGTATCCTCAAGAATAACTGTGCTTCATAGACTTTCTGCTTGATTGCCTTTTTCTCTGAATACTGCTAAGCTGCGTTTATTATTTGCACCAAGTGTTGTGGGCTTGAGTTTCTCTCTGCACCTGTTTGAATCACTGTGTGATAATATAGACTTTACCACTTATAAAACTGTGTCCTGTAGTTGTCTTGTTCCACGCAAAGAGTCTCCTGAGTTATCCCCTATAATTATTACATCCGCTGAACAAAGCAATGCCGCCTGGTTAGTCCTGTTACCAATTTTGAACTGCATTTAGCCTACTTGCTTATTTGGGCCTACTCACCGTGTCAGCCACTCCTTACAATTGTCCTCTGCTGAACAAAGCAATGCCGCCAGTTTAGTCCTGTTGCCAATTTTGAACTGCTTTTAGCCTACTTTATTATTTGGGCCTACTCACTGTGTCAGCCACTCCTTACAATTGTCCTCCGCTGAACAAAGCAAGGCCGCCAGTTTAGTCCTGTTACCAATTTTGAACTGCATTTAAACTACTTGCTTATTTCGGCCTACTCACTGTGTCAGCCATTCCTTACAATTGTCCTCCACTGAACAAAGCAATTCCGCCTGGTTAGTCCTGTTACCAATTTTGAACTGCATTTAGCCTACTTGCTTATTTGGGCCTACTCACTGTGTCAGCCACTCCTTACAATTGTCCTCCTCTGAACAAAGCAACGCTGCCAGTTTAGTCCTGTTACCAACTTTGAACTGCTTCTAGCCTACTTTATTATTTGGGCCTACTCACTGTGTCAGCCACTCCTTACAATTGTCCTCCGCTGAACAAAGCAACGCCGCCAGTTTAGTCCTGTTACCAATTTTGAACTGCTTCTAGCCTACTTTATTATTTGGGCCTACTCACTGTGTCAGCCACTCCTTACAATTGTCCTCCGCTGAGCAAAGCAATGCCGCCAGTTTAGTCCTGTTACCAATTTTGAACTGCATTTAGCCCACTTTATTATTTGGGCCTATATCTGTGCTTCCTCCTCATCCTGCCCATTGCCCAGCCACTGCTAGATGAGTCTGCTGGTACATTGACCCAGATCATTACATTCCCCTTGCACTCTACACAGCCAGAATCTGACCCTGCTGAAAGTCAGGTTCCCCTTCCCGCATACTATACAAAGAGGAAGGTGCAGATGAAAGTGCAGGTTCCTTCATCAGGTGGGGGGGCATACTCATTGGCGACATCACTGGCACAGGGCCCCTCATAGTACACAAAAGTGTCTCTGACGGTGGGAGGCGCCACCCGCCGTCTAACACACCGCTATACTATGAGGGGCCCTGTGCCAGTGCCAATGCCAATGAGTGGGCCCCCACTGCTTGCTCAGGATCACAGCACTTCCAAAGTTGAAATACTTACCTCTCCCTGCTCCACCGCCGTGACAGATTCCGCGTTTCCTGGGCCCACGAAAAACTTGAGCCAGCCCTACCCCTCCACAACTTTAGCCAAAAGACCACCAGTTTTCAATGCCTAACTATTATTATAAAGTAAATTAATATTGACAAGCTTCAGTAATAAGAATTTATGTTTTTGGCATTAAAATGGGCACTGTAAGTGTTTTCCTGTCCTCCACTCTCTGCCGACTTTGATTCCCCATTGACTTGCATTGGGTTTCGTGTTTCAGTCGGCCCCCGACTTTACGTAATAATCGGCCGATTTCACCCGACCCGACTTTTGACAAAGTCGGGTTTTGCGAAACCCGACTCGATCCGAAAAAAGTAAAAGTCGCTCAAGTCTACAGTAGTTAAGAGAGTAGAATTTTGAGACCTACGAGATTCTTCTGTTTGCGAATAGGTTTATCTTGGGGGTTCCCCAACGCCGACATAGATCCTGGAAGATATCCTGGTTCAGCTCCCACTTGGTTGGGCAGACCAGCTGTCTGCTCAAATAATCTGCTACAACGTTCTGGGACCCTTCCAGGTGTACTGCCGTTATGGATAGTACCTTCTGCCCAGGCAAATATTCTCTCCGCCAGGTCCTGAAGTGGCCGATGTCTTGGACCTCCTTGATGCTTCAGAAAAGAGACCGTTGTCACATTGTCGGATAATATCCTGACGTGACTATTTCAGAGCGTGGACCGATTCCGCCTTAGGGCCTCCCAAACAGCATACAGTTCCCTGAAGTTGGAGGATCTGCCTCTGTTGTCTTCCGGCCACCTGCCCCACACGCTGGCATGTGTGGTGACCACTACATAAGGGGAGTTGGGCCATTGCACTCCCACATTCAGATTCTCTGTCTGTGTCCACCAGAAGAGTGACCTCCTTGCCGGTCCTGATAGGCTCATGGGTCCGTCCAGTGAGGTCTGATGGCGATCCTATATGGACAGTATTTTTCTTTGCAATGGTCTTGAATGGGACTGTGCCCATCTGACACATGGTATACATGCTGTTATCAGACCCAGCACCTTCATAGCAGCCCTTATGGAGGTTCAATGTTCCAGCAAATTCATGACCCGGTCACGCATTGCCTCCTGTTTGTCCTCTTGTAAGTGGGATATTTGGAGTCTGGAGTCTAAAGGTACCTTCACACTAAACGATATCGCTAGCGATCCGTGACTTTGCAGTGTCCTGGCTAGCGATATCGTTGTGTTTGACACGCAGCAGCGATCTGGATCCTGCTGTGATATCGCTGGTCGTTGCTGAAAGTTCAGAACTTTATTTGGTAGTCAGATCGGCGTATATCGTCATATTTGACACCAAAAGCAACGATGCCAGCGATGTTTTACAATGGTAACCAGGGTAAATATCGGGTTACTAAGCGCAGGGCCGCGCTTAGTAACCCGATGTTTACCCTGGTTACCAGTGTAAAATGTAAAAAAAACAAACAGTACATACTCACCTTCACGTCCCCTGCCGTCCGCTTCCCGCACTGACTGAGTGCCGGCAGTAAAGTTAAAGCAGAGCACAGCGGTGACGTCACCGCTCTGCTGTTAGGGCCGGCGCTCAGTCAGTGCAGGGAAGCGGACGGCAGGGGACACGAATGTGAGTATGTACTGTTTGGTTTTTTTTTACATTTTACACTGGTAACCAGGGTAAACATCGGGTTACTAAGCGCGGCCCTGCGCTTAGCAACCCGATGTTTACCCTGGTTACCCAGGGACTTCGGCATCGTTGGTCGCTGGAGAGCTGTCTGTGTGACAGCTCTCCAGCGACCAAACAGCAACGCTGCAGCGATCGGCATCGTTGTCTGTATCACTGCAGCGTCGCTTAGTGTGAAGGTACCTTAATCGTACTCCAAGGAAAATCTTCCTGTTTTCTGGTACCAAGTCTGACTTTTGCCAGTTTATGGCCCAGCCCAGAAACTCCATTACCGATATCGTCCGGTTCCTGTGTTTTATCAGCATCTCTACTGATTTTGCCACGAGGAGAAAGTCGTCCTAGTATGGGATAACTATGATACTCTGGTTTCTCAGGAAGTCCACAACCTCTGATGCCAGCTTTGTGAATATATGGGGGGCTGAAGCAAGCGCAAAGGGGAGGCACTGGAACTGGTAGTGGCAGGTCTGGGTTGGTAGTGTTACCGCAAATCTTAGCAGTTTCTGTGATGAGGGATGTACCGGGACCAGATAGTAGGCACTCTTCAGATCGAGAGTGCACATTACTGCGCTCCTGTCTATGAGATGAATTGCTGACCGAAATGATTCCATTCGGAACCTTTTGTATCTGACCCAAGCATTTAAAGGCTTTAGATTTATAATAGTGCGGGCCTCACCTGACGGCTTTGTGATGGCGAATAGGGAGGAGTAGTACCCCCTGCCCACCTCTGCCAGGAGAACCGGAATTATGACTGCCGAGCTGACCATATCCTGTAAGTCTGTCCGTAAAGCTGAGTCAGCTGAGTCTGCTGAGACTATTGTAAGGGAGATGTATCTTCTGGGGGGGAGTAAAGCTTTATGCTGTATCCCTCTGCAATGGTTCTGCGAACCCACTGATTTTGTGTGATCTGGGCTCAGTTTACTACAAAGTGGCGGAGTATTCCCTCAATGCAAGTGGTGTCATTGTCTTTTGGATCTGGTGGTCGGGCTAAAGAAGAAACCCTTGTTCTTCCCACCTTGGCTACGAGAGCCCCTATAGGACCCTCTATTGGACCTACCCTGACCTCTAAAGTCATACTGTCTCCTAGAGAAGCATCCTCTCCGAAAGGGCTAGGGCCGCTTAGGTTTGTCCTCGGGGAACCCTTTCTTTTTGTCAGAGGCTGATTACAGAATGTTATCTAAGGCTGGCCCGAATACTCTTAGCCCTGAAAATGAGATGGAGCAGAGTTTGGACTTAGAGGTATTATCTCCTGACCAAGACCTTAACCATACGGCCCTCCTGGCTGCATTAGATAGGGAGCTGTTCCTAGCTGAAAAGCTAACTGATTCGGCGGACATGTCAGCCAGGAATGCCATGGCTGATTTCATGATGGGGAGGGAGTTTAGAATATCAGTCCTAGAGGTCTTATTGGACAAATGTTCTTCCAACTGACCCATCCATAGAAACATAGATCTGGCCACCGAGGTAGCTGCTATGTTTGTCCTAATTAGGGCTGTGGATGTTTCCCAGGCTTCAGGAGAATGTCAGCCTTTCTGTCCATAGGGTCGCGCAGGTTAGATGAGTCCTCAAAGGGGATGGCAGTCTTTTTGGCGACCTTTGCCACTGGGACATCTATCTTAGGAATCTCTTCTCATAACTTGACTTCATCAGGGTCGAATGGTATGCGACCCTTAAAGTCACGGGACAGTACCAGCCGGCATTCAGCGTCCTTCTACTCCTCTAGTACCATGGCCTGGATATGTTCACTTATAGAGAATAAGTCCCCCGAAGATCAGGTCCTGTCTGGACTGTGGCTTAGGGGTTTCCTCGATCTGCATGGTACTCCTCACCGCCTGGATCAGCTTGTCCGTGTCCTGCATCCAGAAAATATATTTTCTACCCCGGTCGTGGCCCTCTGCTAGAAGCTCCCCCTCTTCTTCTGAGTCAGAGTCTATTAGGTCGGACCCATCATCTGAGCTGTGATCTGGCTCCCTCCGATCCGTCTCCCATCTGGCTCGCTTGCGGCCTGGAAGGGGGCGGGAAGGTCGCTGTTATGTGAGGCTGGACATAGAAGCCTGAACCTCTTCACGGATTAGGGATCTCATCTCTGATAGTAGTGAAGGCTGCTCATCTCTGATGACCTTTGATGTACAGGGTGCACAGAGAGTTTTGCCTTGGGAGTCCGGGAGCATCACGTGGCATACAGGGCATCTGTTGGATTTCACCGAGACTTTGCAGGACTTTTTAGCTGTGGTCGGGGGAGTAGCGAAGATTCTCTTATCCTAAATGGCATAAGATAGGGTGTAACAGGCTAAAAGCTTCCTGAGGCCTATGTGATGTGAGGGTTGTCTGCGCCAGGCATACTTACCCCTCCTTCCTCCAGCATGTCCCCCTTCCATGATTGTCCTCTGCAGCCTAGGAGCTTCTTGTGCAGTCAGAAATACGGTGGAGTGATGCTGGATGCTGCAGCCAGAAGAATCCACTCTACTATGCCCCCCTTCCCAGAAGTCCAGCTGCCTGCGAGGTGTCGACGCTCAATCCCCTGGAGCACACACCAGACCCCGGAGTTCCACCATGGTCCTGCGTCCAGAGCCGAGAGCCTTCCATCGGGAGAAGCAGCTCTATCCAGGAGCCTCGACCTACTCCTTGCCTTTGGGGCAGAGGGACTCCCCACCTGGAAGTTAAGGCCCTGGGCCTCTTGACAGGGGAAAGGGTATTGGCAGGCGGCATGATCCCCCTGAGCCCGGTAAGCTTGCGCAGCTTTTCTCCTGTGTCGCTCCATGCAGGGAAAGGAAAAACACTGAGGGGAAGGGGGTGGGACGCGACCTTTTAACCTCTCGTGTGCTGCCTGTCCCTGCAAGGAGGAGGAGGACATCCTCCATGGTGATGTCAGGAGGGATGCCCTGGAAAAAGCAAAATTGGACATCACTTAACACAAAACTTCCAAAATGAGCAGGACAAAATGTTTGGTACCTTTAAAAAATTGTGGTTAGACAACTTTGTTTCAAGCATGTGATACTAGTTTAAACTCACCTGCGGCAAGTAACAGGTGTTAGGGCTGGCGGAACACACCAAATAAATATATAGATAGCAATAAGGTGCGTTGGCAGCCCGGGGTCCACCATGCAGAGATGGAACCTGCTGCTAGGTAATGGCAGAACGAGATGGCAGGTGAATGCTGAACACACGCGGGTTTAATGTCACCCGGTGTGAAGTAAAGCGAACTCTGTTTTTTAACAAAGTCGCAATATAAACCCTGTACCCTGTAAGCACTCACAGGGCACAGCAGCTGGATTCTTGTGGGATCCCTAGAACTCACCCCCACTACACTGGTGTTTGAACCCGCTCTGTCACTCGGTGGCTTTTAATCCCACGCCTGAGGACGCCTGGAGCAGATGCTGAGTTCAAACAGGAATTTCCACCCTACTCTGACAAGTGGTGTGAACGCAGCTGTGGAGTCACTATCACGCACTGACTATTTGCTTCACTCACCCTAATACCCAGACAACAACCAGAGGGAAGGGAATCATTAAGGAGCTGTGGCCTTGGGCCTACTGTTTGTGCTGAGGAACACTCGCTTGGCAGCAGATTAACATAGTCAGGCACAGGAGCTTCCAACACCAACCATCCAGTTCCACGGTCTCTCCACGTGCTCTTCAGGAAGTCTCCACTCGCTGGAGCTTCCAACACAGACCTGACCTCTTTCAGTACCTACAACACAGACCATTCTGGTCCAAACACTCTCATCATGTGACTAGACCTCAGTCACATTACATGGTTGTAACCACCCCCCATGGATGGGCGGTGCATGTGTGGTTAGCCAATTCCCACCCAGCTCTTTGACTAACCTTATAAGCCCCCCTTATAAGTAAACACAACAAACTTTTGTGGATCTATAAGTCCCAGCATAACCATATCAATTTGGACTTACAGTGCAGAGAACCTCTGCGACACATACCGGCCATTTACGATAATGCCAGTCCCTAATTCACCATCATAATTATGCCTCCAAGCGCATCCTGAAGAGCACACACAGTGCCCCCTGGCTTTCACATGGGTCACTGCATCAGAGAGCATTCAACAGAGTCATTCTCACATTCTATACTAGCGCATGGCCGAGTGGCAATTCAAACCTTTTAGAGTCGCAGCCTTCCGGGACCTTCCTGGTGATCCAATCAGAGCCGCTACAGGACTTAAGCATGTGACCTCCGACCTCCAATGAGAGGTCATCCCACGGGCATGCTCAGTAGACAAAAAGCAGGACTTAGTCCCTGGAGCATCTGCTTGCCACTGATTAATGCTGGTTACAATAGCTGGACCTGGAACAGCAGCAGTAACCAGACATACAGGATCAGCTTGAGCAAGACGCTGAGACCGACGTCTCTGCTGAGCAAGCTCCTCTGTGGCAGGGGAAAAATGGGAAACCGCAGAGGACGTGGTTCGGGATTCCCTCAGTGGAGGGAAAACAACACCTAAAAACAGGTGTGAGCAATATGAAAATTGCACCTGAAAGAAGGTAAAAAGGGGAGAAGTTGACTCAATCTTTGCAGTGTGTGCCACAATAAGCAAACAGAACAGAATAATCAGAAGAAAACTACCTTAATAGTGATGAGCGAGTACTAAAATGCTTGGGTCGAGCAAATTGGAATACTTGGGTACTCAACCCGAGCAACGTGCCCAATGTAAGTCTATGGCAAACCTGAGTATTGTTACCGCGATCCCCCTGGGGTCCTTTTAAGGTCTAAAACCATCAGAAAATGATGGAAACACTGCTCAAATGACACAGGAAAATCATGGGAATCACCCCTGGAAGCATTTCTGACTCCTAGGTCAGAGCTGTAAGCAATGTTGTCAAAGTTTCACGCAATTTTTATTGGTGCACCAAAAAACATACAAAAACGTAACCAAAATGGATTTCACTTGGAAATATGTGAAGGTACATCCTATCCAGGGTAATGACATGTACAGTATATAAGGCACAATAATTGACCCCAGACCAAAATGTTCCTCCACCACTTTGCCTATGTTCACACGCAGTGTTTTTGATGCGTTTTTCAACTTTAACATTGATTTCAACCAATACAAACGCATTCACTGGGAAATTTCATTATAACATTTAACAACCCTAGCTGGCCATGTGGTGTGTGACACATAAGGAGACACATCTTGTTTCATTTATGAAGGAGGGAGTCTTAAAGTCACAAAGCCTATTTTTATAGGGGCATCAAGCGGCATTAATATTCTTAAAGGGCCATTATTAAACAGTGGGTCTCCTATGCCTATGCAGTGAGTGGCTGGGCTGCCAAGAATTACAATGCACCCAATACCCCTTTTACTAGAGGTACAGGAGGATCTCCTGAAAAAATGTTGCATTGAATGAAAGGCCTGCCCTGCTATCAAGTCATATGCACCCCAATAAGCCTTCAAACCTAGATACTGGATGGCCACAGGAAAACTTACCGTACTTCACAGTCTTCAGTTGGTCTGCCATACAGTTTCCTTATGCATTGAATGCAAGGGCCCCCTTGACCCAAATTTGCACACACTCCATTCCCCCCTCAGAAGAAACATGGAGGAGGGCCTCCTAAAAAAACTTGTCCCATTACAAAGGAGTGTGTCTCCTAGACTTGTAATGCCCATGCATGAAGTGCATGGGCTGACAAACATTTCCCCATGGGGGGTACATTTTAAAAAAAAATTGTTATGGCCATCATAGACACCCTTGCCAAAAATTGGACTGGCTGTAGCAGCACAGAACACGTTAACCCTTGTGATCTTGTGGTGGAGAATGAGGAGACATTGACGAAGACCTCATTAAAAACTAGGCCCAATGTAAAGGAGTGTGTCTCCTAGACTTGTAATTCCCATACATGAAGTGCATGGGCTGACAAACATTTCACCATGGGGGTACATTTTTAAAAAATATTTTATGGGCATCATAGACACCCTTGCCAAAAATTGGACTGGCTGTAGCAGCACAGAACACGTTAACCCTTGCAATGCCCATACACGAAGTGCATGGGCTGACAAACATTTCCCCATGGGTGGTACATTTTAAAAAAATATTTTAGGGGCATCATAGACAGCCTTGCACAAAAAATGAGTGACTTTGCATCACGGAATATGTTCACCCTGGTGTTCTAGTAGTTGTGGATGATAAGGATTAGGAGAATAGAAGGATAACATCAAACAGACCAAATCAGGAAGCATATACCCATGTGTGGTTGTGAAGAGGTGCAATGAGAATACACCTCAACAAAAAAAGACAATGTATTTGAGGTTATGTTTCGCTGTTTTCATTCGGTGGTATACAGAAGTCTTGCCCAATCCAGCCCTTGTTCATTTTTATAAGATACTATAGAGATCAAAGCTGAAATGCACTCTAAAAATAACTAGATTTGTGCTCTTAAGGAAACATAAAGTCACTATAATCAAGATGATCTTAAGCACTCAAAACATATCCAAAAAGACAGAAAATATTTTGTAGTTTATTGTGGTTAACAGCCGAACAATGAACAAACAGAAATAATATTCCCAACGTTTCGGCCTTTATGGCCTTTTTCAAGGATTTTTTCTAAAGAGAAAAACCTAAAAAATTAACCATATAACCAGTATGACGGATCTTACAAATATATATACAGTGCCTTGCGACAATATTCGGACCCATGGAACTTTTCAACCTTTTCCCACATAACATGCATCAAACATAAAGATACCAAATGTAAATTTTTGGTGAAGAATCAACAACAAGTAGAACACAATTGTGAAGTTGAACGAAATGTATTACTTATTTTACATTTTTGTGGAAATTCAAAAACTGAAAAGTGGGACGTGCAATATTATTCGGCCCCTTTACTTTCAGTGCAGCAAACTCCAGAAGTTCATTGTGGATCTCTGAATGATCCAATGTTGTCCTAAATGCCTAATGATGATAAATATAATCCACCTGTGTGTAATCAAGTCTCCGTATAAATGCACCTGCTCTGTGATAGTCTCAGGGTTCTGTTTGAAGCACAGAGATCATCATGAAGACCAAGGAACACAACATGCAGGTCCGTGATACTGTTGTGGAGAAGTTTAAATCTGGATTTGGATACAAAATAATTTCCAAAACTTCAGACATCCTAAGGAGCACTGTGCAAGCGATCATATTGAAATGGAAGTATCATACCACTGCAAATCTACCAAGACCCGGCCGTCCCTTCAAACTTTCATCTCAAACAAGGAGAAGACTGATCAGAGATGCAGCCAAGAGGCCCATGATCACTCTGGGTGAAATGCAGAGATCTACAGCTGAGGTGGGACAGTCTGCCCAGAGGACAAAAACCAGTCGTACACTGCACAAATCTGGTATTTATGGAAGAGTGGCAAGAAGAAAGCTATTTCTCAAAGTTATCCATAAAAAGTGTTGTTTAAAGTTTGCAACAAGCCACCTGGGTGACACACCAAACATGTGGAACAAGGTGCTCTGGTCAGATGAAACCAAATCGAACTTTTCGGCAACAATGCCCCTTGAGGAAGTGAGTCTTTATACTCGCGAAACTTATGTCAGGTTTGCGGTCACAGCGTGGACAAGAGGAGACACAATATGGCTAAATAACCCTTGATTTATTGATGTATATCTTATGCTACTTATGTCTAATACATTGTAATTGTTTTTAGCAATGCATGCTAGCACTAAACATGGTGATAGTTATAGGTGGAACTGATTAGTCTTGGTACAAACAAGTGACTAACTGACTGTCCTACCTGTTTAAGTTACATTGCTTATGTGCATTGCTTTCTACATGTATATGCAATTATTTAGCATAATATGTTGTCCTAATCCACCCTGTGACTGTTACTACTCTTTTTTTGGCATCACACTATTTTATCATATCCTATTTATATGTATTTGTATTTAGTCTGTGGTAAATATCTACCCTTAATAAAATATTTATATTTTGAGATACATTATGACTCAAGTTCTCCTCATATTTAATTGATCTTTGTGAGTCTGTATTTTTTTATATATTTGATTGTGTGTACATATACTGGTGATCTATATAATCAATGCCAAAGATATGTTTGGCGTAAATGCAACACAGCTCATCACCCTGAACACACCATCTCCACTGTCAAACATGGTGGTGGCAGCATCATGATTTGGGCCTGCTTTTCTTCAGCAGGGACTCCTGTTGGAGTCTGCAAAATCTACAATGGAATGGTTCACAAATAAATGCATCCAGGTATTAGAATAGCCAAGTCCAGACCTCAATCCAATCGAGAATCTGTGGAAAGAGCTGAAAACTGCTGTTCACAAACGATCTCCATCAAACCTTACTGAGCTCGAGCTGTTTGCCAAGGAAGAATGGGCAAGAATTTCAGTCTCTCGATGTACAAAACTGATAGAGACATACCCCAAGCGACTTGCAGCTGTAATCGCAGCAAAAGGTGGTGTAACAAAGTATCAAGTTAAAGGGCCCGAATAATATTGCACGCCCCACTTTTCAGTTTTTGATTTTGCACAAAAATTTAACATAACTAATAAATTTCGTTCGACTTCACAATTGTGTTCCACTTGTTGATTCTTCACCAAAAATTTACATTTGGTATCTTTATGTTTGAAGCATGCTATGTGGGAAAAGGTTGAAAAGTTCCAGAGAGCCGAATACTTTCGCAAGGCACTGTATATATTTATATACACACAAATTTTTATATAATTTTTCATAAATTATAAACACGTAAATAATTGCCACATATGGTCATAATTTATATATCCTGTAATATACAACATAATGATCAATCATACTGAAATTAAACAAATGAATAAAGGATGTGAATCCACCTATGAAAGAAAATAACAAACGGGAGGGGTGAACACAGGTTCATAGATATGAAGCCAGAATGTGTCCAATGAGATATGTTGGTCCCTAGCAACATCTCAGAGACCGGGATATAAATAAAAATATAATATATTAGTATTTCAATATTTTTATATTGGAGAGGTATACACTAGTTCATAAGAGGATGGTACACAGATAGGAAAAATGGAAAATATAAAAATAAATGGGAAGAAAATACGTACATCTCATTTGTATGACATTACCCCCTGGGGGAGTAACATTTGTTTTGGTTTCAAATTAGTAAACGGGCATCATAAAAACACCCTTGCACAAAAATTGAGTGACTTTTGCATCACGGAATACGTTCACCCTGGTGTTCTAGTGGTTGTGGATGATGAAGGTAAGGAGGAGGATAACACCAAACAGACCAAATCAGGAAGCATATACCCATGTGTGGTTGTGAAGAGGTGCATGAGAATACACTACACCTCCACAAAAAAGACAATGTATTTGAGGCTATATTTCGCTGTTTTCATTCGGTGGTGTACAGAAGTCTTGCCCAAACCAGCCCTTGTTCATTTTTATAAGAGTCAGCCTGTCAGCATTGTCAGTTGACGGGCGGATGTGCTTATCTGTTATAATTCAACCAGCGGCACTAAAAACCCGCTCTGACAGAACGCTAGCAGCAGGGCAGGCCAGGACCTCCAAGGTGTAGAGAGCCAGTTCATGCCACGTGTCCAGCTTGGATACCCAATAATTAAAAGGCACAGAGGAATCCCGGAGGACGTTTGTAAGATCTACAAGGTACTCCCTCAGCATCTTTCCAAACATTGCATTTTTTTTTGACAGCACCCCTTGCCTCTGTGCTGACACGAAGGGAGGGTCTGAGAAAACTGTCCCAGAACTTAACAATTTTTCCCCTGCCTGAACTGAATTGTACCTCTATCTCTCTCGCTTGGACTCCTTGGTTGTACAACAAACTCTGACGTCTGCTGGCAGCATTCTCAGATGGGAATTTTTTAAGTAATTCCGCTACAAGGGCCCTCTGGTACTGCAACATTTTAGTGTCTGCCTCTGCCTCTGGAAGAAGAGATTGAAAGTTCTCCTTGTAGCGTGGGTCTAGAAGTATCACCAACCAGTAACGAGTGTCACTGAAAATCTTAATAATGCGAGGGTCACAGGAAATGCAGCGCAACATAAAGTTAGCCATGCGTGCCAAACTGCTAACAGGAAAGACTTCCGTGTCCTCACCAACAGGATGACTGATCATGCTGTCCTCCTCCAACTCCTCCCTGTCCTCAGGTCATCTCTGCTGAACAGACGGTATGACAGCTGTCCTTGCAGTAGCATCTATAGCACATGAAGGTAGCTCCTGTCCTTCCTCCTCCACCTTATTGTCTACCAATCCACGTTGGGACGACATGAGGCTGGGCTGAGTGTAATCAGCCTATATGGTTCCTTGCTCCATGTCCTTGTGCTCTGCCTGCAATGCATCCTATTTAATTGTGAGCAGAGAGGTTTTCATATCACAGAGAAGAAGGATGGTGACTCTAATTATGGCGTCATCACCGCTCACCATCTTAGTGCAGTCCTCAAAGTTTTGGAGGATGGTACATATGTCTGACATCCATGTCCAACCCTGAGGTCTTATGTGTGGAGTCTGAACTGAATATCAACAGCCTTGTTGATGCTGGTAGTCAACAACTGCCCTCTTCTGCTCACAAATCATTTCCAACATATGCAGTGAAGAGTCCCAACGCATGGGAACATCACACACCAGTCAATGAGCCAGAAGCTGCAAACACTGCTGAAGCACGGCAAGGGTGGCTGAAGCTGTAGCTGACTTTCTAAAATGGGCAGACAGATGACATACTTTCACTAGAAGATCCGGCAGCTCCGGGTAGCTTTTGAGAAAACGTTGAACCACGAGGTTAAGCACATGGGTGTTGTGGATTCTGTTTTTGGGCTCCCTCTGGTGGTTACAACTGGTACTGGGTGACTTTGGTGGGTTGTGGTCTCTGGTTTCCACCTGTCCATCAGAGGCTGGGTGTTTCCTATTTAACCTGGCTTTCCTGTCATTCCCTTGCCGGCTATCAATGTATCAGTGTGTCTCTGTTACCTTTGCTACCTGCTCCAAGGCCTTCAAGACAAGCTAAGTCTGGATTTCCCTGTTTCATGTTTGCTTTCATGTTTTTAGTCCAGCTTGCAGATATGTAATTCTCTGCTGCTGGTTGCTCTAGTGGGCTGAAATTACCACTCATGTACCATGAGTTGGCACATGAGTTCAAGTAATTTCAGGATGGTATTTTGAAGGGTTTTAAGCTGACCGCGCAGTTCACCTTTTGTATCCTCTGCTATCTAGCTTAAGCGGGCCTCATTTTGCTGAATCTGTTTTCATAACTACGTTTGTGCCTTCCTCTCATTTCACCGTCATTATATGTGGGGGGCTACTATTTCTGTGGGAATATTTCTCTGGAGGCAAGATAGGTCTGTGATTCTTCTGATAGGGGTAGCTAGATCTCCGGCTGGCGCGAGACGTCTAGAGTCCCCCCAGGAACGTTCCCCGGCTGCTGTTAGTTGAGTGTTGAGGTTCAGGATCGCGGTCAGCTCAGGTTCCATCACCCTAGAGCTCGTCCTGTTTTTGCCCGTGTTATGTGTTTAATTCCCTGCCATTGGGAACATGACAGTATAGCTGGCCCACAAAGTGTTAATTGTTTGGGCTGAAGCAGGAGAAAAAGAAGTGTTGAAGGGAAATTTTGTTGTTTTTTTTTTCCCTCAGAGTTTTGCTGCCTAGCCCTTAATTGCTAATGATAAATCAACGTGTGCACAACCTATAAAGTGGTGCAAGGGTAGGTTCCCAAACCTTCAGACCAAGCAATAACAAAACCCAGCACTCAACTTTGTTGTGAGAAGAAAAACGGATAATTTATTATATCCCAATGCAAACGTTTCGGTCACACATAGGACCTTCGTCAGTAACAAGAATTGGGATGAAGAAAAATGCTAGTGGCTATATGTGCTGCCAATAGTTTCCTGATTGCAGCGCCAATTAAATGAAAGTCTCCTGATGCAGCCTTGTAGACGGCTGTTTCCGCGGTGTCCACCGCTGTATGAGTGGACACCGCGGAAACAGCCGTCTACAAGGCTGCATCAGGAGACTTTCATTTAATTGGCGCTGCAATCAGGAAACTATTGGCAGCACATATAGCCACTAGCATTTTTCTTCATCCCAATTCTTGTTACTGACGAAGGTCCTATGTGTGACCGAAACGTTTGCATTGGGATATAATAAATTATCCGTTTTTCTTCTCACAACAAAGTTGAGTGCTGGGTTTTGTTATTGCTTAGCCCTTAATTGCTGTCTAGCTGCTTCTTACCTCCTCTTAACCCTTGAATGGCTCTGACCTTAGCTGTTTAACATGGATGTCCAGAGTTTGGCTTCCAGCCTGAATAATCTTGCTGCAAAAGTTCAAAACATACAGGATTTTGTTGTTCACACTCCTATGTCTGAACCTAGAATTCCTATTCCAGAGTATTTTTCTGGAGATAGATCTACCTTCCTGAATTTCAGGAACAATTGCAAATTGTTTCTTTCTTTGAAATCTCGCTCCTCTGGAGACCCTGTTCAGCAGGTCAAGATTGTAATATCTTTCCTGCGGGGCGACCCTCAGAATTGGGCATTTGCATTGGCACCAGGGGATCCTACATTGCTCAGTGTGGATGCGTTTTTTCTGGCACTGGGATTGCTCTATGAGGAACCTAACCTGGAGATTCAGGCTGAAAAGGCTTTATTAGCCCTCTCTCAGGGGCATGATGAAGCGGAAGTATATTGTCAAAAATTTCGGAAATGGTCGGTGCTTACTCAGTGGAATGAGTGCGCCCTGGCTGCAAACTTCAGAGATGGTCTTTCTGAGGCCATTAAGGATATTATGGTGGGGTTCCCTGCGCCTACAGGTCTGAATGAGTCTATGGCTATGGCCATTCAGATTGATCGGCGTTTACGGGAGCGCAAACCTGTGCACCAGTTGGCGGTGTCTTCTGAACAGGCACCTGAGACTATGCAATGTGATAGAATTCAGTCCAGAAGTGAACGGCAAAATTATAGGCGGAAAAATGGATTGTGTTTTTATTGTGGTGATTCAGCTCATGTTATATCAGCATGCTCTAAACGCACAAAAAAGGTTGATAAATCTTTTGCCATTAGTACTCTGCAGTCTAAGTTCATTTTGTCTGTAACTCTGATTTGTTCACTGTCATCCATTTCCGTCGATGCCTATGTGGATTCGGGCGCTGCCCTGAGTCTTATGGATTGGTCATTTGCCAAACGCTGCGGTTTTAGTCTGGAGCCTCTGGAAGTTCCTATTCCTTTGAAGGGAATTGACTCTACACCATTGGCTATGAATAAACCGCAGTACTGGACACAAGTGACCATGCGCATGACTCCCGTTCATCAGGAGGTGATTCGCTTCCTTGTACTGTATAATTTACATGATGTACTAGTGCTTGGTCTGCCATGGATACAAACTCATAATCCAGTCCTGGATTGGAAAACAATGTCTGTGTTAAGCTGGGGATGTCAGGGGGTTCATGATGATGCACCTCTGATTTCAATCGCTTCATCTACTCCTTCTGAGGTCCCTGCGTTTTTGTCTGACTATCGGGATGTTTTTGAGGAGCCTAAGCTCAATTCGCTCCCTCCTCATAGGGATTGTGACTGTGCTATAGATTTAATTCCTGGCAGTAAATTCCCTAAGGGTCGTTTATTTAATCTGTCAGTGCCAGAGCATACTGCTATGCGGAATTATATTAAGGAGTCCTTGGAAAAGGGACATATTCGTCCATCTTCGTCCCCTCTGGGAGCAGGTTTTTTTTTCGTGGCAAAAAAAGATGGTTCCCTGAGGCCTTGTATAGATTATCGCCTTCTGAATAAGATTACAGTCAAATATCAGTATCCATTGCCATTATTGACTGATTTGTTTGCTCGCATTAAGGGGGCTAGGTGGTTCACTAAGATAGATCTTCGCGGTGCGTATAATCTTGTGCGGATAAAGCAGGGTGATGAGTGGAAAACCGCATTTAATACGCCTGAGGGCCATTTTGAGTATTTGGTAATGCCTTTTGGACTTTCTAATGCTCCTTCAGTCTTTCAGTCCTTTATGCACAATATTTTCCGTGAATATCTGGATAAGTTTATGATTGTGTATTTGGATGATATTTTGGTGTTTTCTGATGACTGGGAGTCTCATGTTCTACAGGTCAGGAAGGTGTTTCAAGTCCTGCGGGCCAATTCTCTGTTTGTGAAGGGCTCAAAATGTCTCTTCGGAGTCCAGAAGATTTCTTTTTTGGGGTACATTTTTTCTCCTTCTACTATTGAGATGGATCCCGTCAAGGTTCAGGCGATTTGTGACTGGACACAACCTACATCTGTTAAGAGTCTTCAGAAGTTCTTGGGTTTTGCTAATTTTTATCGTCGGTTCATTACTAATTTTTCCAGTGTTGTTAAACCTTTGACTGATTTGACTAAAAAGGGTGCTGATGTTGCTAATTGGTCTCCTACGGCTGTGGAGGCCTTTCAGGAACTTAAGAGCCGGTTTTCTTCTGCTCCTGTGTTATGTTAACCAGATGTTTCACTTCCTTTTCAGGTTGAGGTTGATGCTTCCGAGATTGGAGCGGGGGCGGTTTTGTCACAGAGAAGTTCCGATGGCTCGGTGATGAAGCCATGTGCGTTCTTTTCTAGAAAATTCTCGCCCACCGAGCGCAATTATGATGTGGGTAATCGGGAGCTTTTGGCCATGAAGTGGGCATTTGAGGAGTGGCGTCATTGGCTTGAGGGTGCTAGACATCATGTGGTGGTCTTGACTGATCACAAAAATCTGATTTACCTTGAGTCTGCCAGGCGTCTGAATCCTAGACAGGCTCGTTGGTCGTTGTTTTTTTCTCGTTTCAATTTTGTGGTTTCATACCTGCCAGGTTCAAAGAATGTGAAGGCAGATGCTCTTTCCAGGAGTTTTGTGCCTGACTCTCCTGGAGACTCTGGGCCTACTGGTATCCTTAGGGATGGGGTAATATTGTCCGCCGTCTCCCCAGACTTGCGACGTGCATTGCAGGAGTTTCAGGCCGATAAACCTGATCGTTGTCCACCAGAAAGACTGTTTGTTCCGGATGATTGGACCAGTAGAGTCATCTCCGAGGTCCATTCTTCTGTGTTGGCTGGTCATCCTGGAATATTTGGTACTAGAGACTTGGTGGCCAGGTCTTTTTGGTGGCCTTCCTTGTCAAGGGATGTGCGCACCTTTGTGCAGTCTTGTGAAGTGTGTGCTCGGGCTAAGCCTTGCTGTTCTCGGGCCAGTGGGTTGTTGTTATCCTTGCCTATCCCAAAGAGGCCTTGGACGCACATTTCCATGGATTTTATTTCAGATCTCCCTGTCTCACAGAAAATGTCCGTTATCTGGGTTGTGTGTGACCGCTTTTCTAAGATGGTTCATTTGGTACCCTTGCCTAAGTTGCCTTCCTCCTCTGAGTTGGTCCCTTTATTTTTTCAGAACGTGGTTCGTTTGCATGGGATTCCGGAGAATATCGTTTCTGACAGGGGCTCCCAGTTTGTGTCTAGATTTTGGCGGACGTTTTGTGCTAAGATGGGCATTGATTTGTCTTTCTCGTCTGCATTCCATCCTCAGACGAATGGCCAGACGGAGCGAACTAATCAGACCTTGGAAACTTATTTAAGGTGTTTTGTTTCTGCTGATCAAGATGACTGGGTTGCCTTTTTGCCACTGGCCGAATTTGCCCTTAATAATCGGGCTAGTTCTGCTACTTTGGTTTCTCCTTTCTTTTGTAATTCGGGGTTTCATCCTCGTTTTTCCTCTGGTCAGGTGGAGCCTTCGGATTGTCCTGGAGTGGACGTGGTGGTGGACAGGCTACATCAGATTTGGAATCAGGTGGTGGACAATTTGAAGTTGTCTCAGGAGAAGACTCAGTTTGCTAATCGCCGTCGCCGCGTGGGTCCCCGACTTCTTGTTGGGGACTTGGTGTGGTTGTCTTCTCGTTTTGTCCCTATGAAGGTCTCTTCTCCTAAGTTCAAGCCTCGGTTCATCGGTCCTTATAAGATCTTGGAGATTCTTAACCCTGTATCTTTTCGTTTGGATCTCCCAGCATCGTTTGCTATTCATAATGTGTTCCATCGGTCGTTATTGCGGAGGTATGAGGTGCCCGTTGTTCCTTCGGTTGAGCCTCCTGCTCCGGTGCTGGTGGAGGGAGAATTGGAGTATGTTGTTGAGAAGATCTTGGATTCTCGTGTTTCCAGACGTAAACTCCAGTATTTGGTTAAGTGGAAGGGTTATGGTCAGGAGGATAATTCCTGGG
Organism: Ranitomeya variabilis; assembly: GCF_051348905.1. Classification (NCBI taxonomy): domain Eukaryota; kingdom Metazoa; phylum Chordata; class Amphibia; order Anura; family Dendrobatidae; genus Ranitomeya; species Ranitomeya variabilis. Next base: position 370,622,296 of record NC_135232.1, read on the forward strand.
TGGTCGCCTCTGATGTTCATGCGACTGATTTGGTCCACGCCTTCCATAGAGCTCATCCTGATCGCCCTGGGGGTTCTCGTGAGGGTTCGGTGACCCCTCCTCAAGGGGGGGGTACTGTTGTGGATTCTGTTTTTGGGCTCCCTCTGGTGGTTACAACTGGTACTGGGTGACTTTGGTGGCTTGCGGTCTCTGGTTTCCACCTGTCCATCAGAGGCTGGGTGTTTCCTATTTAACCTGGCTTTCCTGTCATTCCCTTGCCGGCTATCAATGTATCAGTGTGTCTCTGTTACCTTTGCTACCTGCTCCTAGGCCTTCAAGACAAGCTAAGTCTGGATTTCCCTGTTTCATGTTTGCTTTCATGTTTTTAGTCCAGCTTGCAGATATGTAATTCTCTGCTGCTGGTTGCTCTAGTGGGCTGAAATTACCACTCATGTACCATGAGTTGGCACATGAGTTCAAGTAATTTCAGGATGGTATTTTGAAGGGTTTTAAGCTGACCGCGCAGTTCACCTTTTGTATCCTCTGCTATCTAGCTTAAGCGGGCCTCATTTTGCTGAATCTGTTTTCATAACTACGTTTGTGCCTTCCTCTCATTTCACCGTCATTATATGTGGGGGGCTGCTATTTCTGTGGGAATATTTCTCTGGAGGCAAGATAGGTCTGTGATTCTTCTGATAGGGGTAGCTAGATCTCCGGCTGGCGCGAGACGTCTAGAGTCCCCCCAGGAACGTTCCCCGGCTGCTGTTAGTTGAGTGTTGAGGTTCAGGATCGTGGTCAGCTCAGGTTCCATCACCCTAGAGCTCGTCCTGTTTTTGCCCGTGTTATGTGTTTAATTCCCTGCCATTGGGAACATGACACATGGGCCAGGCAAGGTACGTGTGAGATCATCTTGCCTCAGAGTCACCACCAGGTTCCGGCTATTGTCACACACAACCATGCCAGGCTGTAGGTTCAGCGGTGTCATGAAAATATCTGACTGCTGTTTCAGCGCTGTCCAAAAGTCTTCAGCAATGTGCGGTTTGTCACCTAAGCATATTAGCTTCAGCATAGCCTGTTGCCGCTTTGCTGTGGCAGTGCTGCAGTGCTTCCAGCTTCTGACTGATATGTTGATTTCAGAGATGGAGGCTGAAGGGGAGGAGGAGGTGCAGGAGCTGTAGACTGTGGAGTCAACCCTGATTGATATAGGGCCCGTAATCCTTGTCGTGGGGAGGATGTGTTCCATCCCAAGGTCCGACTGGGTCCCGGCTTCCACTATATTAACCCAGTGGTCGAGTGAAATGTACTGTCCCTGCCCAAAAGCACTTGTCCACGTGTCCGTGGTTAGGTGGACTTTTCCAGTAACAGCGCTGTTGAGGGCACGGGTAATTTGTGGGACACATGCTGGTGTAATGCCTGTATGGCACACCGGGAGAAATAGTGGCAACTGGTGACCGAGTACCTTGGGACAGCCGGCGCCATCAGGTTGCGGAAAGCTTCTGTCTCAAAGAGCCTAAAAGGCAACAGTTCGAGCGCAAGCAGATGAGGTACTGTTGCCTGTGGGGCGTTGGCTGGGTATTTCCGCTTGCATTCCAATGACTCAGGTATAGACAATTGAAGGCTGTGCTGGGACAAGGATGTGGATGGGCTTAATGATGGTGCTGCTTGACTGTGGGCAACAACAGGTGCAGGGCCTGAGGCATCTTCTCAGGCATGATGAACTGGGGATTAGCTTCTACGCAAAACAGTGGAAGAAGCAGTATTGTCACCTGCGGACAGTGTTCCTGGAGCCTGGGGTTCGGCCCACAAAGTCGGGTGCTTTGCTGCCATGTGGCTAATCATGCTAGTAGTGGTCAGGCTGATAGTTTTGCTACCCCTGCTGATGAGGGCATGGTAGATGCTGCAAATGGCCTGTTGGAGGTTTTCGGCAGAGTCTTTAAAAAATAACCAGAGTCGGGAAGATCTAACAGTTGGAATGGCAACTTCCGTCATGTTGGTGTTATGGGGAACGGATGCATGCCATCTGTCTGTGACTACCGCGCTGCTTCTTCCTGCCTGTTGGGGTGATATGCCTCCTTCCCCACGTGTACTGCTGTCCTCGCTCTACATGTCCTCCTGCAAGGCTGGGTCAGTCACTATGTCATCCATCACCTCATCTTCCACATCCGCACCCTGCTCCTCCTCCTGACTTTCTGGCAATTGTTTCTCATCATTGTCTACCTCTTGTGATACTTTCCCACCATCACCTTCGTGTGACCATGGCTGTTCAAATATTTGGGCATCACTACATGAGATCTCATCTGGCCCCACTTCAAGTTGACCGGCCGAGAGTCCAGAATCTTTAAAGGGAAAACTGAACAGCTCTTTGCAGTGACTAAGTGTGGGTTTAGTTGTCTCAGGGCACCCGGCATGGTGGGAGGTAGGAGAATCAGGGTGAGAAATATCCGGTCCTCACTCACTTCTACTCAGACTTGACCATGAGGAAGACATGGTGGTGATGGTGTTGGCTAAGTGACTGGAAGCATTATCCGCTATCCAAACAACAACTGTTTCACACTGCTCTGGCTTCAATAGTGGTGTGCTGCGGTCCCCTAGAAACTGGGACAGGAAGGTCGAGCGCATAGATGTGGGTCTTTGTTGTGGCCACTTTCATCTTTGCCATGGCCTTGTCCTCTGCATGCACCATCAGCATCACATCCATTTCCCTGTCCCTAGCCCCTTTCCTTGCCCATTTTAAATGGACTACTGAAGTATTTGAAAAGCTCAATACAAATAGATTTATTTGGAGAAAAATTATATGTGATCAGTATGCCTGAAAAGCAAGTATTTGGAGATCACAGATACACCAAGCATCTGACAGAGATAACAGACAGTTAAAATATGTTTTGGGGTCTTTTTTTAAATATTTTTTAAACAAAAAATAATGAGTAGACCAAGGCTAGCAGATAGAACAATGCAACGTATGCCTGCGAAGCGAAGATTTTGACACCACAGATACACCAGGCGTCTGACGGAGATAACAGACTGTATTTTTTTTTTTAAATCTTTAAAAACAATAAATACTGAGTAGACCAAGGCTAGCAGACAGAACAATGCAACGTATGCCTGCAAAGAAAGGATTTTGACAGCACAGATACACCAGACGTCAGCCATAGATAACAGACTGATCAAAATGTGGCCTTGATTTTTTTGGGCACACCAAAATTGTGTCAATAAGTTGGCTATGACACTAAAAAAATTGGAGTACTAAAATTGTAGATAGTTAGCACAATGATATGCGATGCGTGTGACGTACAACTCACAGTGATAAATATTTTTGGGCCAGCTATAGATTTTTGAGGCAGCAAAATGGTGTCCAAAAATGTTGTAAGACAGTGCAAAATATTAGATAGTACCAAACAAAGGACAGATCACATCTGATGCCTGGGACAATTTTTTATTTTTTTTAATTCTTAGATTTGCACGCTCTTGTATTGCAATGACCTGGCTGTAGTCTGCAGCATGACCAAGCAAATAAATGTAGAAAAAAGGGGGCTATGGATTGCTTTATAATAAAATGAGCAGGAATAAACTGCAAAAAATAACAATTACCACGGATAACTGCAGCTAGTTATATCTATATATATAATTGTCTAAGGGTTTTTCTGTCTGTCTGTCTGTCCTGGAAATCCCGCGTGTCTGATTGGTCGAGGCCGCCAGGCCTCGACCAATCAGCGACGGGCACAGTATCGACGTAGATGTCATAACGATTGCCATGGCGAGGATGATGTCATAAAGGTTGCCTCGACCAATGAGCGACGGGCACAGTCTGCCGCAAATTCTGGAATCATCATTGTCCATATACTATGGGGACATGCATATTCTAGAATACCCGATGCATTAGAATCGGGCCACAATCTAGTATAAAATAAGCAGCAGCAGCAGACAGTAATGGAGCTTTTTGAGGTATGCAGTGAGATCTATGAACTCACATACAGTGCCTGCAGGCCTTGCACTGATGTGGATATGTGCACATAGACTCCCCTGCCTACCTAGCGCTGCAATCTATGTACCCCTGAATTATCCCTAAAAAGGACTGTTGGTTTATCAGGATTTGTGGACTGAACACTAGCAGACCCACACTATTAAAAGAACGATTTTGACCCTATCTCAGCAGCAGCTCTCCCTACACTAGCTGAGTCCTGAGCAGAATGCAGCGAGCAGGGCGGCGCCAGGTCTCTTATAGACCTGATTACTGTGTGTGGTCAGCCAATCACTGTAATTCCACAACAAAGATAGCTGCGGCATTACAGTGCATGGCAGACAATCCCTGCATGGTCAAGAGCGCCAAAATTGCAGGGCGGAGACCTGCGCTCCTGTCGAATAATCCCGGAAATACGCGGTGCTCGCCGAGTTCACCGAGCATAGTGATACTCGGGCAAGTACCGAGTAGCGGTGAGCACGTTCTCTTATCACTATACCTAAGAAATTGAGAACCAAAATTGTTGAACAATTTAAACAAACTCAACTTTACAAGTCCATCTTCAGAGATCTTGATGTTCTTTTTGTCCACTTTACACAACATAATTAAAGGAATAAAACACTGCATTAAATCGCTTCTTATAACCATCAACAAGCTTCTTACAAATCTCAACTGGAATTTTGGACAACTCTTCTTTTGCAAACTGCTCCAGGTCTCTCATATTTGAAGAGTGCCTTCTCCCAACAGCAATTTTAAGATCTCTCCACAGGTGTTCAATGGGATTTAGATCCGAGCTCTTTCCTGACCACTTCAGATCTCTCCAGTGCTTTGTATCCATCCATTTCTGGGTGCTTCTTGATGGATAAACCCAGCTTTCTGACATTGGGCACTACATTGTAACCCAAAATACTTTGGTAATCTTCAGATTTCATTGCCAGTGTCTGAAGCAGCAAAACAACCCCAAACATCTTTGAACCTCCACCATATTTGACTGTAGGTGCTGTGTTCTTTTCATTCTGTTTTTAGTAAACTATAGAATGATGCACTTTACCAAAAAGCTCTGTTTTGGTTTCATCTGTCCATGAGATGCTTTCCCAGAAAGATTTTGACTTATTCATTTACATTTTGGCAAACTGCAGTCCCTTCTTAAAGGGAACCTCTCACCCCCCCAGGCATTTGTAACTAAAAGAGCCACCTTGTGCAGCACTAATGCTACATTCTGACAAGGTGGCTCTTTTAGTTCTTGTTCCTGCCACTGCTGAAATAATCGTTTATGAAATTTGTCCCTCATACCTTGAAATCGCCCGGGGGGCAGGGCTTTCCCCCCTAAAACAGATGCACCACAGCCGTCAGTTACTTTCTCATGTTTACTGGGCACCGCCTCCTCAGCGTTATTGAATTGTCCCGGCGCCTGCGCTGTGATCTTAGGCCTTAGGCATGCGCAGTTAGCGCTGCCCATCCACTGACATCACTTGATGTCTTATCGCACCTGCATGGACGCGTGGCCCAAGATCCCGCCCCGCAGTCTCTTCTGATTTATTCACACTGCGGAGCTGGGATTCTTGGGCATGTGCAGGAACAAGAACTAAAATGTTAAATGCCACTGTCAAATGCAGACAGCGGCATTTAGCTCGAGTCATCGGGCTAGAAATCCACCCACCAGTGACCCTCGTCACGTGATCGCGGGTCACCAGTACATTGGCATGACAACCAGAGGTCTCCTGGATACCTCTATAGTTGTCACTGCCGGATTGCTGTGAGCGCCGCCCCGTGGTCGGCACTCATAGCAAGTGAGTAATTCGGCTACACAGTGACGATCTGATCATTGCCTCTATGTAGCAGAGTCAATCGGGTTGTGGCAGCTTCTAGTCTAACATGGAGACTATTGAAGCATGCTAAAAGTAAATAAAAAAGTTTTTAAAAATATTAAAAAAATTTAAAAATATAAAAGTTCAAATCACCTCCCTTTCACCCCATTCAATATGAAACAATAAAAAAATCAAACATACACATATTTGGTATCACCGCCCGATCTATCAATTAAAAAAAGGATTAACCTGATTGCTAAACGGCATAGCGAGAAAAAAACTACGGAATTACGGGCGATCAAAAGATCGTATCTGCATCAAAATGTATAATTAAAAATGTGAGAATGGCATGCAAAAAATTAGCCCTCAATCAACCCAAGATCAAGAATAATGGAGATGCTACTGGTATTGGAAAATGGCGCAATTTTTTTTTAACAAAGTTTGAATTTTTTTTTCACCACTTAGATAAAAAAGAACCTAGACATGTTTGGTGTCTATGAACTCGTAATGACCTGGACAATCATAATGGCAGGTCAGTTTTTGCATTTAGTAAACCTAGTAAAAAAGCCGAACAAAAAACAAGTGTGGAATTGCACTTTTTTTGCAATCTCACCACACTAGGTATTTTTTTTTTACCATTTTCTAGTACACGACATGGTAAAACCAATAGTGTCATTCAAAAGTACACAAAAATCAAGCCCTCACATGGCCATTTTGACCAAAAAAATAAAAAAGTTATGGCTCTGGGAAGAAGAGGAGCAAAAAATGAAAAACCAAAAATACCTCTGGCCGTTAAGGGATTAATGTGCTTCTTTTTGAGCCACTCCTTTGTTACCTTGGCTGTATGTTTTGGATCATTGTCTTGCTAGAAGACCCAACCACTACCCATTTTTGTGGTCCTGGCAGAGGGAAGGAGGTTGTCATTCAGGATTTTACGGTACATGGCTCCATCCATTCTCCAATTGATGCCGTTAAATAGTCCTGTACCCTTAGCAGAGAAACACAACCAAAACATAATGTTTCCACCTCCATGCTTGACAGTGAGTACAGTGTTCTTTGGGTCATAGGCAGAATTTCTCTTCCATCAAACACAGTGATTTGACTTAATGTCAAAGACCTCAATTTTTGTCTCATCTGACCAGAGCACCTTCTCCCAATCCATCACTGAATCATCCAGGTGTTCATTGGCAAACTTCAGACTGCCTGCACATGTGCCTTCTTGAGCAGAGGGACCTTGTGGGCACTGCAGGATTTGAAACTTTTATGGCGTAATTTGTTACCAATGACTTTCTTGGTGATTGTGGTCCCAGCTGCTCTGAAATCATTAACAAGATCCTCCTGTGTAGTTTTAGACTGTTCTCCCACCTTTCTCATGATCAAGGATACTCCACGAGGTGAGATTTTGCATGGTACCCCAGATCAATGTCGATTGACAGTCATTTTGTATTTCCTCTACTTCCAAACCATTTCACCAACAGTTGTCTCCTTCTCACCCAGCATCTTACTAATGGTTTTGTAGCCTATTCCAGCTTTGTGCAGGTTTATGATCTTGTCCCTGACATCCTTAAAAAGCTCTTAGGTCTTGCTCAAGTTTTAGAGGTTAGAGTCTGACTGATTAATTGAATCTGTGGACAGGAGTCTTTTTATAAGGCCGATGTCACACTTGCGAGTTCAATGCGAGAAACTCGTGAGAGTCTCTCACATCTATACCCAGCACTGCCAACGGCACTTGGACCGGAGCATGCGGCTGCATGCATTTCTATCAATGGTATTGATGCAAGAGACTCATGTGAGTTTCTTGCATCACACTCGCAAGTGTGACCCCGGCCTAAAGGTGACTATGTAAGACAGCTGTCTTTAATGCAGGTAACAAGTTGATTAGGAGCGTCTAACTGATCTATAGGAGCCAGAACTCTTAATGATTGGCAGGGGATCACATACTTATTTCTAACTGCAAAATGCAAATAAATGTATATAGTTTATACAATGTGATTTTCAGGATTTTATTTATCTCTTAATGTTAAAATTAACCTACCCTTAAAATTATAGACTGTCCATGTCTTTGTCAGTGGGCAAACTTACAAAATCAGCAAGGGATCAAATACTTATTCCCCAACTGTATATGTATTTATATTAGATAGATAGATAGATAGATAGATAGATAGATAGATAGAAAGAAGAAAAGCCAGCAAATCATCTGCTGTGTACTGTAAAATCACTGTAGGAGCCTACACCATAAAAGAGATGGATTACATACAGTATATTCACATAGAATAGAGTGATACAGATGTCAGTGACTAATACAATTAGTACAGTGTGTGTGCAGCTTACTGTACATGTATTTAAAAGATTAATTTTTGGAAAAAAATGGCTTGGGCTCCCGTGCAATTTTTGTGAACAGCAGAGGGAAAGCTGATGGTTGTAGGCCGATGTTTATAGCCTGGGGAAGGGGGTAATACCCATAGAGGTTCCCAGGCTACTAATAACAACTCACAACTGTATACTTATCCTTTACTGCCTATTAAAATGGAGGACAGTAAAAAATGACCTTGGGGCCCCCTATAATTAACATCCAGCAAAGGCTATGCAGACAGCTGTGGGCTGATATTAATAGCCTAGGAAGGGGACATGGATACTGGCCCCCCACGCTAAAAACATCAGTATGCATTCCTCCTGGAATGGGTCCCTCAACCAAACAGTGTGCATAGGACTAAAGTACCTGCCCCAATACAATCCATCACCTATTCCTTAAGAACACACATAAAGTTCATTCCCTAGTATTGGCCAGCAGTCTACATGCCATGACAGTTTACAGAAAAATATACCATTTTTACAGCAATATCAATTTTATATAAAAAAAAAAAATTACTATAGAGTCTTGTCCTCCATACAGCCACATATCCTCTTGGGTGAGTATTCTAGCATGATACAATCTTGTGAACAATTGTGAAAGCAGACATAGTATTAATACATTAAAATCATACATTTTTTCAAAAAAACATTTTTTTTTAATCCCTAAATAAAGATGAAAACAAGTATTCTAAGGGTACTTACACCCCATAACTATACCCATGTGAACGGGACTTTCTAATAGTAGGCAACCAATTTTATATAATTGAGTGAATTTTGAAGTCCACATTTAACCCCTTCTGTTTCAATGTTTTCAGTTCAAAGACCTATTTTAATTCCCTTTCCATAAGGAGTCATATCCTATCCTCCCCTCTTCTTTGTACCGGTATTGTATCAATAATTCTAAATTTTAAATGTTTTTCCGTATGGTTGAATTCAGTAAAATGTTTAGAAACAGGGAGGTCCAACCTTTTCTTCTTAAAGGGAACCTGTCACCCCGTTTTTTGAAGATGAGCTAAAAATACCGTTAAATAGGGGCAGAGCTGGGCGTTACATTAGTGTCTTTGTGTGCCTTTATAACCTACCTAAGCTGCCGAAATACCTTTGTAAAGTCGCCGTTTTCTGCTGTCACTCACGCTGGTCTGGTCATATGGGCGTGGTGACAGCGCTGTTTCTCCCCCAGAAACCTGCTCATCATTACGTTGGTGGCGTAGTGGTGTGCGCATGTCCAAAGCGAAGATCCACTGCCCAGGAGATTCAAAACAGCACGGTCTTCGCTATTCGCCGTTTACCAGTGGGCGCGGCCATCTTTCCTGTGGCCGCGCGTGCGCAGATGGAGCGCTCTGCTGCCAGGGGCTTCAGGAAAATGGCCGCGGGATTCCGCGCGTGCGCAGATGGAGATCGCGGCGGCCATTTTCCTGGTTTGTGTGTGTTAAAAGCCATGCAGTAAGAGGTATGGGTGTTTTAGGTGTCAGGTGTGTGAGGTGCATGTCAGTGTCACTCTGGTGTGTGCTGGTGTGCAGAGCAGAGTGCATGGAGGCACAGGCCAGTGGAGCCAGCACCCAGGGCAGTTGAATAGCCTGGCACCTGCAGCGTAGACAGTGATACAAGTCATCCATGGTACTGGTCTCGGATGTGGACAGTCCTGTGCCTGAAGGAGTCGGATGTGGACAGTCCTGTGCCCAGAGGTGGACGTCCTGTGCCCGAAAGAGATGGATGTGGACAGTCCTGTGCCCAGAGGTGGACGTCCTGTACCCGAAAGAGATGGATATGGACAGTCATTAAAGAGACTTTTGTGTTGGAACTTTGTGGGTCACTGCCTCTTCACTACGTACGATGCTACTACAATCTTACAACCCATATCTGATTTAATTAAAAGGTCTTTAACGTTTCTATTTCTCCTATATGACAGGAGAGGTGGGTTCTTGTATCTTATTATTTTAGGTAGACATTTAGCAATGGACAATACCTGTAAATTGTTTAAATTAACAACCATGTAATATACTGGATATGCAGAATACTAATTACTGTGGAAATTCTGTTACTGATGGTGTTGTGTAATTTAAATATATTATGAATGGCCACACAAAACATGAGCTACTACCCTGAGCATTTTCACAGTTTCAATTACATTCTAGCAAATGTCCCGATGTCACTTGAGGTACGGTTTGATAACTTTTAAGCAAGAATAAAATAAGCATTTCAACATAATTTACACCTCATCTGAGCAGAAAATTTGCTGCGTTCTCACCAGTGTTCTCTCTGAAAAATGTTTGAAGATGAAAACCATTAGAAACAAATTATTCTGATTGTTTTCCTGATCTGAAACAAATGCTCTGACAGTCTAGCTTCTGACTCGAGCAGTTATGTTCCATTTATATTTATCTCTACTCCTCTTATATCTGGATTATTTCTCTGTAGTAGGGTGTCTGCCTTCACTCTTTGGTAGACATAACGTTCTGGTCTTTTGGCTGGTAAAGCTCCCCCTACTGCCTGATCTATTAAATCTTTCCACAGCTGCTTAGAGCAATTACATTTATACATTACATATAGGAAAAATGTATTTGTACTGTTAGCCAGTAGATAAAGGTATAAAACACAGAGGACTCTCAAAGTTTAATATCTTTCTACATTAATATCACTATTCTCTGTTCCAGCTCTGTAGCATTTTGACAGGAAGAATCGCACATTCTACGCCCCTATAAAATGGAAATCTGATAAAAACTTAACAGAACCATTGTAATTCCATGGAATTTTTGCAAGTATCATTAGGATCTAATTTTATGTGAACAGGTCTTAGTAAAGGCATTTAAATACTTCCTAAAATGTCTAAGGAGGCAGCTTTCCTATTCTTATCCAACAAAAGACTTAATTAACATTAACCCTTTTACCTCCAAGCCTGTTTTCACCTTCATGACACTTAGGCTGGAGTCACGCTCAACGTATAAAAAATCGGTCCGATTTTGACGGCCGAGAATCGCACCAATGTTCTCCGTATGGCATAGCTACCGGGGGGCAGAGGGGGGCCATCGCCCTGGGCCCCGGGCTCTGAGGGGGCCCACCCGGAGCTACGCTACTGTAACTGCATCAGCGCATGCAGCGCGCCGATACAGTTACATTCTGCAGCAGAGCAGGGAGAATCAATCTCCCTGCTCTGCCGCTATGGGGCCCCTGAGCAGGCAGGGGGGCCCGTGCCAGCAGTGGGCCCCCTGCTGTCATGCTGTCATCGCATGGTGAGCTGTGTCGGCAACTAGCCGATACAGCTCACCGCATTGATGAGGGAAGGAGCCCTGCGCTGCACTCCTTCCCCATCATCCCCCTGTCAGTGTCTGACATCACTCGCAGACGCTGACACTGACAGTGGACGCGGTGCAGTAATAGGGACACATACGGCAGCAGCGGCTCAGTATTGGGGTATCAGGTACAGTAACAGGGACACATACGACAGCAGCGGCTCAGTATTGGGATATCAGGTGCAGTAATAGGGACACATACTGTGGCAGCGGCTCAGTATTGGGGTATCAGGTGCAGTAATAGGGACACATACAGCGGCAGCGGCTCAGTATTGGGATATCAGGTGCAGTAATAGGGACACATACGGCAGCAGCGGCTCAGTATTGGGATATCAGGTGCAGTAATAGGGTCACATACGGCAGCAGTGGCTCAGTATTGGGATATCAGGTGCAGTAATAGGGACACATACGGCAGCAGCGGCTCAGTATTGGGGTATCAGGTGTAGTAATAGGGACACATACGGCAGCAGCGGCTCAGTATTGGGGTATCAGGTGTAGTAATAGGGACACATACGGCAGCAGCAGCTCAGTATTGGGGTATCAGGTGTAGTAATAGGGACACATACGGCAGCAGCGGCTCAGTATTGGGGTATCAGGTGCAGTAATAGGGACACATACGGCAGCAGCAGCTCAGTATTGGGGTATCAGGTGCAGTAATAGGGACACATACGGCAGCAGCAACTCGGTATTGGGGTATCAGGTGTAGTAATAGGGACACATACGGCAGCAGCGGCTCAGTATTGGGGTATCAGGTGCAGTAATAGGGACACATACGGCAGCAGCGGCTCAGTATTGGGATATCAGGTGCAGTAATAGGGACACATACGGCAGCAGCGGCTCAGTATTGGGGTATCAGGGGCAGTAATAGGGACACATACGGCATCAGCGGCTCAGTATTGGGGTATCAGGTGCAGTAATAGGGACACATACTGTGGCAGCGGCTCACTATTGGGGTATCAGGTGCAGTAATAGGGACACATACGACAGCAGCGGCTCAGTATTGGGATATCAGGTGCAGTAATAGGGACACATACGGCAGCAGCGGCTCAGTATTGGGGTATCAGGTGCAGTAATAGGGACACATACGGCAGCAGCGGCTCAGTATTGGGGTATCAGGTGCAGTAATAGGGACACATACAGCAGCAGTGGCTCAGTATTGGGGTATCAGGTGCAGTAATAGGGACACATACGGCAGCAGCGGCTCAGTATTGGGGTATCAGGTGCAGTAATAGGGACACATACGGCAGCAGCGGCTCAGTTTTGTGATATCAGATGCAGTAATAGGGACACATACGGCAGCAGCGGCTCAGTTTTGTGATATCAGATGCAGTAATAGGGACACATACGGCAGCAGCGGCTCAGTATTTGGGGTTTCAGGTGCAGTAATAGGGTCACATAGGGCAGCAGCGGCTCAGTATTGGGGTATCAGCAGGATGAGGAGTTTGTGCAGGTTGGGAATAGATGATGATGGGCCTGGAATGTGAGAAGTGAAATGTGTCTTTGTTGTATTTTCTGCAGACGAGTCCTGGCTGAAAGAAGTTGTCATGTTGGTCTGGGCCAGATGGAAAAGACGGGAAAAGTGAACAACTCCATCAGAAAACATAAGCGGTAAGACATTATCTGTAACTGTGCTGTGATCTCTTATGTGTTCTGTAGGACTGTATTTACCACTAACCGTATGGTGGTAATATCTATGTTGGTTCTCCTCCACTCCTCCACTATTAGGGCGCGTCACCGAATTGTAATCAAGGTTACCTGTTTAGGGGCCCACTCAGAAGCTTCGCCCCCACTGAACCAAAACCCCACCTATACCTCTGCCATATGGTGATCCATGTGTAATCTGTTTGCAATGCGATGATGCGATTTCCTCGCATCTAGTATCCGCATGACAACCATATGCAATCCGTAGGCAATGCGATTTTAAGATGAGCTTTTACATACAGCAGTTCTCCCTCATTGACACATCATTTTAAAACGAAAAATTCTTCAAAACATAATATATATATATATATATATATATATATATATATATATATATATATATATTTGGCCATGTATATGGATACACCTAAATAAAATAGGAATGGTTAGTGATATCAACCTCCTGTTTGCAGCACATTAGTATATGGGAGTGGAAAAACTTTTCAAGATGGGTGGTGACCATGGTGGCCATTTTGCAGTCAGAAAATTTTGAGAATTTCACAAGAAAAACAATGGTGTGCTTGGTTTTAACCCCTTCATGCCGCAGCCCTTTTTCGTTTTTGTGTTTTCGTTTTTCGCTCCCCTCCTTCCCAGAGCCATAACTTTTATATTTTTCCGTCAATATGGCCATGTGAGGGCTTATTATTTGCGGGACGAGTTGTACTTTTGAACGACATCATTGGTTTTAACATGTCGTGTACTAGAAAATGGGAAAAAAATTCCAAGTGCGGTGAAATTGCAAAAAAAGTGCAATCCCACACTTGTTTTTTGTTTGGCTTTTTTGCTAGGTTCACCAAATGCTAAAACTGACCTGCCATTATGATTCTCTAGGTCATTACGAGTTCATAGACACCTAACATGTCTAGGTTATTTTTTATCCAAGTGGTGAAAAAAAATTCCAAACTTTGCTTAAAAAAAAAAAGTGCCATTTTCCGATACCCGTAGCGTCTCCAATTTTCATGATCTGGGGTCGGGTGAGGGCTTATTTTTTGCGTGCTGAGCTGATGTTTTTAATAATACCATTTCGGTGCAGATGCGTTCTTTTGATCGCCCGTTATTGCATTTTAACGCAATGTCGCGGCGACCAAAAAAACGTAATTCTGGCGTTTCGGATTTTTTTCTCGCTACGCTGTTTAGCGATCAGGTTAATGCTTTTTTTATTTGATAGGTCGGGCGATTCTGAACGCGGCGATACCAAATATGTGTAGGTTTGTTTTTTTTTTAATTGTTTTATTTAGGATGGGGCGAAAGGGGGGTGATTTAAACTTTTATATTTGTAATATTTTTTTCACATTTTTAAAAACTTTTTTTTTCACTTTTGCCATGCTTCAATAGCCTCCAAGGGAGGCTAGAAGCAGGCACAGCCCGATCGGCTCTGCTACATAACAGCGATCATCAGATTGCTGTTATGTAGCTGAAATGCAGGTGTGCTGTGAGCGCCGACCACAGGGTGGCGCTCACAGCAGGCCGGCATCAGTAACCATAGAGGTCTCAAGGACCTCTATGGTTACCATCCTGATGCATCGCCGACCCCCGATCATGTGACGGGGGTCGGAGATTACGTCATTTCCGGCCGCCCGGCCGGATGCGGTAGTTAAATGCCGCTGTCTGCAATTGACAGCGGCATTTAACAGGTTAATAGCGGCGGGTGAATAGCGATTTCACCCGCCGCTATTGCGCGCACATGTCAGCTGTACAAAACAGCTGACATGTCGCGACTTTGATGTGCGCTCACCGCCGGAGCGCACATCAAAGCAGGGGACCCGACATGCGCAGTACATGTAAGGCGCATGTCGCGAAAGGGTTAATGTAACTTTGTTCTTTCATGAGTTATTTACAAGTTTCTCTTTGTTTACAGCCATTGACATGTTGCAGAGGTTAACACGTGAGGAGCGGATAGAAATTGCGTTGATGTCTGGTGAATGCAGTACCCGGGTCATTGCAGCAGATTTCAATGCAAGACACCCTACGCAAGAAAACTGTCACCATTCCCATGTTATTTAGGTGTATCCATATAAATGGTCCACCAAAAAAATTTTCCTCATCGCTGAACATAATGTTCTGTGTAAACTGAGGGTCCTGTTCCAATTTTTGTTTTGCCCATTCTGCAAATTCAGCCGCCGATCTGGGTCATCCTCACTGAGATGTTGCAGCAGCTGGATTTTGTAAGAGGGCCATTTGTGAGTAGCTAATATCCACCGAAGGGATGTTCGACTGATGCCAGATCGGCGCGCTGAATTTGCAGAATCGGCAAAACAAAAGAATGGGCAAAACTAAGCAGCATCTAGTCAGTAATTATATGTACATATGCTGATACTGTCAGGTCATATGTTTTCAATTTTGCACATAGGTAGAGGTGAACGAATATTTCAAAGTTTGGTTTGGCTCACTATCGCCAAATTTGCAATATTCGCCGATTTAAATTATCGATTAAATCTTCGAATATAGCCAAACGTATACAATACAAAAGCCAGTGTTTCCCATGCTGTGAGACAGCGTGGGAAACACCAGCATAGCGCTTCTGATCCAAAGACAGCGCGAGCCCGCAGCTGTGATCGGAGGTAAAAAGTTTACCTCCTGTCATTAGTGTCAGCTGATGGGACTACAGCTCCCATCAGCTGACACTTGCTGCCTCTAATAACAGTGAGAGCAGGAGCAGATGATTGGATTATTTCTCAGCCGCCGCCTGTGATATAACGAAGTAAATGAGAATTTTTCTCGGTGATCTACTGTGAAGACACTGAGCTTCAACTGCGCTGCACTGACTTTTTCCCACAGTCCACAGGTCACCGCAGTTTAGGCTGGCTGGGAACGCAGCCTCAGTGATGTCACTGAGGGTGCGCTCGCAGCATCTCATTCACCAGTGATTATCCTTTGCTAGGTGAAGAGAATGGGGCATCAGACTGCGCTGCTCGCCTGTCAGGATAATGTACCAGAGAAGTCCAAGTAGATGTAATAGAGAATAGACGTCCGTCACAAACCGTCAGCCCGACGGACGTTGTGCACAACGTGGGCAGTGGATGCAGTTTTACAACACATCCGCTGCCCATTGTGATGAGCGGGGAGGAGGGGGTGGAGTTCCGGCCGCGCATGCGCGGTCAGAAATGGCGGACATGTCGCACAAAAAAACGTTGCATTGATCTTTTTTTAGTGCGTCGCGTCCGCCAAAACACGACACATCCGTCGCACGACGGATGCGACGTGTGCCCATCCATCGCAATCTGTCGCTTATACAAGTCTATGGGCAAAAAATGCATCCTGCAAGCACATTTGCAGGATCCGTTTTTTGCCCATAACGACGGATTGCGACAGAGGGCAAAAGACGGAAGTGTGAAAGTAGCCTAAGCATCACAAAAATTAACAGCCAATAAAAAACATTGTGTGGCATTTTTATGAGTGCGCATGCACACTCGCACTATATCATCTCCTCAATGCCATCTTGGAAGAGGCAAACATAGAAAAAATGCATTATCTCATTATAAAAAGAAATACCGCTGAAACCATACAGGGTGAAATTCCTTGTTACTTAGCGCTAATCTAGCGCTTATAAATAATACAATATATCACCACCATACTATACTGTATATGAGTACATTTTCATTCATTATAAAAAGAAGAAGGAGTATCTAGTTTTTTAAGGCAATTTTATAACGTAACGGATGTAACGGACATCACCCTCCTCAGGCTACCTCCACTCACCAATAGTGCCATAGTGGTACACAGGACCCTTCCTGACCCTAGTGGTCCAACTTAGGCTACTATAAAGGTAGAAATGCCCATAACCCTATAATTTCTTCAAACTCCTTCAATACTGAAAAAAATTCATACGTATATATAAAAGATTGACTGAAAACTTTATATGTGATGCTACTTTTTATTCAATAAATGTTTTTTGTTTTAACAATGAAATTAAAAAAATGTGAAAACATTTTTTTTTTTTAAATATTCTTGGCAGTTATATGTAGTCCTCCATACATCCATGTTTCTTCTCCGAACCAGTACGGTGACAGGTGACACCAAGTGTTTTTTCTATAAAAAATAAAATGAAAATATAATTATTTACCACTAGTGTTGAGCATTCCAATACTGCAAGTATCGGGTATCGGCCGATATTCGCGGTATCGGAGCTCTGATACTTTTGCAATATCGAATACCGGAATCGGAAGTTCCCATAATGCAATGACCCAGTTTGATTTGATTCAGCCAATGAGGAATCCTAAGAAGTGTGGGCACATCCTGTTATGCATGTTAGGCATGTAAGTAATGGCATGACTGTGATTGGCTGCTGAAATGATGTCATGATGCACTATAAAAGCCGCCACCGCCATTTTGGGTTCACTCTGCTTTGAATTCAGTTAGGGACAGGACGCTGCTGTTCTGACTGAGGGCCGGTTTGAGATAGCGATTTGCTTCATTGTGCTTTACCCAGGTTACTTTAGCAACCGCTGTGTGAGAAGCTTTTTTTGCCTTGCAGCACTGTTCACAGCTGTCTGCAAGGTGTCTGTGTGTGAGTGCAGCTCACTCTGTAGTCTGTTCGGCAGCCACATCTAGTTGTAGTCCGCTCAGCGTGCGTCACTGCCTCATACTGTTCAATTATCCTTTTTTGCATTAGTGCAGCTGCTTATTTTTCCTGATTTCTCCTAGTGTGTTTCCATCCATATACAGCTAGATTGCGTGCACACAATATATAGAAGTAGATAGAGGAGCCTTTCTGCAGCCTTGTGCCCTGCAGCCCCAGCCAGATTAGTATTAGTGCACTTTTTGGAGCCTCATCTATTGCATTGTAGGTTACCTTCCTGCATTGTAATAGCTACAAAAAGTTTGTGATACTATCGGTTTAACATCTTTGGGCACATCCAGTGTCTTTTTGTGAAAAAAACAAAAAGTTAATAAAGTTCACCAAACACTCCACTTTAAAGTTGTGTAGGTCACATTAGCTAATAGTAAAGTCTAGTCCACACTTTATAAAATTAGTGTTTTTTATACCTGTTAGCAGCTGTTCAGGAATAAGCACACTAAGCCCTTAGTACTTTTCTGCCTATCTTTATCAGTCTACCAAGATGAAGGCAGGGAGTAAGGCACGTGGTCGTGGGCGTGGAGTTTCTGCAGGGAGAGGACATGGGGATTCTGTGCCTGCTGCAGGCACCAGTGACTCAGCATCCCCCAGTATTACCAGGGAACATTCCTTTATGCGCAGCTTTGTAGGAGTTCGCCATACCCCACTGCTGCAGGATGAACAAATTGAAGCCGTTTTCAGATGGATGGCAGCTAATTCATCGACTTCAATTAGTGCCACATCTTCTCAGTTCCAGAGCACTGAAGAGCAAACATCTGTCTCTTCACCACCTGCCAAATTGCCCAGGCAGTCAGAGAGCCCTGGACAGGAGCCATCTCTACTTCTGTTCTCTGAATCATTTGGCTTGGAAAGAAGGGGCCAGCCAAGAAGCATTCAAGAAATTGAAGAAGAGGCAGTATGCAGCGATGCGCAACTGCTTTGTCTCTCTGAATCTGAAGAGGCAGGTGGGCCAGTGCCTACGGTCAGCACACCTCAGTACGCATCTGTTGATGAGACTCAGGTGCCACTTTCTGGTGTGTACTGTGCTGCCGAGACTACCCAGGAGAAGCAGTCGTTGGAAGAGGGTAGTGTAGATGATGAGGTCCTTGACCCATCATGGCTTGAGGTACAGGAAGGTTGTGGGAGCAGCTCTGAGGGAGAGATTGCCCAAACAGCCCAAAAAGGAGGGAGAGAGAGGGGGCAGACTGGGTTGCCTGTAGCCTCTACTTCGGCACCCATTAGGAGCATGCCTCTTCCAAAACCCAAAATGGGCGCTCCCAAGACTTGCTGTGCCTGGTCCTTTTTTGACACAGTTGCAGATGACATTTGCTTTGTCAAATGCAAGCTGTGTAATCAGAAAGTCAAAAGAGGGAAAAGTGTCAGCAGCCTCAATACCACAAATATGTGGAAACATGTGCGGACCAAGCAGGTGGTGGAGTTACAAAGACACACTGAAGACCTAGGCCAACCTACAGCACCACCTACCACCTCTTCAGCTCGTGTTGTGGCCTCTTCCTCCAGCCCACACACAGCTGGTTCGGCTTCCTCACAGGATAGCCATGGAAGAACCTCTGGTACTGTTGTACAGAGACACAGTGTAATTCCACCCACAGCACCACGTTCCCTGTCATCCTCACACTCCCAGGCCAGTCTACAGCCATCGGTAGCATAGGCATGGGAGAAAAGGCGCCCATACTCGGCAAACCACCCCCGAGCACAGGCTCTGAATGCTGGTATTGCAAAACTACTGTCCCTTGAAATGCTCTCATTCAGGCTGGTGGAGACTGATACCTTCCATAACTTCATGGCATTGGCAGTCCCACAATACAACATGCCCAGCCGCTTTTATTTCAGCAGGCAAGCCGTCCCTGCCCTGCAAAAGCATGTGGAGGGAAACATTAAACATGCACTACTAAACGTCGTCAGTAGCAAGGGCTACCTGACCACCGATCGGTGGTCCAGTAACCATGGACAGGTACGATACCTTTCCCTCACTGCCCATTGGGTAAATGTTGTGGAGCCGGGTACAGATCTTGAGAGTGGCACTGTACGTGTTCCGCCAACTCCAAGGATTGCAGGAATACAGTCTGTACACATTGACTCCTCCTCATACTCCAGTTCCTCTGAATCAGCGCTGCAGGAGCCGTCACGGTCCAACTCCACATGGACCCGTGAACGCTTACCTGCTACGACCGATATGAGCACAGCCATGGCCAAACGTCAACAGGCCATATTGAAATTAATTTCTTTGGGGAATCGAAGCCACACAGCGCAGGAGCTCTGGAATGCCATCAAGCTGGAGAGCGACATGTGGTTTGTGCCAGCGAATCTCCAGCCAGGCATGGTAGTGTGTGACAATGGCCAAAATCAGGTGGCAGCTCTAGGCCTAGGCAACCTCACTCACATCCCATGTCTGGCACATGTGCTCATCTTGGTCATTCAGAGTTTTTTGAGGGACTACCTGGATCTTGATGCACTGCTGCACAAGGTCCGCCTAGAGTGCGCTCACTTGCGGCGTTCCAGCATGTCAAGATCGCGCATTGCAGCTCTGAAGCGCCGATTCTGCCTTCCGGAACATCGCATCATATGTGACCTACCCACCAGGTGGAAATCAACCTTACATATGTTGGAGCAGTTGTGTGAGCAGCAGGCAGCAGTAATGGAGTACCAGCTGCATCAGGTGCAAACAAGTTGCACTGCACGCCGTTCACACTTCACCACCACAGAGTGGGCCTCTATGAAGGACATATGCCACGTTTTGCGTGCCTTCAATGATTCCACATGGATGGCGAGTGCAGATGATGCACTAGTCAGCATGACTATCCCCCTTATCTGCCTGCTTGAAAAAACACTGCAAGCACTAAGGGAGGAGTTTGTGGAAGAGGTGGAGGATGAGGAGTCACAAATGCCATCTGCTTCTGGACAGTCTGCGCAATGTGGTTCCTCACAAAGGCCTAGGCAGGGGACACTTTGTGAGGAGGATGAGGCGCAGTCAATGGACGAGGAAGACATCTGTCCAGAGGAGGGAGTTACACAATGCTCTAGTAGTCAGTATGTAGAGCGAGGGTGGGGTGATGCAGAGCAGGCAGAGATGACACCTCAAGCAGGGGACAGCGTTTCTTGGCCAGTTGGCAGTCTGCAGCACATGGTTGATTTCATGCTGCAGTGCCTGAGAAACGACCGCCGCATCACCCACATTCTCAATATGGCTGATTATTGGGTGTACACCCTCCTAGATCCTCGCTACCGGGACAACTTACAAAGCCTCATAACACCGTTGAACTGGGAGCGTAAAATGCGGGAGTACAAAGACACACTGGTGAATTCCATCATGTTCTCCATTCCAACCGAGAGAAGTGCTGCTAGTAGTGTTGAGCGATACTTTCCGATATCGGAAAGTATCGGTATCGGAAAGTATCGGCCGATACCGTCAAAATATCGGATCCAATCCGATACCGATACCCGATCCCAATGCAAGTCAATGGGACGAAAATATCGGAATTAAAATAAACCCTTTATAAACTTGTAGGTTCATTCTACATGAAGGAAAACAACTAAGAATAATGTAGGATGTATTGGGGGACGTGGCGGAGATATTAAAGGGACAGAGGTTTAGCCCAATGTAATAGAATAGCAGGATTTTTAATTTTTTTTTATGAAGTTCGGCGTTAGAAAGAATTTGACTATGTTATTTTTTTTTTTTTTTATGTCAGATATTGATGTTTCACTACTTCCACGCCCTTCACCTTCTTTTTTACTTCTCCCACGCTTTCTTCTTAATTATCCTCATCATCAGCTTCTTTGACATCAACTTCTTCACCTTATTCATCTTCTTCTTCATCTTCTACCTATTATTTTTTGGGTTACATTGTTCATATTCTTTTTATTTTACTATTATCTTCATCATATTCAACTTCTTCATCATATTCTTATTTGTGACAGGCATTCCCGTAGTTGTTATC
Organism: Ranitomeya variabilis; assembly: GCF_051348905.1. Taxonomy (NCBI): domain Eukaryota; kingdom Metazoa; phylum Chordata; class Amphibia; order Anura; family Dendrobatidae; genus Ranitomeya; species Ranitomeya variabilis. Next base: position 370,643,901 of record NC_135232.1, read on the forward strand.
TATAAAAGTTTGAAGATTACACCTTCCGTTCTGCCTGTCACAAACCAGTTACATTTGTCCGCGTTCAGTTTGGCCTGCAGCATCAGGCTTTATCCAGGGGCACCACGAGGAGGAACGGACTCACCCCCATACACTGCTTAGTCTTCTTCTGCTTATAATTTACATAATATTTTTTTGCTCTGATATTTTGTGTTATGCTTAATGTCCTTCTGCTCTTTGTTCTGCAGCCTCTTGTTCTTCTGCTTCTCGGTCTTCCAGGTCGTCGTCGTCTCCAGGGTCGTCGTCTCCGGGGTCGTCGTCATCGGGGTGGTCTCCGGGGTCGTCGTCATCGGGGTGGTCTTCAGGGTCATCGTCTCCAGGGTCGTCGTCATCACGGTGGTTGTCGTCTCTGGTGTCGTCGTCATCTTAGGGGTGTTCTTCCGGGTCATCGTGTTTAGTCTCTTGAACTTGGAAATGTAGCAGAAGGTACAAGAAGGCTGAGAAAATGCCGAGAACCAGCTGATGGAACTGGAACTCGGATGGCTACCCGAAGGTCCAAGAGCCAATGGAACTACCGAGGACCAGCTGACGTTACTGGAACCCGGTTACTAAGCAGGAGGTACCCGTGCCTGAAAGCACTACCAAGGACCACCTGACGTTGGTGGAACTCGGATACCCAGAGGGAGGCACCTAAGCCAAAGGCTCTGCCCGGAACCAGCTGACGGTACTGGAACCAGGATGGGGAGCAGAAGGTACAAGAGCAAAAGACACTGCCGAGAACCAGCTGACGGTGCTGGAACCCGGATGGGTAGCCGAAGGTCCAAGAGCCAATGGAACTACCGAGGACCAGCTGACGTTACTGGAACCCGGTTACTAAGCAGGAGGTACCCGTGCCTGAAAGCACTACCAAGGACCACCTGACGTTGGTGGAACTCGGATACCCAGAGGGAGGCACCTAAGCCAAAGGCTCTGCCCGGAACCAGCTGACGGTACTGGAACCAGGATGGGGAGCAGAAGGTACAAGAGCAAGTGTCTGCGTGGCTTTTGCAGGACACGATGCCGGCTGCACAGCAGGGGAACAGCTGGCGGTGCTGGACCCCACTGACACATTGGCGAGGTGTTTTTCTCTGTGCAGCTAGCACATCTGGGCCCCAACTGGCGGTTTGTTAGAGCCCAGGGTCAGCAGGAGGAGGAGCAGGAGGAGGAGGAGCAGGGGGAGGGGAGTGTAGGCCGAAGCCTGCACTGGCGGCAGCTTTGGGTGTGTTGTGTCTGCGTGGCTTTTGCAGGACACGTTGCCGGCTACACAGCAGGGGAACAGCTGGCGGTGCTGGACCCCACTGACACATTGGCGAGGTGTTTGGCTCTGTGCAGCCAGCACTTCCGGACAGCAACTAGCGTTGCTGGAGCCCGGGCTCTGCAGGTGGAGCAGAGTGTAGGCCGAAGCCTACTTGAACCGATTTCAAAGGTCACCTTTAACCCCCCCTCAGGGGTTAGAAAGTAGAAGAGCCACAGCTTATGCAGCAGTAGTGCTGCACAAGTCAAAGGTTGCTCTTTTAATTTTTCTCCTTGCACACGCTGAATGAAACACGTATAACATTTAGCCCTTTATACAGTCAAACTGTGTTGGAGGCGCGAGTTCCCTTTGTAATGAGACGCAGCACAGGTGTCAAGAATCCCACCTTGGTGCTGGGTGCAGCCTCCCGAGCGTTGTTATTTGCTGTACAGGAGTCTGCGCTGTCGTGTTATCCCCTGGCCTAGCGCCGTTAGCGCTGCCCATCTTCTGGCATCATGTAATGTCGGCCGGTGCGGTTCGCGATGACCATGAATCCCAGCCCCGCAGTGTCTTAACATTGTTAAAACACTGCGGGGCTGGGATTCAGGGCCTGGCGCAGCACATATGTTGGCCTCTCACACTCGGGTCCTTACACCCGCTTCAGACTGTGCGGCGTCATCTGATCCCTTATCGCATGCCACGGCCATGAAGCCGCACAGTCCGAAGAAGGCGGAAGGAGAGGAGGGACAGGCGAACTGATGCACTGATCCTGCCCATGAATCACACCCTCGCAGTCCCAATAAATAAGACACCGAGGGGCGTTGTGTGGGTCAGGGCGGCCGCAGAGGCGCAGCCAGCCAAACAATGATGCCAGAAGGCGGGCAGCGCTACCAAGGGGGTTGCAGCGTGTCATTACAAAGGAAAGTCACACCACCGGGACGGTTAAATGGTCAGTCACACAGAGGACACATTTCAGACGTGTTTTCAGTTCCACATGTGCGAGGAGAATACGTTTCTGAGCCACCTTGCACACATGCAGCATTACCGCTGTACAAGGTGGCTGGATAACGTAAAAACGCCTGGGGGAGGGGGGACAGGTTCCCTTCAATTTCAGTTCTTGTGTCTGCGTGGCTTTTGCAGGACACGTTGCCGGCTGCACAGCAGGGGAACAGCTGGCGGTGCTGGACCCCACTGACACATTGGCTGGTGTTTTTCTCTGTGCAGCTAGCACATCTGGGCCCCAACTGGCGGTGTGTTAGAGCCCAGGGACAGCAGGAGGAGGAGCAGGAGGAGGAGGAGCAGGGGGAGGGGAGTGTAGGCCGAAGCCTGCACTGGCGGCAGCTTTGGGTCTGTTGTGTCTGCGTGGCTTTTGCAGGACACGTTGCCGGCTACACAGCAGGGGAACAGCTGGCGGTGCTGGACCCCACTGACACATTGGCGAGGTGTTTGGCTCTGTGCAGCCAGCACTTCCGGACAGCAACTAGCGTTGTTGGAGCCCGGGCTCTGCAGGTGGAGCAGAGTGTAGGCCGAAGCCTACTTGAACCGATTTCAAAGGTCACCTTTAACCCCCCCTCAGGGGTTAGAAAGTAGAAGAGCCACAGCTTATGCAGCAGTAGTGCTGCACAAGTCAAAGGTTGCTCTTTTAATTTTTCTCCTTGCACACGCTGAATGAAACACGTATAACATTTAGCCCTTTATACAGTCAAACTGTGTAATGGAGGCGAGAGTTCCCTTTGTAATGAGACGCAGCACAGGTGTCAAGAATCCCACCTTGGTGCTGGGTGCAGCCTCCCGAGCGTTGTTATTTGCTGTACAGGAGTCTGCGCTGTCGTGTTATCCCCTGGCCTAGCGCCGTTAGCGCTGCCCATCTTCTGGCATCATGTAATGTCGGCCGGTGCGGTTCGCGATGACCATGAATCCCAGCCCCGCAGTGTCTTAACATTGTTAAAACACTGCGGGGCTGGGATTCAGGGCCTGGCGCAGCACATATGTTGGCCTCTCACACTCGGGTCCTTACACCCGCTTCAGACTGTGCGGCGTCATCTGATCCCTTATCGCATGCCACGGCCATGAAGCCGCACAGTCCGAAGAAGGCGGAAGGAGAGGAGGGACAGGCGAACTGATGCACTGATCCTGCCCATGAATCACACCCTCGCAGTCCCAATAAATAAGACACCGAGGGGCGTTGTGTGGGTCAGGGCGGCCGCAGAGGCGCAGCCAGCCAAACAATGATGCCAGAAGACGGGCAGCGCTACCAAGGGGGTTGCAGCGTGTCATTACAAAGGAAAGTCACACCACCGGGACGGTTAAATGGTCAGTCACACAGAGGACACATTTCAGACGTGTTTTCAGTTCCACATGTGCGAGGAGAATACGTTTCTGAGCCACCTTGCACACATGCAGCATTACCGCTGTACAAGGTGGCTGGATAACGTAAAAACGCCTGGGGGAGGGGGGACAGGTTCCCTTCAATTTCAGTTCTTGTGTCTGCGTGGCTTTTGCAGGACACGTTGCCGGCTGCACAGCAGGGGAACAGCTGGCGGTGCTGGACCCCACTGACACATTGGCTGGTGTTTTTCTCTGTGCAGCTAGCATGTTGTGAATTTGGATTCTGGGCTCCCCCGGTGGCTACTGGTGGAATTGAACTTGTGACATCATCTTCCCTGTTCACCTGTTCTGATTAGATCTGGGTGTCGCTATATAACCTGGCTTCTCTGTTAGATGCTTGCCGGTCAACAATGTTATCAGAAGCCTCTCTGTGCTTGTTCCTGCTCCCAGACATCTACTAGATAAGTTGGACATTCGTCCATGTTTTGTTTTGTATTTTGGTTCCAGTTCACAGCTGCAGTTTCGTTACTGTGTCTGGAAAGCTCTTGTTGATCAGGAATTGCCACTCTGGTATTATGAGTTAATGCCAGAGTCCTAAAGTAATTTCTGGATGTGTTTTGTTAGGGTTTTCTACTGACCATGAAAGTATGCTTTCTGTCTTCTGCTATCTAGCAAGCGGACCTCAAATTTGCTAAAACTATTTTCCTGCTGCGTTTGTTGTTTCATCTCATTTCACCGCCAATATATGTGGGGGGCTTCTGTCTCCTTTTGGGGCATCTCTCTAGAGGTGAGTCAGGTCTTATATTTCCCTCTGCTAGCATTATTTAGTTCTCCGGCCGGCGCTGGGCATATAGGGATAAAAAGTAGGACATGCTACCTGGCTACTTCTAGATGATGCGGTAGTTTTAGTTCATGGTCAGTACAGTTACATCTTCCAAGAGCTTGTTCCTATAAAGGCTTATGCTAGTTCTCTGGCCATGGAGATCATGACAGTTTGACCGGCCCACTAAAGGGTTAAAATCCTTGGCTGAGAAAGGAGAGAAATAAGAAGTCTGCTGAGAATTTTTTTTTTTTTTTTTTTTTTTTCCTCTAGTTGTGAGTGTGCTCTTAATTGGATCACTTGCCAGTCTGTCTAGTCTGCAGTCTTTCTTTTTTTTCTCTCTCCTTCTAATCTTTGAATGGCTCTATGTTCACCTGTCTATAATGGATCTACAGAGTGTAACTGCAGGTTTGAATAATCTCGCCACGAAAGTACAAAGTTTGCAAGATTTTGTTGTTCATGCTCCGGTATCAGAGCCGAGAATTCCTTTGCCGGAATTCTTCTCAGGGAATAGATCTAGCTTTCAGAATTTTAGAAATAATTGTAAGTTATTTTTGTCCCTGAAATCTCGTTCTGCTGGAGACCCTGCACAGCAGGTTGGGATTGTGATTTCCTTGCTCCGCGGCGACCCTCAAGATTGGGCTTTTGCATTGGCACCAGGGGATCCTGCGTTGCGCAATGTGGATGCGTTTTTTCTGGCCTTGGGCTTGCTTTATGAGGAACCTCATTTGGAACTTCAGGCAGAAAAAACTTTGATGTCCCTATCGCAGGGGCAAGATGAAGCTGAAATTTACTGCCAAAGATTCCGTAAATGGTCTGTGCTTACTCAGTGGAATGAGTGCGCCTTGGCGGCTACTTTCAGAGAGGGTCTTTCTGATGCCATTAAGGATGTTATGGTGGGGTTCCCTGTGCCTGCAAGTCTGAATGAGTCCATGACAATGGCCATTCAGATCGATAGGCGTCTGCGGGAGCGCAAACCAGTGCACCATCTGGCGGTGTCCACTGAGAAGACGCCAGAAAACATGCAGTGTGATAGAATTCTGTCCAGAAGCGAGCGGCAGAATTTTAGACGGAAAAATGGGTTGTGTTTCTATTGTGGGGATTCTACTCATGTTATATCAGCATGCTCTAAGCGTACTAAAAAGCTTGATAAATCCGTTCCCATTGGCACTTTACAGTCTAAATTTATTTTGTCTGTGACCCTGATTTGCTCTTTGTCATCTATTACTACGGACGCCTATATCGACTCTGGCGCCGCGTTGAGTCTTATGGATTGGTCCTTTGCCAATCGTTGTGGGTATGATTTAGAGCCTTTGGAGACTCTTATTCCTCTGAAGGGGATTGACTCCACCCCATTGGCTAATAATAAACCACAATACTGGACACAAGTGACTATGTGTATTAATCCGGATCACCAGGAGACTATTCGTTTTCTGGTGCTGTATAATCTACATGATGATTTGGTGCTGGGATTGCCATGGCTGCAGTCTCACAACCCAGTCCTTGACTGGAGAGCTATGTCTGTGTTGAGCTGGGGATGTAAGGGGACTCATGGGGACGTACCTTTGGTGTCCATTTCATCATCTATTCCCTCTGAAATCCCTGAGTTCCTGTCTGATTATCGTGACGTCTTTGAAGAACCCAAGCTGGGTTCATTACCTCCGCACCGGGAGTGCGATTGTGCTATAGATTTAATTCCGGGTTGTAAATACCCAAAGGGTCGTTTATTTAATCTGTCTGTGCCTGAACATACTGCTATGCGAGAATATATAAAGGAGTCCTTGGAAAAGGGACATATTCGTCCATCGTCATCTCCCTTAGGAGCCGGTTTTTTCTTTGTGTCAAAAAAAGACGGCTCTTTGAGACCATGTATTGATTATCGGCTTTTGAATAAAATCACGGTTAAATATCAATACCCATTGCCGTTGCTGACTGATTTGTTTGCTCGCATAAAGGGGGCCAAGTGGTTCTCTAAGATTGATCTCCGTGGGGCGTATAATTTGGTGCGGATCAGGCAGGGGGATGAGTGGAAAACCGCATTTAATACGCCCGAGGGCCACTTTGAGTATTTGGTGATGCCTTTTGGTCTTTCTAATGCCCCTTCAGTCTTCCAGTCCTTTATGCATGATATTTTCCGCGATTTTTTGGATAAATTTATGATAGTGTATCTGGATGATATTCTGATTTTTTCGGATGACTGGGACTCTCATGTCCGGCAAGTTAAGAGGGTTTTTCAGGTTTTGCGGTCTAATTCTCTGTGTGTCAAGGGTTCTAAGTGCGTTTTTGGGCTTTGCCAACTTTTATCGTCGATTTATTTCTGGTTTTTCGGATGTCGTTAAGCCATTGACCGATTTGACTAGACAGGGTGCTGATGTTGCTAATTGGTCCCCTGATGCTGTGGAGGCCTTTCAGGAGCTTAAGCGCCGTTTTTCTTCTGCCCCTGTGTTGCGTCAGCCTGATGTGACTCTTCCTTTTCAGGTTGAGGTCGACGCTTCTGAGATCGGGGCTGGGGCAGTGTTGTCGCAGAAAAGTTCTGACTGCGCCGTGATGAGGCCTTGTGCCTTCTTTTCCCGTAAATTTTCGCCCGCTGAGCGGAATTATGATGTTGGGAATCGGGAGCTTTTGGCCATGAAGTGGGCGTTTGAGGAGTGGCGCCATTGGCTCGAGGGGGCCAGACATCAGGTGGTGGTATTGACTGACCACAAAAATTTGATCTATCTTGAGACCGCCAGGCGCCTGAATCCTAGACAGGCGCGCTGGTCATTATTTTTCTCTCGGTTTAATTTTGTGGTATCGTACCTACCGGGTTCTAAGAATGTTAAGGCGGATGCCCTTTCTAGGAGTTTTGAGCCTGATTCACCCGGCAACTCTGACCCCACAGGTATTCTTAAGGAGGGAGTTATCTTGTCAGCCGTTTCCCCAGACCTGCGGCGGGCCTTGCAGGAGTTTCAGGCGGATAGACCGGATCGTTGTCCGCCTGATAGGTTGTTTGTTCCTGATGATTGGACCAGTAGAGTCATCTCTGAGGTACATTCTTCTGCATTGGCAGGTCATCCTGGAATTTTTGGTACCAGGGATTTGGTGGCAAGATCCTTCTGGTGGCCTTCCCTGTCACGAGATGTGCGAGGCTTTGTGCAGTCTTGTGACGTTTGTGCTCGGGCCAAGCCTTGTTGTTCTCGGGCTAGTGGATTATTGTTGCCCTTGCCTATTCCTAAGAGGCCTTGGACACACATCTCGATGGATTTTATTTCAGATCTGCCTGTTTCTCAGAAGATGTCTGTCATCTGGGTGGTGTGTGACCGTTTTTCTAAGATGGTCCATTTGGTTCCCCTGCCCAAATTGCCTTCTTCTTCCGAGTTGGTGCCCCTGTTTTTTCAAAATGTTGTTCGTTTGCATGGTATTCCTGAGAATATCGTTTCTGACAGAGGAACCCAGTTTGTGTCTAGATTTTGGCGGGCATTCTGTGCTAGGATGGGCATAGATTTGTCTTTTTCGTCTGCTTTTCACCCTCAGACTAATGGCCAGACCGAGCGGACTAATCAGACCCTGGAGACATATCTGAGGTGTTTTGTGTCTGCTGACCAGGATGATTGGGTTGCTTTTTTGCCATTGGCGGAGTTCGCCCTCAATAATCGGGCCAGCTCTGCCACTTTGGTGTCCCCGTTTTTCTGTAATTCGGGGTTCCACCCTCGATTTTCCTCCGGTCAGATGGAATCCTCGGATTGTCCTGGAGTGGATGCGGTGGTGGAGAGATTGCATCATATCTGGGGGCAGGTGATGGACAATTTAAAGTTGTCCCAGGAGAAGACTCAGCTTTTTGCCAACCGTCACCGTCGTGTTGGTCCTCGGCTTTGTGTTGGAGATTTGGTGTGGTTGTCTTCTCGTTTTGTCCCTATGAGGGTCTCATCTCCTAAGTTTAAGCCTCGGTTCATCGGTCCGTATAAAATATTGGAGATTCTTAACCCTGTTTCCTTCCGTTTGGACCTCCCTGCATCCTTTTCTATTCATAACGTTTTTCATCGGTCGTTATTGCGCAGGTATGAGGCACCGGTTGTGCCTTCCGTTGAGCCTCCTGCTCCGGTGTTGGTTGAGGGTGAGTTGGAGTACGTTGTGGAAAAAATCCTAGACTCCCGTGTTTCCAGACGGAGACTCCAGTATCTGGTCAAGTGGAAGGGATACGGCCAGGAGGATAATTCTTGGGTCACTGCATCTGATGTTCATGCCTCTGATCTGGTTCGTGCCTTTCATAGGGCCCATCCTGATCGCCCTGGTGGTTCTGGTGAGGGTTCGGTGCCCCCTCCTTGAGGGGGGGGTACTGTTGTGAATTTGGATTCTGGGCTCCCCCGGTGGCTACTGGTGGAATTGAACTTGTGACATCATCTTCCCTGTTCACCTGTTCTGATTAGATCTGGGTGTCGCTATATAACCTGGCTTCTCTGTTAGATGCTTGCCGGTCAACAATGTTATCAGAAGCCTCTCTGTGCTTGTTCCTGCTCCCAGACATCTACTAGATAAGTTGGACATTCGTCCATGTTTTGTTTTGTATTTTGGTTCCAGTTCACAGCTGCAGTTTCGTTACTGTGTCTGGAAAGCTCTTGTTGATCAGGAATTGCCACTCTGGTATTATGAGTTAATGCCAGAGTCCTAAAGTAATTTCTGGATGTGTTTTGTTAGGGTTTTCTACTGACCATGAAAGTATGCTTTCTGTCTTCTGCTATCTAGCAAGCGGACCTCAAATTTGCTAAAACTATTTTCCTGCTGCGTTTGTTGTTTCATCTCATTTCACCGCCAATATATGTGGGGGGCTTCTGTCTCCTTTTGGGGCATCTCTCTAGAGGTGAGTCAGGTCTTATATTTCCCTCTGCTAGCATTATTTAGTTCTCCGGCCGGCGCTGGGCATATAGGGATAAAAAGTAGGACATGCTACCTGGCTACTTCTAGATGATGCGGTAGTTTTAGTTCATGGTCAGTACAGTTACATCTTCCAAGAGCTTGTTCCTATAAAGGCTTATGCTAGTTCTCTGGCCATGGAGATCATGACACTAGCACATCTGGGCCCCAACTGGCGGTGTGTTAGAGCCCAGGGACAGCAGGAGGAGGAGCAGGAGGAGGAGGAGCAGGGGGAGGGGAGTGTAGGCCGAAGCCTGCACTGGCGGCAGCTTTGGGTCTGTTGTGTCTGCGTGGCTTTTGCAGGACACGTTGCCGGCTACACAGCAGGGGAACAGCTGGCGGTGCTGGACCCCACTGACACATTGGCGAGGTGTTTGGCTCTGTGCAGCCAGCACTTCCGGACAGCAACTAGCGTTGTTGGAGCCCGGGCTCTGCAGGTGGAGCAGAGTGTAGGCCGAAGCCTACTTGAACCGATTTCAAAGGTCACCTTTAACCCCCCCTCAGGGGTTAGAAAGTAGAAGAGCCACAGCTTATGCAGCAGTAGTGCTGCACAAGTCAAAGGTTGCTCTTTTAATTTTTCTCCTTGCACACGCTGAATGAAACACGTATAACATTTAGCCCTTTATACAGTCAAACTGTGTAATGGAGGCGAGAGTTCCCTTTGTAATGAGACGCAGCACAGGTGTCAAGAATCCCACCTTGGTGCTGGGTGCAGCCTCCCGAGCGTTGTTATTTGCTGTACAGGAGTCTGCGCTGTCGTGTTATCCCCTGGCCTAGCGCCGTTAGCGCTGCCCATCTTCTGGCATCATGTAATGTCGGCCGGTGCGGTTCGCGATGACCATGAATCCCAGCCCCGCAGTGTCTTAACATTGTTAAAACACTGCGGGGCTGGGATTCAGGGCCTGGCGCAGCACATATGTTGGCCTCTCACACTCGGGTCCTTACACCCGCTTCAGACTGTGCGGCGTCATCTGATCCCTTATCGCATGCCACGGCCATGAAGCCGCACAGTCCGAAGAAGGCGGAAGGAGAGGAGGGACAGGCGAACTGATGCACTGATCCTGCCCATGAATCACACCCTCGCAGTCCCAATAAATAAGACACCGAGGGGCGTTGTGTGGGTCAGGGCGGCCGCAGAGGCGCAGCCAGCCAAACAATGATGCCAGAAGACGGGCAGCGCTACCAAGGGGGTTGCAGCGTGTCATTACAAAGGAAAGTCACACCACCGGGACGGTTAAATGGTCAGTCACACAGAGGACACATTTCAGACGTGTTTTCAGTTCCACATGTGCGAGGAGAATACGTTTCTGAGCCACCTTGCACACATGCAGCATTACCGCTGTACAAGGTGGCTGGATAACGTAAAAACGCCTGGGGGAGGGGGGACAGGTTCCCTTCAATTTCAGTTCTTGTGTCTGCGTGGCTTTTGCAGGACACGTTGCCGGCTGCACAGCAGGGGAACAGCTGGCGGTGCTGGACCCCACTGACACATTGGCTGGTGTTTTTCTCTGTGCAGCTAGCACATCTGGGCCCCAACTGGCGGTGTGTTAGAGCCCAGGGACAGCAGGAGGAGGAGCAGGAGGAGGAGGAGCAGGGGGAGGGGAGTGTAGGCCGAAGCCTGCACTGGCGGCAGCTTTGGGTCTGTTGTGTCTGCGTGGCTTTTGCAGGACACGTTGCCGGCTACACAGCAGGGGAACAGCTGGCGGTGCTGGACCCCACTGACACATTGGCGAGGTGTTTGGCTCTGTGCAGCCAGCACTTCCGGACAGCAACTAGCGTTGTTGGAGCCCGGGCTCTGCAGGTGGAGCAGAGTGTAGGCCGAAGCCTACTTGAACCGATTTCAAAGGTCACCTTTAACCCCCCCTCAGGGGTTAGAAAGTAGAAGAGCCACAGCTTATGCAGCAGTAGTGCTGCACAAGTCAAAGGTTGCTCTTTTAATTTTTCTCCTTGCACACGCTGAATGAAACACGTATAACATTTAGCCCTTTATACAGTCAAACTGTGTAATGGAGGCGAGAGTTCCCTTTGTAATGAGACGCAGCACAGGTGTCAAGAATCCCACCTTGGTGCTGGGTGCAGCCTCCCGAGCGTTGTTATTTGCTGTACAGGAGTCTGCGCTGTCGTGTTATCCCCTGGCCTAGCGCCGTTAGCGCTGCCCATCTTCTGGCATCATGTAATGTCGGCCGGTGCGGTTCGCGATGACCATGAATCCCAGCCCCGCAGTGTCTTAACATTGTTAAAACACTGCGGGGCTGGGATTCAGGGCCTGGCGCAGCACATATGTTGGCCTCTCACACTCGGGTCCTTACACCCGCTTCAGACTGTGCGGCGTCATCTGATCCCTTATCGCATGCCACGGCCATGAAGCCGCACAGTCCGAAGAAGGCGGAAGGAGAGGAGGGACAGGCGAACTGATGCACTGATCCTGCCCATGAATCACACCCTCGCAGTCCCAATAAATAAGACACCGAGGGGCGTTGTGTGGGTCAGGGCGGCCGCAGAGGCGCAGCCAGCCAAACAATGATGCCAGAAGACGGGCAGCGCTACCAAGGGGGTTGCAGCGTGTCATTACAAAGGAAAGTCACACCACCGGGACGGTTAAATGGTCAGTCACACAGAGGACACATTTCAGACGTGTTTTCAGTTCCACATGTGCGAGGAGAATACGTTTCTGAGCCACCTTGCACACATGCAGCATTACCGCTGTACAAGGTGGCTGGATAACGTAAAAACGCCTGGGGGAGGGGGGACAGGTTCCCTTCAATTTCAGTTCTTGTGTCTGCGTGGCTTTTGCAGGACACGTTGCCGGCTGCACAGCAGGGGAACAGCTGGCGGTGCTGGACCCCACTGACACATTGGCTGGTGTTTTTCTCTGTGCAGCTAGCACATCTGGGCCCCAACTGGCGGTGTGTTAGAGCCCAGGGACAGCAGGAGGAGGAGCAGGAGGAGGAGGAGCAGGGGGAGGGGAGTGTAGGCCGAAGCCTGCACTGGCGGCAGCTTTGGGTCTGTTGTGTCTGCGTGGCTTTTGCAGGACACGTTGCCGGCTACACAGCAGGGGAACAGCTGGCGGTGCTGGACCCCACTGACACATTGGCGAGGTGTTTGGCTCTGTGCAGCCAGCACTTCCGGACAGCAACTAGCGTTGTTGGAGCCCGGGCTCTGCAGGTGGAGCAGAGTGTAGGCCGAAGCCTACTTGAACCGATTTCAAAGGTCACCTTTAACCCCCCCTCAGGGGTTAGAAAGTAGAAGAGCCACAGCTTATGCAGCAGTAGTGCTGCACAAGTCAAAGGTTGCTCTTTTAATTTTTCTCCTTGCACACGCTGAATGAAACACGTATAACATTTAGCCCTTTATACAGTCAAACTGTGTAATGGAGGCGAGAGTTCCCTTTGTAATGAGACGCAGCACAGGTGTCAAGAATCCCACCTTGGTGCTGGGTGCAGCCTCCCGAGCGTTGTTATTTGCTGTACAGGAGTCTGCGCTGTCGTGTTATCCCCTGGCCTAGCGCCGTTAGCGCTGCCCATCTTCTGGCATCATGTAATGTCGGCCGGTGCGGTTCGCGATGACCATGAATCCCAGCCCCGCAGTGTCTTAACATTGTTAAAACACTGCGGGGCTGGGATTCAGGGCCTGGCGCAGCACATATGTTGGCCTCTCACACTCGGGTCCTTACACCCGCTTCAGACTGTGCGGCGTCATCTGATCCCTTATCGCATGCCACGGCCATGAAGCCGCACAGTCCGAAGAAGGCGGAAGGAGAGGAGGGACAGGCGAACTGATGCACTGATCCTGCCCATGAATCACACCCTCGCAGTCCCAATAAATAAGACACCGAGGGGCGTTGTGTGGGTCAGGGCGGCCGCAGAGGCGCAGCCAGCCAAACAATGATGCCAGAAGACGGGCAGCGTTACCAAGGAGCTTGTTGCGTGTGTCAATACAAAGTCAAATCACACCTGAGGGACGTTTTAATGGTCACAGAGGACACATTTTTGACGTGTTCACTTCAACATGGGCAAGGAGAATAAGTTTCTGAGCCACCTTGAACACATGCAGCATTACTGCTGTTCAAGGTAGCTGTAAAACATAGAAACACCTGGGGGAGGGGGGACAGGTTCCCTTCAATTTCAGTTCTTGTGTCTGCGTGGCGGTCGCAGGACACGTTGCCGGCTACACAGCAGGGGAACAGCTGGCGGTGCTGAACCCCACTGACACATTGGCTGGTGTTTTTCTCTGTGCAGCTAGCACATCTGGGCAAAAACTGGCGGTGTTAGAGCCCAGGGTCAGCAGGAGGAGCAGGGGGAGCGGAGTGTAGGCCGAAGCCTGCACTCGAGCAAGTTGAAAGGAAACCTTTAACCCCCCCCCCCCCAGGCGTTTGTAGCTGAAAGAGCCATTGTGTACAGCACTAATGCTGGAAAAGGTAAACTTAGCTCTTTTAATTATGGTCCTTGTACATGCGGAACCAAACATTTATGAAATGTGTCTCCTCACAGCGTTAAACCGTCCGGTAGGTGGAACTTTCCTTTGTCGTGTGACGCAGCACAGCCATCATTTTTACCCCCTTGGCGCCGTGCGCCCCCTCCTCAGCGTTGTTTGAATCTGTCCCGGAGCCTGCGCTGTTAGGTTAGCCCTTGGCCATGCACACATGTTGCGCTGCCCGTCTTCTGACCTCATTTGGTGTCAGGCTGGCTGCGCCTGTGCGGGTGCGCTGGCCGAGATCCCGCCTCGCAGTGTCGTCTAATGTAATCCCACCGCGGGCCTGTGATCCGTGCCCGTGCGCAGTGCATATCCTCTCCTCTCACTCCCCTCCCTACGGCTTTTTCAGACTGTGCGGTGTCACGGCCGTGGCATGCTATTAGGGACCAGCTGACATCGCACAGTCTGAAGAAGCCGTAGGGAGGGGAGTGAGAGGAGAGGATATGCACTGCGCACGGGCACGGATCACAGGCCCGCGGTGGGATTACATTAGACGACACTGCGAGGCGGGATCTCGGCCAGCGCACCCGCACAGGCGCAGCCAGCCTGACACAAAATGAGGTCAGAAGACGGGCAGCGCAACATGTGTGCATGGCCAAGGGCTAACCTAACAGCGCAGGCTCCGGGACAGATTCAAACAACGCTGAGGAGGGGGCGCACGGCGCCAAGGGGGTAAAAATGATGGCTGTGCTGCGTCACACGACAAAGGAAAGTTCCACCTACCGGACGGTTTAACGCTGTGTGGGGACACATTTCATAAGTGTTAGGTTCAGCATGTGCAAGGAGCATCACGAAAAGAGGCACTTTTTCCCTTTGCATTATTACTGCTGCACAAGGTGGCTCCTTCAGTAACAAACGCCTGGGGGGGGGGGGGTCAGGTTCCCTTACATTTAACTTGTTGTGTCTGCGTGGCGGTCGCAGTACACGTTGCCGTATACACAGCAGGGGAACAGCTGGCGGTGCTGAACCCCACTAACACATTGGCGAGGTGTTTGGCTCTGTGCGTACAGCACTTCTGGACGGCAACTAGCGGTGTTGGAGCCCAGGGACAGGTGGAGGAGGAGGAGGTTGGAGGAGGTTGGAGGAGGTAGGAGGGATTGCCACACACACAGCAGGGGAACAGCTGACGTTACTGAACCCCAATAACAGAGGAGGGACTGTTGACTGTGCGTACAGCACTTCTGGACGGCAACTGGCGGTGTTGGAGCCCAGGGACAGGTGGAGGAGGAGGAGGTTGGAGGAGGTAGGAGGGATTGCCACACACACAGCAGGGGAACAGCTGACGTTACTGAACCCCAATAACAGAGGAGGGACTGTTGACTGTGCGTACAGCACTTCTGGACGGCAACTGGCGGTGTTGGAGCCCAGGGACAGGTGGAGGAGGAGGAGGTTGGAGGAGGTAGGAGGGATTGCCACACACACAGCAGGGGAACAGCTGACGTTACTGAACCCCAATAACAGAGGATCGACTGTTGACTGTGCGTACAGCACTTCTGGACGGCAACTGGCGGTGTTGGAGCCCAGGGACAGGTGGAGGAGGAGGAGGTTGGAGGAGGTAGGAGGGATTGCCACACACACAGCAGGGGAACAGCTGACGTTACTGAACCCCAATAACAGAGGAGGGACTGTTGACTGTGCGTACAGCACTTCTGGACGGCAACTGGCGGTGTTGGAGCCCAGGGACAGGTGGAGGAGGAGGAGGTAGGAGGAGGTAGGAGGGATTGCCACACACACAGCAGGGGAACAGCTGACGTTACTGAACCCCAATAACAGAGGAGGGACTGTTGACTGTGCGTACAGCACTTCTGGACGGCAACTGGCGGTGTTGGAGCCCAGGGACAGGTGGAGGAGGAGGAGGTTGGAGGAGGTAGGAGGGATTGCCACACACACAGCAGGGGAACAGCTGACGTTACTGAACCCCAATAACAGAGGAGGGACTGTTGACTGTGCGTACAGCACTTCTGGACGGCAACTGGCGGTGTTGGAGCCCAGGGACAGGTGGAGGAGGAGGAGGTTGGAGGAGGTAGGAGGGATTGCCACACACACAGCAGGGGAACAGCTGACGTTACTGAACCCCAATAACAGAGGAGGGACTGTTGACTGTGCGTACAGCACTTCTGGACGGCAACTGGCGGTGTTGGAGCCCAGGGACAGGTGGAGGAGGAGGAGGTTGGAGGAGGTAGGAGGGATTGCCACACACACAGCAGGGGAACAGCTGACGTTACTGAACCCCAATAACAGAGGAGGGACTGTTGACTGTGCGTACAGCACTTCTGGACGGCAACTGGCGGTGTTGGAGCCCAGGGACAGGTGGAGGAGGAGGAGGTTGGAGGAGGTAGGAGGGATTGCCACACACACAGCAGGGGAACAGCTGACGTTACTGAACCCCAATAACAGAGGAGGGACTGTTGACTGTGCGTACAGCACTTCTGGACGGCAACTGGCGGTGTTGGAGCCCAGGGACAGGTGGAGGAGGAGGAGGTTGGAGGAGGTAGGAGGGATTGCCACACACACAGCAGGGGAACAGCTGACGTTACTGAACCCCAATAACAGAGGAGCGACTGTTGACTGTGCGTACAGCACTTCTGGACGGCAACTGGCGGTGTTGGAGCCCAGGGACAGGTGGAGGAGGAGGAGGTTGGAGGAGGTAGGAGGGATTGCCACACACACAGCAGGGGAACAGCTGACGTTACTGAACCCCAATAACAGAGGAGCGACTGTTGGGACTGTGCGTACAGCACTACCAGGCAACAACTAGCGGTGTTGGAGCCCAGGGACAGGTGGAAAAGCAGAGGAACACAATGTAGGCCGAAGCCTGAGAAAGTCGAAAGGGAACCTTTAACCCCCCCCCAAGGCGTTTGTAGCTGAAAGAGCCAGCTTGTGCAGCACAAAAGATGCAAAAGGAAAAGGTGGCTCTTTTCATCATGCTCCTTGCAAACACAGAACTAAACACTTATAAAATGTGTCCCCTGCAACCGTAAAACCGTCCCGGAGGTGGGACTTTCCTTCGTAATGTGACGCAGCCCAGCCGTCATTCCTACCCCCCCGGCGCCGCGCACCGGCTCCTCAGCGTTGTTTTATTCCGTCCAGGAGCCTGCGCTGTTATGTTATCCCGTGGCCAGGCACACTTAGCGCTGCCCGTCTTCTGGCATCATTTGGTGTCTGGATGGCTGCGCCTGTGCGGCCGCGCTGGCAGAGAGCCCGCCTCGCAGTGTCTTCTGATTTAATCCCACTGGGGGCCTGGGATCCATGGACATGCGCAGTGCATATCTGAACCTCCACCTCTCACTCATCTCCCTATGGCTTCTTCAGACTGTGCGGTGTCACGGCCGTGGCATGCTGTTAGGGACCAGCTGACACCGAACAGTCTGAAGAAGCCATAGGGAAATGAGTGAGAGGTGGAGGTTCAGATATGCACTGCGCATGTCCATGGATCCCAGGCCCCCAGTGGGATTAAATCAGAAGACACTGCGAGGCGGGCTCTCTGCCAGCGCGGCCGCACAGGCGCAGCCATCCAGACACCAAATGATGCCAGAAGACGGGCAGCGCTAAGTGTGCCTGGCCACGGGATAACATAACAGCGCAGGCTCCTGGACGGAATAAAACAACGCTGAGGAGCCGGTGCGCGGCGCCGGGGGGGTAGGAATGACGGCTGGGCTGCGTCACATTACGAAGGAAAGTCCCACCTCCGGGACGGTTTTACGGTATCAGTGGACACATTTTATAAGTGTTAAGTTCTGCGTGTGCAAGGAGCTAAACAAAAATAGCTACCTTTTCCTTGGGCAGCATTACTGCTGCACAAGGTGGCTCTTTCAGTAACAAACGCCTTGGGGGGGGGGGGACAGATTCCCTTACATTTCAGTTGTTGTGTCAGCGTGGCGGTCGCATGACACATTGCCGGCTACACAGCTGGGGATCAGCTGACGTTACTGAAACCCAATAACACTGGGTCGTATGTTTTGACTGTGCAGACGGCACGTCTGAGCCTCAACTGGCGGTGTTGGAGCCCAGGAATTTAAGTTCAGGTGGTAGAAAGATGAACACAACAGGAGACCTGGATAACGTATACAGTGACCTAATTATTCAATCAGGAGGAGGAGTGGCAAATTCCGGCGAGATCCAGGCCTTGTTCATTTTCAGGAAAGTAAGCCGGTCAACGTTATCGGAGGATAGTCGCATGCGACGGTCAGTTAGTACACCACCTGCAGCACTAAAGACACGTTCCGATAATACACTGGCCGCAGGGCAAGACAGCACCTCCAATGCATACTGGCTTAGCTCTGGCCATGTATCCAGCTTTGAGACCCAAAACTTGAAAGGGGAAGAGCCGTCTGGGAGTACAGCAAGAGGGCAAGACATGTAGTCTGTCACCATCTGACGGAACCGTTGCCTCCTGCTGACTGGAGCCGTCTGTGATGGTGTAGACTTTTGTGGCGGGCACAGAAAACTGTGCCACAGTTCGGCCATACTGGTCTTGCCTTGGGCAGAGGCACTGCTTCTGCTCCCTCTTTGTGCAGAGCCTCCACCACGGCCTGGACGCACTGAGCTGCTTTGGAATGCACTAGCAGCACTTCTCTCAGTTGGAATGGAGAAGATGATGGAATTGACCAGTGTGTCTTGGTACTCCCGCATTTTTCGCTCCCGGTTCAACGGTGTGATGAGGCTTTCTACGTTGTCCCGGTAGCGAGGATCGAGGAGGGTGAACACCCAATAATCAGACATGTTGAGAATGTGGGCGATGCGGCGGTCGTTTCTCAGGCACTGCAGCATGTAATCCACCATGTGCTGCAGACTGCCAACTGCCCAAGAAACGCTGTCCCCTGCTGGAGGCGTGATCTCTGCCCGCTCGTCATCACCCCACCCTCGCTGTACACACTGAGTACTGGACAATTGTGTAACTCCCTCCTCTGGACGGATGTCTTCCTCCTCCATTGACTCCTCCTCATCCTCCTCACAAACGGTCCCCTGCCTACGCGTTTGTGAGGAACCACGTGGCGCTGACTGTCCAGAAGATGATGGAAATGGTGAATCCTCATCCTCCACCTCTTCCACAACATCATCCCTTAGCGCTTGCAGTGATTTTTCAAGCAGGCAGATAAGGGGGACAGTCATGCTGACTAGTGCATCATCTGCACTCGCCATCCGCGTGGAATAATCAAAGGGACGCAAAACCTGGCAGACGTCATTCATAGTGGCCCACTCTGTGGTTGTGAAGTCTGTACGGCGCTGACTGCGACTTTTTTGCGCCTGAAGCAGCTGGTACTCCATTACAGCTTGCTGCTGCTCACACAACCGCTCCAACATATGTAACGTGGAATTCCACCTGGTAGGTAGGTCACATATGATGCGATGTTCCGGCAGGCGGTGTCGGCGCTGCAGAGCCGCAATGCGCGCTTTTGCCGTGCTGGAACGCCGCAAGTGAGCACACTCTAGACGGACCTTGTGCAGCAGTGCATCAAGATCCGGATAGTCCCTCAAAAAGCTCTGCACGACCAAATTGAGCACATGTGCCAGACATGGGATGTGAGTGAGGTTGCCGAGGCCCAGAGCTGCCACCAGATTTCGGCCATTATCACACACTACCATGCCTGGCTGGAGATTCGCTGGCACAAACCACACATCGCTCTCCTGCTTGATGGCATTCCAGAGCTCCTGCGCTGTGTGGCTACGATTCCCCAAGAAAATTAATTTCAAGACGGCCTGTTGACGTTTGGCCACGGCTGTGCTCATGTCGGTCGTAACAGGTACACGTTCATCACGGGTCCATGTGGAGGTGGACTGTGACGGCTCCTGCAGCGATGATTCTGAGGAACTGGTGTAAGAGGAGGAGTCAATGCGTACAGAATGGATTCCTGCAATCCTTGGAGTGGGCAGGACACGTCCTGCGCCACTCGCACGGTCTGTACCCGGCTCAACGACATTAACCCAATGGGCAGTGAGGGAAAGGTATCGCCCCTGTCCATGTTGACTGGTCCACGCATCGGTGGTGAGGTGGACCTTGCTACTGACGGCGTTCAGTAGCGCGTGTTTTATGTGTCCCTCCACATGCTTCTGCAGGGCAGGGACGGCTTGCCTGCTGAAGTAAAAGCGGCTGGGCACATTGTACTGTGGGACTGCCAATGACATCAAGTCACGGAAGCTGTCAGTCTCCACCAGCCTGAATAACAGCATTTCCAGTGACAGAAGTTTGGCAATGCCTGCAGTCAGAGCCTGTGCTCGTGGGTGGTTTGACGAGAAAGGCCGCCTTTTCTCCCATGCCTGTACTACCGATGGCTGTAGACTGGGCTGGGAGTGTGTGGATGACTGGGAAAGTGGCGCTGCGGGTGGAATTACAGCGGGTCTCTGGACAACAGGGGCAGAGGTTCTTCCACGGCGATCCTGGGAGGACGCCGAACCAGCTGCGTGTGAGGTAGAGGAAGAGGCAACATGAGCTGAAGAGGTGGTAGCTGCCGCTGTTGGTTGGCCTACCTCTTCAGTGTGTTTTTCTAACTCCGCCGGGTGCCTGTTGCGCACATGTTTCCACATGTTGGAGGTATTGAGGTTGCTGACATTTTTCCCTCTTTTGACTTTTTGATGACACACGTTGCATCTGACATAGCAAATGTCATCTGCAACTGTGTCAAAAAAGGACCAGGCACTGCAAGTCTTGGGAGCGCCCTTTTTGGCTTTTGGAAGAGACATGCTCCTAACGGGTGCCAAAGCGGAGGCTGCAGGATCCGCAGTCTTCCCCCTCCCTCTCCCTCTTTGGGCCGTACGGGGAATCTCTTCCTCAGAGCTGCTCCCACCACCTTCCTGTCCCTCACGCCAAGATGGGTCGAGGACCTCATCATCTACACTACCCTCTGCCCCCAACTGCTCCTCCTGGGTAGTCTCAGCAGCAGAGCACGCACCAGTAAGTGGCACCTGAGTGTCATCATCAGCTGATGCGGCCTGCGATGTGGTGACCGGAGCCACTGGCCCACCCGCCTCTTCAGAGGAAGACAGAAAAAGCTGTTGGGCATCACTGCACCCTGCCTCTTCTTCCATTTCTCCAATGCTGCTTGGCTGGCCCCCTGTTTCCAAGCCAAGAGATTCAGAGAACAGAAGTAGAGACGGCTCCTGTCCTGGGCTCTCTGTCTGCCTGGGCAATTTGGCAGGTGGTGAAGAGACAGATGGCTGCTCTCCAGTGCTCTGTGTCTGAGAGGATGTGGCACTAATGGAAGTTGATGCATTAGCTGCCATCCATCCGACAACAGCTTCAATTTGTTCTTCACGCAGCAGCGGTGTACGGCGCTCGGACACAAAGCTTCGCATGAACGACTGTTGCCTGGTGAAAGTGGGTGCTGATGAGTCACCGGTGCCCGCAGCAGGCACAGAATCCCCACGTCCCCTCCCTGCTCCGCGACGGCTCCCACGCCCCCGTGCCTTACTCACTGCCTTCTTCATCTTGGTTGACTGATAAAGATAAGCAGAAAAGTACTAACGGATTTGTGTGCTTATTCCTGAGCAACTCCTCCTAACAGGTATAAGAAGCACTAATTATCTAAAGTGTGGACTAGACTTTAATATGAGCTAATGTGGCCTACAGAAATGTAAAGTGGTGTAACTGGTGTGTTTGGTGAACTTTATTATTTATTTATTTTTTGGGGGCTGAACTGACAACAGATAGAGCTGCAGTCACACGGAGACCGTGCAGACAGACGTAAACGGCGCTACAAGGCCCAAAAACCCTCCTCTACTTTATCCTATGTAGTGTTTTTCCACAAATTAGCTGGAGACGGGTGGAAAGACACTAATAGGATTTTTTTGAATAAATTAGCAGCAGACTACACTATTTGGAAAAAAAAGAAAATTGATTTGGCGGTATGACGCAGTGAAAAACCCTGAGCTGGAGACAACCAGGCTATAGCTGCTCACAGATTACAGGGCGAGCTGCAGTCACACGGAGACCGTGCAGACAGCCGTAAACGGCGCTGCAAGGCCCAAAAACCCTCCTCTACTTTATCCTATGTAGTGTTTTTCCACAAATTAGCTGGAGACGGGTGGAAAGACACTAATAGGATTTTTTTAAATTAATTAGCAGCAGACTACACTACTTTGAAAAAAAAGAAAATTGATTTGGCAGTATGACGCAGTGAAAAACCCTGAGCTGGAGACAACCAGGCTATAGCTGCTCACAGATTACAGGGCGAGCTGCAGTCACACGGAGACCGTGCAGACAGCCGTAAACGGCGCTGCAAGGCCCAAAAACCCTCCTCTACTTTATCCTATGTAGTGTTTTTCCACAAATTAGCTGGAGACGGGTGGAAAGACACTAATAGGATTTTTTTAAATTAATTAGCAGCAGACTACACTACTTTGAAAAAAAAGAAAATTGATTTGGCGGTATGACGCAGTGAAAAACCCTGAGCTGGAGACAACCAGGCTACAGCTGCTCACAGATTACAGGGCGAGCTGCAGTCACACGGAGACCGTGCAGACAGCCGTAAACGGCGCTGCAAGGCCCAAAAACCCTCCTCTACTTTATCCTATGTAGTGTTTTTCCACAAATTAGCTGGAGACGGGTGGAAAGACACTAATAGGATTTTTTTAAATTAATTAGCAGCAGACTACACTACTTTGAAAAAAAAGAAAATTGATTTGGCGGTATGACGCAGTGAAAAACCCTGAGCTGGAGACAACCAGGCTACAGCTGCTCACAGATTACAGGGCGAGCTGCAGTCACACGGAGACCGTGCAGACAGCCGTAAACGGCGCTGCAAGGCCCAAAAACCCTCCTCTACTTTATCCTATGTAGTGTTTTTCCACAAATTAGCTGGAGACGGGTGGAAAGACACTAATAGGATTTTTTTGAATAAATTAGCAGCAGACTACACTACTTGGGAAAAAAAAAAAAAAAAGGAACAGTATGAGGCAATGAACCACCCTCCCTGAACTGAATACAACCAACTATGGATGGCCTATGTGGCTGCACTCAGACTGGAGACTGGGCTGCACTCACACACACACACACACAGACCCTGCAGATCGCTGTGAAAACAGCGCTACAAGGCAAAAGCAAGGTGAATAGTAGGTGAACACAGCGGTTGCTAAATTAGCCTTTGGAAAGCACAAAGAAGCAAATCGCTATCTCTAAACTGTCCCTCAGTCAGCAAACAGCGTCCTGTCACTAACTGAATTCACAGCAGAGTGATCGCAAAATGGCGCCAGCGACTTTTAAACTGCATCATGACATCATTACACCAGCCAATCACAGCCTTGCCAGTAGTTTCATGCCCTCCATGCTAAACAGGATGTGCCCACACTTGGAATCAATCTCATTGGCTGAATTTCTGCTTTTTGAATCTTAGAACTTCCGATTCCGGTATCCGATACGCGGCAAGTATCGGAATCCCGGTATCGGAATTCCGATACCGCAAGTATCGGCCGATACCCGATACTTGCGGTATCGGAATGCTCAACACTAGCTGCTAGTGCTTTATAAAGCAGCTCAGTGCGTCGAGGCAGTGGAGGAAGCTCTGCACAAAGAGAGCAGAAGCAGCGCCTCAGCACAAGGCAAGACCAGTATGGCCCAAATGTGGCAAAGTTTTATGTCCCCGCCACAAATGTTTACACCATCACAGACGGCTCCAGTCAGCAGGAGGCAATGCTTCCATCAGATGGTGACAGACTACATGTCTTGCCCTTTCAATGTTCACCCACACGGCTCTTCCCCCTTCAAGTTTTGGGTCTCTAAGCTGGATACATGGCCAGAGCTTAGCCAATATGCACTGGAGGTGCTGGTTTGCCCTGCTGCTAGTGTATTATGGGAACGCAGTGTATGGGGGTGAGTCCGTTCCTTCTCGTGGTGCCCCTGGAAAAAAACTGCTGCTGCTGCAGGCAAAACTGGATGTGGACAAATCTTGTTGTAAATCTTTTTTGACAGGCAGAACGGAAGGTGTAATCTTCAAACTTTTATAGATAACAACTACAGGAATGCCTGTCACAAATAAGAATATGATGAAGAAGAAGAATATGAAGAAGATGAAGAAGTAAAATATGAAGAAGAATAGTAGTTGAATAAGAGAATATGAAGAATGTAAAAAAAAAATAATAATAGGAAGAGGGTGAAGAAGAAGAAGATGAATAAGGTGAAGAAGAAGTTGATGAAAAAGATGCTGCTGAGGATGATGAAGGAGAAAGTGTGGGAGAAGTAAAAAAGAAGGTGAAGAGCATGGAAGTAGTGAAACATAAATATCTGACAAAATATAAAAAAGCTTAACATAGTCAATATCTTTGTAACTCCGAACGTCTTAAAAAAAAAAAAATTCCTGCTATTCTATTTGATTGGCCTAAACCTCTATGCCTTTGATGTCTCCTCCACCTCCCCCAATACACTCTACATTATTCTTAGTTGTTTTCCTTCATGTAGAATTAACCTACAAGGAAAGAAAGGGTTTATTTTAATTCCGATATTTGTGTCCCATTGACTTGCATTGGTTTCCAGTATTGGTATCGGCAATATCCGATATTTTTTGGATATCGGCCTATCCAATCCGATCCCGATATTTCCCAATATCGGAAAGTATCGCTCAACACTAATTACCACATAAATAACTACATATATAGATCCTGGATCCCAATTAGCCATTTATAAAGAGCAAAGATATCTTGAAGGATTGCTAAATAACTGAATGAATTTTGAAATCTGCATTAAGTCCTGCTGGCTTTAGAGTATTAACCCCTTTACCCCCAAGGGTGGTTTGCACGTTAATGACCGGGCCAATTTTTACAATTCTGACCATTGTCACTTTATGAGGTTATAACTCTGGAATGCTTCAACGGATCCTGATGATTCTGACAGTGTTTTCTCATGACATATTGTACTTCATGATAGATTCAACAGAAAAAAATGGAGTAAATGTCCATCAACTAATTAAATAGTAAATTTATTAAGTCAATAATTTACAAAAACTCAATACGTAAAATTCAAACATACATGTAGTTTACAAATTCATTCAGCTAAAGAGAGCCGGGTAGCACAGACCAAAAACTGGTGTGGAAAAAACTAGACGCCCACTGCATATCATAAAGTGCATAGTGCAACTATACATGGGCACATTTTCCTGGAGTATAGTAAAAGTGTGTTATATGCGCTCACATGAGCCCTGTACACAGGCTCAGAAATAATGTGTGCATAGTAAAATACCCTCCAGGTTCTTACCCAGGTGCCGGCGTCAGGTAGGGATCCACACCGTTGTCCCAACGCGCGTTTCGCGTCGGCTTCGTCAGGGGGCGGTTCATGATAGTGGTAAAATTTATTTGATATTACCTGTGTTTATTTGTGAAAAAAAATTTGCAATTTTCCAAATTTGATATTTTATACCATTAAATCACAGAGATATATCACACAAAATACTTAATTAGTAACATTTCCCACATGTCTACTTTACATCAGCACAGTTTGGGGACCAAATTTTTTTTCCGTTAGGGAGTTATAAGGGTTAAAAGTTGACCAGCAATTTCTCATTTTTACAACACCATTTTTTTATGGACTACATCACATTTGAAGTCACTTTGAGGGGTTTATGTGATAGAAAATACTCCCTTCAGGTGTTTCACAGGAATTTTTGGAATGTTTAAAAAAAATGAACATTTCACTTTTTTTCACAAAAAATTTACTTTAGCTCCAATTTGTTTTATTTTACCAAGGGTAACAGGAGAAATTGGACCCCAAAAGTTGTTGTGCAATTTGTCATGAGTACGCTGATACCCAATATGTGGGGGTAAACAACTGTTTGGGCGAACAGCAGAGCTCAGAAGGGAAGGAGCGCCATTTGACTTTTCAATGCAAAATTGACTGGAATTGAGATAGGACACCATGTCGCGTTTGGAGAGCCCTTGATGTGCCTAAACATTGAAACCCCCCACAAGTGACACCATTTTGGAAAGTAGATCCCCTAAGGAACTTATCTAGATGTGTGGTGAGCACTTTGACCCACCAAGTGCTTCACAGAAGTTTATAATGCAGAGCCGTAAAAATAAAAAATCATATTTTTTCGCAAAAATTATCTTTTTGCCCCCAATTTGTTATTTTCCCAAGGGTAAGAGAAGAAATTGGATGCCAAAAGTTGTTGTGCAATTTGTCCTGAGTATGCTGATACTCAATATGTGGGGGTAAACCACTGTTTGGGTGCACGGCAGAGCTTGGAAGGTAAGGAGTGCCATTTGACTTTTCAATGCAAAATTGAATGGAATTGAGATAGGATGCCATGTCTAGTGTTGAGCATTCCGATACTGCAAATATCGGGTATCGGCCGATATTCACTGTATCAGAATTCCGATACCGAGTTCCGATATTTTTGTGATATCGGAAATCGGAATCGGAAGTTCCTATAAGTTCCCAGGCGTGTGCGGTGCGTATGGTTCCCAGGGTCTGTAGGAGAGGAGACTCTCCTTCTGGCCCTGGGATCCATATTCATGTAAAAAATAAAGAATAAAAATAAAAAATATGGATATACTCACCCCTCCTACAGACCCTGGACCTCAGCGGTGCAACCGGCAGCCTTCGGTCCTAAGAATGCAGTGAGTGTAGGACCTGCGATGACGTCGCCGCTTGTGATTGGTCGCGTGAGCGGTCACATGAGCGGTCACGCGACCAATCACAAGCCGCGACGTCATCGAAGGTCCTTCACTCTGCATTCTTAGGAACGGAGGCAGACGCTTGCAGCGGTGACAGCCAGGGCTCGTCCGAGGGTGAGTATATCCATATTTTTTATTTTTATTCTTTATTTTTTACATGAATATGGATCCCAGGGCCTGAAAGAGAGTTTCCTCTCCTTCAGACCCTGGGAACCATCCAGGATCACTTCCGATATTTGTGTCCCATTGACTTGTATTGGTATCGGATATCAGTATCGGCGATATCCGATATTTTTTGGATATCGGCTGATCCAATCCGATACCGATACGTTCAAATATCGGAAGGTATCGCTCAACACTAGCCATGTCACATTTGGAGAGCCCCTGATTTGCCTAAACATTGAAACCCCAGTCACCCCAGTGACACCAGTTTAGAAAGTAGACCCCCTAAGGAACTTATCTAGATGTGTGGTAAGCACTTTTGACCCACCAAGTGCTTCACAGAAGTTTATAATGCAGAGCCGTGAAAATAAAAATTCTTTTTTTTCCACAAAAATTTTAGCCCCCAGTTTTGTATTTTTCCAAGGGTAACAGGAGAAATTGAACCCCAAAAGTTGTTGTCCAATTTATAATGAGTACGCTGATACCCCATATGTGGGGAGGAACCAACGTTTGGGCGCATGGCAGAGCTCAGAAGGGAAAGAGCGCCATTTGGAATGCAGACTTAGATAAATTGGTCTGCAGGCGTCACGTTGCATTTGCAGAGCCCCTGATGTACCTCAACAGTAGAAACCCCCACAAGTGACCCCATATTGGAAACTAGACCCCCCAAGGAACTTATCTAGATGTGTTGTGCGAACTTTGAACTCCCAAGTGTTTCACTACAGTTAATAACGCAGAGCCATGAAAATAAAAAAATCCTTTTTTTCCACAAAAATTGTTTTTAGCCCCCAGTTTTGCATTTTCCCAAGGGTAACAGGAGAAATTGGACCTCAAAAGTTGTTGTCCAATGTGTCCTGAGTACGATGATACCCCATTTGTTGGGGTAAACCCCTGTTTGGGAGCACGGGAGAGCTCGGAAGGGAAGGAGCACTGTTTATATTTTTCAATGCAGAATTGGCTGGAATTGAGATCGGACGCCATGTCGCGTTTGGAGAGCCCCAGATGTGCCTAAACAGTGAAAACCCCTCAATTCTAACTGAAACCCTAATCCAAACACACCCCTAACCCTAATCCAAATGGTAACCCTAACCCCACCCCTAACCCTGACACACCCCTAACCCTAATCCCAACCCTTATTTCAACTGTAAATGTAATCCAAACCCTAACCTTAACTTTAGCCCCAACCCTAACCATAACTTTAGCCCCAACCCTAACCCTAACTTTAGCCCCAACCCTAACTGTAGCCCTAACCCTAAGCCTAGCCCTAACCCTAAACCTAACCCTAACCCTAGCCCCAACCCTAACCTTAGCCCAGGGGCGGACACAAGCAGCAATGGGCCCCTGTGCAGGAAATACGTCGAGGCCCCCCTCATGCATGACAGTGTGTATAAAATGCCTATAATAACATATGCGTATACACAGCAGAAGATACACACACACACACACACACTAGCCCTGTATACATAGCAGCACACACACACACTAGCCCTATATACATAGCAGCACACACACACACACACACACACTAGCCCTATATACATAGCAGCACACACACACACACTAGCCCTATATACATAGCAGCACACACACACACACACACACACTAGCCCTATATACATAGCAGCACACACAAACACTCTAGCCCTATATACACACACAGCAGTATACACACACAATAGCCCTATATACACGCACACAGCAGTATACACACACACTAGCCCTATATACACACACACAGCAGTATACACACAGCAGTACACACACACACTAGCCCTATATACACACACACTAGCCCTATATACACGCACACAGCAGTATACACACAAACTAGCCCTATATACACACACAGCAGTACACACACACTAGCCCTATATACACGCACACAGCAGTATACACACACACTAGCCCTATATACACACACACTAGCCCTATATACACGCACACAGCAGTATACACACAGCAGTATACACACACACTAGCCCTATATACACACACAGCAGTACACACACACACACTAGCCCTATATACACGCACACAGCAGTATACACACACACTAGCCCTATATACACACACACAGCAGTATACACACAGCAGTATACACACACACTAGCCCTATATACACACACAGCAGTATACACACACAGCAGTATACACACACACACAGCAGTATACACACACACAGCAGTATACACACTAGCCCTATATACACACAGAGCAGTATACACACACAGCAGTACATACACACACACTAGACAGACCAACATACATCACATGGAGTGTGTACCTACAGAGAATGCAGTTGCAGGGAACTGGTCCGTCCCAGAAGAACACAGGAAATGAGCAGGGGAGACATGGAGCCTGTCCACTACTCTCAGCCTTACAGTCTCCCGGTGGGCCGGCCCTTCACCTACCTAGAGTAGTGATTCCCCCCTCCTATTTTCATGTGTATCCCAGTCCTGCCGATCATTGGGGCTCTGGGAAGAGTGCGCACGTGCACAGCAGCAGTCACAAGCAGAGCCGCAGCTTCAGTGACTCACTGAGGGACCCTCCCCCTCCCTCCTCTCTTCCTGCATCTGCAGTCACCGTGAAGCACCAGTGACAGCCGGACAGCAGCGTAATGTAAGCTAACAGGTGAGGTCAGGAAGGGGGCTCCTTTTGACCGTCATATCACATGTGCACAGCAGAGCGGGCCCCCTGCTTCTCCTGCTAGCAATAATACTGCCGCCGGCTGTCATTCACCTCGTTGCTTTGTATCTCCGTCGGGGCCCCCTCCCACTCTGGGCCCCGGTGCAGTTGCACTGGTTGAACCGGCGGTATGTCCGCCCCTGCCTTAGCCCCAACCCTAACCCTAACCCTAGCCCTAATGGGAAAATGAAAATAAATACATTTTTTTAATTTTATTATTTTTCCCTAACTAAGGGGGTGATGAAGGGGGGTTTGATTTACTTTTTTAGCGTGTTTTTTAGCGGATTTTTATGATTGGCAGCTGTCACACACTAAAAGACGCTTTTTATTGCAAATAATATTTTTTGCGTCTCCACATTTTGAGAGCTATAATTTTTCCATATTTTGGTCCACAAAGTCATGTGAGGTCTTGTTTTTTGTTGTAGGACGAGTTGACGTTTTTAAAGGAACCATGTTCGAGCATGTGACATTTTTTGATCGCTTTTTATTCCGATTTTTGTGAGGCAGAATGACCAAAAACCAGCTATTCATGAATTTCTTTAGAGGGGAGGCGTTTATACCGTTCCGCGTTTTGGTAAAATTGAAAAAGCAGTTTTATTCTTCAGACAGTACGATTACAGCGATACCTCATTTATATCATTTTTTATGTTTTGGCGCTTTTATTCAATAAAAACTATTTTATATAAAAAATAATTATTTTATGCATCGCTTTATTCTGAGGACTATAACTTTTTAATTTTTTCGCTGATGACGCTGTATGGCGGCTCCTTTTTTGTGGGAGAAGATGATGTTTTCAGCGGTAACATGGATATTTATATCCTTTTTTATGATCTCGTATTATTCCACTTTTTGTTCGGCGGTATGATAATAAAGCGTTGTTTTTTGCCTCATTTTTTTTGTGACGGTTTTCACTGAAGGGGTTAATTAGTGGGACATTTTTATAGGTCGGGTTGTTACGGACGTGGCAAAACTAAATATGTATACTTTTATTGTTTTTTTTATTTAGAAAAAGAAATGTATTTATTGGAACAATATTTTTTTTTCTTTATTTAGGAATTTTTATTTATTTATTTTTTACATATGTAAATATTTTTTTTTTACTTTTTTACATTGCCCCAGGGGGGACATCACACTATAGTGTCAGATCGCTGATCTGACACTTTGCACAGCACTGTGTCAGATCAGCGAACTGACAGGCAGTGCTCCTGGCTTACCAGCACCTGCTCTGAGCAGGCGCTTGTAAGCCATCTCCCTACAGGACCCGGAAGCAGCCCCGTGGCCATTTTGGATCTGGGGCCTGCAGGTAGAAGGAGATAGGAGACCCTCGGTGCAACGCATCGCGTTGCTCCGAGAGTCTCAGGGAAGCACGCAGGAAGCCCGCTCCCTGCGCGATGCTTCCCTATGCCGCTGGAACGCTGCAATCATGTTTATTCCGGGGGTTAATGTGCCAGGGGCAGTCCTGTTCACTGCCCCAGTTCACGTTTCTTTAGAAGGCACTCTCTGTCGCCCCCTCTTCTTTGTGGTGGAATTGCATCAATGGTTTTAAATCTAAGTTGTTTCTCCGTATGTTTCAAAGCCAAAAAACGTTTAGGCACTGGAAGATCCACACAAAACTTATCAATATCTTTATCAATCTTGTCTTTAAACAAAATCGAATCTTCTGCCTTCAACATAGTTTGTAACCTTTGTTCTAATTCTCCAGTGCAACCTTGTAACTTTTTTATATCCATTTGCAAAAAATCAATGTTCAATAAAATAATGTCCATAGCATATTTGTTTGATATCATTGTAAACCGGCACAAAATAAGGGGTTTCCTGCAAATAGATTTGGATGTATGTTCGACCTCAGTCCTCTCAGGATTTTACGGTCTTTATAATACTGCCCCAATGTTGTTAAATGCAATTTTAGACTTATTAATCGTTTTAGATCATTTTCATACTTGCGTTTAGTCTCCACTATAGATGGTGTTTTTAGAAAGGCTGCATCAACTTCAATACCACCAAGAATACGCTCGTCATCCTCAGCTGAGTAATTGAAGATCCCTGGTTCCATGGTGTTTCCATCCATGGCCCCAAAAAATGACTTGCTATAAAGATTGTTAAATATAAATAGCAGAAAAAGTAAGACAGTCTCACTTGTGCAAAAATTTCCAGACATAAATATATAGTAAAAAAGGAACAGCACAATAGTTCACAGCGTGTGCCAGGCCTCCAGGCAAACAGTCTAATTCTGCCGTCACACTAGCAGTATTTGGTCAGTATTTTGCATCCGTATTTGTAAGCCAAATCCAGGAGTGGAACAATTAGGCCGGAGTCACACTAGTCTGTAATACGGACGAGTGCTATGCGATAAAAAAACTCATATGAACTCGAGCGTGAGAAAATATTCTGAAAAATTCCCACGCTCGAGTTCATATGAGGTTATGCCAGCAGGGGGCGCAGCACCGCAAATCTAGGTAGCTACGTTCCCCTGCATTGCATGCATTCCCCACTTTTTACAGGCTGGTGCACAGCTGCATTAGCAGAGCTTCTGCTTGTAAAATTATTTAACCCCTTTTGATGGATTTACATTGTGGGACTTGACTGTAATGCCGGAGAGGTATGGGATGTTGTTGTTTTTTTATTTTAACTTTGTTTCAGGTGACAAGGGTCTTCAATTGGATTGAGCGTTTAATAAACTATTACAACACCATGTGTCTTTATTTCATTAAAAGACTTTTTTCCTAATGTGTGTGTTTTTTTAACCCTTAATGAACATAGGATTAATAATGAATAGGTGTCTCATTGACACCTCTCCATTATTAATCTGGCTTAATGTCACCTTACATTAGAAAGGTGACATTAACCCTTTATTACCCAATATCCCACCGCTACAGAGGAGTGGGAAGAGAGAGGCTAAGTGCCAGAATAGGCGCATCTTACAGATGTGCCTTTTCTGGGGTGGCTGGGGGCAGATGTTTTTAGCCGGGTGGGCAATAACCATGGTCCCTCTCTAGGCTATTAATATCTGCCCTCAGTCACTGGCTTTCCCACTCTGGTGGGAAAAAACGCCAGTTGTTTCCGTGATTTAACCCTTTATTTTAACAGCTAGAGCCCCCAAATTTTGCACACACACACTTCTAACATAACTAGTGAGGAATATGTAAAAATAAAGGGATATGAAATGGTTTACTGTATGAAAACCATGTCCATATCCTGTCGGGTTTGGGAAGGAGATAGCAAAAGCTGGCAATTTAATTACTGGCTTTTCTGCTATCTAGTGCTATATGAAATATAAATATATGTATATATGTGTCTCACTGATATATATATATATATATATATATATATATATATATATATATATATATATATATATATATAGACTGTATATATGTTTTTACGAATATTTGAGGCCATGGATCCATTCTATGTCCATTTTGCAAGCCGGCGAGAAAATCTCGCCGTACGAATGCCATACGGATGACAAACGGATAATTTTTGGAGAAAAAATTGCATCGTCGCATTGAATACGGATCACTGTTCAGGAAATTTTCTGCGTATCTCGGCCATCAAAAACGGACCGTATTTTTATACGTTGTGTGTGACTCCGTCCTTAGAGGAAAAGTATAATAGAAACATATGCACCACTTCTGCATTTATCACCCTCTCCTGGTTTTGGTTTACAAATACTGATGTAAAGTACTGACCAAATACTGTATGTGTGACGGCAGCCCTAATACTTGCCAAACTAAACAGAAGAAAAAAATTAAGGCAGCACTCCAATTATTTCAGGTGGAAAAAGTGAAAAAACTTTATTCTGCCCCACTTGTATTTTGTTCAAAGACAAGATTGATAAAGATATTGATAAGTTTGTGTGGATCTTCCAGTGCCTAAACATTTTTTGGATTTGAAACATATGGAGAAACAACTTAGATTTAAAATCATTGATGCAATTCCACCACAAAGAAGAGGGGGCGACAGAGAGTGCTTTCTAAAGAAACGTGAACTTAAATGGATATATGAACTTAATACTCTAAAACCAGCAGGACTTCATGCAGATTTCAAAATTCATTCAGTTATTTAGCAATCCTTCAATAATTTTTTTCAGGATTGAAGGAGTTTGAAGAAATTATAGGGCCATGAGCATTTCTACCTTTATAGTAGCCTAAGTTGGATCACTAGGGTCCAGAAGGGTCCTGTGTACCTGTGGCATTATTGGTGAGCGGAGGTAGCCTGAGGATTTTGCCGTCTGTTACATCAGGGTAGTTATATAATGCCTTAAAAAAAACATATACTCCTTCTTTTTATAGTGAATGAAAATTTACCCATATATAGTATGGTGGTGATATTGTATTATTTATAAGCGCTAGATTAGCGCTAAGTAACGAGGAATTTCACCCCGTATGGTTTCAGCGGTATTTCTCTTTATAATACCTGAGATATGCATTTTTTCCATGTTTGCCTCTTCCAAGATCGCGTTGAGGAGATGATATAGTACAGGTATGCATGCGCACTCATAAAAATGCCACACAATGTTATTTATTGGCTGTTAATTTTTGTGATGCTAAGGAAACATTGAGACATGCGCAGTAGCTATAGGTGAACGCTAGGATAAGCGGTGATGGCGTCCACCATGTTGACATGCTTGATCCCCGACAGGTATAATACTTAATTTTAATTATGTACACAGCTGCAATCAGATATCATGCAGATAAGCATTGCAGCAATCACATGGTAACACTATAATATTTGTCATGGAGTAAAATAATGTTTTGGCACCAAAGCACTTTATGTATGAAGCTCAGCTATATAAATTGTATGGTCATGTATTGTTTTTATAACATTTTAAGATGATTATATTGATTGTATGCACTTGAGACTGTTGAATATGGCTATAAAAGCACACTTCATTGTAATACCCACTGCTTGACAAAGGCTCAGGAGGAGCCGAAACGTTGCCCAGGATGAGTGGGGCAGAATAAAGTTTTTTCACTTTTTTCCACCTGAAATAATTGGAGTGCTGACTTCATTTTCTTCTGTCTATCTATCTATCTATCTATCTATCTATCTATCTATCTATCTATCTATCTATCTATCTATCTATCTATCTATCTTTTTAAATACATATATATATATATATATATATATGTGTGTGTCACTGACATAGAATACATATATATATATATATATATATATATATATATATATGTATATATACCCTGCTCAAAAAATAAAGAAATAAAGGGAGCACTTAAGCAACAGAATAGAACTCCAAGTAAGTCAAACTTCTGTGAAATCAAACTGTCCACTTAGGAAGCAACACTGTTTGACAGTCAATTTCACATTCTGTTGTGCAAATGGAATAGACAGATGGAAATTATAAGCAATTATCAAGACACACTCAATTAAGGAGCGGTTCTGCAGGTGGGGACCACTGACCACATCTCAGTACCAATGCTTTCTGGCTGATGTTTTGGTCACTTTTCAATTTTGGTTGTACTTTCACACTCGTGGTAGCATGAGATGGATTCTACAACCCACACAAGTGGCTCAGGTAGTGAAGCTCATCCAGGATGGCACATGAATGCAAGCTGTGGCAAGAAGGTTTGCTGTGTCTGTCAGCGTAGTGTCCAGAGGCTGGAGGCGCTACCAGGAGACAGGCCAGTACACCAAGAGACATGGAGGGGGCTGTAGGAGGGCAACTACCCAGCTGCAGGACCGCTACCTCAGCCTTTATGCAAAGAAGGAAGAAGGAGGAGCACTGCCAGAGCCTTGCAAAATCTAGCAGGCCATAAATGTGCATGTGTCTGCACAAATGGTTAGAAACCAACTCCATGAGGATGGTCTGAGTGGTCGACGCCAACAGATGGGGGTTGTGCTCAGAGCTCAACACCGTGCAGGACGCTTGGCATTTGCCACAGAACACCAGGATTGGCAAATTCGCCACCGGTGCCCTGTGCTCTTCACAGATGAAAGCAGGTTCACACTGAGCACATGTGACAGATGTGACAGAGTCTGGAGACGCCATGGAGAGCGATCTGCTGCCTGCAACATCCTTCAGGATGACCGGTTTGGCAGTGGGTCAGTAATGGTGTGGGGTGGCATTTCTTTGGAGGGCCCTCCATGTGCTCACCAGAGGTAGCCTGACTGCCATTAGGTACTGAGATGAGATCCTCAGACCCTTTGTGAGACCATATGCTGGTGTGGTTGGCCCTTGGTTCCTCCTAATGCAGGACAATGCCAGACCTCAAGTGACTGGAGTGTGTCAGCAGTTTCTGCAAGATAAAGGCATTAAAGCTATGGACTGGGCCGCCCTTTCCCCAGACCTGAATCCGATTGAACACATCTGGACATCATGTCTCGCACAATCCATCAATGTCACGCTGCACCACAGACTGTCCAGGAGTTGACGGATGCTTTAGTGCAGGTCTGGGAGGAGATCCCTCAGGAGACCATCCGCCGCCTCATCAGGAGCATGCCCAGGCATTGTAGGGAGATCATACAGGCACGTGGAGGCCACACACACTGCTGAGCATCATTTCCTTCTCTTGAGGCATTTCCACTGATGTTGGATCAGCCTGTAACTTCATTTTCCACTTTGATTTTGAGCATCATTCCAACTCCAGACCTCCGTGGGATATTAGTTGTGATTTACATTGATCAGTTTTAGGTTTTATTGTTCTCAACACATCCCACTATGTAATGAATAAAGATTTACAACTAAAATATTTCATTCAGTGATATCTAGGATGTGGGATTTTATTGTTCTCTTTATTTTTTTGAGCAGTGTATATATCTACTTTATAATTGTCTAAGGGCGACTTCCATCTGTCCTTCTGTCTGTCTGTCTGTCATGGATATTCATTGGTCGCGGCCTCTGTCTGTCATGGAAATCCAAGTCGCTGATTGGTCGCGGCAAAACAGCCATGACCAATCTGCGACGGGCACAGTCTGGCGGCAAATTGGCCGCTCCTTCCTCCCCGCAGTCAGTGCCCGCTCCATAATCCCCTCCAGTCAGCCCTCACACAAGGTTAATGGAAGCGTTAACGGACCATGCTATGCCACGGTGTAACGCACTCCGTTAACGCAGCTATTAACCCTGTGTGACCAACTTTTTACTATTGATGCTGCATATGCTATATACTACGTGGTCGGCCGTGAACAATCAGCAACAGGTACAGTCCGGCCGCGAATTGGTGCCCTATTTGAATCATGCTTCGCTAATTGGTCGCGGCTCCGTTAACGCAGCTATTAACCCTGTGTGACCAACTGTTTACTATTGATGCTGCGTATGCAGCATCAATAGTAAAAAGATCTAATGTTGCAAATAATAATAATAATAATAATAAAAAAAAGGTTATTCTTACCTTCCGATGTCGCGGCTGTCCTCGGCAGTGCAAGCGGCAGGTTCTGGTGCCAAGGATGCTATGCGAGAAGGACCTGCCATGATGTCACGGTCATGTGACCGCGACATCATCACAGGTCCTGCGATCATACAAACTCTGGGACCGGAAGCTGCCGCGTGCACCGCACACAGGCGCCAGGACTTCAAGGGGCCTTCGGAAGGTGAGCATATGTTTATTTATTTTTTTAAGTCAATTATTTTTTTTAACAGTGATATGATGCCCATATTGCTATATACTATGTGGATTGTGCAATATACTACATGGACTGTGCAATATACTACGTGGCAGTGCAATATACTACGCGGGCAGGGCAATATACTACGTGGGCTGGGCAATATACTATGTGGCTGTGCAATATACTACGTGGGCTGGGCAATATACTACATGGCTGTGCAATATACTACGTGGGCTGGGCAATATACTACATGGGCTGTGCTATATACTACGTGGGCTGTGCTATATACTACGTGGGCTGTGCTGTATACTACGTGGGCTGTGCAATATACTATGTGGGCTGTGCAATATACTTCATGGGCTGTGCAATATACTGTGTGGGCTGTGCTATATACTGCATAGGCTGTGCTATATACTGCGTGGGCTGTGCTATATACTACGTGGACTGTGCAATATACTACGTGGGCTGTGCAATATACTGCAGGGTCTGTGCAATATACTACGTGGCCTGTGCAATATACTATGTGGGCTGTGCAATATACTACGTGGGCTGTGCAATATACTACGTGGGCTGTGCAATATACTACATGGCTGTGCAATATACTACGTGGGCTGTGCAATATACTGCATGGCTGTGCTATATACTATGTGGGCTGTGTTATACACTACCTGGCCTGTGTTATACACTACGTGGCCTGTGTTATACACTACGTGGCCTGTATTATACACTATGTGGGCTGGTATATACTACGTGGCTGTGCTATATACTACGTGGCCGGCCACGAACAATCAGCGACAGACGCAGTCCGGCCGTGAATTGGCATCGGATTTGAACCACGCTTCGCTAATTGGTCTCGGCCGGCCGAATCCTATGTATTCAATGTATTATTCTAAAATCTTCATAAATAAACTACATACATATTCTAGAATACCTGATGCGTTAGAATTGGGCTACCATCTAGTACATATATATTTATATATATATTCTATCTTTTCTATTCTAACCTGTCATGCTGTGATTTCACTGAACGCTTCATATGAATTACCGACTTTTATTCTATCTTTTACCGAATGTTACCGACTTTTTCCAATTTTAAGAAAAATGCTTGTGTTACCGATCACAAATCCGAATGTACCATATTAGTGCCGAATTTATGTTTGGCGATCGTTTTCCTAACATATTTGTTCATCTCTACACATAGGCACTTTATAACTTATTGTGTTGCTGCTAATTATATTCATTACATTGCTTGTTTGTCCCTTGCGCCGTGTCCATTATTCTCTCTGGTGTTTCCCC
This sequence comes from Ranitomeya variabilis, assembly GCF_051348905.1. Lineage (NCBI taxonomy): Eukaryota > Metazoa > Chordata > Amphibia > Anura > Dendrobatidae > Ranitomeya > Ranitomeya variabilis. Next base: position 370,681,970 of record NC_135232.1, read on the forward strand.
CCACCCCTACCTCACTTGTTTTGTTATTTGTGTAATAAAAATAAAATATATTTTTTTAACATTTCCCGCAAGGTTCAGTCCTAGGGCCTCTGCTCTTCTCCATTTACAAATTCGGACTGGGACAGCTCATAGAATCACATGGCTTGTAGTATCACCTCTATGCTGATGACACACAAATCTACCTCTCTGGACCAGATATCACCTACCTTCTAACCAAAATCCCACAATGTCTGCCGCTATTTCATCCTTCTTCTCTGCTAGATTTCTAAAACTTAACATGGACAAAACAGAATTCATTATCTTTCCCCCATCTCACTCGACTCTCCCAACAAACCTATTCATTAAATTGCTGCTCACTCTCCCCGTCCCACAAACTCGCTGCCCCGGTGTAATCCTTGACTCTGATCTCTCCTTCAAATCACATATCCAGGCCCTTTCCACCTCCTGCCAACTTCAACTCAAAAACATCTCCCGGATCCGTACATTCCTCAACCTAGAATCTGCAAAAACTCTAGTGCATGCCCTCATCATCTCCCATCTTGACTACTGCAACCTCCTGCTGTGTGGCCTCCCCTCTAACACTCCCACGCCCCTCCAATCTATCTTAAACTCTGCTGCCCGACTACCTGTCCCCCCGCTATTCCCCGGCCTCTCCTCTCTGTCAATCCCTTCACTGGCTCCCCATTACCCAGAGACTCCAGTTTAAAACCCTAACCATGGCATACAAAGCCATCCACAACCTGTCTCCTCCATACATCTGTGACCTCGTCTTCTGGTGCCTACCAGCATTCAACCTCCGATCCTAACAAGATCTCCTTCTCAACTCCCCTCTTATCTCTTCTTCTCACAATCACATATAAGATTTCTCCAGCGTATCTCCCCTCCTCTGGAACTCTCTACCCCAACATATCAGACTCTCGCCTACTGTGGAAACCTTCAAAAGGAACCTGAAGACCTACCTCTTCCGACAAGCCTACAACCTGCAGTAACCACTAGGGTTGAGTGACTTTTATTTTTATAGGATCGGGTCGAGTTTCACGAAACCCGACTTTCTCAAAAGTCGGGTCGAGTGAAATCGGCCGATCCTATAAAAAAGTCGGGGTCGGGGTCGGCCGAAACACGAAACCCAATGCAGTGCAATGGGATACTATGGTTCCCAGGGTCTGAAGGAGAGGAAACTCTCCTTCAGGCCCTGGGATCCATATTAATGTGTAAAATAAAGAATCAAAATAAAAAATATTGATATACTCACCCTCGGACGTGCCCTGGTACTAACCGGCAGCCTTCCTTCCTAATAATAAGCGCGTGAAGGACCTTAGATGACGTCGCGGCTTGTGATTGGTCGCGTGACCGCCCATGTGACCGCTCGCGACTAATCACAAGCCGCGACGTCACCGCAGGTCATTCACGCGCTCATTCTTAGGAAGGAAGGCTGCCGGTTAGTACCAGGGTGAGTATATCAATATTTTTTATTTTGATTCTTTATTTAACACTTAAATATGGATTCTGATACCGATTCCCGATATCGCAAACATATCGGAACTCGGTATCGGAATTCCGATACCAGATTCAGAAGATCGCCGACCTCATGGCCGACCCCACACAGGGGTCGGGTTTCATGAAACCCGACTTTGCCAAAAGTCTGCGACTTCTGAAAATGGCCGACCCGTTTCGCTCAACCCTAGCAACCAACGATCCACCAAACCGCTACACGACCAGCTCTGCCCTCACCTATTGTATCCTCCATTCCTTGTAGATTGTGAGCCCTCACAGGCAGGGTCCTCTCTCCTCCTGTACCAGTCGTAACTTGCATTGATTAAGATTATTGTACTTGTTTTTTTACTAAGTATACCCTTCTACATATGTTAAGCGCCATGGAATAATGGCGCTATAATACTAATAAATAATAATAATAACATCATATTTTGGACCCTCTGCATTCAGTGTTTCCCTCTGTTTTCTGTTCATTTTTACCGATATGTCCAATATTTCTGTCCATTGGTTACACATATGGCACTGATATAATATTTTCTTTCACAATATTTATGGCCTTTTATTTTATGTGTACGGTACCTTTGAGGTTTTCTTGTTATCTTACTATAATGAGGCAGCAAAGGTACTCTGGACTCCTTCTGGCCTTCTGGCCAGGAGTGCAGAAAGCTGTGGCTGACGACACTTTTGTGCACTCCTAATAAAAAGACGGTCACCACCAGATCACAAGTCAGACGACATCCACAGTGTCTCCATCTGCCTCTTTATAGGTCCACCTATTATAAGCCTAAATTCAAGGCACTTCCATTAATGAACAGATAAGTCATATAAAGACAAGGAAGCGTATAACAATTAAAAACAAATGTATTTTATTAAATCAAGAAAAAATTAAAAACCTTTAGAAAAATAAATCAGTCAAGGAAGATACAAAAGCATAATAAGCTGTCTGCACTAGGCATATACTGAGGCCTAAACATAGAAGTATCAAGAGGTATACAGTAACATGCAATAATACAAATGCAAATACTTTCAAATATAGTGTAATAGCCAAATGCAGAGGGATTACAGAGACCGAGGTCTTTAGTTAAAACTGCATGAAGAAAAATTATAAATACCCAAAGGTTCATATGCATATCCACTGAAGTATAAGAATTAATGTCACAAGATAGCAATGTAAAGATAATAGATACAAAATAGCAACAATACAGTGTGAAAGTCTGGTGCCAACAGATATAAGCCTTAAAGGGACTATTTGTAGCAACCGTATGTAAATGGGGATAAAAAATAATAAATAAAGTGCATTTGTATAGCGCACAATGATCCAGAGTGACCAAGTGGTCAGGTAGACAGTAATGGCTCCTATAGAAAGCGGTGGACACTACAGAAATAAATATTTGCAAAGCGCAAAAAACAATAATAAAGTGTCTCTACTGCATCAAGTTAAGAGAAGTATATTACCTGGCAGTGCAGCGCAGAGCCCCGACGTGCATTTCATGCGATGCTTCATCCTGGGGGGTAGCTGTGAGGTTGGGTGGGCATGTGGTTGCTTTTATAGCATGTTTAATCAGTGGTGGCAGCGTTTTGCAATGGCGCTCACATCAACAAGCCGGGTGTGACATCACCGCAGGTCAGCGTCTGTGCCTCTTTATAGGGATTCTTTCCCTGCATTTTAGAGATTTACACAGAAACCCGTGTGCAAGCACTCAGTGTAGCGCGCAGGATAAATGTGAGCCAAGCCTTACTGCGATCTTTGGGAGACAGAATGAAAAAATCAACAGCAGGTGAAAAATTGGCTTATTATTTTTATTTTTTACGCTATTCCTCATGCGGTATAAGTGAGTAGATGACTTTATTCTTCGGGTTGGTGCGATTACAGCGATACCGGATTTATATTGGGTTTTTATGTTTGGCCGCTGTCACACTCTAAAAGACGTTTTTTTTGTTTTCAAAAACTAGATTTTTCCATCACCATATTTCTAGACCTATAATTTTTCCATATTTCATCCAACAGAGTCATGTGAGGGCTTGTTTCTTGTGGGACAAGATGATGTTTTTATTGGTATAATTTTAGGTCTCGTGACTTTTTTTATCGTTTTTTATTCCAATTTTGGGAAGCCAGAATAAACAAAAAACAATGCAGGAATTTTTGGGGGTAGCTTTTTTCATTGCCGTTCCACGTGTGGTAAAATTATTTTGGGGGTCAGTAGGATTACAAAAATACATCCTTTATATATTTTTTTAATATTTTGGTCCTTTCTTACACAATAAAAACTATTTTTTAGAAAAAAATATTATTTTTGCTTCACTTTATTCTGAGAACAACTATTTTTTTTTGGCTGATGCACCTGTATGGCAGCTTGATTTTTGCGTGAGATGATGACTGTTTCATTTTTATTTACATTCATCTTTTTGATAGCATTTAATTCCACTTTTTTCAGCTCTCAAAATTGGAATATCACCAAAGAGTAAATTTATTTCAGTTCTTCAATACAAAAGTGAAACTCATATATTATGTAGAGTCATTACAGAGTGATCTACAGTATTTCAAGTGTTTATTTATGTTAATGTTGATGATTATTGCTTACAGCTAATGAAAACCCAAAAGTCTTATCTCAGTAAATTAAAATACTTTATAACACCAGCTTGAAAAATTATTTTAAAATCCGAAAGGTTGGCCTACTTAACCTCTTCATGACCTTGGGATTTTCCGTTTTCCTGTGTTCGTTTTTCACTCCCCTCCTTCCCAGAGCCATAACTTTTTTATTTTTCTGTTAATATGGCCATGTGAGGGCTTACTTTTGCGGGACGAGTTGTACTTTTGAACGACATCATTGGTTTTACCATGTCATGTACTAGAAAACGGGAAAAAAATTCCAAGTGCAGTGAAATTGCAAAAAAATGTGCAGTCCCACACTTGTTTTTTGTTTGGCTTTTTTGCTATGTTCACTAAATGCTAAAACTGACCTGCCATTATGATTCTCCAGGTCAGTACGAGTTCATAGACACCTAATATGACTAGGTTATTTTTCACCTATGTGATGAAAAAAAATTCCAAACTTTGCAAAAAAATAAATAAATAAAAATGTGCCATTTTCCGATACTCGTAGCGTCTCCATTTTTCATGATCTGGGGTCAGGTGAGGGCTTATTTTTTGTGTGCCAAGCTGGCGTTTTTAATGATAGCATTTTTGTGCGGATATGTTTTTTTGATCGCCCGTTATTGCATTTTAATGCACTGTCGCAGTGACCAAAAAAAAGTAATTCTGGCGTTTCGAATTTTTTTCTCATTACACCATTTAGCGATCAGGTTAATGCTTTTTTTTTATTGATAGATAGGGCGATTCTGAACGCGGCGATACCAAATATGTGTAGGTTTGATTTTTTTTTATTGATTTATTTTGATTGGGGCGAAAGGGGGGTGATTTAAACTTTTATATTTTTTTATTTTTTTCACATTTTTTTTTACTTTTTTTTTTTACTTTTGCCATGCTTCAATAGCCTCCATGGGAGGCTAAAAGCTGGCACAACATGATTGGCTCTGCTACATAGCAGCGATCATCAGATCGCTGCTATGCAGCAGAAATGCAGGTGTGCTGTGAGCGCCGACCACAGGGTGGCGCTCACAGCTACCGGCGATCAGTAACCATAGTGGTCTCAAGGACCTCTATGGTTACCATTCTGAAGCATCGCCGACCTCCGATCATGTGACGGGGTCGGCGATGACGTCATTTCCGGCCGCCCGGCCGGATGCGGTAGTTAAATGCCGCTGTCTGCGTTTGACAGCGGCATTTAACTAGTTAATAGGCGCGGGCAGATCGCGATTCTGCCCGTGCCTATTGCGGGCACATGTCAGCTGTTCAAAACAGCTGACATGTCCCAGCTTTGATGCGGGCTCACCGCGGAGCCCTTCATCAAAGCAGGGGAGCTGACCTCGGACGTACTATCCTGTCCGAGGTCAGTAAGGGGTTTAAATATATGTTCAATAATACTCAATGCTGGGTCGAGACTCCTTTTTCTTCAATTACTGCATCACTTCGGCATGGCATGGAGGTGATCAGCCTGTGGCACTGCTGGGGTGTTATGGAAGCTCAGATTGTTTGGAGAGCAGCCTTCAGCTCGTCTGCATTGTTGGGTCTGGTGTCTCTCATCTTCCTCTTGACAATACCCCATATATTCTCTATGGGGTTAAGGTCAGGTGAGTTTGCTGGCAAAACAAGCACAGTCATAGTTTTGTTTTTAAACCAGGTATTGGTACTTTTGACAGTGTGGACAGGTGCCAAGTCCTGCTGGAGACTTTAATTTCCATCACCAAAAAGCTTGTCAGCAGAGGGAAGCATGAAGTGCTCTAAAATTTCCTGATAGATGGCTGTGCTGACTTTGGTCTTGATTAGTGTTGAGCATTCCGATACTGCAAGTATCGGGTATCGGCCGATACTTGCTGTATCGGAATTCCGATACCGAGATCCGATATTTTTGTGATATCGGGTATCGATATCGAAACAACATTAATGTAAAAATGTGTAAAAGAGAGAATTAAAATAAAAAATATTGCTATACTCACCTCTCCGACGCAGCCTGCACCTTACCGAGGGAAGCGGCAGCGTTCTTTGTTTAAAATTCGCGCTTTTCTTTCCTTTACGTGAGTCCCGGCTTGTGATTGGTTGCGTGCCGCCCATGTGACCGGGACGCAACCAATCACAGCAAGCCGTGACGTAATTTCAGGTCCTTCAGGATTTTAAAATTACGTTCCGGCATTGTGATTGGTTGCGTCGCAGTCACATGGGCGACGCAACCAATCACAGCAAGCCGTGACGTAATTTCAGGTCCTTAAGGATTTTAAAATTACGTCCCGGCTTTGTGATTGGTTGCGTCGCAGTCACATGGGAGACGCAACCAATCACAAGCCGTGACGTCACGGGAGGCTGGACACGCGCGCATTTTAAAATGGGCGCGTGTCCAGCCTCCCGTGACGTCCCGGCTTGTGATTGGTTGCGCCGCGATCAACCAATCACAAGCCGGGAGGCTGGACACGCGCCCATTTTAAAATTTTAAAATGCGCGCGTGTCCAGCCTCCCGGCTTGTGATTGGTTGACCGCGGCGCAACCAATCACAAGCCGGGACGTCACGGGAGGCTGGACACGCGCCCATTTTAAAAAGCGCGCGTGTCCAGCCTCCCGTGACGTCACGGCTTGTGATTGGTTAATGGCGGCCATGTTGCCGGGACGCGGACCAATCACAGCAAGCCGTGACGTAATTTCGTCACGGCTTGCTGTGATTGGTCCGCGTCCCGGCAACATGGCGCCGTGACCAATCATAAGCCGGGACGTCACTGGAGGCTGGACACGCGCGCTTTTTAAAATGGGCGCGTGTCCAGCCTCCCGTGACGTCCCGGCTTGTGATTGGTTAATGGCGGCCATGTTGCCGGGACGCGGACCAATCACAGCAAGCCGTGACGTAATTTCGTCACGGCTTGCTGTGATTGGTCCGCGTCCCGGCAACATGGCCGCCCTGACCAATCACAAGCCGGGACTTCACGTAACCAAGTAAAAGCGCGAATTTTAAACAAACAACGCTGCCGGTTCCCTCGCTGAGGTCCAGGCTGCGTCGGAGAGGTGAGTATAGCGATATTTTTTATTTGAATTCTTTCTTTTACACATTTATATGGATCCCAGGGCCTGAAGGAGAGTTTCCTCTCCTTCAGACCCTGGGAACCATCAGGAATACCATCCGATACTTGAGTCCCATTGACTTGTATTGGTATCGGGTATCGGTATCGGATTGGATCCGATACTTTGCCGGTATCGATACTTTCAAGTATCGGACGGTATCGCTCAACACTAGTCTTGATAAAACAGTGTCATCAATCATCATGGCATCTGACTACTCTAATATCTACACTACCTCCTGATGAACCGTGTTTGATGGGGAAACGCGTCTGGGTGCATCCGACTCATGCTAAGTTTACTCCTAATTATCTTTAGTTATTATGATTCTTTTATTAGTCATTTATTTACTTGGCCTGTATCTTATCTATATGTCAAGCATGCCATATGATGTGTTGTATTGTGGAGTATTAGCAGAGGGCATCTCACTCATGCTAACATTTTACTCCAGATTATTTATTATGGTTCTTACTGTTTATTCAGCTATATATCTGATCGGTATTTAACTTATGTACCAAGAGGGATATATTTTGTGTTGTATTGTGGAGTATTAGCCATGATTTTGGATGATAAATATTATCTAGTTGCCTTACAAGATACCTGCAAGGAATCTGTGTAGAGTTTTTGTATATCAAAAGGCTCTCTTCATCCCTGCTCTATTAGATATTGTTTTCCCACCTATATTAATAGGGCTGTAATAGAGGAGTGAGGGGTAGACCACGTTGAGCGGGGGTACCAGATCGTTCTTTAGGGTGCCAACCTCCACAGTCAGGTGGGGACATATCGAGGTCTATTGCAGGGTGTCTGTAGGCAAATTGTTTGTTGGTCAGTTTATTTTTTTGGTATCTAAGCTTTTTTTCACTGGGAAAGTTTTTTTTTTATATATCTGAACTATTGAAGATTGATTTTAAAGGGAATTTATGTTCACACACTTGATTTAGTTTCCTTGAGTATACTTTTTTGATTAAAATACAGTGGACCTACACCAAAAGATGACATGGCTCCCCAAACCATCACTGATTGTAGAAATTTCACATTAGACCTCAAGCAGCTTGGATTGTGGCCTCTCCACGCTTCCTCCAGACTCTAGGACCTTGATTTCCAAATTAATTCACAATGTACTTTCATCTGAAAACAACACATTGGACCACTGAGCAACAGTCCAGTTCTTTTTCTCCTTGGCATAAGTAAGATGCTTCTGGCATTGTCTATTGGTCATGAGTGACTTGACACAAGGAATGCCACACTTGTGCCCCATGTCCTGGAAACGTCTATGTATGGTGGCCCTTGACTCCTTATGAATTTCGCCAAAATTTTTGAATGGTCTTTTCTTAACAACCCTTTCAAGGCTGCTGTTACCCTAGTTGCTTGTGCATCTTTTTCTACCATACTTTTTCCTTCCACTGAACTTTCCATTAATATGCTTGAACACAGCATTCATGAACATCCAGCTTCTTTAACAATGACCTTTTGTGGCTTACCCTCCTTGTGGAGTGTATCAATGACTGCCTTCTGGACATCAGTTAAGTCAGCAGTCTGTCCCATGACTGTGGAGCCTACTGAAACAGACTAATGGACCTTTTTAAATGCTTAGGAAGCCTTTGCAGTTGTTTTTTGTTTATTATTCTAATGCACTGAGACAATGACTTTTGAGTTTTCATTGACTGTAAGCAATAATCATCAACATTAACAAAAAAACGCTTGAAATAGATCACTCTGTAATGACTCTATATAATATATGAGTTTCAATTTTTGTATTGAAGAACTCATCTTTTTGATGATATTCAATTTTGCAAGAATCACCTGCGTGGATGAGGGACATCTGCGTGGATGAGTCACTAATAGGGTTGAGCGAAACGGGTCGATCATTTTCAAAAGTCCCCGACTTTTGGCTAAGTCGGCGTCTCATGAAACCCGATCCGACCCCTGTGCTTGTCGGCCATGCGGTACGCGACTTTCGCGCCAAAGTCGCGTTTCAATGACGCGAAAAGCGCCATTTCTCAGCCAATGAAGGTGAACGCAGAGTGTGGGCAGCGTGATGACATAGATCCTGGTCCCCACCATCTTAGAGAAGGGCATTGCAGTGATTGGCTTGCTGTCTGCGGCGTCACAGGGGCTATAAAGGGGCGTTCCCGCCGACCGCCATCTTACTGCTGCTGATCTGAGCTTAGGGACAGGTTGCTGCCGCTTCATCAGAAGCAGGGAGAGCGTTAGGCAGGGTCCACTAACCACCAAACCGCTTGTGCTGCAGCGATTTCCACTGTCCAACACCACCTTCGGTGTGCAGGGACTGTGGAAGCTATTTTTTTTTTTTTTTCCCCTCAGCGCTGTAGCTCATTGGGCTGCCCTAGAAGGCTCCGTGATAGCTGTATTGCTGTGTGTACGCCACTGTGGAAACCAACTGCTTTTTTCAAAGCACATATCCTCTTGTTCCTTCCTTTCTGCACAGCTATCTTTTCTGTTTGTCCACACTTTTTATTTAATTTGTGCATCAGTCCACTCCTATTGCTGCCTGCCATACCTGGCTTACATTACTGCAGGGAGATAGTAATTGTAGGACAGTTTTTTTTTTTTTTTTGTTTTTTTTTTGTGGGAGATTAAGATTGGCATTTCTGCTACAGTGCCATCCCTGTGTGTGCCATCTCTCACTGAGTGGGCCATAGAAAGCCTATTTATTTTTTCCGTGATTTGTGTTCTAAAATCTACCTCAACACAAAAACACTACATCAATCAGTGGGACAAAAATATTGGCCTCAGTCAGGGCTTGTGTGCCACTGCTGTGTGTGCTATCTCTCATTCAGTGGGCTATAGCAAGCCTATTTTTTTTTTTTTTTTTTTTTTTTTAATATTATTTGGTTTCTAATTCTCCCTGAAAAAAAAAAAAAAAACCTAAAAAAACAGTGGGAGAATAATATTGCCCTTTCAGCTTGTGTGCCAGTCTTGACTCCTGGGTGTGCCACCTCTCTCCCTCTCATTCAGTGGGCCATAGAAAGCCTATTTATTTATTTTTTTTAATATTATTGGGTTTCTAAAGTCTCCCTGAAAAAACAAAAAATACATAAAAAAACAGTGGGAGAGTAATATTGCCCTTTCAGCTTGTGTGCCAGTCTTGACTCCTGGGTGTGCCTCCTCTCTCCCTTTCATTCAGTGGGCCATAGAAAGCCTATTTATTTTTTCCGTGATTTGTGTTCTAAAATCTACCTCAACACAAAAACACTACATCAATCAGTGGGAGAAAAATATTGGCCTCAGTCAGGGCTTGTGTGCCACTGCTGTGTGTGCTATCTCTCATTCAGTGGGCTATAGCAAGCCTATTTTTTTTTTTTTTTTTTTTTTTAATATTATTTGGTTTCTAATTCTCCCTGAAAAAAAAAAAAAAAACCTAAAAAAACAGTGGGAGAATAATATTGCCCTTTCAGCTTGTGTGCCAGTCTTGACTCCTGGGTGTGCCACCTCTCTCCCTCTCATTCAGTGGGCCATAGAAAGCCTATTTATTTATTTTTTTTAATATTATTGGGTTTCTAAAGTCTCCCTGAAAAAACAAAAAATACATAAAAAAACAGTGGGAGAGTAATATTGCCCTTTCAGCTTGTGTGCCAGTCTTGACTCCTGGGTGTGCCTCCTCTCTCCCTTTCATTCAGTGGGCCATAGAAAGCCTATTTATTTTTTCCGTGATTTGTGTTCTAAAATCTACCTCAACACAAAAACACTACATCAATCAGTGGGAGAAAAATATTGGCCTCAGTCAGGGCTTGTGTGCCACTGCTGTGTGTGCTATCTCTCATTCAGTGGGCTATAGCAAGCCTATTTTTTTTTTTTTTTTTTTTTTAATATTATTTGGTTTCTAAAGTCTCCCTGAAAAAAAAAAAAAACCTAAAAAAACAGTGGGAGAGTAATATTGCCCTTTCAGCTTGTGTGCCAGTCTTGACTCCTGGGTGTGCCACCTCTCTCCCTCTCATTCAGTGGGCCATAGAAAGCCTATTTATTTTTTTTTTTAAATATTATTGGGTTTCTAAAGTCTCCCTGAAAAAACAAAAAATACATAAAAAAACAGTGGGAGAGTAATATTGCCCTTTCAGCTTGTGTGCCAGTCTTGACTCCTGGGTGTGCCACCTCTCTCCCTTTCATTCAGTGGGCCATAGAAAGCCTATTTATTTTTTTTTTTTAATATTATTTGGTTTCTAATTCTCCCTGAAAAAAAAAAAAAAAACCTAAAAAAACAGTGGGAGAATAATATTGCCCTTTCAGCTTGTGTGCCAGTCTTGACTCCTGGGTGTGCCACCTCTCTCCCTCTCATTCAGTGGGCCATAGAAAGCCTATTTATTTTTTTTTTAAAATATTATTGGGTTTCTAAAGTCTCCCTGAAAAAACAAAAAATACATAAAAAAACAGTGGGAGAGTAATATTGCCCTTTCAGCTTGTGTGCCAGTCTTGACTCCTGGGTGTGCCACCTCTCTCCCTTTCATTCAGTGGGCCATAGAAAGCCTATTTATTTTTTCCGTGATTTGTGTTCTAAAATCTACCTCAACACAAAAACACTACATCAATCAGTGGGAGAAAAATATTGGCCTCAGTCAGGGCTTGTGTGCCACTGCTGTGTGTGCTATCTCTCATTCAGTGGGCTATAGCAAGCCTATTTTTTTTTTTTTTTTTTTTTTTTAATATTATTTGGTTTCTAAAGTCTCCCTGAAAAAAAAAAAAAACCTAAAAAAACAGTGGGAGAGTAATATTGCCCTTTCAGCTTGTGTGCCAGTCTTGACTCCTGGGTGTGCCACCTCTCTCCCTCTCATTCAGTGGGCCATAGAAAGCCTATTTATTTTTTTTTTAAAATATTATTGGGTTTCTAAAGTCTCCCTGAAAAAACAAAAAATACATAAAAAAACAGTGGGAGAGTAATATTGCCCTTTCAGCTTGTGTGCCAGTCTTGACTCCTGGGTGTGCCTCCTCTCTCCCTCTCATTCAGTGGGCCATAGAAAGCCTATTTATTTATTTTTTTTAATATTATTGGGTTTCTAAAGTCTCCCTGAAAAAACAAAAAATACATAAAAAAACAGTGGGAGAGTAATATTGCCCTTTCAGCTTGTGTGCCAGTCTTGACTCCTGGGTGTGCCTCCTCTCTCCCTTTCATTCAGTGGGCCATAGAAAGCCTATTTATTTTTTCCGTGATTTGTGTTCTAAAATCTACCTCAACACAAAAACACTACATCAATCAGTGGGAGAAAAATATTGGCCTCAGTCAGGGCTTGTGTGCCACTGCTGTGTGTGCTATCTCTCATTCAGTGGGCTATAGCAAGCCTATTTTTTTTTTTTTTTTTTTTTTTAATATTATTTGGTTTCTAATTCTCCCTGAAAAAAAAAAAAAAAACCTAAAAAAACAGTGGGAGAATAATATTGCCCTTTCAGCTTGTGTGCCAGTCTTGACTCCTGGGTGTGCCACCTCTCTCCCTCTCATTCAGTGGGCCATAGAAAGCCTATTTATTTTTTTTTTAAATATTATTGGGTTTCTAAAGTCTCCCTGAAAAAACAAAAAATACATAAAAAAACAGTGGGAGAGTAATATTGCCCTTTCAGCTTGTGTGCCAGTCTTGACTCCTGGGTGTGCCACCTCTCTCCCTTTCATTCAGTGGGCCATAGAAAGCCTATTTATTTTTTTTTTTTAATATTATTTGGTTTCTAATTCTCCCTGAAAAAAAAAAAAAAAACCTAAAAAAACAGTGGGAGAATAATATTGCCCTTTCAGCTTGTGTGCCAGTCTTGACTCCTGGGTGTGCCACCTCTCTCCCTCTCATTCAGTGGGCCATAGAAAGCCTATTTATTTTTTTTTTTAAATATTATTGGGTTTCTAAAGTCTCCCTGAAAAAACAAAAAATACATAAAAAAACAGTGGGAGAGTAATATTGCCCTTTCAGCTTGTGTGCCAGTCTTGACTCCTGGGTGTGCCACCTCTCTCCCTTTCATTCAGTGGGCCATAGAAAGCCTATTTATTTTTTCCGTGATTTGTGTTCTAAAATCTACCTCAACACAAAAACACTACATCAATCAGTGGGAGAAAAATATTGGCCTCAGTCAGGGCTTGTGTGCCACTGCTGTGTGTGCTATCTCTCATTCAGTGGGCTATAGCAAGCCTATTTTATTTTTTTATTTTTTTTTTTTTTAATATTATTTGGTTTCTAAAGTCTCCCTGAAAAAAAAAAAAAACCTAAAAAAACAGTGGGAGAGTAATATTGCCCTTTCAGCTTGTGTGCCAGTCTTGACTCCTGGGTGTGCCACCTCTCTCCCTCTCATTCAGTGGGCCATAGAAAGCCTATTTATTTTTTTTTTTAAATATTATTGGGTTTCTAAAGTCTCCCTGAAAAAAAAAAAAATACATAAAAAAACAGTGGGAGAGTAATATTGCCCTTTCAGCTTGTGTGCCAGTCTTGACTCCTGGGTGTGCCACCTCTCTCCCTTTCATTCAGTGGGCCATAGAAAGCCTATTTATTTTTTTTTTTAAATATTATTGGGTTTCTAAAGTCTCCCTGAAAAAACAAAAAATACATAAAAAAACAGTGGGAGAGTAATATTGCCATTTCAGCTTGTGTGCCAGTCTTGACTCCTGGGTGTGCCACCTCTGTCCCTCTCATTCAGTGGGCCATAGAAAGCCTTGTTTTTTTGTTTTTTTTTTAATATTATTTGGTTTCTAAAGTCTCCCTGAAAATAAAAAAAAAAAAAACATAAAAAAACAGTGGGAGAGTAATATTGCCCTTTCAGCTTGTGTGCCAGTCTTGACTCCTGGGTGTGCCACCTCTGTCCCTCTCATTCAGTGGGCCATAGAAAGCCTTGTTTTTTTTTTTTTTTTAATATTATTTGGTTTCTAAAGTCTCCCTGAAAATAAAAAAAAAATACATAAAAAAACAGTGGGAGAGTAATATTGCCATTTCAGCTTGTGTGCCAGTCTTGACTCCTGGGTGTGCCACCTCTGTCCCTCTCATTCAGTGGGCCATAGAAAGCCTTGTTTTTTTGTTTTTTTTTTAATATTATTTGGTTTCTAAAGTCTCCCTGAAAATAAAAAAAAAATACATAAAAAAACAGTGGGAGAGTAATATTGCCATTTCAGCTTGTGTGCCAGTCTTGACTCCTGGGTGTGCCACCTCTCTCTCTAATTGTGGGCCATAGAAAGCCTTTTTATTTTTTTCCTTCATTTGTGTTTTAAAATCAACCTCAACACAAAAACACTACATCAATCAGTGGGAGAAAAATATTGGCCTCAGTCAGGGCTTGTGTGCCACTCCTGTGCGTGCCATCTCTCATTCAGTGGGCCATAGAAAGCCTTGTTTTTTTGTTTTTTTTTAAATATTATTTGGTTTCTAAAGTCTCACAGAGAAAAAAAAAAATAAAAATTAGGTGGGAGATTAATATTGACATTAGTGCTTGAGTGACAGTCCTGCGTGTGTGTCATCTCTGTGATTTGGTGTCACAGAAAACAGAGTGTGTAACATTGTGCCTGATTTTCCTTGTGGTCTCACCAACCTGTTAAGGGATATTGAAATCATACTGAAGTTATAGCTCACCGTGTAAGTTGTTTGACAGCAACAAATAAAGTTACTTTGGTTAAGATTTTAAAACAATGAGGAAGTCTGGTGCAAGAGGTCGTCGTGGGCGTTCATTGTCAGCTGGTAATGATGGTAGTGGTAGTGGAGCATCAGGTGGTCGTGGGGATAAAAATATTCCACCTAAGTCTGGAGCTGTGGAGCCAGTTTCGTCGTCAGGCTACACAAGGCCTCGAACGCTCTCTTTTCTGGGAGTAGGAAAACCGCTTTTAAAGGCGGAGCAGCAACAGCAAGTTTTGGCTTACATTGCAGACTCAGCCTCTAGCTCTTTTGCCTCCTCTTCCGAAACTGGTAAATGTAAAAGCAGCGCGTCGCTTGTGGATGTTCACGGTCAGGGACAAGTCGCTTCCTTGTCCTCCTCAGCAAAAACTACAACAAGAGAGAAGGATGCAGCAGGCGACACAACGGGTCACTCCATGGAGCTCTTTACACATACCGTCCCTGGCTTAGAAAGTGAAACATTTAACAGGCCATGCCCATTACAAGTAGATTCTGACATGGAGTGCACTGATGCACAGCCACAGCCAGAGTACTATGCTGCTCCTTTGACTCAGACCACCACATTGCCCTCTCAGGGTACAGATCCACAATCAGACCCTGATGAGACTATGTTGCCCCGCCACGAACGCTATACCACCGACCGACACAGTGACACAGACGAAGTTGCACACGAGCTCGAAGAGGAGGTAATAGATGACCCAGTTATTGACCCCGATTGGCAGCCATTGGGGGAACAGGGTGCAGGCGGCAGTAGTTCAGAAGCGGAGGTGGAGGAGGGGCCGCAGCAGGCATCAACATCGCAACAGGTTCCATCTGCCGGGCCCGTATCTGGCCCAAAACGCGTGTCAAAGCCAAAACCTGTTGGAGGACAGCGTGGCCATCCGGTTAAAGCTCAGTCTGCAATCCCTGAAAAGGGATCCGAGTCTAGGAAGAGTGCAGTCTGGCATTTTTTTAAACAACATCCAACTGATCAGCGCAAAGTCATCTGTCAAAAATGTTCAACTAGCTTAAGCAGAGGTCAGAATCTGAAAAGTCTAAATACTAGTTGCATGCATAGACACTTAACCACCATGCATTTTCAAGCCTGGACTAACTACCAAACGTCCCTTAAGGTTGTAGCACCCTCGGCCAATGAAGCTAGTCAGCAACGCAACATCCCTTCCGTCACTGTAAGGCCACCATTTTCCGCACCACCGGCAGTATCTGTGCAGGTTTCTTTGCCAGCCAAAAGCAGTCAGGGTCAGGGAATCACCAGTTTAGTAGGAGGAAATATTGCATCTAGGGCACCGGCGGAAACAATACCGTCTCCAACCGTCTCTCAGTCTGCCATGTACACCGGCACACCCGAAAGTTCCACGATCTCCTGCTCTCCAGTCCAGCTCACCCTACATGAGACTCTGGTTAGAAAAAGGAAGTACTTATCCTCGCATCCGCGTACACAGGGTTTTAACGCCCACATAGCTAGACTAATCTCGTTAGAGATGATGCCCTACCGTTTAGTTGAAAGCGAAGCTTTTAAAGCCCTGATGGAGTACGCTGAACCACGATACGAGCTACCTAGTCGACACTTTTTTTCCAGAAAAGCCATCCCAGCCCTGCACCAGCATGTTAAACAGCGCATCGTCCATGCACTTAGGCAATCTGTGAGTACAAAGGTGCACCTGACTACAGATGCATGGACCAGTAGGCATGGCCAGGGACGTTATGTGTCCATCACGGCACACTGGGTGAATGTGGTGGATGCAGGGTCCACAGGCGACATCAATTTAGGGACAGTTGTGCCTAGCCCACGGTCTAGGAAACAGTTGGCTGTAGGCGTTCGCACCCCCTCCTCCTCCTCCTCGTCCTCCTGCAGAAGCTACAGCTCTTCCACAGAACGCAGTCGGCCAACCACTCCATCGGCAGATGACACTGTTGCACACCAGTTGTCCCATTATGGGCCAGCTACTGCCAAGCGTCAGCAGGCTGTATTGGCTATGAAGTGTTTGGGCGACAACAGACACACCGCGGAAGTTCTGTCCGAGTTCTTGCAACAAGAAACGCAGTCGTGGCTGGGCACAGTAGATCTTGAGGCAGGCAAGGTAGTGAGTGATAACGGAAGGAATTTCATGGCTGCCATCTCCCTTTCCCAACTGAAACACATTCCTTGCCTGGCTCACACCTTAAACCTGGTGGTGCAGTGCTTATTGAAAACTTATCCTGGGTTCTCCGACCTGCTCCTCAAAGTGCGTGCACTTTGCTCACATATCCGACGTTCGCCTGTACACGCCAGCCGTATGCAGACCTATCAGCGGTCTTTGAACCTTCCCCAGCATCGCCTAATCATAGACGTTGCAACAAGGTGGAACTCAACACTGCACATGCTTCAGAGACTGTGCGAACAGAGGCGTGCTGTTATTTATTTGTGGGAGGATACACGGGCAGGCAGTAGGATGGCAGACATGGAGTTGTCAGGTGTGCAGTGGTCGAAGATACAAGACATGTGTCAAGTCCTTCAGTGTTTTGAGGAATGCACACGGCTGGTTAGTGCAGACAACGCCGTAATAAGCATGAGCATCCCCCTAATGCGTCTGCTGATGCAAAGTTTGACGCACATAAAGGAGCAGGCGTCTGCACCAGAGGAAGAGGGAAGCCTTGATGACAGTCAGCCATTGTCTGGTCAGGGCAGTGTACAGGACGAGGTAGCGGGCGAAGAGGAGGTGGAGGACGAGGAGGATGATGGGGATGAGTATATTTTTAATGCGGAAACTTTCACGGGGGCACAGGAAATTGGTTGCGTGTCACGGCCGGGTTCTGGTTTTTTGAGGGACACAAGTGACGTAGATTTGCCTGCAACTGCCCCTCAACCAATCACAACCGGAGATTTGACAACTGGAACTTTGGCCCACATGGCGGATTATGCCTTACGTATCCTAAAAAGGGACACACGCATTACGAAAATGATGAACGATGACGATTACTGGTTGGCCTGCCTCCTTGATCCACGCTATAAAGGCAAATTGCAAAATATTATGCCACATGAGAACTTGGAACTAATATTAGCAACCAAACAATCAACTCTTGTTGACCGTTTGCTTCAGGCATTCCCAGCACACAGCGCACGTGATCGTTCTCACACAAGCTCCAGGGGGCAGCAGACTAGGAGTGTTAGGGGTGCACACATCAGAAGTGGCGTTGGACAGAGGGGTTTTCTGACCAGGTTGTGGAGTGATTTTGCTATGACCGCAGACAGGACAGGTACTGCTGCATCAATTGAAAGTGACAGGAGACAACATTTGTCCAGTATGGTTACTAACTATTTTTCATCCCTTATCGATGTTCTCCCTCAACCGTCATTCCCATTTGATTACTGGGCCTCCAAATTAGACACCTGGCCAGAATTGGCAGAATATGCATTGCAGGAGCTTGCTTGCCCGGCAGCAAGTGTCCTATCAGAAAGAGTATTCAGTGCTGCAGGTTCAATATTAACCGAAAAAAGGACTCGTCTGGCTACCCAAAATGTTGACGATCTAACATTCATTAAAATGAACCACAACTGGATTTCGAAATCTTTTGCCCCACCTTGCCCGGCCGACACCTAGCTTTCCTATGAAAAGCTCTTGCCTGTGAATTACTTTTCTAATGTCTAATTTGCTGCAGCTGATTGTACAGCATACGACATGTTTACACCTCCCTAAATGGCAAAACTCCCCACACGGGGCCGTGGTATCGCGACTTGGCGCAAGCACCCGTGAGACTGCTGTTTGTCTGAAGAGGTGGGTGTGCTCGCTTTTGGTTGACGGCATTGCTACTGGGTCCCTCATAGTACAATGTAGTGTCTCTGGCGGTGGTGGTGCGCACCCAACGTCAGACACACCGTTGTAACATGAGGGGCCCTGGGGCGGTCCCGCCGGCCTCAAGAGAGTTCCCCCCTACCCCAGCTCAAAATGTGCTCTACCACGTGCAAAATTATGTCGCACAGCTCCACCAATCTTTAGTCTATTCGCTGACATCATTCAATGTCTGGCACTGACAATACAAATTTGTAGACATCTATGATGCAACTTAAAGTAGTCTGTGTCTGTGTCCTATATTGGCACCATTAAATAGTTACTGCCAAATTACTATGTCAGAAACTCAGTAGATGAGCCCACCCCTGTACCTAAGTATGCCACCTTTTTTTTTTGTTTTGGTTGTTTTGCGAGACATTAACATCTATTTATATTTTGGGAGTACTGGGACAGACACTCCTTGCACTACTCCTCCACTCACCACCAAGCTGCCTGTGTATCCATGTAACCGCTGTAAAACTGCCATGAGCCTATTGTTTGTTATTTTAGGCCTTTGATAGCCTGTCTGCGGCCCCTACTTGCAATACTCCTCCACTGACCACCAAGCTGCCTGCCCGTGTATCCATGTAACCGCTGTAAAACTGCCATGAGCCTATTGTTTGTTATTTTAGGCCTTTGATAGCCTGTCTGCGGTCCCTACTTTAAATACTCCTCCACTGACCACCAAGCTGCCTGCCCGTGTATCCATGTAACCGCTGTGAAACTGCCATGAGCCTATTGTTTGTTATGTTAGGCCTTTGATAGCCTGTCTGCGGTCCCTACTTTAAATACTCCTCCACTGACCAGACCACTGCTGCCCGTGTACCCCTGGAACCAATTATAAAGTGCCTACAGCCAGCCCATTTTCTTATGTTAGGCCTTTGAAGCCTGTCTGCGGTCCCTACTTTAAATACTCCTCCACTGACCACCAAGCTGCCTGCCCGTGTATCCATGTAACCGCTGTAAAACTGCCATGAGCCTATTGTTTGTTATTTTAGGCCTTTGATAGCCTGTCTGCGGTCCCTACTTTAAATACTCCTCCACTGACCACCAAGCTGCCTGCCCGTGTATCCATGTAACCGCTGTAAAACTGCCATGAGCCTATTGTTTGTTATTTTAGGCCTTTGATAGCCTGTCTGCGGCCCCTACTTGCAATACTCCTCCACTGACCACAATGCTGCCTGGAGTGCCTGCCTGTGTATCCATGTAACCGATGTAAAACTGCCATGACTGCCTACTGTTTGTTATTTTAGGCCTTTGATAGCCTGTCTGCAGCCCCTACTTGCAATACTCCTCCACTGACCACACCAATGCTGCCCGTGTACCCCTGGAACCTATTTAAAAGTTCATAGAGCCTAGTTATATATTTTATTTACTATTAATAAGGCCATGATGGACTACGCTGTACCACGCTACAAGCTAACCAGTCGACACTTCTTTTGCGAGAAAAGCCATCCCAACCCTCCACCAGCATGTAGAAGACCGCATTGTCCATGCACTCTGGCAATCTGTGAGTACAAAGGTGCACCTGACAACAGACGCATGGACCTGTAGGCATGGCCACGGAAGATTACGTGTCCATTACGGCGCAATGGGTTAATGTGGTGGATGCATGGTCCACAGGGGACAGCCTACTAAGTCTGTCTGCAGTCCCTAATTCAAATTGTCCTCCACTGTCTAAATCGGAACTTCCACCTTCTGGCTTTCGGCCTATAGTATCAGAAATTAAACTGCATTTGGCCTTCAACTTTGGTTAGGGCCTACTAACGGCTTCTGCCCCTCCCTGGTGTTGCCCTCAACTAAATAAAGCTGAGCTTCAACCTTCTGCTCCAAATTACCATTTTGAAAAATGCAATAGGCTTTTCAGGCCTACTAAAGGTGTCTGTCTGTGTGCCCCTGCCTGGTGTTGTCCTCAACTAAATAAAGCTGAGCTTCAACCTTCCGGCTCTCATTAAGTGGTTTAAAAAAAAAAAAAATGGTGGTTAGGGCCTACTAACGGCTTCTGCCCCTCCCTGGTGTTGCCCTCAACTAAATAAAGCTGAGCTTCAACCTTCTGCTCCAAATTACCATTTTGAAAAATGCAATAGGCTTTTCCGGCCTACTAAAGGTGTCTGTCTGTGTGCCCCTCCCTGGTGTTGTCCTCAACTAAATAAAGCTGAGCTTCAACCTTCCGGCTCTCATTATGTGGTTTTAAAAAAAAAAATGGTGGTTAGGGCCTACTAACGGCTTCTGCCCCTCCCTGGTGTTGTCCTCAACTAAATAAAGCTGAGCTTCAACCTTCCGGCTCTCATTAAGTGGTTTTAAAAAAAAAAAATGGTGGTTAGGGCCTACTAACGGCTTCTGCCCCTCCCTGGTGTTGTCCTCAACTAAATAAAGCTGAGCTTCAACCTTCCGGCTCTCATTATGTGGTTTTAAAAAAAAAAATGGTGGTTAGGGCCTACTAACGGCTTCTGCCCCTCCCTGGTGTTGCCCTCAACTAAATAAAGCTGAGCTTCAACCTTCTGCTCCAAATTACCATTTTGAAAAATGCAATAGGCTTTTCAGGCCTACTAAAGGTGTCTGTCTGTGTGCCCCTCCCTGGTGTTGTCCTCAACTAAATAAAGCTGAGCTTCAACCTTCCGGCTCTCATTATGTGGTTTTAAAAAAAAAAATGGTGGTTAGGGCCTACTAACGGCTTCTGCCCCTCCCTGGTGTTGCCCTCAACTAAATAAAGCTGAGCTTCAACCTTCTGCTCCAAATTACCATTTTGAAAAATGCAATAGGCTTTTCAGGCCTACTAAAGGTGTCTGTCTGTGTGCCCCTCCCTGGTGTTGTCCTCAACTAAATAAAGCTGAGCTTCAACCTTCCGGCTCTCATTATGTGGTTTTAAAAAAAAAAATGGTGGTTAGGGCCTACTAACGGCTTCTGCCCCTCCCTGGTGTTGTCCTCAACTAAATAAAGCTGAGCTTCAACCTTCCGGCTCTCATTATGTGGTTTTAAAAAAAAAAATGGTGGTTAGGGCCTACTAACGGCTTCTGCCCCTCCCTGGTGTTGTCCTCAACTAAATAAAGCTGAGCTTCAACCTTCCGGCTCTCATTATGTGGTTTTAAAAAAAAAAATGGTGGTTAGGGCCTACTAACGGCTTCTGCCCCTCCCTGGTGTTGTCCTCAACTAAATAAAGCTGAGCTTCAACCTTCCGGCTCTCATTAAGTGGTTTTAAAACAAAAATGGTGGTTAGGGCCTACTAACGGCTTCTGCCCCTCCCTGGTGTTGTCCTCAACTAAATAAAGCTGAGCTTCAAACTTCCGGCTCTCATTATGTGGTTTTAAAAAAAAAATGGTGGTTAGGGCCTACTAACGGCTTCTGCCCCTCCCTGGTGTTGTCCTCAACTAAATAAAGCTGAGCTTCAACCTTCCGGCTCTCATTATGTGGTTTTAAAAAAAAAAATGGTGGTTAGGGCCTACTAACGGCTTCTGCCCCTCCCTGGTGTTGTCCTCAACTAAATAAAGCTGAGCTTCAACCTTCCGGCTCTCATTAAGTGGTTTTAAAAAAAAAATGGTGGTTAGGGCCTACTAACGGCTTCTGCCCCTCCCTGGTGTTGTCCTCAACTAAATAAAGCTGAGCTTCAACCTTCCGGCTCTCATTAAGTGGTTTTAAAACAAAAATGGTGGTTAGGGCCTACTAACGGCTTCTGCCCCTCCCTGGTGTTGTCCTCAACTAAATAAAGCTGAGCTTCAAACTTCCGGCTCTCATTATGTGGTTTTAAAAAAAAAAATGGTGGTTAGGGCCTACTAACGGCTTCTGCCCCTCCCTGGTGTTGTCCTCAACTAAATAAAGCTGAGCTTCAACCTTCCGGCTCTCATTAAGTGGTTTTAAAACAAAAATGGTGGTTAGGGCCTACTAACGGCTTCTGCCCCTCCCTGGTGTTGTCCTCAACTAAATAAAGCTGAGCTTCAACCTTCCGGCTCTCATTAAGTGGTTTTAAAAAAAAAATGGTGGTTAGGGCCTACTAACGGCTTCTGCCCCTCCCTGGTGTTGTCCTCAACTAAATAAAGCTGAGCTTCAACCTTCCGGCTCTCATTATGTGGTTTTAAAAAAAAAAATGGTGGTTAGGGCCTACTAACGGCTTCTGCCCCTCCCTGGTGTTGTCCTCAACTAAATAAAGCTGAGCTTCAACCTTCCGGCTCTCATTAAGTGGTTTTAAAACAAAAATGGTGGTTAGGGCCTACTAACGGCTTCTGCCCCTCCCTGGTGTTGTCCTCAACTAAATAAAGCTGAGCTTCAAACTTCCGGCTCTCATTATGTGGTTTTAAAAAAAAAAATGGTGGTTAGGGCCTACTAACGGCTTCTGCCCCTCCCTGGTGTTGTCCTCAACTAAATAAAGCTGAGCTTCAACCTTCCGGCTCTCATTAAGTGGTTTTAAAACAAAAATGGTGGTTAGGGCCTACTAACGGCTTCTGCCCCTCCCTGGTGTTGTCCTCAACTAAATAAAGCTGAGCTTCAACCTTCCGGCTCTCATTAAGTGGTTTTAAAAAAAAAATGGTGGTTAGGGCCTACTAACGGCTTCTGCCCCTCCCTGGTGTTGTCCTCAACTAAATAAAGCTGAGCTTCAAACTTCCGGCTCTCATTATGTGGTTTTAAAAAAAAAAATGGTGGTTAGGGCCTACTAACGGCTTCTGCCCCTCCCTGGTGTTGTCCTCAACTAAATAAAGCTGAGCTTCAACCTTCCGGCTCTCATTAAGTGGTTTTAAAACAAAAATGGTGGTTAGGGCCTACTAACGGCTTCTGCCCCTCCCTGGTGTTGTCCTCAACTAAATAAAGCTGAGCTTCAACCTTCCGGCTCTCATTAAGTGGTTTTAAAACAAAAATGGTGGTTAGGGCCTACTAACGGCTTCTGCCCCTCCCTGGTGTTGTCCTCAACTAAATAAAGCTGAGCTTCAACCTTCCGGCTCTCATTATGTGGTTTTAAAAAAAAAAATGGTGGTTAGGGCCTACTAACGGCTTCTGCCCCTCCCTGGTGTTGTCCTCAACTAAATAAAGCTGAGCTTCAACCTTCCGGCTCTCATTAAGTGGTTTTAAAACAAAAATGGTGGTTAGGGCCTACTAACGGCTTCTGCCCCTCCCTGGTGTTGTCCTCAACTAAATAAAGCTGAGCTTCAACCTTCCGGCTCTCATTATGTGGTTTTAAAAAAAAAAATGGTGGTTAGGGCCTACTAACGGCTTCTGCCCCTCCCTGGTGTTGTCCTCAACTAAATAAAGCTGAGCTTCAACCTTCCGGCTCTCATTAAGTGGTTTTAAAAAAAAAAATGGTGGTTAGGGCCTACTAACGGCTTCTGCCCCTCCCTGGTGTTGTCCTCAACTAAATAAAGCTGAGCTTCAACCTTCCGGCTCTCATTAAGTGGTTTTAAAACAAAAATGGTGGTTAGGGCCTACTAACGGCTTCTGCCCCTCCCTGGTGTTGTCCTCAACTAAATAAAGCTGAGCTTCAACCTTCCGGCTCTCATTATGTGGTTTTAAAACAAAAATGGTGGTTAGGGCCTACTAACGGCTTCTGCCCCTCCCTGGTGTTGTCCTCAACTAAATAAAGCTGAGCTTCAACCTTCCGGCTCTCATTAAGTGGTTTTAAAACAAAAATGGTGGTTAGGGCCTACTAACGGCTTCTGCCCCTCCCTGGTGTTGTCCTCAACTAAATAAAGCTGAGCTTCAACCTTCCGGCTCTCATTAAGTGGTTTTAAAACAAAAATGGTGGTTAGGGCCTACTAACGGCTTCTGCCCCTCCCTGGTGTTGTCCTCAACTAAATAAAGCTGAGCTTCAACCTTCCGGCTCTCATTAAGTGGTTTTAAAACAAAAATGGTGGTTAGGGCCTACTAACGGCTTCTGCCCCTCCCTGGTGTTGTCCTCAACTAAATAAAGCTGAGCTTCAACCTTCCGGCTCTCATTATGTGGTTTTAAAACAAAAATGGTGGTTAGGGCCTACTAACGGCTTCTGCCCCTCCCTGGTGTTGTCCTCAACTAAATAAAGCTGAGCTTCAACCTTCCGGCTCTCATTAAGTGGTTTTAAAACAAAAATGGTGGTTAGGGCCTACTAACGGCTTCTGCCCCTCCCTGGTGTTGTCCTCAACTAAATAAAGCTGAGCTTCAACCTTCCGGCTCTCATTAAGTGGTTTTAAAACAAAAATGGTGGTTAGGGCCTACTAACGGCTTCTGCCCCTCCCTGGTGTTGTCCTCAACTAAATAAAGCTGAGCTTCAACCTTCCGGCTCTCATTATGTGGTTTTAAAAAAAAAAATGGTGGTTAGGGCCTACTAACGGCTTCTGCCCCTCCCTGGTGTTGTCCTCAACTAAATAAAGCTGAGCTTCAACCTTCCGGCTCTCATTAAGTGGTTTTAAAACAAAAATGGTGGTTAGGGCCTACTAACGGCTTCTGCCCCTCCCTGGTGTTGTCCTCAACTAAATAAAGCTGAGCTTCAACCTTCCGGCTCTCATTATGTGGTTTTAAAAAAAAAAATGGT
Source organism: Ranitomeya variabilis (assembly GCF_051348905.1). Lineage (NCBI taxonomy): Eukaryota > Metazoa > Chordata > Amphibia > Anura > Dendrobatidae > Ranitomeya > Ranitomeya variabilis. The sequence continues at coordinate 370,707,012 of NC_135232.1, forward strand.
GGTTAGGGCCTACTAACGGCTTCTGCCCCTCCCTGGTGTTGTCCTCAACTAAATAAAGCTGAGCTTCAACCTTCCGGCTCTCATTAAGTGGTTTTAAAACAAAAATGGTGGTTAGGGCCTACTAACGGCTTCTGCCCCTCCCTGGTGTTGTCCTCAACTAAATAAAGCTGAGCTTCAACCTTCCGGCTGTCATTATGTGGTTTTAAAAAAAAAAATGGTGGTTAGGGCCTACTAACGGCTTCTGCCCCTCCCTGGTGTTGTCCTCAACTAAATAAAGCTGAGCTTCAACCTTCCGGCTCTCATTAAGTGGTTTTAAAACAAAAATGGTGGTTAGGGCCTACTAACGGCTTCTGCCCCTCCCTGGTGTTGTCCTCAACTAAATAAAGCTGAGCTTCAACCTTCCGGCTCTCATTAAGTGGTTTTAAAACAAAAATGGTGGTTAGGGCCTACTAACGGCTTCTGCCCCTCCCTGGTGTTGTCCTCAACTAAATAAAGCTGAGCTTCAACCTTCCGGCTCTCATTATGTGGTTTTAAAAAAAAAAATGGTGGTTAGGGCCTACTAACGGCTTCTGCCCCTCCCTGGTGTTGTCCTCAACTAAATAAAGCTGAGCTTCAACCTTCCGGCTCTCATTATGTGGTTTTAAAAAAAAAAATGGTGGTTAGGGCCTACTAACGGCTTCTGCCCCTCCCTGGTGTTGTCCTCAACTAAATAAAGCTGAGCTTCAACCTTCCGGCTCTCATTATGTGGTTTTAAAAAAAAAAATGGTGGTTAGGGCCTACTAACGGCTTCTGCCCCTCCCTGGTGTTGTCCTCAACTAAATAAAGCTGAGCTTCAACCTTCCGGCTCTCATTAAGTGGTTTTAAAAAAAAAATGGTGGTTAGGGCCTACTAACGGCTTCTGCCCCTCCCTGGTGTTGCCCTCAACTAAATAAAGCTGAGCTTCAACCTTCTGCTCCAAATTACCATTTTAAAAAATGCAATAGGCTTTTCCGGCCTACTAAAGGTGTCTGCCACTCCCTGGTGTTGTCCTCAACTGAACAAAGCTGAGCTTCCACATTCTGGCTTTCGCCCTATACTATCAGATATTAAACTGCATTTGGCCTACTAGTGTGGTTAGGCCCTTGAAACAGTGTCTGCTGCTCTTGGGTTTGCTACTCCACTGAACAAAGCAATGCCGCCTGTTTAGTCCTGTTACCAATTTTGAACTGCATGTAGCCTACTTTATTCTTTGGCCCTATATCTGTTTCCTCCTCATCCTGCCCATTGCCCAGCCACTGCTAAATGAGTCTGCTGGTACATTGACCTAGACCACTACATTCCCCTTGTACTCTACACAGCCAGAATCTGTCCCTGCTGAAAGTAAGGTTCCCCTTCCCGCATGTTATACCACCTTACACAGGGACAAAGAGGAAGGTGCAGATGAAAGTGCAGGTTCCTTCATCAGGTGGGGGGGCATACTCGTTGGCGACGTCACTGGCACAGGGCCCCTCAGAGTACGCAAAAGTGTCGCTGCTGGTGGGAGGCGCCCCCGCCATGCAAACACACCGCCGTACTTTGAGGGGCCCTGTGCCAGTGGCAATGCGAACGAGTGGGCCCCCCCCCTGCTTGCTCAGGATCACAGCACTTGCAACTTTTAAATACTTACCTTTCCCTGCAACACCGCCGTGACGTAGTCCGCATTTCCTGGGCCCACGAAAAACTTGAGCCGGCCCTACTCCCCCCACAACTTTTGCCAAATGACCCCCAATTCCCTATGCCCAACTATTATTATAAAGTTAATTAAGATTGACAAGCTTCAGAAACAAGAATGGATGTTTTTGGCATTAAAATGGGCACTGTAGGTGTTTTCCTGGCCTCCACTCACTGCCGACTATGCTTCCCCATTGACTTGCATTGGGTTTCGTGTTTCGGTCGATCCCCGACTTTTAGCGATAATCGGCCGACTGCACTCGACTCGACTCTGGACAAAATCGGGTTTCCCAAAACCCTACTCGATCTTAAAAAAATGAAAGTCGCTCAACCCTAGTCACTAATACATTTCAAGGCGAGGCTCAAATTCCAGCAAAACCTGCCCAATAAGAGAGCCAGGTATGGAATTAAACTTTATAAGCTGTGCGAGAGTACCTCAGGGTACACCCAAAGGTTTAGCGTTTATGAAGGGAAGGACACCGGGATTAAACCCCCTGAATGTCCTCCTGTTGTGGGAGTGAGTGGGAAAATTGTGTGGGATTTGGTGCACCCACTGCTGGATCATGGTTATTACCTTTACGTAGATAACTTTTATACCAGCATCCCACTCTTCATTCCCTCTCTGCGCGAACTACACCAGCATGCAGTACTGTCTGAAAAAATCAGAGACCTCCCTAAGATGCTACTTGGATAGCTGCTCAGGAAGGGTGAGAGCAGAGCCCAATGTAGCAACAACATTCTGGTGGTCAAGCACAAGGACAAGAGGGATGTCCTTTTGTTTACCACCATACTTGGTGATGGTAGTACCCCCATCACTGTACGAGTTACCTCTACACAGGTCACCAAACCAGACTGTGTTCTGGGGTATAACAAGAACATAGGGAAGTTGATCTCACTGATTAAGTCCTCCAGCCATACAGTGCCTTGACAAAAACCAAGGTGTGGTACAAAAAGCTGTCCATGCACATCGTACAGATGGCAATGTACAAAGCATACGTGCTATCACAATGGCCAGATACATAACTTCAGTTCCAGGAGGTAGTGATTAAGACCCTGATCTTTGGAAGTCAAGAACGTGCCCCAGTACTACTTGAACTGAAGGTGCTTATATCGTACCATGCAAACATTTTCCCAGTGAGGTCCCTCAAACCACAAAGAAAGGAAGGTCACAAAAGAGATGCTGAATGCATTACAGAAGGGGGATACGTAAGAATACCACTTATCAATGCGATACCTTCCCCGTCAAACCTGGCCTGTGTAAAAAAGAATACTTCAAACTGCACCACACATCCATGGACTACTAAATTCACTGTTGACATTCACAACTTACAAATGACAACCTCATGTACACTACACAACTCATGTATGCCATAATGATGCACTCTGCATTACGCACATATTCCAACCTGATGCACCCTACACTATTCACATAGGGATGCATCCCCTTGAGAAAGTGGTCTGGAACACACAAAACGTGCATTGGGGTCTGCCATCCAGCTCAGGGTCTTCTCTTTTCCTCTTTTTCTCTGGTAAGTTCTGCCCCTACCATATATCTGTTACTTTATTGAGATTTCTCATTACCATGCACTCCTCAGGCAGTTCTTACAGTTGGGACATTTCTTACTGGGGTATATCACTTGACATTGCTATATTCTTTTTGTTACAGCATTTATACATATGGGTAATGTCTTTGTACACATGTTCTTATTATGTATGACCCTGCTGCATGTGTCTGTTTTTGTATTTCATGATTCTACCTGTCATTTTATAAAAATACTTTAATAAAATGTATATATTTTTTACTATAATTATCTGATATTCCTGGTTCCTCCTATTTTTCCTAGATCACAGACTGTACATGAGTCAACAGTGTGATGCAGCAGCAAAAAAGGAAACACAGTTCTGGGATGTATTACGAGAAACATAGAGTCTAGATCACATGACTTAATTATCCCCCATTTACTCTTCCTTGGTCAGACCTCATCTGGAATACTGTGTTTTCACTTCTCAGCCCCAAATTATAAAAGAGAAATAAAAAAACTGGAGGAAATTAAGAGAAGAGCTACCAGGATGGTGAGCGGACTGCAATTTATGTCCTAAGAGGAACGGTTAAAGGATCTGGGAATGTTTAACAAGCAAAAAAGAAAGCAAAGCTAAGAGGAGATTCAGTAGCTGTTAGTGTTGAGCATTCCGATACCGCAAGTATCGGGTATCGGCCGATACTTGCGGGTATCGGAATTCCGATACCGAGATCCGATACTTTTGTGGTATCGGGTATCGGTATCGAAACAACATTAATGTGTAAAATACAACATTAATGTGTAAAATAAAGAATTAAAATAAAAAATATTGCTATACTCACCTCTCCGACGCAGCCTGGACCTCACCGAGGGAACCGGCAGCGTTCTTTGCTTAAAATGCGCGCTTTTCCTTCCTTCCATGACGTCACGGCTTCTGATTGGTCACGTGCCGCCCATGTGGCCACGACGCGACCAATCACAGCAAGCCGTGACGTAATTTTCAGGTCCTTCTAGGCATTCAGTATTTTAAAATTACGTTCCGGCTTTGTGATTGGTCGCGTCGCGGTCACATGGGCGACGCGACCAATCACAAGCCGTGACGTCACGGGAGGCAGGAGATGCGCGCATTTTTAAAATTACGTCACGGCTTGTGATTGGTTGCGTGCCGCCCATGTGACCGCGACGCGACCAATCACAGCAAGCCGTGACGTAATTTCAGGTCCTGAATGCAGAAATAGGCATCAGGACCTGAAATTACGTCACGGCTTGCTGTGATTGGTCGCGTCGCGGTCACATGGGCGGCACGCAACCAATCACAAGCCGTGACGTAATTTTAAAAATGCGCGCGTCTCCTGCCTCCCGTGACGTCACGGCTTGTGATTGGTCGCGTCGCCCATGTGACCGCGACGCGACCAATCACAAAGCCGGAACGTAATTTTAAAATACTGAATGCCTAGAAGGACCTGAAAATTACGTCACGGCTTGCTGTGATTGGTCGCGTCGCGGCCACATGGGCGGCACGCGACCAATCACAAGCCGTGACGTCACGGAAGGAAGGAAAAGCGCGCATTTTAAGCAAAGAACGCTGCCGGTTCCCTCGGTGAGGTCCAGGCTGCGTCGGAGAGGTGAGTATATCAATATTTTTTATTTTAATTCTTTATTTTACACATTCATATGGATCCCAGGGCCTGAAGGAGAGTTTCCTCTCCTTCAGACCCTGGGAACCATCAGGAATACCGTCCGATACTTGAGTCCCATTGACTTGTATTGGTATCGGGTATCGGTATCGGATTAGATCCGATACTTTGCCGGTATCGGCCGATACTTTCCGATACCGATACTTTCAAGTATCGGACGGTATCGCTCAACACTAGTAGCTGTCTACAGATATCTGGAGGGATGTCACAGTGTAGAGGGATCATTTTTATTCTCATTTGCACATGGAAAAAAGGAAATCAATGGAATGAAACTGAAAGGGAAGAGATACAGATTGGATATTACAAAAAACTTTTTGACAATGAGGGGGATCAATGAGTGGAACAACCTACCATGAGAGGTGCTGAGTTCCCTTTCAGTGGAAGTCTTCAAACACAGGCTGGACAGACATCTGTCTGAAATAGTTTAGTAAATCCTTCATTGAGCAGGGGGTTGGACACAATGACCCCTGAGGTCCATTCCAAGTCTAACATTCTATGATTCTATGATTCATTGTATATTCATGCGAGACTGAAAGTTTAAAATCTCACTTTTTGTGAATGATATAATATTGATTATATATGACAAATTTCTCTTCCAGGTCTACACTGCACCCTAAAAGAGTATAGCTTATTTTGTAGATACATAGTTACATAGTTATTAAGGTTGAAGGAAGACTGTAAGTCCATCTAGTACGAAATAAAATACGAACAAAACTTAGGCACTCCCTATTGAGTATACATTCTTACCAATTGAATACACTCATTGAGTTATATATTTATGATTGGAAATATCTAGGGACTCTTCCAACCTCCTCATATGACTTTGTTGGCAAATTGAGGTTCTATGACTATTTCTTTTCTGGAGAGCGGGGTTGTGATGAAGATATCTATCCTACCAAAATACTCATATAATTGAGAAATCTTGCCAATGCCAATACTTTCATGGGTGAACAAATGCCACAAAGTTCCACCAAATGCCATGAAGTCCCCAAAATAGTCTATAGACACTCAAAGGGTTGTCTATCTGACCAGATGTATATCTGTAATACTTATTCATCTGTCTTCTATCCTATCCATAGTATCCTTTGTTGGTTCTCTCTTTTGACCATATAATAAGTGGATCAAGACTGAGCAATTGTTGTTGTGGTATCTCTGTCAGATGCCAGATCTATCTGCGGGCTACAAATTTGGGCACTTCAGGCCTCCATTCCACTGTATTTGCTGTCTGTTACCCTAGTTCTTTACACTATTTTGAGGTAAAAAATACAAAAATACAGGCCACATATTGAGCATTGTGGTATCTCTGTCAGACGCCTGATCTATCTGTGGACTACAAATTTGGGCATTTCAGACCTACATTCACTTTTTTTTGCTGTGTGCTACCCTAGTTCTATATAGTATTTTTCAGTTAAAACAAAAAAATACAGGCCACATATTGAGCAGTGTGGTAACTCGATCAGATGCCAGATCTATCAGTGGGCTGCAAATTTGGGCATTTCAGGCCTCCATTCCACTGTATTTGCTGTCTGTTACCCTAGTTCTAGACAGTATTTTGGTGTAAAAAGTACAAAAATACAGGCCACATATTGAGCATTGTGGTATCTCTGTCAGACGCCTGATCTATCTGTGGACTACAAATGTGGGCATTTCAGGCCTACATTCACTTTTTTGCTGTGTGTTACCTTAGTTCTATATAGTATTTTTCAGTTAAAAACAAAAAAAAATACAGGCCACATATTGAACATTGTGGTATATCTGTCAGGTTCAGGATCTATCTGTGGGCTTCAAATTTGGGCATTTCAGGCCTCCATTCCACTGTATTTGTTATCAGTTACCCTTGTTCTATACAGTGTTTTGGGGTAAAAAAATACAAAAATGCAGGCCACATATTGGGCATTTTGGTTTCTCTGTCAGACGCCGGATCTATCTGTGGGCTACAAATTTAGGCATTTCAGGCCTCTATTCCACTGTATTTGCAGTCTGTTACCCTAGTTCTATAGAATATTTTTCTGTAGAAAAACAAAAATACAGGCCATATATTGAGCATTGTGGTTTCTCTGTCAGATGCCTGATCTATGTGTGGACTACAAATTTGGGCATTTCAGGCCTACATTCACCTTTCCTTGCTGTGTTACCCTAGTTCTATACGGTGTTTTTCTGTAAAAAAAAAATACAGGCCACATATTGAACATTGTGGTTTCTGTTATGATGACCTGGTGGTTAGGAGCACTAGGAATGACCTGATGAGCAAACTAGTAATACAGGACAAGCTCTGGGAAGTGGGAGCTCTGCTGACCGCAACCCCTAAACCTATCACAACAACTAGAAATAGCCGTGGAGCGTACCTGACTCTGCCTAGACCTGACTCTGCCCTGCCTAGAAATTCCCCAAAGAAATAGGCAGCCCCCCACACGTATTGACTGTGAGTTAAGATGGAAGTCACAAACACAGGAATGAAATAGGTTTCAGCAAAGGAGGCCAGACTTAACTAAACAGACTTGAGGATAGAAAAGGTATCTTTGCGGTCAGCATAAAAAACTACCAAAAAACCACGCAGAGTGTGCAAAAGAGACCCCACACCGACTCACGGCGTGGAGGTGCCACTCTGCATCCCAGAGCTTCCAGCTAGCCAGGCAGAATCATGATAGCAAGCTGGACAAGAAAACAGTGGTAAACAAATAAGCTAGCAGGGACTTAGCTTTTGCTGGAGAAGACAGGTCATCTGAAAGATCCAAGAGCAAACTGAACCAGTACTAGGACATTGACAGCTGGCATCAAGTAACGATCTAAGTGGAGTTAAATAGGGCAGCCAGCCTAGGACTAAACGAGGTCAGCTGAGGACAGAACCTCAGAACCAGCAGCTCCACTCACAGCCACCAGAGGGAGTCCATGGACAGAACTTGCCGAAGTACCATTCATAACCACCGGAGGGAGTTCGAGAACAGAATTCACAACAGTACCCCCCCCCCCTTGAGGAGGGGTCACCGAACCCTCACCAGAGCCCCCAGGCCGATCAGGATGAGCCAAATGAAAGGCACGAACAAGATCGGCAGCATGAACATCAGAGGCAACCACCCAAGAATTATCCTCCTGACCATAACCTTTCCACTTGACCAGGTACTGAAGTTTCCATCTTGAAATACGAGAATCCAAAATCTTCTCCACCACATACTCCAACTCCCCCTCAACCAACACCGGGGCAGGAGGGTCGACGGAGGGAACCATAGGAGCCACATATCTCCGCAATAACAACCTATGGAACACATTATGGATGGCGAAAGAAGCTGGAAGGTCCAAACGAAACGACACAGGATTAAGAATTTCAGAAATCTTATAAGGACCAATGAAACGAGGCTTAAACTTAGGAGACAAAACCTTCATAGGAACATAACGAGACGATAACCAAACCAAATCCCCAACACGAAGTCGGGGACCAACACAGCGACGGTGGTTAGCGAAACATTGAGCCTTCTCCTGGGACAATGTCAAATTGTCCACCATGTGAGTCCAAATCTGCTGCAACCTGTCCACCACAGAATCCACACCAGTGCAGTCCGAAGACTCAACCTGTCCTGAAGAAAAACGAGGGTGGAAACCAGAATTACAGAAAAAAGGCGAAACCAAAGTGGCCGAGCTGGCTCGATTATTAAGGGCGAACTCAGCCAAAGGCAAGAAGGACACCCAATCATCCTGATCAGCAGAAACAAAGCATCTCAGATATGTCTCCAAAGTCTGATTGGTTCGTTCGGTTTGGCCATTTGTCTGAGGATGGAAAGCCGAAGAAAAAGACAAATCAATGCCAATCTTAGCACAAAAGGACCGCCAAAACCTCGAAACAAACTGGGAACCTCTGTCCGACACGATGTTCTCCGGAATGCCATGTAAACGAACCACGTGCTGGAAAAACAACGGAACCAAATCAGAGGAGGAAGGCAACTTAGGCAAAGGCACCAAATGGACCATCTTAGAGAAGCGATCACAAACCACCCAGATAACCGACATCCTTTGAGAGACAGGGAGATCTGAAATAAAATCCATGGAAATATGCGTCCAGGGCCTTTTCGGGACCGGCAAGGGCAAAAGCAACCCACTGGCACGAGAACAGCAGGGCTTAGCCCGAGCACAAGTCCCACAGGACTGCACAAAAGAAAGCACATCCCGTGACAAGGAAGGCCACCAAAAGGATCTAGCCACAAAATCCCTGGTACCAAAGATTCAAGGATGACCAGCCAACACCGAACAATGAACCTCAGAGATAACTCTACTAGTCCATCTATCAGGGACAAACAGTTTCTCCGCTGGGCAACGGTCAGGTCTATCAGCCTGAAACTCCTGCAGCACCCGCCACAAATCAGGGGAGATGGCAGACAAAATTACCCCCTCTTTGAGAATACCAGCCGTCTCAGGAACTCCCGGAGAATCAGGCACAAAACTCCTTGAAAGGGCATCAGCCTTCACATTTTTAGAACCTGGAAGGTACGAAACCACAAAATCGAAGCGGGAGAAAAACAGCGAACATCGAGCCTGTCTAGGATTCAACCGCTTGGCAGACTCGAGATAAGTCAGATTCTTGTGATCCGTCAAGACCACCACGCGATGCTTGGCTCATTCAAGCCAATGTCGCCACTCCTCGAACGCCCACTTCATAGCCAACAACTCTCGATTGCCCACATCATAATTGCGCTCAGCATGCGAAAACTTTCTAGAAAAGAAAGCTCATGGTTTCATCACCGAGCCATCAGAACTTCTTTGAGATAGAACAGCCCCTGCTCCAATCTCAGAAGCATCCACCTCGACCTGAAACGGGAGCAAAACATCTGGCTGACACAACACAGGGGCAGAAGAAAAACGACGCTTCAACTCCTGAAAAGCCTCAATGGCTCCAGAGGACCAATTGACCACATCCGCACCTTTCTTGGTCAAATCAGTCAATGGTTTAACAACACTAGAAAAATTAGCGATGAAGCGACGGTAAAAATTAGCAAAGCCCAGGAATTTCTGAAGGCTCTTTACAGAAGTAGGCTGAGTCCAATCATAAATGGCCTGAACTTTAACAGGGTCCATCTCGATAGTAGAAGGGGAAAAAATTAAGCCCAAAAATGAAACCTTCTGAACTCCAAAGAGACATTTAGACCCCTTCACAAACAAGGAATTAGCACGAAGGACCTGGAACACCATTCTGACCTGCTTCACATGAGACTCCCAATCATCTGAAAAGACCAAAATATCATCCAAATATACAATCATGAATCTATCCAGGTACTTTCGGAAGATGTCATGCATAAAGGACTGAAACACAGATGGAGCATTAGAAAGCCCGAATGGCATCACCAGGTACTCAAAATGGCCCTCGGGCGTATTAAATGCTGTTTTCCATTCGTCGCCCTGTTTAATACGCACAAGATTATACGCCCCTCGAAGATCTATCTTGGTGAACCAGCTAGCCCCCTTAATCCGAGCAAACAAATCAGACAGTAGCGGCAAAGGGTACTGAAATTTAACGGTGATTTTATTGAGAAGGCGGTAATCTATACAAGGTCTCAGAGAACCATCCTTCTTGGCCACAAAAAAGAACCCTGCTCCCAACGGTGACGACGACGGGCGAATATGCCCTTTCTCCAAGGACTCCTTTACATAACTCCGCATAGCGGCGTGTTCTGGCACAGATAAATTGAACAGTCGGCCCTTCGGAAACTTACTACCAGGAATCAAATTAATAGCACAATCACAATCCCTATGAGGAGGTAGGGCACTGGATTTGGGCTCATCAAATACATCCCGGTAATCTGACAAGAACTCAGGGACTTCAGAAGGATGAGAAGACGAAATTGACAACAATGGGACATCCCCATGTACCCCTTGACAACTCCAACTAGATACAGACATTGATTTCCAATCCAATACTGGATTATGGACCTGTAGCCATGGCAAACCCAAAACGACCACATCATGCAGATTATGCAACACCAAAAAGCGAATATCCTCCTGATGTGCAGGAGCCATGCACATGGTCAATTGAGTCCAGTACTGAGGCTTATTCTTGGCCAAAGGCGTAGCATCAATTCCTCTCAATGGAATAGGATACTGTAAGGGCTCCAAGAAAAAACCACAGCGCCTGGCAAACTCCAAGTCCATCAAATTCAGGGCAGCGCCTGAATCCACAAATGCCATAACCGAATAGGACGACAAAGAGCAAATCAGAGTAACGGACAAAAGAAATTTTGGCTGTACCGTACCAATGGTGGCAGACCTAGCGAACCGCTTAGTGCGTTTAGGACAATCAGAGATAGCATGAGTGGAGTCACCACAGTAAAAACACAGCCCATTCTGACGTCTGTATTCTTGCCGTTCAGCTCTGGTCAAGGTCCTATCACATTGCATAGGCTCAGGCCTCTGCTCAGAAGATACCGCCAAATGGTGCACAGTTTTGCGCTCACGTAAGCGTCGATCGATCTGAATGGCCAAGGACATAGACTCATTCAGACCAGCAGGCGTGGGAAATCCCACCATAACATCCTTAAGGGCTTCAGAAAGACCCTTTCTGAAAATTGCCGCCAGGGCACACTCATTCCACTGAGTAAGCACAGACCACTTTCTAAACTTCTGACCATATACCTCCGCTTCATCCTGACCCTGACACAAAGCCAGCAAGATTTTCTCTGCCTGATCCACTGAATCTGGTTCATCATAAAGCAACCCAAGCGCCAGAAAAAACGCATCTACATTACGCAATGCAGGATCTCCTGGCGCAAGGGAAAATGCCCAGTCTTGAGGGTCGCCACGTAGCAAAGAAATAATGATTTTTACTTGCTGAATGGGGTCACCAGAGGAGCGGGGTTTCAAAGCAAAAAACAGTCTACAATTATTTTTGAAATTCAGGAACTTAGATCTATCCCCAGAAAACAAATCAGGAATTGGAATTCTGGGTTCTAACATCGGGTTCTGAACTACATAATCTTGAATGACTTGTACCCTTGCAGTGAGTTGATCCACACAAGAGGACAGACCTTGAATGTCCATATCTACACCTGTGTCCTGAACCACCCAGAGATTTAAGGGAAAAGAAAAACAAAACACGCTGCAGAGGAAAAAAAAAATGGTCTCAGAACTTCCTTTATCCCTCTATTGAGATGCATTAACACTTTACGGGCCAGCTGTACTGTTATGATGACCTGGTGGTTAGGAGCACTAGGAATGACCTGATGAGCAAACTAGTAATACAGGACAAGCTCTGGGAAGTGGGAGCTCTGCTGACCGCAACCCCTAAACCTATCACAACAACTAGAAATAGCCGTGGAGCGTACCTGACTCTGCCTAGACGCCTCTTCACAGCCTAAGAGCTAACTACCCCTAAAGATAGAAAATAAGGCCTAACTTGCCTCAGAGAAATTCCCCAAAGAAATAGGCAGCCCCCCACACGTATTGACTGTGAGTTAAGATGGAAGTCACAAACACAGGAATGAAGTAGGTTTCAGCAAAGGAGGCCAGACTTAACTAAACAGACTTGAGGATAGAAAAGGTATCTTTGCGGTCAGCATAAAAAACTACCAAAAAAACACGCAGAGTGTGCAAAAGAGACCTCACACCGACTCACGGCGTGGAGGTGCCACTCTGCATCCCAGAGCTTCCAGCTAGCCAGGCAGAATCATGATAGCAAGCTGGACAAGAAAACAGTGGTAAACAAATAAGCTAGCAGGGACTTAGCTTTTGCTGGAGAAGACAGGTCATCTGAAAGATCCAAGAGCAAACTGAACCAGTACTATGACATTGACAGCTGGCATCAAGTAACGATCTAAGTGGAGTTAAATAGAGCAACCAGCCTAGGAGTAAACGAGGTCAGCTGAGGACAGAACCTCAGAACCAGCAGCTCCACTCACAGCCACCAGAGGGAGTCCATGGACAGAACTCGCCGAAGTACCATTCATAACCACCGGAGGGAGTTCGAGAACAGAATTCACAACAGGTTTCTCTCTCAGACACCTGATATATATGTGAGCAACACATTTGGGCATTTTAGGCCTCCTTTCCACTGTATTTGCTGTCTGTTACCCTAGTTCTATACACTATTTTGGGGTAAAAAATACAAATATACAGGCCATACATTGAGCATTGTGATATCTCTGTCAGACACCTGATCTATCTGTGGGCTGTAAATTTCTGCATTTCGGGCCTATATTCACCTTTTTTGTAGTGTGCTACCCTAGTTTTATACAGTATTTTTTGGTTAAAAACAAAAAAAATACAGGCCATATATTGAGCATTGTGATATCTCTGTCAGATGCCAGATCTATATGTGGGCTCCAAATTTGGGCATTTCAGGCCTCCATTCCACTGTGTTTGCTGTCTGTTACCCTAGTTCTTTACAGTGTTTTGGAGAGCAAAAATGCAAAAATACAGGCCACATATTGGGCATTGTGGTTTCTCTGTCCGACGCCTTATCTATCTGTGGGCTATAAATTTGGGCATTTCAGGCCTACATTCACCTTTTTTTGCGATGTGTTACTCTAGTTCTATACAGCATTTCTCTGTTTAAAAAAATAATTTACAGGCCACACATTGAACAGTGTGATATCTCTGTCAAACGCCTCCTCTATCTGTGAGCTAAAAATTGTGGCATTTGAGGGCTCCTTTGAACTGGTTTTGCTGTGTCTTACCCTAGTTACTTACAACATTTTGTTAAAAAAAATAATTTTTACCTACAGTCCATATAATTTAAACTGTTGTATTTACGCACACTGATCACATATAAGTTTGCTCCAAATTCAGCCATTTGTAATGAACATGGAAAATATTCTAGTAGACCATTTAAAATGGGCAATGTGCATGGCAAGTGATGGGGAAGTGGACGTGATGCTGATGGTGCATGCAGAGACCGAGGCCGTGGGCAAGCTGAAAGTGAGCCACAGCAAACACTCACATCTTCTCACTCGACCTTCCTGTCCGAATTACTAGGGTACTGCAGCACACCACTATTGAACCCAGAGCAGTGTCAAAAGGTTGTTGGTTGGATAGCAGATAATGCTTCCAGTCACTTTGCCACCAACACTTCTTCCACACGGTCAAGTCTGAGTAGCCGTGAGTCTGCCCCGCATATTACTCACCCTGATCCTCCTTTCTACCACCATGCCGAGTGCCATGAGACAACTGATCCCACACTTGGACAGTTCGAAAAGCTGTTCATTTTTCATTTACAGATTTGGGACTCTCGGCCGCTCCACTTGAAGCGGGGCAAGATGATATCGCATGTAGTGATGCCCAAATATTTGAGCAGCCACTGTCACACGAAGGTGAGGTGGGTGGTGATGAGACTCATTTGCCAGCAAGTCAAGAGGAGGACCAGGGTGCGGATGTTGAAGACGAGGTGGTGGATAATATAGTAACTGACCCAACCTGGCAGGAGGACATGCAGACCGAGGACAGCAGCAAACATGGGGAAGAAGGAGTAGCACCCCAACAGGCAGGAAGAAGCAGTGTGGCGGCCACAGACAGAAGGCCAGTTGCCAGTCCAACTGTTACGTCTTCCCGAGTCTGGTTGTTTTTTAAAGACTCTGCCGATAACCCCAAACAGAACAACATAATAACAACTCAGGGGTAAATGTTCATATAACAATTAGATTAAAAAATTAAGTTAAATAATAAAATAAGATGTCCCTGGTGTTATATAAAAGGAGTGGTGACCACTCAAAATGAGGGAAGAAACCAACCACTAAAAGTATGGAAAAAAACATGAAAGTCCAGACAAGATTATATAATTACAATATATATCTTTATTTAAATAATAGCAAAATACTAAAATAAATTGTACAAGCTAAAAATGTAGAAAAATGAAAATTGCAAATATAATCAATATTAAAAATGGTGGACCCAAGGATAAAAAGAAAGAAACCACAACAATATATTAGGCCATATATAATGGAGATAAGTGGACTCCTATTAAGGGTATTAGAAATCTCCAAAGATTAAGTGAAAGAATAAAAAAAAAATTCCATTGAAAAAATAAAGAACATGTTAGGGGCTAGAAAGACCTGCTCGCTGCTGAACATTGCTGGCTACAAGGACAGAGCCTGGAAGAGCAGTAATAACCAGTCGTCCAGTATCAGCCTGAGCTAGATGCTGGGACATCTCCGCTGAGCAGGCTCCACTGTGGCTGGGGAAGAATGGGAGACTGCAGTGGAGATGGTTTGAGGCGGGAACTCGACACCTAACAGAACACTTATATTGAATATCATTAATCAATAAATAAAAAGGAGAAAAACCCTTTTAGAAACAATTAAAGTGCAGCAGTGTCAAGAAATAAGCAACAGAAACTCCATATAGTGCATTGTGCTAAGTGCAAAAACAATTATACAATGGAGATCTGTATCTTTAGGTGCCTCCTGGTCCTAATGTGCGCTTCATCATTCACCACCACTAGAACACCAGGGTGAATGTATTCCATGATGCAGCAGCCACACTATGTTTTGGCAAGGGTGTTTATGATGCCTGTAAATATTTTATTTAAAAAAAAACTCATGTGTACCCCCCAGGTGGAAATGTTTGTCAGCCCATACACTTAAGTGTATGGACATTCCAAGTGTAGGAGACCCGCTCCTTTATAATTGGAAAAAAAAAATTATGAGGCCACCCTCCACATCTCTTTCAAGGGGCATTGGAGTGCCTCCTAATTTTTTGAGGGCTTTGCATTCACTGCATTGGCAAACACTATGGGAGACCCACTTCCTAATAATGGGAACATTGTTTTCAGGAGGCCCACATCTACGTCTCTTCCAAGGCTTATTGGGGTTCGGGTGAATTTGGTGCAGGGCAGGCCTTGCATTCAATGCATAAGCAAACAGAATGGCAGTACCAAATGAATGATGTGAACTAGGTTTTCCTGTGGCCATCCAGTACGTGGGCTCAAGGCTTATTGGGTGCATGTAACTTTGGGGAAGGGCAGGCCTTGCATTCAATGTATAGGCAAACAGTATGGCAGTACCAAATGAATAATGTGAACTTAGTTTTCCTGTGTCCATCCAGTATGTGGGCTCAAAGGCTTATTGGGGTGCATGTAACTTTCGGGAAGGGAAGGCCTTGCATTCAGTGCATAGGCAAACAGTATGGCAGTACCAAATGAATAATATGAACTTGGTTTTCCTGTGGCCATCCAGTATGTGGGCTCAAAGGCTTATTTGGGTGCGTGTAATTTTGGGGCACTGCAGGCCTTGCATTCAATGCATAAGCAAACAGAATGGCAGTACCAAATGAATAATGTGAACTTGGTTTTCCTGTGGACATCCAGTACGTGGGTTGAAAGGTTTATTGGGGTGCCTGTAACTTTTGGGCAGGGCAGGCCTTGCATTCAATGCATAGGCAAACACTATGGGAGACCCACTTTCTTATAATGGGAAAAAAATTTCAGGAGGCCCTCCTGTACGTCTTGTGAAACGGGTGTTGGGGTGCGTCCTAATTTTTGGCAGCCCAGCCACTCACTGCATAGGCAATAACAGTATAGGAGACCCACTGTTTAATAATGGCCCTTTAAGAATATTAATGCCGCTTGATGCCACTATAAAAATAGGTTTTGTGACTTTAAGAGTCCCTCCGTCATAAATGAAACAAGATGTGTCTGATGATGTGTCACACACCACATGGCCAGCTAAGGTAGTTAAATGATACAATGACATTTCCCAGTAAATGCGTTTATATTGGTTGAAAGCAAGGCTAAAGTTGAAAAACACATCAAAAACGCTACCTGTAAGCATAGCCCAAATGGTGGAGGTACATTTTTTGGGGGGGGTCTTTATTTTGCCTTACATAAAAATTATTACCCTGGAGAGGATGTTCCTTAACATATTTCTCAGGAAAATCTTTTTTGGTTTCATTTTTGTATGTTTTAGTGTGCGCCTGTAAAAGTGGCTTCACACTCTGACAACATTGGTCACAGCTTTAACCTAGGAGTCCAGTGGTCTTCCCCATGATGTTCCTGTGTCATTTGAGCAATGTTCCCATTGATTTCTGATGTTTTTAGACCCTAAAAGGATCCCGGGGGGATCACGGCCGAAATGCTCTGGTTTCCCATAGACTTACATTGGGCTCGTTGTTCGGGTCCCGAGTATTCCAATTTGCTCGACCCGAGCAACGAGCACCCGAGCATTTTAGTGCTCGCCCATCACTACCCAGAACATCACATTGTGTGATTTTCACATAATTAATTTGCATTTTTTGGCATGAAATACATATTTGATCACTAATGAACAGGCAAGAATTCTGGATTTCACAGAAGCCGTCCTACTCTGCGCTCATTACCTGTATTATTGACACCTGCTTGAACTCATTACCAATGTAAAAGACACCTGTCCACACACTCAATTAATCACACTCCAACCTCTCCACCATGGCAAAGACCAAACAGCTGTCTAAGAACACCAAGAACAAAATTGTAGACCTGCACAAGGCTGGGATGGGCCAGCTCATGTCCAGGCCAGTCTGAAATTTGCCAATGACCATCTGGATGATCCAGAGAAGAAATGGAAGAAGGTCATGTGATCAGATGAGACCAAAATACAACTTTTTGGTATCAACTCCACTCGCCGTGTTTGGAAGAAGAAGGATGAGTACAACTTTAAGAGCAAAGTCCCAACCATGAAGCATGGTTGGGGAAACATCATACAATTTTTGGATGCTTTTCTGCAAAGGGAACAGGATGACTGCTCCGTATTGAAGGGAGGATTGATGGGGTCATATATTGCAAGAATTTGGCCAACAACCTCCTTCCCTCAATAAAAGCTTTGAAGATGAGTCGTGACTGAGTCTTCCAGCATGACAATGACCTAAAACACACAGCCAGGGCAACTAGGGAAATGCTTCCTACGAAGCAACTCAAGGTCTTGGAGTGGTCTAGCCAGTCTCCAGACCTGAACCCAATGGAAAATCTTTGGCTGAAGCTGAAACTCAATGTTGCCTAGTAGCAGCCCAGAAACCTGAAAAATAAGGAGAAGATCTGTATGGAGGAGTGGGCCAAAATCCCTGCTGCAGTGTGTGCAAACTTGGTCAAGAACTACAGGCAACATCTGACCTCTGTAATTGCAAACAATGGTTTTGGTACCAAATATTAAGTTCTGTTTTTCTATTGTAGCAAATACTTATTTCATGCAATAAAATGAAAATTAAGTATGTAAAAATCATACAACATGATTTTCCAATTTTTTTAAAGATTTTGTCTCTCACAGTTGAAGTGTACCTAAGATAAAAGTTACAGATCTCTCCAGTAGCCCCGGGCCCCACACTCTGAGGGGGCCCACCGGGAGCTACGCTACTGTAACTGCATCGGCGTGCGTGTGTGTATCTGCCTATGGGGGCGAGTGCTGCCTTATATACAGGATCTGCCTATGGGGGGGAGTGCTGCCTTATCTACAGGATCTGCTTATGGGGGGGAGTGCTGCCTTATAAACAATAATAATAATAATTTTTATTTATATAGCGCCAACATATTCCGCAGCACTTTACAATTAAGCGGGGACATGTACGAACAATAAATTCAATACAAGTTAAGACAATTTAAACAGTGATATTAGGGGTGAGGTCCCTGCTCGCAAGCTTACAATCTACAAGGAAATGGGGGGACACAATAGGTGAAAAGTGCTTGTTATTTCAGGTCTGGCAATTATAATACATAGGGATTTTCATACAAAGCTGCATGATCCGGTCATCAGCCCATGTGTTTAAGTGCAATAGTCAAGTATCAAGTGCAGTTATCGTGTGCATGGAGGGTGTGGAGACAGATAAATAGTAGGGTGCAGATTCAGAGTAATATTTGGAGGGAGGAAACAGGGCAAAGTTAGTTTACTGAGTAGTTGATGTGGTAGGCTTGTTTGAAGAGATGGGTTTTCAAAGCGCACTTGAATAGGTCGGGGCTAGGTATCAGTCTGATCGTCTAGGGAAGTGCATTCCAGAGAGCTGGCACAGCACGAGAGAAGTCTTGGAGACAGAGGTGTGAGGTTCGGATTACAGGGGATGTTAGTCTTAGGTCGTTTGTAGAACGGAGGGCACGTGTAGGGCGATAGACAGAGATGAGAGAGGAGATATAAGGCGGTGCAGAACTGTGGAGAGCTTTGTGGGTGAGAGAGATGAGTTTATACTGGACCCTGTAGCGAATGGGTAGCCAGTGTAATGACTGGCACAAGATGGAGGCATTGGTGAAGCGGCTGGACAGAAATATGACTCTGGCTGCAGCATTCAAGATGGATTGGAGAGGAGAAAGTTTGGTAAAAGGGAGACCGATTAGAAGAGAGTTGCAGTAGTCCAGACGAGAATGAATAAGAGCGACAGTAAGAGTCTTAGCCGTTTCAACGGTGAGAAAAGGTCAGATTCTGGTGATGTTTTTAAGATGCAGGTGACAAGAGCACCAGGATCTGCCTATGGGGGGAGTGCTGCCTTATTCTACGGGATCTGCCTATAGGGGGAGTGCTGCCTTATTCTACAGGATCTGCCTATGAGGGGGTGCTGCCTTATACTACAGGGTCTGCCTATAGGGGTGCTGGCTTGTGCTATATTGAGGACTATCTGGCACATTATACTATATGTAGGTTATCTATGGGGCCATCATACAGTGTGGGGATTACAGTGTTGGAGCCATCAAACAGTTTGAAGGCTACTAAGGGGTCAGTATACTGTGTGGGTGGTACTATACAGTTAGGGGGCATCATACTGTGTATAGGGGAGCTGTATGGGGGGAAGACTTGGGACATTATTAAATGTAAAGTGGGCACTTAGTGTAATAGGAGAACTCAGGTTACTGTGACTATCAAAGGGGCACACAGAGGGCATTGTTACTTTATAGGGGGCAAAATGTGGGCTCTGTTTTCTAGGGCACTTGCACCTGGCATTACTATATTATAGAGGGGTGCTTTAGAATTTAGAGGGTATAGAGAACCACAGAATAGGTGCAGTAATAGGGTCACATACAGCAGCAGAGGCTCAGTATCGGGGTATCAGGTGCAGTAATAGGGTCACATATGGCAGCAGCGGCTCAGTATTGGGGTATCAGGTGCAGTAGTAGGGACACATACGGAGTCAGCGGCACAGTATTGGGGTATCGGGCAGTAATAGGGACACATACGGCAGCAGCGGCTCAGTATTGGGATATCAGGTGCAGTAATAGGGACACATACGGCAGCAGCGGCTCAGTATTGGGGTATCAGGTGCAGTAATAAGGACACATACGGCAGCAGCGGCTCAGTATTGGGGTATCAGGTGCAGTAATAGGGACACATAAGGCAGGAGTGGCTCAGTATTGGGGTATCAGGTGCAGTAATAGGGACACATACGGCAGCAGCAGCTCAGTATTGGGATATCAGGTGCAGTAATAGGGACACATACGGCAGCAGCGGCTCAGTATTGGGATATCGGGTGCAGTAATAAGGACACATATGGCAGCAGCGGCTCAGTGTCGGGGTATCAGGTGCAGTAATAGGGACACATACGGCAGCAGCGGCTCAGTATTGGGGTATCAGGTGCAGTAATAGGGACACATACGGCAGCAGGGGCTCAGTATTAGGGTAGCAGCAGGAAGAGGGGTTTGTGCAGGTTGGGAATAGATGGTGATGGCTGGAATATGAGAAGTGAAACGTGTCTTTGTTGTTTTCTCTGCAGACGAGTTGAAGCTGGAAGAAGTTGTCATGTCGGTCTGGGCCAGATGGAAAAGACGGGAAAAGTAACGATTCCATCATAAAGAACGTCATTATCTGTAACTGTGATGTGATCTCTTATATGCTCTGTAGGACTGGAATCTACCACTGACCATATGGCGGTAATATCCATCTTGGTCGTTATATAGAGATTATATTCAGTAACAGCGCGGTCATTTGCTAAGGTTCTCCTCCACTATTAGGGGGCGTCATCGAGTTGTACTCAAGGTTACCTGGTTAGTGGCCCACTCAGAAGTTTTGCCCCCCCCCCCGGACCAAAACCCTAGCTACGCCTCTGGATCTCTCCATTTTTTGTAGGTGGGAAGACTTGCTAAATCTTCTGTGTATCAAATACTTATTTTTATCACTGTATGGATGGCAGGCAGAAATGATTATTAAAAAAGGCACTTTGACCATGTAAATCTAGCATTTCAACAGAGGGGAATGTGCAGTTCTCATTTGAAGCAGTGATAACCACAGGGTTCATTGCTTGTGTGTAAAGTCAAGTAAGGACACCTACCTAATCTGTGAATTTTAGCTAGATATGCAAAATCAAGAATATAACTGAAATCCTTTCCATATAAATATACAAATAATTTAGGCCTGGAAAAAAGAATTTTCACACAGAAATCATGTAATATCTTAATAATGAGCCATTTTGTAATTCTTTGACTAATTATAGCTTTGATCATGCAAATATGAAAATGATATTGGTGTATTTCTTAACACAAACCACAAAAAGAAGAAAATAGTATGAAACATGGAGATCTCACACACTTGGCACTAGATATGTTGAATGAGAAAACGTGTCTTTTCCATGAGAGAAAAGAACTATGTTGCGGCCAAATATGCAGAGAATTAATTAAAATGTCTGTGAGTAATTAAGATGCAAGAAGTTTACATTTTTCAAGTTAGCTTCACTTCATTGGCTTTTGTCTGGTAGTGAACATAGATGGTGGGTTTTTAGGGGAAATTGCAAATTGTTTTGGAAATGTAAAATTTCTGAAAAAACTCTGACAATGCAAAAAATAAATCGAAGCTGCAGTTTTAATTTCGTTGTTTGCTTCAGGGGAGGAATTTTAAGGTTGGTCTAGAATTCTGGATTTTATAGTGTGTGACAAAGTCATTGGTAAAGTGCTGGAGGGGAGATATGTTTCACTACACTTAATGGCATCAGTGATGTAAAACACAGAGATTTTCCTCCAGCACACTAGTGCGGTGAGAGGTTAAGCTAATTTGTATAATGGGCTGAGTTTTATGTGGACATCCATAGACTTGGTGGGAGGATGTCCACCTTACCTACTCCTCTTGGTATGGTTAAGTAGCTGGCCTTCATAGGCAGCAGTGTTCAATGTCTGGAGAGGAACACTCAGGGAAGTGTTTGAACCTGTGTAAAAGGATCTGAACCGTGGACATTGATAACACTGAGCGGACCGATCCCCGCTAAGAATTTCCCCTAGGTGTCCTTGCTGGAGATCAGGACAAGACATTGATCAGTGAAGCTGAGATTCCTGAGTAAGGGATCTCTGGGGGGAGCTTTGGGACTGCCCAAATGCAGGATTTTACTTTGAAAAATGTGCTTGACAATGTGACTATGATAAATGGGGTTGCTCAAGAGCTGGGGGGCTGACACCAAGTTTCCATAATTTCACCTTAAATGAAAAACTGCTTTATTGGGTCACCAAACCTAGATTTGAAGTGATAGAGCAGTTGTTCATGCAGGAACCCCATAGGCGTAGAGTATTAGATCTTTCCCATTCTCATGTCTTGGGTGAACCTTCAGAGGTTCTACTGGCCTGGGCATCACTGAGACATTGTTAATTTCTACTGATCCTACCCTACCTGTCAGCTAACTGCCCCCATATCTCATTTTCACAGTCCCCAGGTGCCATTGTCGATAATCAAAGTCCCATTTGGCTGGATTGCCATGGACCTGGTCAGGCCCTTAGTTAAGTCCGCCATGGGTAATCAATATATCCATGTGGTAATGAACTATGCTACACAGTATCCAGAGGCAGTACAACTGAGAAACTCCTCCGCCTGGAGTATAGTGCGAGAGCTAGTTTATATATTCTCCTGAATGGGCCTGCCAAAGAAGATCCTGATAGACCATGGGATACCATTCATGTCCAAGGTAATTAGGGAGCTGTGTAAGGCCCTCCAGATTACTCAACTTAGGATGTAAGTGTACCATCCACAGACAGACGGCCTGGTGAAGAGGTTCAACAAGACCTTGAAATCTATGTTGACAGAGGTCATGGAGAAGGAACCTACTGTTCTCCATTAGAGAAGTCTCACAGGCCTTTACAGGGTTCTCACTGTTCAAGCTGTTATACAGACGGCACCCTTGGGGCTTTCTGGGCATTGCAGAGGAGACCTTGGGCAGAGGGGTAACACCCCACCGAAGTGTTATCGAACATGTGGCCCAGATGCAGGACAGGATCGCGAGTTTGAAACCGAGTGCAAGAGAGAGCCTTCTTCAAGCACAAGAGGCTCAGGCAATGGCCTACAATCAGTCAGCAAGACCGGTATACCACATTAACCTGCTGAAACCATGGCGAGACAGGGATCCGGTACAAGCAACGTGTCTAAGGGCTCATCCTGAAGACAGAGTTGAGAATGTCACAGTGGCAGAGACACTGTCACTGACCCAAAAACAACAGTGCTGTGAGCTGCTTCAGTGGAACCAAGACCAGTTAATGGAGTTACCAGGATGTACGCAGGTTGTGGAGCATGAAATCCTGACTAAACCACAAGTGAACCAAAAGTCATATCGGATTCCCGAAGCCCACCATAAGCTGATCTCCAAGGAGGTGAAGAGAATGTTAAGCCTGAGAGTAGTGTTGAGCATTCCGATACCGCAAGTATCGGGTATCGGCCGATACTTGCGGGTATCGGAATTCCGATACCGAGATCCGATACTTTTGTGGTATCGGGTATCGGTATCGAAACAACATTAATGTGTAAAAGAGAGAATTAAAATAAAAAATATTGCTATACTCACCTCTCCGACGCAGCCTGCACCTTACCGAGGGAACCGGCAGCGTTCTTTGCTTAAAATGCGCGCTTTTCCTTCCTTCCGTGACGTCACGGCTTCTGATTAGTCGCGTGCCGCCCATGTGGCCGCGACGCAACCAATCACAGCAAGCCGTGACGTAATTTTAGGTCCTTCAGTATTTTAAAATTACGTTCCGGCGTTGTGATTGGTCGCGTCGCGGTCACATGGGCGACGCGACCAATCACAAGCCGTGACGTCACGGGAGGAAGGAGACGCGCGCATTTTAAAATGCGCGCGTGTCAAGCCTCCCGTGACGTCACGGCTTGTGATTGGTCGCGTCGCCCATGTGACCGCGACACGACCAATCACAACGCCGGAACGTAATTTTAAAATCCTGAAGGACCTGAAATTACGTCACGGCTTGCTGTGATTGGTTGCGTCGCGGCCACATGGGCGACGCGACCAATCACAAGCCGTGACGTCACGGGAGGCTGGACACGCACGCATTTTAAAATGCGCGCGTCTCCTTCCTCCCGTGACGTCACGGCTTGTGATTGGTCGCGTCGCCCATGTGACCGCGACGCGACCAATCACAACGCCGGAACGTAATTTTAAAATACTGAAGGACCTAAAATTACATCACGGCTTGCTGTGATTGGTTGCGTCGCGGCCACATGGGCGGCACACGACCAATCAGAAGCCGTGACGTCACGGAAGGAAGGAAAAGCGCGCATTTTAAGCAAAGAACGCTGCCGGTTCCCTCGGTAAGGTGCAGGCTGCGTCGGAGAGGTGAGTATAGCAATATTTTTTATTTTAATTCTTTATTTTACACATTAATATGGTTCCCAGGGCCTGAAGGAGAGTTTCCTCTCCTTCAGACCCTGGGAACCATCAGGGATACCGTCCGATACTTGAGTCCCATTGACTTGTATTGGTATCGGGTATCGGTATCGGATTAGATCCGATACTTTGCCGGTATCGGCCGATACTTTCCGATACCGATACTTTCAAGTATCGGACGGTATCGCTCAACACTACCTGAGAGTAATCAAGGAGTCAAAGAGCAGCTAGTCCAGCCCTATTGTCCTTGTGACAAAGCTGGATGGAGAGTGGTGCTTCTGTAACGATTACAGGAAGCTCAATGAGGTGTCCAAGTTCAATGCATATCTGATGCTCCAGATCAATGAGCTTATTTAGAGGCTAGGGTCAGCCAGATATATCACCACCCTGGACCTAAAAAAAAGGGTACTGGAAAATTCTCCTGTGTCCAAGTGCCAAGGAGAAGATGGACTTTTCTACACCCGACGGGTGCTTTCAGTATACCTGGATGCTGTGCGGACTCCAAGGAGACCCAGCTACCTATCAAAGGGCCATGGACTAAATCCTAGGCACTCACAAAAAGTGCCACTGCTTATCTGGAAGACATTGTGATCTTCAGCCCAGATTGGGGAAGCCACCTGCAGATGGTCTAGGTGGTCCTGGATGAACTGAGGAAGGCAGGGTTTATCATAAACCCAAAGAAGTGCACCCTGGGCAAAGAAGAGGCAAAAGACTTGGGTTACATTGTTGGAAGAGATGAGATAAAGCCACAAGTAGACAAGTTGGAGGCAATCCAAAAGCAGATCAGGGTGTTTCTGGGAATTGTGGATACTATCATAATAATAATAATAATTTTATTTATATAGCGCCAACATATTCCGCAGAGCTTTACAATTATAGAGTGGATTATTAGCGATTTATCATGAATTTCGCCATGATAGCCACCCCCTGACTGATCTTCTCAAGAGTAAAAAGTTGTTGATGGTCAAATAGTCATCTGAAGCTGAGAGGACATTCCAGGAGTTGAAGCTCATTCTGTGCAGACAGCTGGTCTGGGTCACACCAGACTCACTAAGGAGTTTGTGCTCCAGACGGTTGGCTTGGGAACTGTATTGTCCCAGAAAATAGATGGGGATGAACATCCAGTCCTATACCAGAGTAGGAAACTCTCTTACTGTGAGAAAAACTATGCCATTGTAGAGAAAGAGTGCTTGGCCATCAAGTGGGCAATTGACACCCTGAGATACTACCTGGTAGGCAAGAAGTTTAGACTAGTGTCAAAT
Source organism: Ranitomeya variabilis (assembly GCF_051348905.1). NCBI lineage: Eukaryota > Metazoa > Chordata > Amphibia > Anura > Dendrobatidae > Ranitomeya > Ranitomeya variabilis. The sequence continues at coordinate 370,732,683 of NC_135232.1, forward strand.
CATGCTCCCCTGAGAGGGATTAGGGAAAAGAAGGGGAAGAATGCATGGGTGACTAGATGGTTTTTAGTGCTCCAGGATTTTAATTTTCAAGTCAAGCATAGGCTAGAGAAGTTGCATGGGAATGCAGATGCCCTGTCCAGACTCCCATGCTTAGAGAGTGAAGGTGTCAAAACCTCCGGCTTTGGGCAGAGGGGGGATATGTGACAAAGTCACTGGTAAAGTGATGGAGGGGAGAAGGACTGTGTTTTGTTTTACCGTTTTGCCCAGAGAGTTGTGTTTACATTTTTCCAGCTTTGTTTATGCTGCACTTAGTAAACCAAGGATGTTCTTAAAGATACAGTGCTCCGTTTCCACCTCTGTGTCCAGACGAGTGAGCCGAACTACCACAAGTGTTTTTAGTCAAATTTTCTGAGTTTTTTTTTAAATATTTTGGGGGCTAAAATTCTGTGGTTAGATATTAGTTTAAAATCTATAGTTTAGGCTATGGCATTTTCCTATCATTTTTGGGGTCATCAGTGTTTTGTTTTAGATCAGAAAAAAGGAAATCGCACCCGTTCTGTGAGTAAAGTCACTTTTATCTGATCTAATGCAGCAAGAGGCAGTATTTTATACCATTTACAATAAATGTAACTCAATGTAATTCATGTAGCCCCCCCCTTGTTACCCCGGGTCATACTGACCTTTATTACTCACGTACCCAAAACATGCTGTTTGCCGACTATTGAAAACATGTAAGATAAGAAGTATAAAATCCTTGAATTGTAGACTACAAGACTACTGCATCATAAGAACAAATTCTAAACACATTCTAGCAATTAAAGGCAAAAGGCAATTAAAGGCAAAACATTAACCCTTCTATATCATGGCCTTATTAAAAACTAGGCCCAATGTTAAGGAGTGGGTCTTCTAGACTTGTAATGCCCATACACTAATTGCATGGGCTCACAAACATTTCCCCATGGGGGGTACATTTAAAAAAAATTATTTATGGGGATCATAGACACCCTTGCCCAAATATTGAATGGCTGTAGCAGCATACAACACATTCACCATGGTGTTATAGTGGCGGAGAATGGTGATATGTGGAGGAAGGCCTTACTAAAAACTAGGCCCAATGTTAAGGAGCGGGTCTCCTAGACTTGCAATACTCATACAATAAGTGCATGGGCTGACAAACATTTCCCCCTTTCTTATGAAAGAAAATAACAAAAGTGAGGGGTGAACACAGGTTCATACATATGAAGCCAGAATGTGTCCAACGAGATATGTTGATCCTTAGCAACAGCTCAGAGACAGGGATATAAATAAAAACATAATATAATAGTATTTCAATATTTTTTTAGATTGGAGAGGTATACACAAGGTCATAAGAGGATGGTCCAGAGATCAGAAAAATGTAATGACCGCGTGGAATACATGGTGGTTATGGTGGTGGCAAAGTGACTGAAAGCATTATCCGCTATCCAACCAACAACTGTTTCACACTGCTCTGGCTTCAATAATGGTGTGCTGCGGTCCCCTAGAAACTGGGACAAGAAGGTCGAGCGTGAACATGTGGGTCTTTGTTGTGGTCCACTTTCAGCTTTGCCACAGCCCATCCTCTGCATGCACCATCAGCATCACGTCCACTTCCCTGTCCCTTGCCCCTTGCCTTGCCCATTTTAAATAGACAACTGAAATAGTTTAAAAGCTCAATACAAATGGATTCATTTGGAGAAAAATTATATGTGATCAGTATGCCTGAAAAGCAAGTAGTTGGAGACTACAGATACACCAAGTGTCGGACGGAGATACCAAACAGTTAAAAAAAAAAAAATGTAAAATATTTTTTAAAGAAAAAATAATGAGTAGACCAAGTCTAGCAGACCCAAAAATACAACGTATGCCTGCAAAGTGAAGATTTGGACACCACAGATATACGAGGCATCTGACGGAGATAACAGACTGTATAAATTTTCTTTAAGGTTTTTTTGTAATTTTGTAAAACAATAAATACTGAGTAGACCAGGGCTAGCAGACAGAATAATGCAATTTATGCCTGCGAACCAAACATTTTGACACCAGAGATACACCGAGCATGTGACAGAGATAACAGACTGTATCATTTTTTATTCTTTTTTTAATTTTTGAAAACAATAAATACTGAGTAGACAAAGGCTATCAGACAGAACAATGCAACGCATTCCTGCAAAGCACGGATTTTGACACCACTGATACAACAGGCGGCAGCCAGATATAACAGACTGATCAAAATGTGGCCTTGATTTTTTTGAGCACACCACAATTGTGTCAAAAAGTTGGCTATTACACCCCCAAAAAATTGGAGTTCTAAAATTGTAAGATATTTAGCACAATGATGTGCGATGCGTGTGGCGTACAACTCACAGCGATAAACTGTAGCTAAATATTTTTGGGCGAGCTACAGATTTTTGGGGAAGCAAAATGGTGTCCAAAAATATTTTAATACACAACAAAATATTAGATAGTGCCAAAAAAAGGCCAGATTTTTTTGGCGCACTCACATGTGATGCCTGGGCTCCTCAAAAATAGTTACAAAATTATATTCTCACGCTCTTATATTGCAATGACCTGGCCGTAGTCTGCAGCATGGCCAAGAAAATAAATGTAGAAAAAGGGGGTTATGGATTGCTTTATAATAAAATGAGCAGGTATAACAAACAAAAAAAACCCATGGATAACTGCAGCTAGATATATATAAAATACGCAGCAGCAGACAGTAATGGAGCCTTTTGATGTATGCAGGGAGATTTATAGACTCATATACAGTGCCTGCAAGTCTTGCAGTGATGTGGATATGTGCACATAGACTTCCCTGCCCAACTAGCACAATTAAAAACTAGGCCCATTGTTAAGGAGTGGGTCTGCTAGACTTGCAATACTCATACAATAAGTGCATGGGCTGACAAACATTTCCCCCTTTCTTATGAAAGAAAATAACAAAAGTGAAGGGTGAACACAGGTTCATACATATGAAGCCAGAATGTGTCCAACGAGATATGTTGATATGTTGATCCTTAGCAACAGCTCAGAGACAGGGATATAAATAAAAACATAATACAATAGTATTTCAATATTTTTTTAGATTGGAGAGGTATACACAAGGTCATAAGAGGATGGTCCAGAGATCAGAAAAATGGAATGACCGTGTGGAATACATGGTGGTGATGGTGGTGGCAAAGTGACTGAAAGCATTATCCGCTATCCAACCAACAACTGTTTCACACTGCTCTGGCTTCAATAATGGTGTGCTGCGGTCCCCTAGAAACTGGGACAAGAAGGTCGAGCGTGAACATGTGGGTCTTTGTTGTGGTCCACTTTCAGCTTTGCCACGGCCCATCCTCTGCATGCACCATCAGCATCACGTCCACTTCCCTGTCCCTTGCCTTGCCCATTTTAAATAGACAACTGAAATAGTTTAAAAGCTCAATACAAATGGATTAATTTGGAGAAAAATTATATGTGATCAGTATGCCTGAAAAGCAAGTAGTTGGAGACCACAGATACACCAAGTGTCGGACGGAGATACCAAACAGTTAAAAAAAAAAATGTTAAATATTTTTTAAAGAAAAAATAATTAGTAGACCAAGTCTAGCAGACCCAAAAATACAACGTATGCCTGCAAAGTGAAGATTTGGACACCACAGATACAACAGGCATCTGACGGAGATAACAGACTGTATAAATTTTCTTTAAGGTTTTTTGTAATTTTGTAAAACAATAAATACTGAGTAGACCAGGGCTAGCAGACAGAATAATGCAATTTATGCCTGCGAACCAAACATTTTGACACCAGAGATACACCGAGCGTGTGACAGAGAATACAGACTGTATCATTTTTTATTCTTTTTTTAATTTTTGAAAACAATAAATACTGAGTAGACAAAGGCTATCAGACAGAACAATGCAACGCATTCCTGCAAAGCACGGATTTTGACACCACCGATACAACAGGCGGCAGCCAGATATAACAGACTGATCAAAATGTGGCCTTGATTTTTTTGAGCACACCACAATTGTGTCAAAAAGTTGGCTATTACACCCCAAAAAATTTGGAGTTCTAAAATTGTAAGATATTTAGCACAATGATGTGCGATGCGTGTGGCGTACAACTCACAGCGATAAACTGTAGCTAAATATTTTTGGGCGAGCTACAGATTTTTGGGGAAGCAAAATGGTGTCCAAAAATATTTTAATACACAACAAAATATTAGATAGTGCCAAAAAAAGGCCAGATTTTTTGGCGCACTCACATGTGATGCCTGGGCTCCCCAAAAGTAGTTACAAAATTATATTCTCATGCTCTTATATTGCAATGACCTGGCCGTAGTCTGCAGCGTGGCCAAGAAAATAAATGTAGAAAAAAGGGGGTTATGGATTGCTTTATAATAAAATGAGCAGGTATAACAAACAAAAAAACCCATGGATAACTGCAGCTAGATATATATAAAATACGCAGCAGCAGACAGTAATGGAGCCTTTTGATGTATGCAGGGAGATTTATAGACTCATATACAGTGCCTGCAAGTCTTGCAGTGATGTGGATATGTGCACATAGACTTCCCTGCCCAACTAGCACAATTAAAAACTAGGCCCATTGTTAAGGAGCGGGTCTCCTAGATTTGTAACGCCCATACACAAAGTGCATGGACTGACAAACATTTCCCCATGGGGTTAAATTTTTTAAATATATACTATGGGCATCATAGTATCCCTTGCCCAAAATTGAACTACCTGAAGCAGCACAGAACTCGTTAACCCTGCTGATCGAGTGGCAGAGAATGAGCAGACATTGATGAAGGCCTCATTAAAAACTAGGCCCAATGTAAAGGAGCGGGTCTCCTAGACTTGTAATGCCCATACACGCAGTGCATGGGCTGACAAACATTTTCCCATGGGGGATACATTTTTAAAAAATATACTATGGGCATCATAGTATCCGTTGCCCAAAATAGGACTGCCTGTAGCAGCACAGAACACGTTAACCCTAGTGATCTAGTGGTGGAGAATGAGGAGACATAAAGATAAATCATACTGAAATCAAGCAAATAAATAAAGGATGTGAATCCACCTATGAAAGTAAATAACAAAAGGAGGGGGCAAACACAGGTTCATAGTTATGAAGCCAGAATGTGTGCAACAAGATGTTTGTCCCGAGCAACAGCTCAGAGACAGCGATATAAATAAAAAAAATAATTTAATAGTATTTCAATATTTTTCTAGTGTAGAGGTGTACACTAGGTCATAAGAGGATGGTCCAGAGGTAGTAAAACTGGAAAATATAAGAACAAATGGGAAGAATATACGTACGTCTCATTTTGATGACAGTTCCCCCTGAAGGAGGAAACATTTGTTTTGGTCTCTAATTAGTAGCGGTCATCATAAAAACACCCTTGCACAAAAATTAAGTGCCTTTTGCATCACAGAAGACCAAATCAGGAAGTGGATACATGTGTGGCTGGGAAGAGGTGCATGACAATACACCTCCACAAAAAAGACAATTTATTTGAGGTTATGTTTCGCTGCTTTCATTCGGTAGTGTACATAAGTCTATCCCAATCCAGACCTTGTTTATTTTTATAAGAGTCAGCCTGTCAGCATTGTCAGATGACAGGCGGATACGCTTATCTGTTATAATTCCACCAGCAGCACTAAAAACCCGCTCTGACAGAACGCTAGCAGCAGGGCAGGCCAGGACCTCCAAGGCGTAAAGAGTCGGTTCATGCCACGTGTCCAGCTTGGATACCCAATAATTAAAAGGCACAGAGGAATCACGGAGGATGTTTGTACAATCTGCAAGGTACTCCCTCAGCATCTTCCCAAACATTGCACTTCTTGTACCAGCACCCCTTGCCTCTGTGGCAGCACGATTGGAGGGTCTGAGAAAACTGTCCCAGAACTTTGCCGTTGTTCCCCTTCCAGAGCTGGATTGTACTTCTGTCTCTCTCGCTTGGACTCCTTGGTTGTACAACAAACTGACTTCTGCTTCCAGTGTTTTCACATGGGAATTTTCTAAGCAATTCCGCTACAAGGGCCCTCTGGTACAGCAACATTTTGTACACCTGTCTGCCTCTGGAAGAAGAGATTGAAAGTTCTCCTTGTAGTGTGGGTCCAGAAGTGTCACCAACCAGTAATGAGTGTCACCAAAAATTGTAATGAGAGGGTAAGGGGAATCGCAGCGCAACATAAAGTCAGCCATGCGATCCAGACTGCTTACAGGCAAGACTTCCATGTCCACACCCACAGGATGACTGACCTTGCTGTCCTCCTCCTCATCCTCCTCCTCCCTGTCCTTAGGCCATCCCTGTTGATCATATGGTATGACAGCTGTGCTTATAGTACCGTCTATGGTGCATGAAAGTAGCTCCTGTTCTTCCTCCCCTCCTCCTCCTCATTGTCTGTGATGACACGAGGCTGGGCTGAGTGTAATCACCCTGTATGGTTCCTTGCTGCATGTCCTCTTGCACTGCCTGCAATGCATCCTCTTTAATTGTGAGCAGAGAGGTTTTCAGAATGCTGACAAGCGGGATGGTGATGCTGATAATGGTGTCATCACCACTTACCATGTTGGTGCAGTCCTCAAAGTTTTGGAGTATGGTACATGTATGTCTGACATTCATATCCACTCCTGAAGTCTTATGTGTGGAGTTTCAACTGAATATCGATGGCCTTTCTGATGCTGGTAGTCAGCAACTGCCCTCTTCTCCTCACAAATCCTATCCAACATATGCAGTATAGAGTTCCAACGCGTGGCTACATCACGCATCAGTCGGTGAGCCAGAAGCTGCAAATGCTGCTGAAGCACGGCAAGGGCGGCTGAAGCTGTAGCTGACTTTCTAAAATGAGCAGACAGATGGTGTACTTTCGCTAGCAGATCGGCAGCACTGGGTAGCTTTCCAGAAAATGTTGAACCACGAGATTAAGCACATGGGCCAGGCAAGGTACGTGTGTGAGCTCACCTTGCCACAGAGCCACCACCAGGTTCCAGCCATTGCCACACACGACCATGCCTGGCTGTAGGTTCAGTGGTGTCATCCAATTATCTGACTGCTTTTTCAGCGCTGTCCTCAACTCTTCTGCATTGTGCGGTTTGTAACCTATGCAGATTAGCTTCAGCACAGCTTGTCTGAGGCAGTGCTCCAGTGCTTCCAGCTTCTGTCTGATGTGTGGATTTTAGAGATGGAGGCTGAAGAGGAGGAGATGCAGGCACTGTAGACTGTGGGGACAACCCTGATTGATGTAGGGCCCGCAATCATCGGCGTGAGGAGAATGTGTTCCATCCCAAGGTCTGACTGGGTCACGGCTTCCACTTTGTTTACCCAGTGTGTCGTCAGTGAGATGCACCATCCCTGCCCAAAAGCACTTGTCCACGTGTCTGTGGTTAGGTGGACTTTCCCAGTAACAGCATTGTTGAGGGCACGGGTAATGTTGGGACACATGCTGATGTAATGCCGGTACGGCACACCGCGAGAAATAGTGGTGACTGGGGACCAAGTACCTTGGGATGGCCACCACCATCAGGTTGCAGAAATCGTCCGTCTCAGCGAGCCTAAAAGGCAACATTTTGAGAGCAAGCAGACCAGAAATGTTCGAATTAAGTACAGTGGACTGTGGGGCATTGGCTGGGTATTTCTGCTTGAGTTCCAATGACTGTGGTATAGACAACTGAAGGCTGGGCTGGGACAAGGACGTGGACGGGCTTGATTATGGTGCTGGTTGACTGTGGGCAACAACAGGTGCAGGGTCCAAGGCATCTTCAGAGGTACGGTGAACTTGGGATTGGCTTCTATGAAAAACAGTGGAAGAAGCAGTGGTGTCACCTGCAGACAGTTTCCTGGAGCATGGGGTTCGGCCCACAAAGTCGGGTGCTTTGCTGCCATGTGCTTAATCATGCTGGTGGTGGTCAGGCTGGTAGTTTTGCTACCCCTGCTGATGCAGGCATGGCAAGTGCTGCAAATGGCAAATTTCTTTTGGGTGGGTCGTTTACACCGTTCCGCTTGTGGTAAAATTGATAAGGCAGTTTTATTCTTCGGGTCAGTACGATTACAGCGATACCTCATTTATATCATTTTTTTATGTTTTGGCGCTTTTATGTAATAAAAGCTATTTTATATAAACATTGTTTTTGCATTGCTTTATTCTGAGAGCTATAACATTTTGTAATTTTTTCGCTGATGGCACTGTATGGTGGCTCATTTTTTGCGGGACAAGATGACATTTTCAGCGGTACCATGTTTATTTATATCTGTCTTTTTGATTGCGTGTTATTCCACTTTTTGTTTGGTGGCATGATGATAAAGCATTGTTTTTTGCTTCTTTTTTTAGTTAATTTTTTTACATTGTTCACTGAAGGGGTTAACTAGTGGGACTGTTTTATAGTTTGGGTCATTATGGATGCGGGGATACCAAATATGTGCACTTTTATTGTGTTTTTATTTACATACAGAAATGCATTTATTGGAACAATACTGTGTTTTTATTTCTTTATTTAGGAATTTAAAAAAAAAATTTTTTACTTTTTTACTTTGTCCCAGGGTGGGTCATCACTATATAGTGTCAGATCGCTGATCTGACACTTAGCACAGCACTGTGTCAGATCAGCGATCTGACAGGCAGTGCAGGATGCTTGCTGGCGCCTGCTCTCAGCAGGAACTGACAAGCCACCTCCCTGCAGGACCTGGAAGGACCCCGTGGCCAACTTGGATCTGGGGGTCTACAGGGAGGAGACAGGAGGAGACCCTCGGAACAACGCGGTCATATAGCGTTGTTCTGAGCGTCTCAGGTAAGCACGCAGGGAGCCCCCTCCCTGCATGATGCTTCCCTATGCCACCGGCACGCTGCAATCTTGTTTGATCGCAGTGTCCATCGGTTAAAGTGCCAGGAGTGGTCCATGACCGCTCCTGGCACATAGTGCCGGATTTCAGCTGTGATAATCAGCTGATTCCAGGCCGCGATCGGCCGCGCTCCCCCCGTGAGCACTGCTGATCGCGTATGACGTACTATCCCATCGATGGTCATACGGGCCCGTGTCTACTCGATGGGATAGTACTACTGATGTCAGAAAGGGGTTAAAAAATATTTTTACAATTACTAAAATTTTCTTTTAAATTTTTTTTTTACTTTTTTACTTTGTCCCACTACGGGACAATCATTTTTTGCAGGCTGAACACTTCTATAGCATACAGATGAAGCAGCCTCTGCATCCCATAGAAGCTGTCAGAGCTGCACTGACAGAGAGACTTGCTGATCATGCACTGCGCATGTTAAACAAGTTTCCTAGCTCTGGTGACCTGAATGTCACCATGATGACATCCGCTCACCATGGCAACAATCGGAACCCCGCATCATGCTGCGGGGTCTCCGATCCAAAGGCAGAGGGGCTGTCAGCCCTCTGTTGGCTTCCATAATGCTGCGATCTTGTTCGATTGCAGTATTTCGGGGGTTAAAGTGCCAGGAGCGGTCCGCTCCCGACACCTAGTTTCAGATGTCAGCTGTCACCCCCATCCACCCCCCCCATGTGCGAGGTCTATCACGATGCCGTAATGATCCGTCTATGGTCAAATTGGCCCAGGTCACATGGACGGATCATTATGTCTGATGTCAGAAAGGGGTTAAATATCCCAAACAATGTCCCTAACAGAGTACAAAAATTAAATAGAAAAGAAATCTACTGGATTTATAGGCTTAATACCTTAAAACCCCACACGAAGTTACTGAAGTTTTTATATAATAATTAAGTTTTTAATTTTAACAAAAAATGTTATACTTTTTTAATTTTTGAGACTGATTTCATATGTATTTTATATATCTTTTATTCTAGTATAAGCACTTATTGAAAAACACGGTCACATTATGTTGGTAATCAGAAATTATTAATCAATTAATTAATTTTGTATATCTTTATATAAAGAATTTTTTAATATTAACAATCAGAGCCCCAATTATATTTGTATTTTAATTTATTTTCTATCTCTTGTATAGCACTCCCTTTTATCTTAACTTTACTGTGATGATAACCTGAAATTATGGTATTTATTTATTTATTTATTTATTTATTGTTCATTCTATTTGTGAGTTCCAATTAATTAATTAATTAATTAATACTGTTGAGCATTCCGATACCGCAAGTATCGGGTATCGGCCGATACTTGCGGTATCGGAATTCCGATACCGAGATCCGATACTTTTGTGGTATCGGGAATCGGAATCGGAAGTTTCCAGTGTATGGTTCCCAGGGTCTGAAGGAGAGGAAACTCTCCTTCAGGCCCTGGGATCCATATGAATGTGTAAAATAAAGAATTAAAATAAAAAATATTGATATACTCACCTGTCCGGAGGCCCCTGGACATCACCGCTGGTAACTGGCAGCCTTCTTTGTTTAAAATGAGCACGTTCAGCACCTTCCATGATGTCACGGCTTCTGATTGGTCGCGTGCCGCTCATGTGACCGCCACGCGACCAATCACAAGCCGTGACGTCATCCCTCAGGTCCTAAATTCCCTTCTAGGAATTTAGGACCTGAGGGATGACATCACGGCTTCTGATTGGTCGCGTGGCGGTCACATGAGCGGCACGCGACCAATCAGAAGCCGTGACGTCATGGAAGGTGCTGAACGCGCTCATTTTAAGCAAAGAAGGCTGCCGGTTCACAGCGGTAAGGTCCAGGCTGCGTCGGAGAGGTGAGCATATCAATATTTTTTATTTTAATTCTTTATTTTACACATTAATATGGATCCCAGGGCCTGAAGGAGAGTTTCCTCTCCTTCAGACCCTGGGAACCATCAGGGATACCTTCCGATACTTGAGTCCCATTGACTTGTATTGGTATCGGGTATCGGTATCGGATCAGATCTGATACTTTGCCGGTATCGGCCGATACTTTCCGATACCGATACTTTCAAGTATCGGACGGTATCGCTCAACACTATTAATTAATTAAAATTTAATGACAAAATGTGTGATATAGTTGTGATCGTTCATTGGTGGAAGTTTCCTGACCGCTGTGTGTCTGAGGTCTGCAGCTGAGAGTTGATCGTGTATACTCCTGGTTTTCTCTTTGAGTCTTTGGCGATGGACCATGTCCCTCCTTGGTGTGCTGTATTGTCAGTGGTAGGTTGAACTTTCAAATTTCAAGACTGCAGTTTGAAATTGCGGTATATATCTTTATAATTTTTTAATACTCATAGCGACACTGATCTGATCAATTGAGATAATAGATTTTTGATCCCACTTTTTATGTGATGGTAATCCAAAATTATTTGTTCTAGTTAATTAATTAATGATAAAATCTAATGGTAAAATGTGTGATATAATTGAGATTGTTCATTAATGGAGATTCTCTGATCATGACCCATGGCTGGGAATCGATCGAACTTGCTCCTGTGTCTTTGACAGTGAATCATATGAATCATATTCCCTTGTTCGCTGTACTATGTCTCCAATGGGAAGATTCATGTAGAGTAGCTGCGGAGACACCATCACGTGTTTCTCAATGCAAGCAATGAATAGCCAGGCCTTTCCCCGGGAAGGAACAACCACGGGAAGGGCAGCATCCAATAAAGGAAAACCACCTATGCCAAGCATGGTATCCATCCACAGACAGCTGTTTCGGGGTTTTTGCCCCTCATCAGTGTGGAGTAGGAAACTGGCTATTAGGAGCAGTGCCTAGTAAAAAGGCTGTGAAGGTACAGATGATTGACCTCGGGGAGACCAAAACATCCAACACCGCAGAGACACCATCACGTGTTTCTCAATGCAGGGATCCAGAACACTGCGTTGAGAAACACGTGATGGACCTGGTGTCTCCGCGGTGTTGGATGTTTTGGTCTCCCTGAGGTCAATCATCCAATGGGAAGATTGACATCTAAACACTAGATATGCAGTTGGAGACTACATTATATATCTCCAATACTTGTAGTGATACTGATTCGATTAATAAAGTCAAATTACTTGGGTCCCGGAATAATACTCTCCACAGGAGCAAACCTCTGCTCTATAAATGAATCTGATGTGATTATGAGTCTTCATATGTGAATTAATATACTCTAATACACTAATATACTCTATACACTAAAGCCTCGGGCTCCTGGTACCTGGTTGCTGCGCTCTGGTTCTGACGGTGCCCGGTCACAGTTCCCCTCAAAGCCCTTTAGCTGCTTCCTTCCTCTGTAGCTCCAGCACATTCAACCCCTCAGGTTCTCTGTCCTTCCTGGAGCTGGAGCTCAATCCTGGCTCCCAGCTCAGCTGTCTGCTCTGCGTCTCTCCTAGATGTCTGCTCGCCTTGGTCTCCCTGGACCAACTCTCTACCTCCTCCTCCAGACCAGGATGCCTATCGCTCAGGAAAGCTCCCCTGAATCTGGGTCCTGAGCTCCCCCTTCTGGCCTGGATTTGGAATGTGTTGTGTGTGGGTGCCTTACCTGGTAAAAAGAATTCCATTGCCTCCAAGCATGATATTACCCTCCCTGAAGGGAAGGCAACATCACTGTAACAACCGGTATCTGGGGTGTTACACTTGCATAGCAAGTGAAGGAGGTGGCGTATTACAGTGACATCATACACCGATGTCAGTTTGACAGGCAGGTGGCTTGTAAAGATTTTGCGGAGCACAGAGCCAGTGGTTCTCTGATCAGCAGTATATTCCAACTGAATGTGAGTCTGAAGATACACATCCAGCTGAAAAAGCCATGTCAAGCCCCCTTCCTCTATATGCCTGTTTGCGTTTGTGAATGTTACGCCCCTGAGTAAATGGTTGCAACACCAAAACTGCAGCATGATGTCTCTTTTTTCTTTAATTGGTTGTCCTACGTGCATTGAATTTCTTGTTCATTCCTTTTAAGAAGCAGTACAATTGTTCTAAAAAACTACGAAACAGAAATAAAAATACAGATAATTACCTTACAAAATTTGCAATCCACAAACTACTATTTTTTACACACCAGTTTTGTAAGTCAAATCTGCTGATATTATTTTGGAGTGTGCTGTCTCCTCAGCACTAGTGATTTGCGAGTATACTCGTTGCTCGCTGTGACCTCCGAGTATTTGTTATTGCTCGGAGATATAGTTTTCCTCGCCTCAGTTGCATGATTTACGGCTTCCAGATAAGCTGAATACATGTGGAAGTTCCCTAACAAACAGGCATTCCTCACATGTATTCAGCGTATCTGGAAGCTGTAAATCATGCAACTGAGGCGATAAAAACTATATCTCCGAGCAATAACAAATACTCGGAGGTCACCCAAGCGTGCTCAGGAAAACCCGAGCAACGAGTACACTCGCTCATCACTACTCAGCACTTCTTATCAGTCATTTCTGAGAAGGGGGAAATTGTCCTAAAGAAAAAAAAGTAGTAACAAAAAAGTAAGGCTTTCAACTGTGCGCCTGAGTATCTCCCTTGTCACAAGCTACTATTTTTCTGCAAACCTGTTTTATTAGTGAAATTTGACATCCATACATACATACATGCCTGTTGCTCGAGGTGTGCAGTTTTATTACTCACCATCTTCTGTCCAAAAGTCTACATTGCTGTCTCGTTACCAGCTGTTGCCTGCATTGCTGATGTCATGTCGACAGACTGCAGACTAGAACTGACCTCAGTGGCTTTGCCAATACAGACAGCAAGAACCAATGACTTCAGTGACTGGCTGCAGTGACGTCGTCATGAATAGTGTTGAGCATTCCGATACCGCAAGTATTGGGTATCGGCCGATACTTGCGGTATCGGAATTCCGATACCGAGTTCCGATACTTTTGTGATATCGGGAATCGGTATCGGAACCATATTCATGTGTAAAATAAAGAATTAAAATAAAAAATATGGATATACTCACCTCTCCGGCGGCCCCTGGATCTAACCGCTGTAACCGGCAGCCTCCGTTCCTAAGAATGAGCGTGTGAAGGGCCTTCGATGACGTCGCGGCTTCTGATTGGTCGCGTGAGCGCTCATGTGACCGCTCACGCGACCAATCACAAGCTGCAACGTCATCGCAGGTCCTTCACGCGCTCATTCTTAGGAACGGAGGCTCCCGGTTATAGCGGTAAGGTCCAGGGGCCGCCGTAGAGATGAGTATATGGATATATATATATATATATATATATATGGATATACTCACCTCTCCGGCGGCCCCTGGACCTTACCACCGTAACCGGGAGCCTCCGTTCCTAAGAATGAGCACGTGAAGGACCTGCGATGACGTCGCGGCTTGTGATTGGTCGCGTGAGCGGTCCAGGGGCCGCTGGAGAGGTGAGTATATGGATATATATATATATATATGGATATACTCACCTCTCCGGCGGCCCCTGGACCTTACCGCCATAACCGGGAGCCTCCGTTCCTAAGAATGAGCGCGTGAAGGACCTGCGATGACGTCGCGGCTTGTGATTGGTCGCGTGAGCGGTCACATGAGCGCTTACGCGACCAATCAGAAGCCACGACGTCATCGAAGGCCCTTCACGCGCTCATTCTTAGGAACGGAGGCTGCCAGTTACAGCGGTAAGATCCAGGGGCCGCCGGAGAGGTGAGTATATCCATATTTTTTATTTTAATTCTTTATTTTACACATGAATATGGATCCCAGGGCCTGAAGGAGAGTTTCCTCTCCTTCAGACCCTGGGAACCATTCCGATACTTTGCATCCCATTGAAATGCATTGGTATCGGGTATCGGTATCGTTGAGATCCGATATTTTGCCGGTATCCGCCGATACTATCCGATACCGATACCAATGCATATCGGAAGGTATCGCTCAACACTAGTCATGAAACATGATGTCAGCACTTCAGACAACAAACAGAGACTGTGGCAGCAGCGGAGACTCTGCACTAGACCTGGGAATGTGAGTAAAGAACATTTTGTATTTTGACATCTGACTGTGCTTGGGGAGAGATGATTTCCTAAACTGGAAAATGCCCCTAATATCTGATATAAGTACTATGATGTGATTAGTATTCTCAATCATTTCTCATTACATTCATATATTTACGATGTCACTACAGCAGCCACTAAATAATCCCCAGTACTTTAACAGAGATCGCTGGACTTGGCAAGTGTAAATACAGGCTGATTTTATTACCAAGCTAATGGTGTGTAGAAAAGGGAAGGAGCAAACTCTGTTAACAATTGTAAGTACAGCAGGAAATACCTTGTAAGACAATTCTGTACAGAGGAGAAATAAAACAAATGTAAAGGTATTTTGTTGATGCGATACAATTTCAGACTGTGGTAGCAATTATCAAATAATACTTTATAATTGAGGTACAGATTATCTACTGTTACGAAAAGAGTGAAGTCTGCTTAATTGTTAATTAAAGTGAGATTATGCAGATAAACGTGTATTTCGTCACTTATTAACAAATTGAGCGCTGTTTGGTAAATAAACCATCTAGCTTCATAAAAATCAAGTAAACTGTTTGTAGATCCTTGTGCAAATGTGAGTTTATTATTATTCAATTATTATATTGCAGTCATCTTTTAGAGTTTTTTTAATAAAGCAACAGGAATCTGGCCTGTCAAGCTAGAGTAATCAGCTGCCTTCTGCAGTCATTTGGGCAGGAACACACCCTAGTAAAGCTATCAGCTTACTGTTGCAGCTATAGCTTGCTCTACTCTAGTTCGGTCCATGTGAACGTTTGCTTCTGCTTGCTTTTTCATCTTCCTGTTATCTGATCGTGGCCCATGTCTTGACTGTTCTATTACATCCTTATTTTGTACCTTGGCGCTGAACTTGCAGAATGGGCAAAACAAAAATTGGAACAGGAGCCTCAGTTTATACAAAACATTATTTTCAGTGATGAGGCAAACTTTTTTGGGTGGGCCATTTATATGGAGACACCTAAATAACGTGGGAATGGTGACAGTTTTCTTGCGTAGGGTGTCTTGCATTGAAATCTGCTGCAATGACCCGGGTACTGCATTCACCAGACATCAACACAATTTCTATCGGCTCCTCACATGTTAACCTGTGTGGCATGCCAATAGCTGTAAACAAAGAAAAACTTGTAAATAACTCATGAAAGAATAAAGCCAAGCACACCATTGTTTTTCTTGTGAAATTCTGAATTAGTTTGATGTGTCACATGACCCTCTTCCCATTGGAAAAAATGAAGTTGAATCCCAAATGGCCGACTTCAAAATAGCCGCCATGATCACCACTGTTATGGTTTCCAATGGCAAGGAAACATCAGAAGCATAGAATAAACGGACAAGCTCTCGGGTGATGGAAACTAGAGCTGACCGCGATGCTAAACCTACACACCACACTAGAAGTAGCCAGGGGGCATTCCTGCGTTGTCTCTAGATGCCGCGCGCCAGCCGGAGAACTAACTACCCCTGGTAGAAGAAAACACAGTCCTGGCTTGCCTCCAGAGAATGTCCCCACAGGAGATAGCAGCCCCCCACATATAATAACGGTGAGAGCAGATGAAAAGACACACGTAGTATGAAAGCAGATTTAGCACAGAGAGGCCCGCTAACTAAATAGCAGAAAGATACAACAGAGGACTTCGCGGTCAGCTGCAAAACCCTTCAAAACACCATCCTGAAATTACCTTAACTCATGTGACAACTCATGCCACTGGAGTGGTAATTTCAGCCCAACAAGAGCTTCCAGCTGCAGAGATTCACATAAGTGCAAACTGGACAAAACATACAAAAATAGACTTAAGGACTAAAGTGTCCAACTTAGCTGAGCAGAAAACTGGGAGCAGGAACATGCAACAGAATCACTCTGGATACATTGATGGCCAGCATTAGAATGACTGAGGAGCAAGGTTAAATAGGATACTCCCACATCCTGATAGGAACAGGTGAATTGAGAAGGCAAAGCTTGCAGGACACCAGTACCACAAGAGACCACCGGGGGAGCCCACGAACCGAATCACAACAGTACCCCCCCCTTAAGGAGGGGGCACCGAACCCTCACAAGAACCACCAGGGCGATCTGGATGAGCCCTATGAAAGGCACGGACCAAATCAGAAGCATGAACATCAGAAGCTGTAACCCAAGAATTATCCTCTTGACCGTAGCCCTTCCATTTCACCAGATATTGAAGTCTCCGTCTGGAAACACGGGAGTCCAAGATTTTCTCCACCACGTACTCCAATTCACCCTCAACCAGCACAGGAGCAGGAGGCTCAACAGAAGGCACAAGTGGTACCTCATACCTCCGCAATAATGACCGATGGAAGACATTATGGATAGCAAAGGATGCTGGGAGGTCCAAACGAAAAGACACAGGGTTAAGAATTTCCAAAATCTTATAAGGACCGATGAACCGAGGCTTAAACTTAGGAGAAGAGACCCTCATAGGGACAAAACGGGAGGACAACCACACCAAGTCCCCAACACGAAGACGAGGACCAACACGACGACGGCGATTAGCAAAACGTCGAGTCCTCTCCTGGGACAACTCCAAATTGTCCACCACCTGCCCCCAAATACGATGCAACCTATCCACCATGGTATCCACTCCAGGACAATCCGAAGACTCCACCTGACCAGATGAAAAACGAGGATGGAACCCTGAATTGCAAAAGAAAGGGGAGACCAAAGTGGCAGAACTGGCCCGATTATTAAGGGCAAACTCAGCCAACAGCAAAAAGGAGACCCAGTCATCCTGATCAGCAGACACGAAACACCTCAAATAAGTCTCCAAGGTCTGATTAGTACGTTCCGTCTGGCCATTTGTCTGGGGATGAAATGCAGACGAAAAAGACAAATCAATGCCCATCCTGGCACAAAACGCCCGCCAAAATCTGGACACAAACTGGGATCCCCTGTCGGAAACGATATTCTCCGGAATACCATGTAGCCGAACCACATTCTGAAAAAACAGGGGCACCAACTCAGATGAGGAAGGCAGCTTGGGCAAGGGCACCAAATGAACCATCTTAGAAAAGCGGTCACACACCACCCAAATGACGGACATCTTCTGAGAAACAGGGAGATCAGAAATAAAATCCATAGAGATGTGTGTCCAAGGCCTCTTAGGAACAGGCAAGGGCAACAACAACCCACTAGCCCGAGAACAACAAGGCTTGGCCCGAGCACAAACATCGCAAGACTGCACAAAAGTACGCACGTCCCGAGACAGGGAAGGCCACCAGAAGGACCTAGCCACCAAATCTCTGGTACCAAAAATTCCCGGATGACCTGCCAACGCAGAAGAATGAACCTCCGAGATGACTCTATTGGTCCACTCATCCGGCACAAACAATCTACCAGGCGGACAACGATCAGGCCGATCCGCCTGAAACTCTTGTAAAGCACGTCGCAGGTCTGGGAAGACAGCAGACAATATCACCCCATCCTTAAGTATACCCGTAGGTTTAGAATCACCAGGGGAATCAGGTTCAAAACTCCTAGAAAGGGCATCCGCCTTCACATTCTTAGTACCTGGCAGATACGAAACCACAAAATTAAACCGGGAGAAAAACAACGACCAGCGCGCCTGTCCAGGATTCAGACGTCTGGCCGACTCAAGATAAATCAAATTTTTGTGATCAGTCAAGACCACCACCTGATGTTTAGCACCCTCAAGCCAATGACGCCACTCCTCGAATGCCCACTTCATCGCCAAAAGCTCCCGATTACCGACGTCATAATTTCGCTCGGCGAGCGAAAATTTTCGAGAAAAGAACGCACAAGGTCTCATCACTGAACAATCTGAACTTTTCTGCGACAAAACCGCCCCCGCTCCGATCTCGGAAGCATCAACTTCCACCTGAAAAGGAAGAGAAACATCAGGCTGGCACAACACCGGAGCAGAAGAAAAACGGCGCTTAAGCTCCCGAAAGGCCTCCACAGCAGCAGGAGACCAATCTGCAACATCAGCACCCTTTTTAGTCAAATCAGTCAAAGGCCTGACAACGCTAGAAAAACCAGTTATGAATCGACGATAAAAGTTAGCAAAGCCCAAAAATTTCTGAAGGCCCTTAAGAGAAGTCGGTTGCGTCCAGTCACAAATAGCCCGAACCTTCACAGGATCCATCTCAATAGAAGAGGGGGAAAAAATGTACCCCAAAAAAGAAATCTTCTGAACCCCAAAAACACACTTTGAACCTTTAACAAACAGAGAATTGGTCCGCAAAACCTGAAAAACCCTCCTAACTTGTTGAACATGAGATTCCCAGTCATCCGAAAAAATCAAGATAGCGTCCAAATACACAATCATAAATTTATCCAGATATTCACGGAAAATATTGTGCATAAAAGACTGAAAGACCGAAGGGGCATTTGACAGACCAAAAGGCATCACCAAATACTCAAAATGGCCCTCGGGCGTATTAAATGCGGTTTTCCACTCATCCCCCTGCTTAATTCGCACCAAATTATACGCACCGCGAAGATCAATCTTAGAGAACCACTTCGCCCCCTCAATGCGAGCAAATAAATCTGTCAGCAATGGCAAAGGATACTGATACTTGACTGTGATCTTATTCAAGAGTCTATAATCAATACAAGGTCTCAAAGAACCATCGCTTTTAGCTACGAAAAAGAACCCCGCTCCAAGAGGAGACGAAGAAGGATGAATATGTCCCTTTTCCAAGGACTCCCTAATATACTCTCGCATGGCAGCATGTTCAGGTACAGACAGATTGAATAGACGACCCTTAGGAAATTTACTGCCAGGGATCAAATCTATGGCGCAATCGCAATCTCTGTGAGGAGGAAGAGAATTAAGAGTAGATTCCTCAAAAACCTCACGATAATCAGACAAAAACTCAGGAATTTCAGAGGGAATAGATGAAGCAATGGAGACCAAAGATGTGTCCCCATGATTTCCCTGACATCCCCAGCTTAGTACAGACATTGTTTTCCAGTCAAGGACTGGGTTATGAATTTGCAACCATGGCAATCCCAGCACCAACACATCATGTAGATTATACAGTACAAGGAAGCGAATCACCTCTTGATGGTCTGGAGTCATACGCATAGTCACTTGTGTCCAGTATTGTGGTTTATTACTAGCCAATGGTGTAGAATCAATACCCTTTAAAGGTATAGGAACTTCCAGAGGCTCTAGATCAAACCCACAGCACCTGGCAAAGGACCAATCCATAAGACTCAAAGCGGCGCCAGAATCCACATACGCATCCGCAACAATAGAAGATAACGAACAAATTAGAGTTACAGATAAAATAAACTTGGACTGCAAAGTGCCAATAGCAGAGGATTTATCAACTTTCTTTGTTCGTTTAGAGCATGCTGATATAACATGAGTAGAATTTCCACAATAGAAGCACAAATGATTTTTGCGCCTATAAATCTGTCGTTCGCTTCTGGACAGAAAGCTATCACATTGCATACTCTGTGGTGCCTCTTCAGAAGACACCGCCAACTGGTGCACAGGTTTGCGTTCCCGTAAACGCCGATCAATCTGAATTGCCATTGTCATGGACTCATTCAGACCAGTAGGCGCAGGAAACCCCACCATGACGTCTTTTACAGCATCAGAGAGACCTTCTCTGAAAATTGCCGCCAGAGCGCACTCATTCCACTGAGTAAGCACAGACCATTTTCGAAATTTTTGGCAATATATTTCGGCTTCATCTTGCCCCTGAGAGAGGGCTATTAGGGCTTTCTCAGCCTGAATCTCCAAATTTGGTTCCTCATAAAGCAACCCCAAAGCCAGAAAAAACGCATCCACATTGAGCAACGCAGGATCCCCTGGTGCCAATGAAAATGCCCAATTTTGGGGGTCACCCCGCAGTAAAGAAATAACAATCTTTACTTGCTGGGCAGGATCTCCAGCAGAATGAGATCTCAGCGAAAGAAACAATTTACAATTGTATTTAAAATTTAGAAAACAAGATCGATCTCCAGAAAAAAACTCCGGTATAGGAATTTTAGGTTCAGACCGAGGAGCATGTAACAAAAAATCTTGTATATTCTGAACTTTAGAGGCAAGATTATACAAATTGGTAGCCAGACTCTGGGGATCCATATTTCAACAGATAAAGTCTGAGCCATTCAGGGGTTAAGAGGAGAGGAAAACAGGAGACTGCAATTAGAGCTGGAGAGCAACTTCAGAGGGAAAAAAAAAAAGGTTTCACACAGTTCCTTTTCTCTCCTGCTTCAGCCTATAGATTAAACATTTGGGCTGGCCATACTGTTATGGTTTCCAATGGCAAGGAAACATCAGAAGCATAGAATAAACGGACAAGCTCTCGGGTGATGGAAACTAGAGCTGACCGCGATGCTAAACCTACACACCACACTAGAAGTAGCCAGGGGGCATTCCTGTGTTGTCTCTAGATGCCGCGCGCCAGCCGGAGAACTAACTACCCCTGGTAGAAGAAAACACAGTCCTGGCTTGCCTCCAGAGAATGTCCCCACAGGAGATAGCAGCCCCCCACATATAATAACGGTGAGAGCAGATGAAAAGACACACGTAGTATGAAAGCAGATTTAGCACAGAGAGGCCCGCTAACTAAATAGCAGAAAGATACAACAGAGGACTTCGCGGTCAGCTGCAAAACCCTTCAAAACACCATCCTGAAATTACCTTAACTCATGTGACAACTCATGCCACTGGAGTGGTAATTTCAGCCCAACAAGAGCTTCCAGCTGCAGAGATTCACATAAGTGCAAACTGGACAAAACATACAAAAATAGACTTAAGGACTAAAGTGTCCAACTTAGCTGAGCAGAAAACTGGGAGCAGGAACATGCAACAGAATCACTCTGGATACATTGATGGCCAGCATTAGAATGACTGAGGAGCAAGGTTAAATAGGATACTCCCACATCCTGATAGGAACAGGTGAACTGAGAAGGCAAAGCTTGCAGGACACCAGTACCACAAGAGACCACCGGGGGAGCCCACGAACCGAATCACAACACACCACCCATCTTAAAAAGTTTTCCCCCTCTCATATACTAATGTGCCACAAACAGGAAGTTGATATCACCAACCATTCCCATTTTATTTAGGTGTATCCACATACATGGCCCACCCTGTACTCAAAAAAATTGTTCAAAAATTGTTTGTCGTTCCAAAACAGTTAAATCAAGGGAAAATTAAACCAGAATAGTGAACATATAATCCCTTTAAAAACAGCTTTAATAATGATTTTTAAAAAAAATACCTACCCAGTGAAAAAATTGGTAAATATCATCAATGAATAAATTGACCACACACCTACAAAATACCCTGCAGTACACCTGTCTTGCATCTGCCTTACTGCCCTGGCCTTATATTGATACATTGTTTATGATATTTTTTTCAACTCTGTTCTATCATTCATAACAGTTTCTCCACCTATAATAATAGGGAATTAACAAGGTAGTGAGGTACAGTCCTCGTTGAGTGGGGGCCCAAAATTCGCTCTATTAGGGTGTCAACCTCCACAGTAAGGAAGGTACAAGACAGGTGTACTGCAGGGTATTTTGTATGTGTGTGGTCAATTTATTAATTGATGGCATTTACCATTTTTTTCACTGCGTAGGTGCTTTTAAAAAAATGTCATTATTAAAGCTGCTTTTTGCTTGGTATTATATGATCACTTTTCAAAAGTTTTTTGTCATTATATTGCTCAACCATAGAGTATTACATGTTGTGGGGTACATTTTGGTAGTATATAACCCTCAAAAAAATTGTTCAAAAATTTATTGGTATTAGATTGCTTATCTATAGAGTTTTACATGTTGTGGGGTCTATTTTGGTGGTATATAACCCTCCAGTTAGGCGTTGAAAAATTGTTCTGTATTCACTTACTCATCCATAAAGTATTCCGTGGTCTTGGTAGATTTTTGTGGCATATAAGGCTCCAAAAAAAGCATTGAAAAAATGTTCTGGATTCAATTAATCATCCATAGAATATTGCATGCATTGCTGTTACATTTCATTGGTATATAATACTCCAAAAAAGTATTCAACATTTTTTTCTGTATTCAATTACTCATAGAGTATTACATGGCTTGTGGTACATTTCTGTGGTATATAGAACTTGAAAAAAGAGTTAAAGTGTAACATACTTAGTGGGTTGCAAGGCAACAAAGATGGCAGAATCCTGTGAGACTCCCAAGGGAGCGACAGGAGGAATATCTGAGCCATACAAAGCTGGCACGACAGCAGAAATGGCAGTAGCTTGTGGTCTAGAACAGGATGCTTTCCCAGAACTACCAAAAACTGAACCCAGGCCGCAGCTTTCACAGTTGGGGTTCTTGTGGACTGCAGACAGGAGAGCCAGGAACCAGCAACTAGTGAGTGGACTGCGAGGTCTAGACTGGTCTGAGAAGAGGAGGTGAGCCAGGACCAGGGCTGGAGAAATGCTACAACAGTTGGCATCCCAGGGAGGTCATTATATATGACCTGCAATGGAGAAGGGGGTACATAAAAGAGTTTGGGACCAGTCATCACATCTCATTCAACCAGAGGGCAGTAGAAACGAAACACTTGCCTCGAAGGCTGCAAGAGCTGACTGCTGAAACAAGTGTCACATTCATCAAAATGAAGGGTCAACATTGTTGGTGTGCATTGGGTGTGATCCCAGAAGGAAGGCTACCCTGAGAGATCATGCTGTCCTTGTGGCTTCCCGCCTCCTATGCGGGAGCAGGTGATGGTTTAGGTGACACAGCGAGCTGTCACCCATTTCTACATGTTGGGGGATCCGGCACAACCAGAAGCTGGGTCACTTAAAGCCCAGGCACCTGGGAATCATGCTCCAGGAAGCAGGTGGATGCAGTCCTACCAGTCTCCTGAGGAAGAAGAAGCAGAACGCTGAAGAGGATTACTGTATTACCCTCCTTTATAATTTCCACCTGTTTTTGCACTTTCTGCAAAGCGTTTATGAGTGTAGGAGTACATGAAGTACACAAAATATTTGCACAAAAAAAATTTCTGGATTCAATTAGCTATCCATACAGTTTAACGTGGTCATTGTTACATTACGGTGGTATCAAAAAAATCCCCCAAAAAAGTAGGTTTATATTTTTAAAACTGGTTGGCCTGGTACAGTTCACAAGATATTTTTGTTCCAAAAATTGACTATTGTCATATATAATGTAGAACCTGCTTTGTGTGAACTTTCGTTTATTTGTAATAAAAGCAAAAATTGGCCTGCTGCAGGTGTAGAAATTTGGTTGTTCATATATATTGACTATTACCATCAAGTTTTTTTTTTTTTCTTTAAACAACAAAGATATTTTATGACACAGTTTTCTTTTAATTAACAATATTTTCTGTAAAAGATTTTTCATTCCTTGAAAACTGTACAGTTTTAAAAAAAGGATTAAAATAATGGAGAAAAAAGATGGTTTACTTGTCATATACGTATACTGTAGAACTTGGTTCGTGTGAAATTTCGCTGGTTTGAAATAAAAAAACAAAATTGGCCTGCTACAGGTGTAGAAATTTTGTCCCTTGTTAATCGGTCCCCAGCTGCCACTAATTCTCCCGTCATGGCATCAACACCTTGTACCAGCATGTGTCCTATCCTTACCAACGCAGTTACTGGGATTGTCTACTTAACCCCTTCCTGACGTCGGACGGGATAGTACGTCCGACGTCAGGTCCCCTGCTTTGATGCAGGGCTCCGAGGTGAGCCCGCATCAAAGCCGGGACATGTCAGCTGTTTTGAACAGCTGACATGTGCCCGCAATAGCGGCGGGTGAAATCGCGATTCACCCGCCGCTATTAACTAGTTAAATGCCGCTGTCAAACGCAGACAGCGGCATTTAACTACCGCATCCGGCCGGGCGGCCGGAAATGACGTCATCGCCGACCCCCGTCACATGATCGTGGGTCGGCGATGCTTCAGTATTGTAACCATAGAGGTCCTTGAGACCTCTATGGTTACTGATCGCCGGTAGCTGTGAGCGCCACCCTGTGGTCGGCGCTCACAGCACACCTGATTTTCTGCTGCATAGCAGCGATCTGATGATCGCATTTATGTAGCAGAGGCGATCGTGCTGTGCCTGCTTCTAGCCTCCCATGGAGGCTATTGAAGCATGGCAAAAGTAAAAAAAAAAGTTAAAAAAAATGTGAAAAAAATAAAAAAAAATAAAAGTTTAAATCACCCCCCTTTTGCCCCAATCAAAATAAATCAATAAAAAGAAAATCAAACCTACACATATTTGGTATCGCTGCTTTCAGAATCGCCCGATCAATAAAAAAAAAGCATTAACCTGATCGCTAAACGGCGTAATGAGAAAAAAAATCCGAAACGCCAGAATTACGTTTTTTTGGTCGCTGCGACATTGCATTAAAATGCAATAACGGGTGATCAAAAGAACGTATCTGCACCAAAATGGTATCATTAAAAACTCCAGCTCGGCACGCAAAAAATAAGCCCTCAACCGACCCCAGATCATGAAAAATATAGACGCTACGAGTATCGGAAAATGGCGCAATTTTTTTTTTTTTTTTTTAGCAAAGTTTGGAATTTTTTTTCACCACTTAGGTAAAAAATAACCTAGTCATGTTAGGTGTCTATGAACTCGTAGTGACCTGGAGAATCATAATGGCAGGTAAGTTTTAGCATTTAGTGAATCTAGCAAAAAAGCCAAGCAAAAAACAAGTGTGGGATTGTACTTTTTTTGCAATTTCAACGCACTTGGAATTTTTTTCCCGTTTTCTAGTACACGACATGGTAAAACCAATGATGTCGTTCAAAAGTACAACTCGTACCGCAAAAAACAAGCCCTCACATGGCCAAATTGACGGAAAAATAAAAAAGTTATGGCTCTGGGAAGGAGGGGAGTGAAAAACGAATACGGAAAAACGGAAAATCCCACTGTCATGAAGGGGTTAATGACTGACACGTGTACAAGCACCTGTGATCAGAATGCTATATTTCCCTGACGGTGCACTGGGTGAACATTGTGGAAACCGGGGGCTGAGACCTACCCTGGCACCACACATGTCCTACCGACACCGAGGATTCCTGGCTCTCATTCTGTAATGGTTTCCTCCACTTCCTTCACCAGTTCCTGTACCCCCTCCTGCTCATCCTCCATCTTCGATGTGCTATCTCAGAGACCGTTGTCCATATCAGTCAGAAGCAGAAAGTTCTGCAGCACTGTCTCAGCGAAGAGGCAACATGCCTGTAGCTAATTTGTCTAGGAGACAAACCACACACTGTGGCAGAGTTATTGATAGGAATAACTGACCAGACAGATCTGTGGCTCTTGCCACTGAACCTCCAACCAGGCATGGTCGTGTGTGATAATGGACATAGTCTGGTGGTGGCTGTGAAGATTGGCAAGCCCACACACTTGCCATGCTAGGCCCACATGCACAACTTGGTAGTTCAGCAATTTCTGAAAACCTTCCCAGATTTGCCAGAGCTTTTAGTCAACGTATGCCATGTCAGCGTTATTTATGCAAGTCAACTACAGCAGCCACCGCTTTGGCAATGCAGCAGCGCATGCAAGTGACAGCTCACTGACTGGTGTGCGACATGACCACGCGCTGCAACTCCACACAGCATATGCTGGTAGGGCTTTACGAGCAGCAGAGGCCAGTTGTTAAATACCAGCTCCAGCACGCCCGTCAGTATTCTGGTCAGCCTCCACACATAATAACTCAAGAGTGAGCATGGATATCTGACATTTGTGTGGTTCTCCAAGACTCCACAAAGATGGTGAGTGGCAATGGTGCCATCATCAGTCCAACAATCCCACTTCTGTGCCTACTAAAACAATCGCTGCTGACAATGAAACATGAAGCTTTGCATACAGACCAGGTGAAGACAGAGGAAGACATCAGGTGGAGCCCAGCCTCATCTCATGTGATCAGCACAGATTGGGTAACAATGAGGAAGTGGAGGCTCAGAAAGAAGAGGAGCTGGCAAAAGAGACTAGTACCCACAAACGTTTTGTCCCGTCTCTCCTACCTGGATGGGCTGAGAAGGGGAATCAAGAGGAAGAGATGGAGAGTAGTCATCATGGTGGAGACAGGGAAGTGTTGGCTGTAGGGACCTTGGCACATATGGCAGACTTTATGCACCGCTGCCTTTCCCATGACCCTTGTGTTACATTCACCTTGGCTAAGAAAAAGTACTGGCTGTTTACCCTGCTAAATCCAAGCTACAAGGAGAACTTTGCATCTTTTCTTCCTGAGGGGTAGAGGTCTTCTAAAATAGTGCTATACTAGTAGGCCATTGTCAAAAATATGTTGAAAAAATTCCCATCAGACAATGCTAGTAACATGGGGCAAGCTTCTTTATCCAAACAAGGGAAACCTTGCCCTAACTTGTCGAAAACCTGGGCCAATTTCATGACACCCTCTGAAAGTCCATTCCTTGAAGATCGGGTATTTTTAACAAGGAGGGAAAAGTTTTTAAAGATGGTCAAGAAATACCTGGCTGACCAAACCAGCATACTCGCTAATTCCTCTGTGACCTTCATTCAGCTTTTGGGTCTCAAAGCTGGATACCCGGTATGAGCTGTCCCTCGGTGCCTCGGAGGTGTTGTGCTGCCTTGCCACAAGCATTTTGTCTGAGTGGGTACTTAGTACCACTGGGAGGGGGTGATAACAGACAGGTGCTTTTGCCTGTCAACAAAGTGCTGACAGGCTCACTCTGATGACAGTGAACAAAGCGTGGATTAGACCTAACTTTTCCACACCACCTGATGACAGCAGCATGTAAAGAGTTTTTAATGTTAATATTTGAATGAGACCCGAAAGTTGTTACCTTCTGGAGTCTACGTATGACTGGTTGACCTTAACTTTTTCCTGGTATCACAGTATGATTCTCCAACTGTAATCCCCACATTTCCAATTTCTTTTGTAAACAAAATCATTTTTGGTTTACTTAAATTAGATTTTTATACAGGTAAAAATGTTTCTTAACATGATTTTTCCTGTAAACTCTAATTTCTTGTCAATTTTGAATGTTTAATTGTCAGTTCTTAAAGTGGAGTAAGAGTGTGACACCATTGTTCTCAGCAGCGAACTCTCTGGGAGTATGAGATGCTTTGAGGGTCTTCACCATGCTGTTCTCCTTCCATTCAGCACTTTTTCTATCCATTTCAACATTTTCACTGCCCCCAGACCTCCTTGAAGGGTGTATCTGAAAAATGTTAGGATTGACTCCCATTATATTTGTTACTCAAAATGAGCACCCGAGCATTAGAAATTGCTCAGTTCGAGTAAGGGTACCGTCACACATTGAAATTTCCATCGCTACGACGTTACGATTCATGACGTTCTAGCGATATCGTTACGATATCGCTGTGTCTGACACGCAGCAGCGATCAGGGATCCTGCTGAGAATCGTACGTCGTAGCAGATCGTTTGGAACTTTCTTTCGTCGCTTGATCACCCGCTGACATCGCTGGATCGTTGTGTGTGACAGCGATCCAGCGATGTCTTCGCTTGTAACCAGGGTAAACATCAGGTAACTAAGCGCAGGGCCGCGCTTAGTAACCCGATGTTTACCCTGGTTACAAGCGTAAACGTAAAAAAACAAACCGTACATACTCACCCGTCGGTGTCCTTCAGGTCCCTTGCCGTCTGCTTCCTGCTCTGAGTGCCGGCCGGAAAGTGAGAGCAGATCACAGCGGTGCTGCGCTCTGCTCTCACTGTACTGTACTGGTGAGTATGTACTGTTTGTTTTTTTACGTTTACGCTGGTAACCAGGGTAAACATCGGGTTACTAAGCGCGGCCCTGCGCTTAGTTACCCGATGTTTACCCTGGTTACCCGGGGACTTCGGCATCGCTCCAGCGCCGTGATTGCAACGTGTGACCGCAGTCTACGACGCTGGAGCGATGATTATACGACGCTGCGACGTCACGAATCGTGCCGTCGCAGCGATGAAAATTTCAATGTGTGACGGTACCCTTAGGAGTAACTGAGCATTTTAGTGCTCACTCATTTCAATTAGACAACATTAGCAAGTCTTCAATTGACTTGCTTTATCTATCTTCCGTATTTCTACTGCTATCAGAGTTTTTATCTTACATATTGATTTCACCTCCACCCCCCTCTCAGCTTTTGGCTGACCTGCTGTTCTGAGTTAGTAATGCAATAACACCAGCCCCAAGCATCTGTATTCTCCAGAGCAGTTCTTATCACTGCTTGCATGAGCCATGTGCTCCTTCAAAGATACCATTATCAGTAGAAGCAAATATAGTGATTAGAGATGAGCCACCTCCCTAGTGTTCGGGTTCGGTTCGACAAACACCATTGAACCCCATTGAAACCTATGGCAGGCAAACACAAACACATACAAACATATGGAAAACACATAGAAAACACCGTAAAAGGTGTCCAAAAGCTGACAAACTGCTCAGAAGACACAACAAACACATGGAAAAGTCACAACTACATATAGTCATGTGAAAAGAAAATAGGTGGAGGAGTAAAAGGAGGAGGAAACACAGATATAGGCATGTCATGCCGTTCTAAAATCAAGAAAGGCTGGAGTAAAAATCTAAACTCACTCTACCAACACCCAGGCGTCTTGACAAAAAAAATAAAAAAAGAAATATCTTTAGGTAGAATGGCAGCGGGTCCATTCAGAACACTTTCCTTAGAAGACGTAGTGGTACCCCCATTGGGAGTTGTGCCAAAAAATGAACCCAATACGTTCAGACTAATCCACCATTTGTCATATCCAAGGGGCAGGTCAGTAAACGACAAAATCGACGCGGAACCAAGTACAGTACTATGTACTGTACCTCCTTTGACGAGGCAATCAGGTGGGTCAAGAAGTTGGTAAGGGGCAACCTAATGACCAAAACAGACATTGAGGGGGTGTTCCAGTTACTACCTGTGCCTCCGAATAGTGTCCTCCCTTTGGGCTGCTTCTGTGAAGGAGCATACTACATAGATCGCTGTTTGCCCATGGGGTGCTCCATATCCTGCTCACTATTTGAGGCATTTAGTTGCTTCCTCGAATGTGTCGTCATGGACGCTTGTAAGGCGACACATATTATCCATTACCTCGACGACTTCTTATGCCTGGGCCCAAAAGATTCGCCACAGTGTGAAAACACGCAGTAGTCCACCTGTGAAAAGGAGAGAGCTGGAGGGAGAGTGGACACCCCAGAGCCGAGGGGTTAGATTGAAAAAGAAAGAAGGCGGTGTAGCTTGCTTCATGGGTGGGGTACTCTTCTGAGTAACACCAAATTCTACTAGGCCCAAAAGGATTTCCTGGGCCAGATGCTGTTAAAAAATAGTACTTAGGTAAACAGGTGGTGTAGTGTTATGACCCCAATGGCAGAGGGTCTCAGAAATAATTACTAAGTCTGCAAACACAAAAAACCAGCTCATAGGGCAGTGGTAACTGAGCTGACCATATATCTAATCCTAGCACCACAAATAGCAGCAGCCGGGGAACGTGCCTACGTTGGTTCTAGACGTCTCGCGCCAGCCGGAGAACTAACTAACCCTAGAAGGGAAAAGAAAGACCTTTCTTGCCTCCAGAGAAAAGACCCCAAAAGTTGGATACAAGCCCCCAACAAATAATAACGGTGAGGTAAGAGGAAAAGACAAACGTAAGAATGAGCTAGGTATTTAGCAAAGAGAGGCCCACTAGCTAATAGCAGAATATAGTAAGATGACTTATATGGTCAGCAAAAACCCTATCAAAATATCCACGCTGGATATTCAAGAACCCCCGAACCGTCTAACGGCCCGGGGGGAGAACACCAGCCCCCTAGAGCTTCCAGCAAGGTCAGGAATCACATTTAGTACAAGCTGGACAAAAATGAGAGCAAGCAAATAACCAAAAAAACAAAGAAGCAAGACTTAGCTTAATTTTGCATGAACCAGGACCAGCAGACAGGAGCAAACAGAAAGGATCTGATTACAACGATGCCAGGCACTGGACTAAGGATCCAGGAAGCTTATATAGCAACACCCCTGGACTAACGACCCAGGTGGGTGCCAAACTGAGGAAAGACAATCCCAGAGTCATATCACTAGTAACCACAAGAGGGAGCCAAAAAGTCTAATTCACAACAGTACCCCTCCCTTAAGGAGGGGTCACCGAACCCTCACCAAGACCACCAGGGCGATCAGGATGAGCAGCGTGAAAGGCATGAACTAAATCGGCCGCATGCACATCAGAGGCAACCACCCAGGAATTATCCTCCTGACCATAGCCCTTCCACTTGACCAGATACTGAAGCCTCCGTCTGGAGAGACGAGAATCCAAGATCTTCTCCACCACGTACTCCAACTCGCCCTCAACTAACACCGGAGCAGGAGGCTCAACAGAAGGAACCACAGGTACAACGTACCGCCGCAACAAAGACCTATGGAACACGTTGTGAATGGCAAACGACACCGGAAGATCCAAGCGAAAGGACACAGGATTAAGGATTTCCAATATCTTGTAAGGACCGATGAAGCGAGGCTTAAATTTAGGAGAGGAGACCTTCATCGGAACAAATCGAGAAGACAGCCATACCAAATCCCCAACACGAAGTCGGAGACCCACACCGCGGCGGCGGTTGGCAAAACGCTGAGCCTTCTCCTGTGACAACTTTAAGTTGTCCACCACATGATTCCAGATCTGCTGCAACCTATCCACCACAGAATCTACCCCAGGACAGTCAGAAGGCTCCACATGTCCCGAGGAAAAACGAGGGTGGAAACCAGAGTTGCAGAAAAATGGCGAAACCAAAGTAGCGGAACTAGCCCGATTATTAAGGGCAAACTCAGCCAAAGGCAAGAAGGTCACCCAATCATCCTGATCTGCCGAAACAAAACACCTCAAATAAGCCTCCAGAGTCTGATTAGTTCGCTCCGTTTGTCCATT
This sequence comes from Ranitomeya variabilis, assembly GCF_051348905.1. Classification (NCBI taxonomy): domain Eukaryota; kingdom Metazoa; phylum Chordata; class Amphibia; order Anura; family Dendrobatidae; genus Ranitomeya; species Ranitomeya variabilis. Next base: position 370,764,411 of record NC_135232.1, read on the forward strand.
AGTCTGAGGATGAAAGGCAGACGAAAACGACAAATCAATGCCCATCCTAGCACAAAAGGATCGCCAGAACCTGGAAACAAACTGGGATCCTCTGTCAGACACAATATTCTCAGGAATGCCGTGTAAACGAACCACATTCTGAAAGAACACAGGAACCAGATCGGAAGAGGAAGGCAGCTTAGGCAAAGGCACCAAATGGACCATTTTAGAAAAGCGATCACATACCACCCAGATGACAGACATGCCCTGAGACACCGGGAGATCTGAAATGAAATCCATGGAAATGTGTGTCCAAGGCCTCTTCGGGACAGGCAAGGGCAAGAGCAACCCGCTGGCACGAGAACAGCAAGGCTTAGCTTGAGCACAAGTCCCACAGGACTGCACAAATGACCGCACATCCCGTGACAAGGAAGGCCACCAAAAGGACCTAGCCACCAGATCTCTGGTGCCAAAAATACCCGGATGCCCTGCCAACACCGAGGAATGAACCTCGGAAATGACTCTGCTAGTCCACTTATCAGGAACAAACAGTCTGTCAGGTGGACAATAGTCAGGTCTACCAGCCTGAAATCTCTGCAACACACGTCGCAAATCAGGAGAAATGGCTGACAAGATAACTCCCTCTTTAAGAATACCAACTGGTTCTGCGACTCTAGGAGAGTCAGGCACAAAGCTCCTTGAAAGAGCATCAGCCTTCACATTCTTTGAACCTGGTAAATACGAGACCACAAAGTCAAAACGGGAGAAAAACAATGACCAGCGGGCCTGTCTAGGATTCAGGCGTTTAGCAGACTCGAGATACATCAAATTTTTGTGATCAGTCAAGACCACCACACGATGCTTAGCACCCTCGAGCCAATGACGCCACTCCTCAAATGCCCACTTCATGGCCAGCAACTCCCGATTGCCAACATCATAATTCCGCTCAGCAGGCGAAAACTTCCTAGAGAAGAAAGCACATGGTCTCATTACCGAGCAACCAGGGCCTCTCTGCGACAAAACGGCCCCTGCCCCACTCTCAGAAGCGCCCACTTCGACCTGAAAGGGAAGTGAGACATCAGGCTGGCACAAAACAGGCGCCGAAGTAAACCGGCGCTTCAACTCTTGGAACACCTCCACGGCTGCAGGAGCCCAGTTAGCAACATCAGAACCTTTCTTGGTCATATCCGTCAAAGGTTTAACAACGCTAGAAAAATTAGCGATAAAACGACGGTAGAAGTTAGCAAAACCCAAGAACTTCTGAAGACTCTTAACTGACGTGGGTTGAGTCCAATCATGAATAGCTCGGACCTTGACTGGGTCCATCTCCACAGCAGAAGGGGAAAAAATAAACCCCAAAAAGGGAACCTTCTGTACTCCAAAGAGACACTTTGAGCCCTTAACAAACAAAGCATTCTCACGCAAAACCTGAAACACCATCCTGACCTGCTCCACATGTGAGTCCCAATCTTCAGAGAAAACCAGAATATCATCCAGATAAACAATCATAAATTTATCCAGATACTTCCGGAAAATATCATGCATAAAGGACTGAAACACTGAGGGAGCATTAGAGAGCCCAAAAGGCATCACCAAGTACTCAAAATGACCTTCGGGCGTATTAAATGCAGTCTTCCATTCATCTCCTTGCTTAATGTGCACAAGGTTGTACGCACCACGAAGATCTATCTTGGTGAACCACTTGGCACCTTTAATCCGGGCAAACAAGTCCGACAACAGAGGCAAAGGATACTGAAATTTAACAGTGATTTTATTCAGAAGCCGATAGTCAATACAAGGTCTCAAAGATCTGTCCTTCTTGGCCACAAAAAAGAATCCCGCACCAAGAGGGGAAGAGGATGGACGGATATGCCCCTTCTCCAGAGACTCCTTGATATACGAATGCATTGCGGCATGCTCAGGTACAGACAGATTAAATAGTCTTCCCTTAGGAAATTTACTACCTGGAATCAAATCTATGGCGCAGTCACAGTCCCTATGAGGAGGCAGAGCACTGGACCTGGACTCGCTGAATACATCCTGATAATCAGACAAATACTCAGGAACTTCCGAAGGAGTAGAGGAAGCAATAGACACCGGCGGAGAATCAGCATGAATTCCCTGACAGCCCCAACTTGACACAGACATTGCCTTCCAATCCAAGACTGGATTGTGGGTCTGTAGCCATGGCAGACCCAAAACGACCAAATCATGCATTTTATGCAGAACAAGAAAACGAATCACCTCCCGATGTTCAGGAGTCATGCACATGGTTACCTGCGGCCAAAACTGCAGTTTATTTTCCGCCAATGGCGTAGCATCAATACCTCTAAGAGGAATAGGATTTACCAACGGTTCAAGAACAAAACCACAATGCTTGGCAAATGACAGATCCATAAGACTCAGGGCAGCGCCTGAATCCACAAACGCCATAACAGGGTAAGAAGACAATGAGCAAATTAAAGTCACAGACAAAATAAATTTAGGTTGCAAATTACCAATGGCGACAGGACTAACAACCCTTGTTAGGCGTTTAGAGCATGCTGATATAACATGTGTAGAATCACCACAGTAAAAACACAACCCATTCTGACGTCTATGATTTTTCCGCTCATTTCTAGTCTGAATACTATCACATTGCATTAAATCAGGTGTTTGTTCAGACAACACCACCAGAGGATTAGCGGTTTTGCGCTCCCGCACACGCCGGTCAATTTGAATAGCCAGCGCCATGGAATCGTTCAGACTTGTAGGAATGGGGAAACCCACCATCACATTCTTAATGGCTTCAGAAAGGCCATTTCTGAAATTTGCGGCCAGAGCACACTCATTCCACTGAGTAAGCACGGACCATTTCCGAAATTTTTGGCAATACACTTCAGCTTCATCCTGGCCCTGAGAAATAGCCAGCAAGGCTTTTTCTGCCTGAATTTCAAGATTGGGTTCCTCGTAAAGCAATCCGAGCGCCAGAAAAAACGCATCAATATTTGCCAATGCCGGATCTCCTGGCGCTAGCGAGAAAGCCCAATCCTGAGGGTCGCCCCGTAAAAAAGAGATAACAATTTTAACTTGCTGAGCTGAATCTCCTGATGAACGGGGTCTCAGAGATAGAAACAATTTACAATTATTCCTGAAATTCCTAAACTTAAATCGGTCTCCAGAAAACAGTTCAGGAATAGGTATTTTAGGTTCAGACATTGGACTACTGGTAACAAAATCTTGTATGCCCTGCACACGAGCAGCAAGCTGGTCTACACTTGTAATCAAGGTCTGGACATTCATGTCTGCAGCAAGCACAAGCCACTCAGAGGTAAAGGGGAGGAAGAGAGGACAAAAAAAAAAAAAAACTCAGAATTTCCTTTCTTATTATCCCACTTCTGCAATACATTAAACATTCAATGTTGGCCTGGCATACTGTTATGACACCAATGGCAGAGGGTCTCAGAAATAATTACTAAGTCTGCAAACACAAAAAACCAGCTCATAGGGCAGTGGTAACTGAGCTGACCATATATCTAATCCTAGCACCACAAATAGCAGCAGCCGGGGAACGTGCCTACGTTGGTTCTAGACGTCTCGCGCCAGCCGGAGAACTAACTAACCCTAGAAGGGAAAAGAAAGACCTTTCTTGCCTCCAGAGAAAAGACCCCAAAAGTTGGATACAAGCCCCCAACAAATAATAACGGTGAGGTAAGAGGAAAAGACAAACGTAAGAATGAGCTAGGTATTTAGCAAAGAGAGGCCCACTAGCTAATAGCAGAATATAGTAAGATGACTTATATGGTCAGCAAAAACCCTATCAAAATATCCACGCTGGATATTCAAGAACCCCCGAACCGTCTAACGGCCCGGGGGGAGAACACCAGCCCCCTAGAGCTTCCAGCAAGGTCAGGAATCACATTTAGTACAAGCTGGACAAAAATGAGAGCAAGCAAATAACCACAAAAACAAAGAAGCAAGACTTAGCTTAATTTTGCACGAACCAGGACCAGCAGACAGGAGCAAACAGAAGGGATCTGATTACAACGATGCCAGGCACTGGACTAAGGATCCAGGAAGCTTATATAGCAACACCCCTGGACTAACGACCCAGGTGGGTGCCAAACTGAGGAAAGACAATCCCAGAGTAATATCACTAGTAACCACAAGAGGGAGCCAAAAAGTCTAATTCACAACAGTGTAGCTTGCTTCATGGGTGGGGTACTGTGCTGAGTAGCACGAAATGCTATTAGGTACAAAACGATTTCCTGGGCTAGATGCAGTTAAAAATTAGTAATAAGATCAACAGGCGGTGTAGCTTGCTTCATGGGTGGGGTACGCTGCTGAGTAGCACTAAATTCTACTAGGCCCAAAAGGATTTCCTGGGCCAGATGCCGTTAAAAAATAGTACTTAGGTAAACAGGCGGTGTAGCTAGCTTCATGGGTGGGGTACGCTGCTGAGTAGCACCAAATTCTACTAGGCCCAAAAGGATTTCCTGGGCTAGATGCCGTTACAAAATAGTAGTTAGGTAAACAGGCGGTGTAGCTAGCTTCATGGGTGGGGTACGCTGCTGAGTAGCACTAAATTCTACTAGGCCCAAAAGGATTTCCTGGGCTAGATGCCGTTACAAAATAGTAGTTAGGTAAACAGGCGGTGTAACTTGCTTCATGGGTGGGGTACGCTGCTTAGTAGCACTAAATTCTACTAGGCCCAAAAGGATTTCCTGGGCTAGATGCCGTTACAAAATAGTAGTTAGGTAAACAGGCGGTGTAGCTAGCTTCATGGGTGGGGTACGCTGCTGAGTAGCACCAAATTCTACTAGGCCCAAAAGGATTTCCTGGGCTAGATGCCGTTACAAAATAGTAGTTAGGTAAACAAGCAGTGTGGCTTGCTTCATGGGTGGGGTACGCTGCTGAGTAGCACTAAATTCTACTCGGCCCAAAAGGATTTCCTGGGCCAGATGACATTAAAAATTGTACTTAGGTAAACAGACGGTGGTTGACCCGGCCCACTAGGCTGCATTGTAGCACAGTGAGCTTCCCACTGCAACTTATGCCTCATATCCATGTGACGGTTCATGCATGAAGTACTCAAGCTAGTGATTTTTTTGGCCTTTACTGAGATTTTGTTGACAAATCTTACAGACAACATGAGTTGGGTCATCCTTTGCGATGTCAAAAAATGCCCAGGCTATGCATGGCTTAGAGCCCGTGCGACCTGAAGAGCCACCACGACTTCTGGTCTGAGGCACAACTGGGGTTGAGGATGCAGTTGTTGACGTGCTTCCAGTACTCTGTCTCTGTCCAGGAAGACGCACCATTACATCGTCGTCAGACTCGTCACTTGCATCCTCCTCCACCTCCTCTGCTGACCTCATGGACTTGCGGACTGGGGTTGACAGTAAGTGGGGTCTACAACCTCATCATCATCATCCTGTGTGTTCTCACACCCGTCATCCTCAGAGCCAACCTCTTCCTGCCCCGACCAAAAAGTCAAGTTTTCGTTCCAATCAGGTATCGCAGTCTCATGATCATCTTCCTCATTGTCTCCACCAACAGGAGTTACAGTTTTGGAACGAGGGTCTACATTATGCTCAGAACCTTCTTCATCTGGGCCTGGATCCGACTCCCAAAGATTCTGGGCATCAGTGCAGATCATTTCCTCATCTGAATTCACAGAAGCTCTGGAGCAGACCTCTGATTCCCAGGCTATAGTATGCGTAAACAGCTCTACAGACTCAACCATGTGTGCTACCCCATGCTCAGACAGGCAGCTGGAGACTTGGGAGCTGTGAGGAAGCAAGTGCAATTGGGGTGACAACTCTGAGGACTGGAGTAGTTGTGATGTTGAAGTTGACATGGAGGAGAGCCCACTTGAACGAGCACTTGATATCCATTCAAGCACCTGCTGTTTTTGTGCCTCATCTGGAATTATTGGCGATGCTTGTAGCGATGGTCGTAAGAAAGGGATCATATCAGATTGTCCACGAAAAGAAGTAGACATTTTACTTTGGCTGGAAGGTGGTCTTTCTTCTGCAGATGTTACTGTTGCTTTACCACCTACCCCACGGACACAACCTTTTTTTCCCTTTCCAACACGCCTATTCCCCTTTCCACCAGCAGCAGGCCTTTTGCCACTAATTTTAGTGCTTAACTAATTGGCAACTCTGTATCTGTAGTTGTTGGCACAACAACCGATGGTTGAAAACCAAGCAGAACTGAGTGGCCAAACTGTGGTACTAGGCCCCAAACTATTAACTGGATTAGATGCAGTGAAAATTGAGATACACAGGCGGTGTAGCTAGCTTCACAGGCGGGCTACTCAGATGACTATCAGACAATGCTACTAGCCAAAAAGGATTGGCTGAGCTAGATTATACCAAATGCTGTGACTAACACTTGCACAGCACTGGCTCTGACCTGCCTGGCAAACAGTGCTATGAACTGCTGTAACCTACCCTGAAAAGGGCTGATATTACAACTAGTCCCGACTCCTCCCGACTCCCTAAACCTATCTCTCTGACAATTCGCTCAAAAAAAACACTCTTAGTCTGTATAGCGCCCACAGCAACAGCAGTGCCATCTAACACTAAGCTGCAGCAGTGAGGAAATGGTGGCGATGGGGCAAATGGCTGGTTCTTACAGGGCAAGGACATGTGACATACACAGCCAATGACACATGCCCTTGCTTGTGTGCATCACATGCACATTGCTGTGTGTGTGCACTGCTGATAGGCTGAGAGACTGCACCACACCTCTGTAAATGCGGGAAAGAAAAAAAAATAGAGATCGGTGTTATTTCAGCACAGATCTATCTCTTGCCCCCCCCCCGCCCACTATACACTGAAACAGTCCATTAACAATGATAAACAGTTTTTTAAGAATTTTAAGCAAATTGTTCGGGTTCGTCGAATGACTCAAACACCGACCAAAACAGCTCGAATTTGAAATTGGCGAACAGTTCGACTCGAACACCGCTCATCTCTAATAGTGATGTCAATGTGGAACAAACACTTACAAACTTTTTGATTGTGTCACAGAAATAGTTGGATAAAGGTGCTAAACTAGAACCGTCACTCAAGGGGTAGTGCCCACTCCCAGCAACAAGGAAGTGAAAGAGACTGAATAGATGTGTGCTGCTCAAGAGTCAAGACACAACTCGAGAATAATCCTTTGAAGTTGCATATCTTACATCTAAATAAAACTAGCAAAATCTACAAAAATAAGTATGGAAAAATTAAAAGTAAATGATTTTTACGTTAACATTTTTTTTTTTTAAAGCAATAAAATGCAGATATCCATTTTACTTCTTGAAGGACAAATACAGTAATGAGAACAACTGATTTTTCCACTTTCTATATAAAATTAGTATACACAAAATAAAATATATTGTGAATTAATATGAACAAGTTCACTGTATAAAGCATAAGATTTATTGTTAACACTGTCAGATTTAAAATGTATGGAATTTTTGCTACTAAAAATATTTTCTGACAAATTAAACTTCATTTTGGCTCCTGTCTGCAGATTTGTTTGTCTGCAACTTGTCAACCCTTAGTCAAAACTAGCAACTAAACTAAATTATTTAAATCTGCTAATCTCCCTAAAAGGCTGACTATGTGCTGCAATAAACTGTCAACCAATGCAAAAATATGTGAGCTGAAGAGAAACAGTACATAGGGGATTTGCTTCATTTGCTTGTGAGGTTTATTGTATAGTAAATAGAAGTAGGCCCCAGAAGGAGATGCTGCTTTTTAGCTGTAATAGTTTTAAAATTCCATCATCTCATGCATAGATATTAAACATATAAGTCTGTATTGCATAACAAATTCCACACTTCTATTTTCTACCTTAGTGTATATTTGCATTTAAAATCTAGACGGATTACATCCTGCAATAAGCAATAAATACAACAGGGTGAGACTGTCAGTCCGATATTACTGGCAAATATTATGGAACGGTTTTGTTTGTCATTTTACCCTCTGGCAAACAGACACTATGAGGTTGTTTGCACAGTGCACATTAAAATCCACACAAGGTCCTCAACATTAGGAAATTACAAAAGATTTAAAGGGATGCTACTGGTAAGGACAAAATTATAGTACACAAATCCTTTTAGAAGACATGAAAATTGCAGCTTTGTGGTGCAGGTTCGCGTAATAACTTTTTGGGCAAAGGCATAATTTTGAATTTCATGCAAAACTATGCCAAATTTCTACCAGTGCCTCCAACTATCACAAATTGATCTTCTCATGTGTGCCAAATGGATCATTGCTCCAGGGCCAGAAAAACTTACCACAAATTTGCAGCACAGTTTTCGTGTGGATTTTACGTCTTTTCAAATATGAAAAACTGAAAGAGAAATTCAAAAGCTGTAATACAAATTGACGTGTTGTGATTTTAAAGACCACAAGGCAGGTAAATTTTCATATGGAAAAATTCTACAACATGAAGATAAGTTCACATCTTATTAACATTGTGATCAGCTGTGGACATTCAGAGAGCAAATCCGTAAGGAAAATTTGCTGCAATTCAATATCATGTAGACACACCACAATAAAATACATAGTAAATAGCCAGATGGGGTCTAACTTGGCTGTGTGTAGCTCAGCAACTCTGTCATGGCATTTATGTATGTAATCCTTCAGTCAGAGGGGAAAAACGGCACAAACGTGCTGTTAGTATAGGGCAGCCTATGCAAAAACAATTACACTCCTTTCAAAGGAATGAAGTATAACTTTAATCTCTAAGGCCCTAATGCAAAATCTGTGTAATTTTTAGTAACCCACCTCTTCAGTGGAGCAGAAGAATTTTTAGCTCCCTTTAAGCTTCAAGGTCTGGTTGTGGGTATAGCCTCTGCAATTCTTATAGCTGCATCTATCAAAACATCAGTTACTTTTTTGCTCATCCATCAAAAAGATTTGCGTTTCATCAGTGTTTTCTATCAGAGTTTCATGAGCATTTGATCAGATTGTCAGTTTTTACCATCAGAGTTTAGTCAGAGTTTCATCAGTATTTCTCAGATTCAAAAAATATAGTAAAAAAATATATTCCAGCTTCATAAAAATCCAAGGTTTATTAGAACATTTTTAAAAGTTGATTATAAATAGAAAGTCTGCATGACGACCTACAAAGCAATGTGTTTCAAACTCTCACAGGCGTCCTTTTTCAAAGCACACTTTTTTTACTATATTGACTGCATGTGGGACCACACGAGTTCCATGCTTCAGCATGCCAAGTGGCAATATAGGTGAGCTGGTTTAAAATTCCTCTTTTTTCATATCAAAAAATTCTGAAGGCTTCTTAACCTTCTCAAATCAGTGTGTGAAAAATGGATAACACACAGATGGCATCCAAGTCATTGTTCTCAGCATCACATTGTCCCATCCTTATGAAAGAACCAAAAGAGTCCCCACCACTTAAACACCTGCAGTACTGCCATCCGTATCCCTACCTGAAGCCTTCGGGTGCTCATCCAGAGCCACAACAGTCCTCCAATATCAAATAAAGACAAACGAATGGCACTCACCAGGCTAATTTTTCAGACTTTATTGCGGAATCTTCTGTAGGAGAATGGGAACAGGGGTGCGTGACGATCGTTTTGACCAATGCGAAAGTGCGCTTTAACAGATCACATTGTCCCATGTAAACAGGTGATGTGTTGTTGAAAACGATTTCATTGTATGCACACACAACGATGTATAAGTCATCGAAAGTGCTCTCTGTCTACTATAACAGGCTATTAAACAACCGCCAATCAACTTCCAATCAACTACGGATGTCAAACTCAAATACGCAATGGGCCAAAATTAAAAGCTTGGACAAAGTTGTGGGCCAACCTTGATATTCATTTAGAAAATGTCTACAATTGAAGAAGTTTTTCTTTATCATCACATATAATGATTAAGGAGGTTCACACACACAGGTTCACAGGAGCAGGTATATGGCCAGGGAGTCACCAGAGGTCAGGAGCTGGATGCAAGGCAGAATACTGTAGCACAGACTGAAGGCTGGGGTGGAGTTTTATAGCAGGAAGACACAGTGCACATGAGACCAAAGACGCCATCTTGGAAAAGGGCAGTAATGCACAAAAAGGTAATAAAAAATGTTCAGAGTCCTGACATTACTCCCTCCTTAGAAGCGGCCTCAGGACGATCCTGGACCTGGTTTCTCAGGGAATCTCTGATGAAAATGAGAAATCTTCTGTTGGGCATTGATGTTTTCCACAGGTTCCCAAGAGTCTTCCTCAGGGGGATATCCCTGCCATCTTATCAGATATTGGAGCCGATTCCTGCGAATCCTGGAATCAACAATTTCCTCCATCACAAATTGTTCTTGCCCATCAATCACCACAGGCTGCGGATGTGGCACAACACGTCCCTGGAAGGTATTAGAAGATACAGGCTTTAGTAAAGATACATGAAAAACTGGGTGTACCTTCATAGTCCTAGGCAGCTTCAGCCGGCAGGCCACAGAGCTCACAATACCGTTGATCTTGAAAGGGCCAATGAATTTCTGTCCAAGTTTTTGTGAAGAAACGTTTAACTTCAGATTCTTAGTTGCTAACCAGATGGAATCTCCTACCTTGAACATGGGTGCAGGTTTGCGGAATCTATCAGCCAATCTCTTATAACGTTCTTGAGCTGTGGTCAGGGATTCCTTCAGAACCTCCAGATTTTGCCTCATCGCAGTCAGCCTTTCCTCGACTGCCGGAATCAGAGAATTAATTGGAGACCTAGGTAAGATACACGGATGATAACCCAGATTGGCAAAGAAAGGTGTAAATTTAGTGGAGGCACTCTGAGAATTGTTATATGAAAATTCGGTTAATGGTAGCAACTCCAACCAATCATCCTGGAGATGGCTGACATAGCATCTTAGATACTGTTCCAGCATCTGGTTGGTACGCTCAGTCTGACCATTTGTCTGGGGATGATAAGCGGAAGAGAGACAGACACTAATATTGAGTGCAGAGCAAAACCCCTTCAAGAATCTTGAAGTGAACTGCACTCCACGGTCAGAGATGATCTCATCCAGAACCCCATGCAACCGAAAGACATTCTGTATAACCAAATTCACCGTATCTTTAGCTGAGGGGAGGCCGGCGCATGGAACAAAATGAGCAGCTTTAGTCAGGCGATCAACTACCACCATGATTGTATTCATGCCCCCCGATGTAGGCAGCTCCACAATATAGTCCATTGATATAGACCCCCAATGGCGGGACGGAACAGTAATGGTTGTAGAAGACCCGTTGGTGCCACATGAGGAGTCTTGTAACGAGGAAATACCTTGCAAGAGAGAACATAGTCCTTGGTATCCTTCAGGCAAGTGGGCCACCTGAAGAATCAGCTCAGGAATTCTTGTGTCTTCTGTACCCCCCTGTGACCAGCCAACTTGGAGTCATGTACCAACTTGAGGATCTGCAGACGGACGAACTCAGGGACGTAGATATTTCGATCTGTGAACCACATGCCACCCTTAAAGACAAGATTAATATCCACAGGTGGGTTGGCCAGAAATACACCACCATCATAGGCCTCCCTGCACTCCTTCCACAAGTCCTGATCGTGATTAACTCCGATGAAATTGGCATCAGATAGAATGGTCTTGGACGGGGCTCCAGGTTCGGAATCCGCAGCATGGATTCGGGATAAAGCATCAGCCTTCCCATTACGAGAACCTGGACGGTACGAGATAACAAAGTTAAATTGATTTAAAAATAATTTCCAATGAGCCTGACAAGGAGAAAGACATCTAGCGGATCTAAGGAACTCTAAATTGCGGTGGTCAGTTAGCACTATGATCTGTTGTGCAGCTCCTTGCAGATGATGCCTCCATTCTTTGAAAGCCGCAATAATAGCCAGCAATTCCTTGTCTCCCACATCGTAATTCTTCTCTGCTGAGGTTAGTCTACGGGAAAAGAAAGCACAAGGATGTAGCAGACCCTTCTCTCCAGTTCTTTGGGAGAGAATAGCCCCCAAAGCATTATCAGAAGCACCCACCTCAACAATAAAAGAAAGTGTTGGATCTGTGTGTATCAACAGCGGTGCTGATGTGAAACAGATCTTAAGCCGATCAAAAGCTTCTTGAGCCTGTGATGACCACTTAAAGGGCTTTTCCTTCTTTGTCAAGGAAGTACTGGGACAGACAATATCAGAAAGATTTCGAATGAAGCGTCTGTAGAAATTTGCAAAACCAATAAAACGTTGGACCTCCTTAACGTTCTTGGGTACCGGCCAGTCAAGGATAGCCTGAATCTTACCAGATTCCATGTTCAGACCCTGGGGAGAGATGATATAACCTAAGAACTGTATCTCAGAACGATGGAACTCGCATTTCTCTGGCTTAATATACAGATGGTTCTCTTTCAGACGTCTTAAAACAGTTTTGACATGTTCTTCATGTTCCTGTAGAGAGTCAAAAAAGATTAGTATATCGTCCAAATAGATCACTACAAACTGGTCCAACAAATCTCTGAAAATGTCATTAGCAAGGTGTTGAAATGTTGCAGGGGCGTTACAAAGCCCGAAGGGCATTACAAGAGATTCAAAGTGTCCATACCAGCATCTGAATGCTGTCTTCCACTCATCCCCTGGACGAATATGCACCAAATTATAAGCCCCACGAAGATCCAGTTTAGAGAACACCTTAGCATGGCGGACTCTTTCCAGTAATTCGGGAACCAGAGGCAAAGGGTAACGGTTTCGTACGGTTACCTTATTGAGTTCCCGATAGTCAACACAGGGTCTCAGGGTCCCATCCTTCTTCTTTACAAAAAAGATAGGTGCCCCTGCTGGTGAGGAAGAAGGACGTATGAAGCCTTTGGCCAGATTTTCATCAATATACTCCTTTAAGGCTTGAAGCTCAGGTGCCGCCAAAGGGTATACATTACCAAAAGGAATAGCTGCCCCAGGAAGCAACTCAATGGGACAGTCATAATGCCTGTGTGGAGGAAGCTGATCTGCATTCTTCTTGTCACAGATGTCAGAGAACTCTTTATATGCTGGAGGTAAAGAAAATACCTGTACATGTGGTTCCGTAGCCGTGGACTCAGGGACAGCTTCTGTTAACGCTGAGTTGCTCCTTGTTGGAAAGATAATCTCCTTGGTCTCCCAGTTGATAATTGGGTTCTGAGACCGCAACCAAGGAATGCCTAAAATCACAGGAAAATAAGGAGAATAAATTAGCAAGAAAGAAAGTTGCTCCTGATGATTAGGCTCCAACAAAATTTCAAGGGGTACGGTCTCCTGATCCACAGGCCCAGAGATTAAAGGTGACCCATCCACTGTTTCCATGGTAATTGGAGAGGCTCTTTGCTGAATTTCAATACCATGTTCCTTGGCAAATGCGATATCCATGAAATTGCCACCTGCACCAGAGTCAATCATAGCTGCACTGGAAATCCACTGTCCTGAACACAGGATCTTAATAGGGAGAGAACGGTGATCGTTCTTTTTCTTAAGCTCCTTGGGGGGTGAAGTCATAGAAAGTGAATGGAATACAGCGTTTAAAGGCAGGCTACATTCAGAGATGTCAGATTCATCATCACAGTTGTCATACTTCCCTACTGCTGCTAGCACCTTGTTAGGCCGTCTAGAACACTTAGGACAATTGATCAAGAAGTGGTCAGACTGGCCGCAGTAGAAACAGACTTTCACAAAGGCGATGCTCCCGGCGCTCATTGATCTCGCGCCTCTGAACGGAATCAATTTGCATGGGCACCGCCTCCACCTCCCGAGATGTTTTACCTGCAGGCTCTTTGGAAGGCAGGGAAAAGTTAGAAATACGGTTATATGCAGCAAACTTCTCCTGCCTACGCTCAGTAAGGCGAATGTCAATGCGCACACAATGCTGTATAAATGTCTCTAGCTCTTGTGGTGACTCAGAGCGAGCTAGTTAATCTTTTACAATACTAGACAGACCCCTTTTAAAAATAGGCAATTGTGCATAACTGTCCCAATTGGTATCTACCGCTAATCTCCTGAATTCAGTAGCATACTCAATAACAGAACGTTTTGCCTGGCATAAAGACAATAAAGCAGATTCAGCGGTTGCACAGCGATTAGGATCATCAAACATTAATGCCATAGCGGCCAAGAAATCATGTAAAAATCAAGAAAAAAGTTATTTAACCGTGGGTCACGAGACTCAATCATCGGATTTGCCCAGGCGAGCGCTCGTGCGGTCAGCAGCATTATTACACACAATACTTTGGATCTATCATTAGGAAAATGGTCAGCATGCACATCAAAATATAGCATACATTGATTCACAAAGCCATGAAATTTGTCGCGATCACCATTAAATCTGAATGGGGGCAACTTAGGTGGGCTAGCTAGTGGCAGTTGCCCAGAGGGAAAAGTCGCTTGTACAGCTATTTGCGTGCTTATGTCCTGAAAAGCCCGTCCATACTGGGACTCTATGCCAGCAAGTTTGTTTTCCTGGGCTGACATGCGGGTGCTTAAGTCCTGCAAAGTCTGTCCAAACACTTGTTGATTGTGTTCAAAGCTTCCAAACTTCTTTTGCAGACCTTCCACATCTTTCTGCAGTGATCTAATTATGGAAAACACCTGTTCTAGTCTGCTTTCTGCAGTCATTGTTCCAGCAGTCTCCTTTTTTTTTTTTTAGGCTAGAGTATCCTGTAATAATTATAGGGGATAACTCAGGAGACTCTTTGCGTGGAACAAAACAACTACAGGACACAGTTTTATAAGTGGTAAAGTCTATATTATCACACGGTGATTCAAACAGGTGCAGAGAGAAACTCAAGTCCACAACACTTGGTGCAAATAACAAATGCAGCTCAGCAGTCTATAGGAAACTTCATAGGAAAATGCAATCACGCAGAAAGTCTATGAAGCACAATTATTCTTGAGGATACTTGACACGAATAAGTCCTTGCTTAGTCCAAAACACAGATAGATATGCTTATAAGGCAGTTCAAACAATATCTTATCTCAACCAGGGAGGTCTGGGTAACAGTCTCGGGTTCTTGCAAAGCAGCAACAGCTTACATGTCCAGCAAATGCAGATGGAAGTAAACACGAGCAGCAGATGAAGGAGGATTACTGGAAACTGGTGTATGCAGCAGAAACTCTGAGCAGAGTAGCAGGATAACCCCACAGGTTCACAGGAGCAGGTAAATAGCCAGGGAGTCACCAGAGGTCAGGAGCTGGATGCAAGGCAGAATACTCTAGCACAGACTGAAGGCTGGGGTGGAATTTTATAGCAGGAAGATACAGTGCACATGAGACCAAAAACGCCATCTTGGAAAAGGGCAGTAATGCACAAAAAGGTAATAAAAAATGTTCAGAGTCCTGACAGGCTGCTCCTGACGCTGGCTCTATTAGCAGGAAAATTTTAGCTAGTTATATAGGCGGTTGTAAATCAGTCAGATAGTGTAGCTAGCTAGTGTCCAGTGTAGCTGGTAAATTTGTCTTTAAGCATTCTTTTAGTTTTTGGTCTTTACTGTGGTCCACAGACAAAGTTAGCAGGGCACATGTCGTACAAGTGTGTGGTGCAGTGCTTCTATTGTGCCCCATCCATGAGTATAGCATTCTAAATCTTATTTTTTTTACAGCCTGCTGTATCCCACGTTGTCATTTTGTGGCAGTGATATGAGCCTACCTGCGGACATAACATGCATTAAAAAAATTATAATTTTTTCTGTTGCTGAATGTGATATAGCCAGTTATATCAACGTTGTAATTTTGTGGCAGCGATATGAAGCTGTCTGCACACCTTACACACATTATAATGTTTATTTTTTTCTGTTGATAAATGTGATACAGCCCGCTATATCCAACCTTTTTATTTAGTGGCATTGAAATTGTTCTGTGTGCAGAGCTGTTGCACATTAAATTTATTTTATTTTATTTTTTTACAAACATGATACAGCAGCCGAGATCTGAGCTTGAAATTCTTTTTAGCCTATCTTCTAGATTATGTGCATCTTTGACATCCAATTTTTTGGATGCCAAAGAAACACATCTGTTTAGGGCGGCCTATCACATTCCCTAATCAAAGTCCTTTTTATATATAGCTTATTCTCTACTTCTCTGAAAATAATTCACCATCAAACTCCACCATACCTAAAAGGCTCATGCAGCCTTTATCTATCCCCCAAATTCCTCAAGTTGGTTGATCCTTCATTTTAAATAAACACCTGTACTTTGTGTCACTCCCACCTCATTGTAGATTGTAAGCTCTGAAGAGCAGGGTTATCATTATTTTTGCTTTAATTGTTTATCTTGGTAACTTCTGACTGTTTTATATGAACTGCTGACTTGCAAAGCTATACGGAATGTGTTTGCGATATATAAATAAAGGTTGTTATTATTAGGAGATTGAAGATGGTGAACTTCAAGCTGTTAACTTTTCCATGTGTAGGAGGAAAGAATCTTTTATGTGAGCACAACTGTACACATGAGGGTGGAGTAAGGTGAACATAACAAGCTACTGGCCTGTGAGAGAGATGCAGGCAGAGATGATACACTAGATTGAGAAAGATGAGGTGTGCTTGGTATGTAAGATCAGTCAAAAACAGCAGGCATGTCCAGTTCTGTATCAGCTGACAGGCTCTCAGTCACCCCAACTGTTGGCGTAAACAAGTGCAGGTTCTACAGCTGGAGACCAGTGTGACAGCACTTGCAATAGTGAGGGAGGAGGAAGAATCAGAAGATGCGGCTGATGGGGTGGACGGCGGTTGGCGATGCACACTAGTCTGCATTTTAGCACAATGGCATTCCCTGATTAGTGTATGTTGATCGCACACGTGTTAGTTCATGCCTGTAGTACTGAAATAATTTTTTTATTTGCTCTACTAGGTCTTTTTTTTAAATGTTGACAGCTAATGTGATTTTTTAGATTTTTGAAAAAAAGACCCAAGATAAGCAACTGCAGAATCGCGAATGCTGCTGTCCACTGCCAGAGTTGGGGCTCAGGATGCATTGGTTGGCATGGTTGCATAATGCTGTGTCTATGTAACCTCCTTGTCTTCCTCCTCCTCCTCTGCTGAGCTACTCAGCTACATGCCTCTGGCTTTACACCAAGTATGATCTACTACCTCATCATCCTCTCTGTTCTCCCACTCCTCACCCTGAGAGTCACCCTTCTCTTCTTCCTGCCTCTTCAGCACAGTACAGTCTGCGGGTGCCTCAAGTATCTGAGTCTCATCACGAATGGATCACCTTCACCCAATTGGGTTAATGTCTGTTGACGAGGGTTTGGTTTATGCTCGGACAAAACTTCATCCAGCCATGGACAATTTGGCTATCGGTGCAGATGATTTCCTCCTCTTGACTCTGTAAATCTTTAGAGTACACTTCCTATGCCCATGGCATACAATGTGTGATGAGATCTGCAGACTCAGCCATCTGTGGTTCCCAACAGTCAGATCGGTGCTTGGAGAGTTGTGATATCTGGGAAAAAAGGGTAATTGGGGTACCACCACTGAGGACTGTACTGTGTTTGATGTTAAGGTGGTGGAAGAGGAGCAGAGGCCACTTGATGAAGCACTTGCCATCTACTGGAGCATATGTTCATTCTCTCCCTCATCTACAAAGCGTACCGCTGTACGGATGCCAAAGAATGAGAGTAGAGAAGCCCGTCCAGTAAGGCCGGCTTCACACTAGCGAGTTTTACGGACGTAAGAGCGCAGAAAATACGTCCGTAAAACTTGCTAATCAAACGGCACAATTATTCTCAATGGGTCTGGTCCTATCAGCCGTATGTTACGTATCCGTATTATACGGCTTTCTACGGCCGTACAAAATTGCAGCATGCTGCGTTTGTCAGCGTATTGCGCAAATAATATGCCAATGAAAGTCTATGGGGGAGCGTAAAATACGGAATGCATACGGACCATGCGTGTGACTTGCGAGAAATACGCTACTCACTGGCAGATGTCCGGAAATGTCCAAAGGCCTCAATCAGGCAGGTGAGACATGCTAATTAGCTGGAAAAGCCAGACAGTGAACCCGGAAGTCTGCTGCACGCCTCCAAGGAGTGAGATCTTCAAGATGGCACACATCATAAATGTTGATCTCCTCATCATATTGGTGCAAGAAAGGCCTGTTATCTGGGATCAGAGGGATCCCAACTATGCCAACAGGGCCCAAAAAGAGGCAGCATGGAGGAGTGTGTGTGGGTCCCTCTTCCCACATTATGAGCAGCAGCCACGTGAGGCACAGCGCCAAATAAGTAAGTACACTCATGTTTGAAATTTAATGTTCTTGTTAAACAGCAGGACCTTACTACTTTGAATTTGTAAACATGAATTTATTAATGAATACAGAAATTAATTGAAAGCACACCAGTAAGAACATGGTGTTGTACATGATAAACACATTTCAATAATGTTTTTAACAGATGTCCCTTAATAACATTGTTTTCCAGTAATTGTTCTTTCTGGGATAGAGGGTAGCGGACTCTGTCCTTGTGGCCTTACTTTAGAATTGTCTTATGTTTTCAAATTAACTAATAAATGTATTCTACAAATGCATATTCCTATGCTACACTAAAATATGTGTAGTCAATTACACCTTGTGTGACCACTCTGCATAATGGGATAATCAATGTGTGTAATATTTGTTGTTTCAGTGGGTGATGTTACAACCAGATGGCGGAGCATCCGCGACCAATATAGGAGGGAGAGGCAGCAGCGGGAGAGGAGTGGGGCAGGCGCACCTACAAAGAAAAAAATATATATATATTTTGACAGGCTCACTTTTTTGAACCCCAGCATGGACCTCAGGCCGTAAGTACAAACATCACAACACATTTTTTTTTTTTATAATTTTTTAAACATAAACGTTTGTACTCCAAAAAATTTTTCTTTACAGAACACAGTCCAACCTCACTGACAGGGAGACAGGGTCTGACTCCGAATTGGTCATAGACCCAGTTGGTGAAGGAGAAGAGGTGGCTGGTCCATCTTCTGCTCCCTCAGGCTCCATCCCTCCAGGATCCTCCTCATCTGGCCAGCCAGCTCCAGCAGAGCCAGAACAACAGCAAGAGGCCCCACAGTTGTCATCTGCAGCAGCAGCAGCAGCAGCAGCACCACCACCACCTAGCCAGGATGACTCTGGAAACAGCAGCAGCCCTACTGTTGCCCTGGAGCGCTCACCACAGTCTGCAGTCTTTTCACAGCATGCTCGCCGCAGGAGAGAGCTCCTCCAAAGCAGGAGAAACGTTGATTCTGGGGCTGGGGTGATGAACTATCTGGCAAGGGTTCGTGAGGATGATGGGGAGGAGGGCTTTACAAGGAGCCTTGCCCGGTATTTAAGGCCCATAGAGCGTGAGTTGAGGCTTCGTGTGAAAGGGTGCTTTCAGATCCTTATTGATGCATGCACCCCCCCAAATAACCCATACCAACTTATGGAGATTATTGAACAGTGGCAGATGTCACCTCAAAATATCCTGCGGCCTCAGAGATTACAAGGCATGCATGCTCATCAGGGATCTGAAGCACCCCCTCCACGTCAGCCGACACCTCAACCCCAACCCACACCCAACCCACCATGGCAACCTCAGTACCATATGGCCGGATATCGTCAACCATCCCAATATGGCCACTTGTCCACACCCAGTGCTGGAGGCTGGTCCCAACCTGGGTTTGGACAATATGGCCATTTTGGTTTGGGGTATGATTCCAGGCCATATGGTCAGCAACATCAGGGGTTACCTCAAAATCCTTACCAAAATATGCCAACTGCCCAGCATCATACCATGCATAATGTTCCTACAGCCACTACCACATCCTCACAGGGTGCAGGACAATTGGGCCTACAAAGGCCACCTGATGAGGACCCTGAGCAATCCACATCTCCACCACCTACCTACCAAGACTTGTGATTTTAATTTTTATTTTTATTTTGTTTTTTAAATTTGTTTTAACATTTTTTTTTTCTTTATACAATCTTGAGGTTGTTTGTGCTGACATAGCACTTTGTAATGCTGCTGATGTTGTATGTTTATATTGCCACAAAAAAATGTGTCCAGAAAAAATATTTAACAAAAAAGGGTATGACAAAACAATAACCACCCCAAAAATTTTGAGTTAAGTAAAAAGTAATTTTCTAAAAATCAACATCTGGTTGTGGACAATTCATTATTACATCACACACACATGATAGGCTCATAACCATATGCAAATTAATGAAATACAACAGACAGGTTTTTTAAAATGGTAATCAAAATATTTAAAAATATACAAAATTAAACATACCAAATTGCATATTCTTGCCAGGGAGTAGCACCTTGAGGACTCAAAAAATAATTGGTGAATACATCCCGAACTTTGAGGCCAGAAAGGGGACGACGCGGAGGAGGGACATATGGGGTAGGCCTAATAACATTGTTCATGACGTGATCATCAATATTAGGTGAGGAACAATCATTTATGCAGGTAAAATTATGTAAAATAACACAGGCTTTGATAACTTCATTGATTGTAGCCTCACTGAGCTGAATGGCAGACTGAAGAACACGCCATTTGGCAACAAGAATCCCAAAGGCGCACTCTACCAGTCTCCGCGCCCTGGAAAGTCTCAGATTAAAGACCCTCCGCCGGTGGTCCAGGTTGCGCCTGGGATAAGGCCTCATGACGTGCCTCGTCAGTTGGAAAGCCTCATCTCCAACCAAAACAAAAGGCACTGCTTCCGCATTGGATCCTGGGAGTTGTTGTGGTGGTGGGAGGTTTAACTGTTTGTCACGTAGCCGCCGACCCATTATGGACGAATTGAAGACCCTACAGTCTCCAGTTCGCCCATAGGCCCCAATGTTTACAATTATAAACCTGTAGTTACTGTCAGCAACAGCTAACAGAACTACAGAGAAAAACTGCTTATAATTGTAGAATTGGGAACCAGAGTTCGGCGGCTTACGCACCCTAATATGTTTCCCATCCACAGCTCCAATGCAGTTAGGGAAGTCACAAGTGTTCTTGAAACCACTGGCGATTTTTAGCCAATCCTCCTGTTTGGGCTCAGGCATAACAACTTCATGAAGTTTCTCCCATATTTGGAAACAGGTTGTACGAACAATGCCTGAAATTGTCGAACGCCCAATAAGGAACTCCAAGTGTTGTCCCACATAGGACAAGCCTGTGGACAGGAAGCTGAAAGACAAAAAAAAAAAATAGGTATTAAACATGAGTCCAAAGAAAACATGAAGAAGCACAAGTGTATAGTATATTTACAAAGACATTATGTACAATATAAAAATGTACAGTTCCCATGGTTACTTTAATACAACATTAACCACAGTTTTTTTGATGTGCTTGTGCCATAATGTAAACCTAAACTTACATAAACCTGCTAGAAGACAACACATAAAAAAAATATCATCAACATACAGTATGTGAGAATGTTGAATACATACCGTAAGGTTAGGAGCAGACGCTCCTCAGCAGAGATGGCTTTTCTCATCCTTGTGTCCTGATAGGTGATCCCAGGACGTAAGATCTCCAACAAGATATCAAAAGTCCTGATGGTCATGCGACTATACAGGTAAAACTTTGCAGGATGTGACCTCAAAGCTGAATATAGCCTCTGAAAATGTCCTTTACTCTGGCTTTGGGTCAATAGAGGATGCACCCACAATCTTCGTCTCCTCCTTTGCGGATCAACACTGACCGGATATGGCTGTCCAAAGCGACGTGACAACACCCAGTGAAGTAACACCCGCTGAGTTGTGCTTAAATACACATGGTCAGACATGTTTGTAAGGTGAAAGCAACACAGCCAAAAGAAGCTCCAGAACAAATAGGGCAGATGGGAGGGTTCCACCTGTTGTAGAGGGCTTAAATAGTGTTGTTAATGATGATTTAAATGATTAGCAGGCCTGAAAACCGTTAAATGTCCATTTTGTGATGCTGCATGAAAAATACGCCATA
This sequence comes from Ranitomeya variabilis, assembly GCF_051348905.1. NCBI lineage: Eukaryota > Metazoa > Chordata > Amphibia > Anura > Dendrobatidae > Ranitomeya > Ranitomeya variabilis. The sequence goes on from NC_135232.1 coordinate 370,786,267, forward strand.
CGGATCACATACGGATTACACACGCAACAGCACATGCGCAAAATACGCGACCACACCTAGGCAACGCATTAACTACGGAACTAGATTTCTGGGACATTTTGGCGTATTACATGCGTATTACGGACGTATAATACGTTCCGTATTGTCTTACGCTGAGTGTGACGCCGGCCTAACAGAAGTTATAAAAATGCTGTGCAGCTGCTCACTGCAGCAAAAGAAATCAACTTCTTATCCTTCATATCATACCTGTCTCGCAACCATAAACAGCTATTCAGTGCTTTCAATTCTCTCCTGCATCCACCAACTCCCCCTCCCTCTCCTCTCATTCCAGCTGAAGACTTTGCCTCATCACCTTGTGAACTTTACACAATAACATCCCACCTCATCCCAAACTTTACCACTGTCTTCATCACAAGCCTAACCCACCTCTTCAACCTTGGCACTAACAACTGGTGTCTTCCATCCTTTCATCCCATATCATTTCTTCCCTATGAGTCTAAACTGACAGAAAAACACATCCATTTTTAACTGTCCTCCCACCTCTTCTCTTGCTCTCTCTTTGACCACTTACAATCTGGCTTCAGACCATGCCATTCCACTGAAACTGCCCTGACTAAAGTAACCAACGACCTACTAACCGCCAAATGAAAGTGACATGAGTTTGTCCTTTACCTGGACCTGGCATCTGTCTTTGACACAGTGGATCATTCCCTCTTACTACAGACTTTCTGATCTGTTGACATTACAGACTTGGCCCTTTTTTGGATCTCCTCATACCTGACAAAACATTCAGTGTCTTCTACTCACACTCCACCTCTTCATCTCGCCCTCTATGTGTTGGTGTCCACCAAGGTTCAGCTGTAGGACCGGGAACTATGCTTAGATGGTGCACGCACGCGCTCCCGCTCTCTTAAAGGGACCACCCGCATCAACCTAAGGTATTCCCAGCCTATAGATGCACGACACCTTCTATTTAAGGCTTCTCCTCCAATATAGAGGTTGTTAGGTATGTTGTTAGTTTGCCTTGCATGCTTGCTATTTGTCAGGTTCCCCAGGTCCGTCCATCTGCTTGTCTACCCTGTACCCGTCTGCTCTTACTGTCTGTGCTGGTCTACTCGTACCTGTCTGTGCTTTTCTGTCCATCAGCTGGTCCAGATCGCACCTACCAATGCCCATCTGTCTAACATCCAGTCCAGCCTGCACCTGCCAGTGCTTTTCTGTTCCTCTGACGGTCCCATCTGCATCTGTGGTTCCAGAGTCCCTACAACCCCTGCCTGTGTTTTTCATCCCTCCATGCCATAGAAGCTTACCCGCTGTAGGGGGTCAGCTGCCACCTTCTGTAGGTCAGCCATATAGTAGCACCTGGTGCAACCTCTTTGTCCCTCCTTGGGTTGCAGTTTTCGCTTGCTGACACTTGTCTGAGTAGAGATTTGGTAGGCCATCTAGTTACACCCCTTCCAGGCTTTCAGAGGGATACGGAACAGTGATTCCACCACCTTGCCCATTACAGTCTCCATCTGCTGAGTTGGCTGTAGTGGAAGAGCTGTCAGTCCCCGCTATACTAGTTCTACTCGATTGCAATTGATGCCACTTTGTTGGTGTCTGCCACTAATTATTATAAATGTGAAGACTCCTGGTTGCCTCTTCTTCATGCGTGTTGACTATCACAGTAGACCTCCAAGACCATTAGACCTCTACTTTCTTAGAGTCAACTACCCGTGTTACTATCCTTAGACTTTTCTGACAACAGTAGTCTATGAAATTTATATGATATTTGTGCTACCCGAGCATGGCTGAGCATGAAAGCAGGTTGAGCAGGTTCCCAGCACAAGAGGTCTACACTGATCCCTCACCCACTTCGTCCTACTGTGACCTTCAATTGAAAGCTGTAAATGCTGTCTCGGACCCCAATACCTCATGCCAGGCTGATTGCTGCAGTGTCTTTCTACAATTAGTACTGTGGGTGAATTGAGGCCACTTTCCTGGTGTCTGCTCCTAATTTGATGTGTTTTGGCAGCATTTGGGCTCGTTGTAAGGTGTTGTGCATGCGTTTGTTTTTGCCTCCCATTGACATGAATGGCATTCAGTTATGTTCGATGAATATTTGACTAATTACTCGGCGAATATTGCAAATTTGGCGATCATAATCCGAACCGAACACTGAAATATTCGCTCATCTCTACTTATATGTCATGAACAAAATTTTAAAAACACAATATTCACTAAAAATAACTGATAATTGCTGGAAGCCTATCTGTGCTTCTGTGCGTATGTAGTACAAGCTATACAGTACTATGCAGTGCTGTGTAATATTTCTTTTGCATGGAAATTTCAGGATCTGTTGCATCCTTCCCTGATGAAGGAGGTCGGAGTCTCTGAAACGTGTTGAATGGACCATCTTTTTCCCAGAAGGAGAGCCTGTAGTTTTGGTGACTTCACACTAATACAGGGCAGTAGATTTTTTCAAACGAGTGTCAGATCCTGAAATTTCCTGGCAAAAGAAATATCACCCAGCACAGCATACTACAGCTTGTACTACATATGCACAGAAGCACAGGTGGGCTTCAAGCGATTTCCAGTAGATTTTAGCTCATATTGTGTTGTCTCATAATATTGACAGAAGTCTATTACGCACATGAGCAATAAGTATGTCTATCCTATAGAGTGTAAATTTTAATTTAGCCATGTGTAGAACTATGGTTCTCTGCTTAAATTCAAGCAATTGATTTCACGTTAAGGTCATGTGGTTCTCTTTTCTCTTATTAAATTACTTCTACAGAGATTGTTGAAATTGTTTTACAGTACTTGAAAAGTGGAAACAGTAGCTCATGCTAACAATTATAATTTCCTACAATTTTTACATTTACTCTATGTGTGTTTGCTAATGATTCATGTGTCATATGCTCTAACATATAAATAGGCACATTTATCAAGCTAAAAGCACCAGAATTCTTTCTTTTATGACTTGCACCATATTTATGATACATTTTATGACTTGTCTGGTCAGGGATCATGGTCTCATTGAACAGGGCATGGCTTCTTGAGAAAAGGGACATATTGTAAGGAGCGACTCAATGTGCCAATGTGCAACAATTCTGACACATTAAGTCAAGTAGTAGAGAATTAAAACAAAACAGTCTTAAAGTTAGACATTTATTAAACAGCATTTTATCCAGCCTAACTTTGCACTGTCTAAGAATTTTTGATAGATATGACCCAATATGTGTAAAGACAGAAATAAAAGACATGTATAGTAATAAAGCTTACCAAATTGCATTTCCCTGCCACTGACGGTACAGGGTTAATATAGTATTACATTCAAATAAAAAGACAACTATTTAATACATGAACATAAAGACTCTCCTGAACTAGGGAATATTTTATGCAGTGGCTTTCTGCTCTGCAGGAGCAGCAAGGGTTGCTTAGCCTAGGCATTTTTGAGACCACAAAAATGACCCAACACATGTTATCTGTCAAATTTGCAACAAAAACCTCAGCTGCAAAAAATGCAATAATTTGACAACTACGTGTATGAACTGGCACATGCGTGATCAACATGCCTTACTGTGGAAATCTCACTGCTCTAAAATGCGGGCTAGTGGTCCTTGCCAACCACTGGTCGTCCCATCAACCCTGTCAGATGCTTCTTCCTCCTCCATCACCATGCCAAGTCTTCTCACACAGGTCTCCAGCCGCAAAAACTCCACTACAGTTGGAGTGAGTGAGAGCCCTTCAGCTGTTATAGAAGTAGACATGACTGCTGCTTTTGTCACCTAGCACAACACATCTTTCTCAATCCACCATAACATCATGCCTGCACCTCACTCACAGTCCAGCAGTTTGGCCTGTTCTCCATAATCTACCCTCTCTCAGCACAGCAGCCATCCCTCTGTCCCGCAGTTGTGGTCACATAAAAGAATGTTTCCTCCTATACATGCCAAAGCTAAGAGCTTGAACTCCATCAACTCCAATCTGTTGGCCATGGAAATTATGCCTTTCTGCCTGGTGGATATAGACGGTGTCAGAAAGTTGATGGCCATCACGGTCCCGCAGTACCAGTTGACCAGTCGCCATTACTACTGTAAGAAAGGTGTGCCTGCGCTATACCAGCAACATTACCTGGTCCCTGGCAAAATCTATGTCTGCCAGGGTGCATTTCACCACTGACACCAGGACAGCAAACATAGGCAGGGGCATTTCTCTGACTGTGCACTGGGTGAGTCTGGTGGCTGTGGTGGCAGGCGGTCAACGGGCTGCTCCACAAGTGTTTTAATCCTTAAGGTTTGCGGGACAAAACTCTATCTAACACTTCCTCCACTGCTTCTGGCTCCTCTATCTCCTTCACACAAGAGTTGTGGACAGCTAACCAGGCCGAAATAGAGCAATGGCTGTCTCCACTGAGCCTGAAGCAAGGGAAGGCCATGTGAAATTGTAAGAAGAAGGACTGGACCAGGGGTACCTGTTTTATGCCGGGTCCAGAACTGTCGGGGCTGTCTCCTCTGTTGTCTGAGGCAAAGCTTAGAGAACTGGACAAACCCTTGCACTTAGCAGCAGGGGGCATGGCTAAGTCTCTGAGGTGACAGCGAGCATGGGAACAGGCAGACTTGGCAGGAAGAGACAGCACGCAGCAGACAGGGGTGAGCTCTCCTCTCGAGCACCTGCTGCCAGCAGAACTTGTGAGAAAAGATGTGCAGTGTGCCTGCTGATCGTGACTAAGCAAGAAGCTGAGCAATCCGGCCCGTGAGTACCGTGTGGGTGCCACTTGGGAGAGACCGAGAGTGGAACTGCTATCAGCGCTCTGCTTCCCCAGTATACTTTTGTCGGACCACATTGGGCTCAGACCGTGCGGTGGCTTCCATCCTTCCAGCCACACTGATACATGGACTAGGGGCTCAGCGGAAGGAACCAGAGACCAACTGCTGCCGCCAGAAGACGGACCACCTTTATTTCCAGGACCTAAGTTGACAAGCGTCGCGTCAGCCGTTGTTGGTGCCATCACTGCTTCACAACACCAATGGCCTGAAGATCAGCAGATAGGATAAGTTAACCCCACAAGAACGGTCCCTATTGTCTTCACTGTTCTTTAACCCTACCCACAATTTCACCATTAAACTGTTTTATTTCCTGTTTAACCCTTTAACTTCCTGCGTGGAGTATCCCACTGTTGATTAAAAGCCAGTTAACCCTTGCTCTGTCTCCTGTCTGTCACTGTATCCTGCAACCTGCTCACACAATGATGGTGCAAACCTGGTGGAGGCCCTACGCTGAGGCAACCTCACATATATGCTTTGCATATCTCACGTCCTCAACCTGGTGGTACAGCAATTTCTCCACCACTATCCCGGCCTGTATGTGCTGCTGCAGAAAGCATAGTCACTATGTGCTCACTTCTGATGATCGCACCCAGCAGTTCATCGACTTGCATCACTACAGAAGTCTTTCGGCCTACCAGTTAACTGTTTGATTTGTGATGTTCCGGCACGGTGGAATTCCATTGTGCACATGTTGCAGCAACTGTGGCAGAAACGATGACCCCTGGTCCAGTATGTCCTTTCTGCACAGCCCGGGCCAGCGCAGTCCAGATGTGGTGAAAATCACGCTTGCAGAGTGGGCACAGATGAATGACCTCTGCACCCTTCTGCACAGTTTGGAAATGGCTACTAAGATAAATAAACCTACATGGAGGATACACGACTAAAGTATATTTTTTACATATTTATTAACATAATAGAAATAATAAACAATGACATAAAAATCTCTTAACAGAAAATGAGTGCGGTGAGCGGAAAGTAATTACAAAAGGTATAAGGATATAGGTATAATACAAAACTCAGTTAGCAGCCAGAAATACACTGCTCAAAAAATAAAGGGAACACTAAAATCCCACATTCTAGATATCACTGAATGAAATATTCCAATTGTAAATCTTTATTCAATACATAGTGGAATGTGTTGAGAACAATAAAACCTAAAAATTATCAACGTAAATCACAACTAATATCCCACGGAGGTCTGGAGTTGGAATGATGCGCAAAATCAAAGTGGAAAATTAAGTTACAAGCTGATCCAACTTCAGTGGAAATGCCTCAAGACAAGGAAATGATGCTCAGTAGTGTGTGGCCTCCACATGCCTGTATGGCCTCCCTACAACACCTGGGCATGCTCCTGATGAGGCAGCGGATGGTCTCCTGAGGGATCTCCTCCCGGACCTTGACTAAAGCATCTGCCAACTCCTGGACAGTCTGTGGTGCAATGTGACGTTGGTGAGATGGTGCGAGACATGATGTCCCAGATGTGTTCAATTGGATTCAGGTCTGGGGAACGGGCGGGTCAGTCCATAGCTTCAATGCCTTCATCTTGCAGGAACTGCTGATACACTCCAGCCACATTAGGTTTGGCATCGTCCTGCATTAGGAGGAACTCAGGGCCAACCGCACCAGCATAAGGTCTTACAAGGGGTCTGAGGATCTCATCTCTGTACCTAATGACAGTCAGGCTACATCTGGCAAGCACATGGAGGGCTGTGTGGCCCTCCAAAGAAATGCCACCCCACACCATTACTGACCCACTGTCAAACCGGTCATGATGAAGGATGTTGCAGGCAGCACATCACTCTCCACGGTGTCTCCAGACACGTCTGTCACATGTGCTCAGTGTGAACCTGCTTTCATCTGTGAAAAGCACAGGGTGCCAGTGGAAAATATGCCAATCCTGGTTTTCTGTGGCAAATGCCAAGCATCCTGCACAGTGTTGGGCTGTGAGCACAACCCCCATCTGTGGACATCGGGCACTCAGACCATCCTCATGGAGTCGGGTTCTAACCGTCTGTGCAGACACATGCACATTTGTGACCTGCTGGAGGTCATTTTGCAGGTCTCTGGCAGTGCTGCTCCTGTTCCTCCTTGCACAAAGGTTGAGGTAGCGGTCCTGCTGCTGGGTTGTTGCCCTCCTACGGTCCCCTCCACATCTCCTGGTGTACTGGCCTGTCTTCTGGTAGTGCCTCCAGCCTCTGGACACTACGCTGACAGACACAGCAAACCTTCTTGCCACAGCTCACGGTGATGTGCCATCCTGGATGAGCTGCACTAGCTGAGCCATTTGTGTGGGTTGTAGAGTCCGTCTCATGCTACCACTAGTGTGAAAGCACAGCCAACATTCAAAAGTGACCAAAACATCAGCCAGAAAGCATTGGTACTGAGATGTGGTCTATGGTCCCCACCTGCAGAACCACTCCTTTATTGAGTGTGTCTTGATAATTGCCAATAATTTCCATCTGTTGTCTATGCCATTTGCATAACAGCATGTGAAATTGATTGTCAAACAGTGTTGCTTCCTAAGTGGACAGTTTGATTTCACAGAAGTTTGATTTACTTGGAGTTATATTCTGTTGTTTAAGTGTTCACTTTATTTTTTTTGAGCAGTGTATATTGCACTGAGGGGAATTAATGCCAATTGGCTGGTACTGTGAAAAGTATAGGTAGAGTTACTGAATAACAAGTATTAAATAAAATAAAATTGCAACTATGCCCCTAAAACAACAGATTATTAGATTTAATCCAAAATGTTTAAAGTGCAAAGATAAGAATAAGCCTAATGGCAGAGTTGAATCATCAAGGTACACATATAATTAATGATAAGTAAAACCAGGTAAGGTGACTAGTGCACAGGTAAATAAAGTAAAGAGTGCCTGAAGATGATGAAGACTGCTCACCAGGGTGTGGTTTGGACCCTTTTGCATTTTGGTCTTCAAAAATGGAAGAATGGCCTGAGCTTGCCTGTCACGCCTTAGAGGTTTCGTCATGCCCGGCAGCCAGCATTCTTTCCTAACTTTCATCAAAATGAACAAGTCATGTATCTCCAGTGACTTTTACACCCCAGTCCCAGACTGGGCAGATTAGGCAATGGTGTCATTTTTACTGTCATGCATTCATCTCCCGCTATTGTAGTCTGTGCCATTTTTGTGGTGCCTACTGTTCCTGCTGTTGCTACTGCTGCTGATGTTACAAACAGTTTTTTGAAACATGGAGACTCCAAGTTGGATCTCCATCTGGTGAGTTGCCTGTGGTGAAAGGTATGTCAGAGGTCAACACTGTTTTTACTGTTTTACTGTTTTTCTGTTGAAATTGATGCCACTTTCGTGGTGTGTGACAATTATTTTTTGAAATGTGGAGACTACAAGTTGGGTCTCTATCTGGTGGGTTGCCTGTGTAAGTATGGCATCCAGACTGGCAGGCCTGCACTCACTTTCAGTCAACTAACTGTGTTACTTTCCTTACATTTTTCTACCAATAGTACTGCATCAAACTGATGTCTTTTGCCATCTGAGTGTGACTGAGAAAAAAAAATTGGAGGTGTTGCATGAGGTATCAGGGCTCCCAGATAAAAAGGTTTACGACGTTCCCTTGGCCACCACATCATAATTGAAACTTCAATTCAAAGCTCTAAATGCTGGCCCAAACCCTGATAAATCATTCATGCCACATGTCTGACTTCTGCTGTGCCATTATCAAATTTCTACTGTAGGTAAATTGATGCCACGTTTCCTGTTGTCTTCCCCTAATTTTTTAAAATATTTGTACTCGAAGTTGGGTCTTCTTCATGTGTGATGCTTGTTGCATTATGACTCCCAGACAGGCAGGCCTACACTTACTTTTAGTCAACTACCTGTGTTACTATCCTTACTAGTGATGAGCGAATATACTCGTTACTCGAGATTTCCCGAGCACGCTCTGGTGTCCTCCGAGTTTTTTTTTAGTGCTCGGAGATTTAGTTTTCATTGCCTCAGCTGAATGATTTACAGCTTTTAGCCAGCATAAGTACATGTGGGGGTTGCCTGGTTGCTAGGGAATCCCCACATGTAATCAAGCTGGCTAGTAGCTGTAAATCATCCAGCTGCAGCAAAAAAACCTAAATCTCAGAGCACTAAAAAATACTCGGAGGACACCCGAGCGTGCTCGGGAAATCTCGAGTAACGAGTATATTCGCTCATCACTAATCTTTATATATTTCTAACATTAGTGCTCTACCAAGCTGATATTTGTGCCACCTGAGTCTGGCTGTCAAAAAGAATGTAACTGTTGCATGAGGTATCAGGGATACCAGCAAATAAGGCTTACACCGCTCCCTTAGCCACTACATCTTAACTGAAACTTCAATTCCTCGCTTTATATGCTGGCCCAGACCTTGATACGACATGCATGGCCTATTGCTAACTTTTGCTGCGCCATTCTAAAATTTCTACTTTGGGTGAATTGATCAGTCAACTACCAGTGTTACTATCCTTACCTCTTTTGACCAATAGAAGTCTTTCAAAATGATATTTGCGCCACCTGAGTGTGGCTAGGAAACTAAAAAAAATTGAGCTGAATTATGGGACATTACTAACATATCTCAAGGTAAGAGGGCAAACACAGCACAGCATATTACATCAGGAACAATGCAAACATTACATTACAATACAAATACAGCATAATGACACATGAAACATACCGGTGCATCATATGTTGGTATACAGGGTACATCACATACATTGCAATACACATATATGAATGTTATACATTGAATGAACATAGCTATATCATGTGCACAGGAGGTCACAAGGAAGGTGGAGAGGGCGCTACTGAGGGGACCGGCCACCTCCTTACACTCCCCCTCCTTCAACATAGCCATCCCCGGCCATGGCAACTTGGGCAAAATGCACAAAGAATACAGTTTTTAAGGCACACATAATCCTATAATGGCCGGTCATCCCTTTAACATGGGCCTCCACAGTCTTTGAAGTGGGCCGCTTTCGGATACTACAGTCCTTCTCCTGTGTAGGGGTCCACATGACTCTGGTCCTTCTGAGGCAAGTCTTCCCCTCCCTCCTTTCAGCAGACCTCAGGCCTTTTTGACAGTGGTTTTCTGCGTTTAAACATGGGGCCAGTCCAAGGGTAAGAATGGGGACAAATTTCAGGAGCAGGCAGTCCGACAGCCACATCCTGAGTCCACCGTCATTAACCCCCATGGGTTCTTGATCCCGTGATCCAGTAAGGGAGGCACCAATGGGTGCAAATAAAACAGGAAGGAGGGGGAATCAAACAATGAACAATCACTCGTGGCTGTAAACAGGTGGCTACGCCAGACGCCATTGTCTTTAAGCGCCATGCAGGGCTGGCTGCCCTCTTAGAGACATGGAACAGTCCCTGAATATGGCTCTATAAAGTGCAACAGGCACCAACCACGAGTTTTGAAGGGGCCATTCAGTCTGTAGGCAGGCACTGGGTTGCATAATGATCCACATTGGGGCCCTGGACAACCACATAAACATTAGATGTGGACCTTACATTCGGATAGACTTTGGCCCCGGTTTCCAACTCCTGCAGTAAGCTGTAGCCCCTGTGCAGATCAAGGTACCTGACAAGGCCTTGGGTAATCCGGCCTGCTGCTGTTCCTCTGCCCAGGTGCTGTATTTCCTCGTGGATGCAGTGCTCCTGCCGTCTTTTCTCCCGGATCACTTTGTGTTTCCACTCAGCCTCCGTAGGCACATAGGGCTCCTCTGCAGCTGCATGGAGTTCTTCCACTCCTTTGCCATGGGTGTCAGCCTGAGTCGGCGCTGCCTGTGGAAGCGCTGGGGCATGTTCCACCAAAGTCGATGACGAGGACTCGTGGGACAGCTTCGGTGAGGACAGTGGCGCCACGGGAGGCATGTAAGCAGCGAGCGAGATGACAGGAAAGCTGGGTGGGGAGCTTTTACTCACCACTGTGCCTGATGGTAGTCCTCCAGTGCAGCCACCAATTTCAGCCATCGCGGCCCCCACAATACCTCACAGGGCCACCTCAAAGGTCTCTTTCTCGCCTGCAGCCTCTCGTCGGGATGTCATTGGTCCTCCATCCTCCTCATAGTCCTCGGCCTTTGTGGGTAGCAGAGGTGGCCATCGGGAAAAGGACCGCTCTTCCAGGTCTTCTGACCACTAGGCCTCGTACTGCAGGCACGCCTTCACCTGGACCTTGGATCACCTCCAGTCTTGGTGGGCCATACCACCTCGGTGTGACATGTTGTGTCACTCTCTGTCAACAGATAATGGTGCTTCGTTCAACGCCAAGTAGTCTTTTCTGGGTTCCACCCATTCATGGGTGGGGTTATCTTCTGCCGCTCCACCCATTTCTCCTGTTCAGGCTGTAAGGGTGTCAGCTCCTCCTTCGCCCGTACCAATTTAAGGAGGGCATCTTCCACAATGTGGTGCGACCTTTCTCTCTTCTGGTGCCAAATATTCTATTTGACGCTCACGAATGGTGGCAATTTCCCCATTTTTCGTGCCAACGGCCGCCATCTTCTCCATAGAGTTTGGCGCCATTTGTAAATCATCAACATCTGCCATCTTTACTTCTTTTTCCGCAGTCCAAAGCTCAAAGTCTCTATCACCCTCCTGCAATGCTGTAACAGCTGGCAAGAAAGCACAAGTCCCAAAATCAAAGTCATTAATCTCCAAATCGCTGTCAGCTGACAACTCCATTTCTTCCAGCTCAGGCAGCATATCACACATTTCAGATTCATAGTCCCGGTCAGCCACCATCTCTAATCCTTCAATGGCGGTCACTTCAAAATCACAAGTCCTTAGACTGCGGGTGTCCATCCTGCCACGACTACACCAAGTGTAACAATGGGCATCGGGGTGGTAGTCTGGACCTAGCTCACCCACTAAACACAGTCTGTAGACACCCCGGCCCCTTGCACATGCAATCTGGGATGGATTCAGCCTTTCTCCAAAAAAGAGTTACCTTCTCTGTTCTAGTCGCAGCAGTCCAGGCGATTAATACTCCAGAAAGACAGCTGTTCCCCAACAGGGAAAAATGTAACTTTTAATAAACAGGAATGGAGTAGAATAACAGAAGAATATAGCACCGGATTCCTATTCTCTCCCTGACATGCTTCACAGCTGCACTCACAGCAGCTGCAGCAGCAACAGCTAGACAGTAGTCCACACACCAGGATCACCCCTTCAGAAGCTGGGGCCCTTCCAGAGTCCTAGAGCCCGTGTTGTGATCTTCAGTCCTTTGGTCCTTGGGAACCTTCTTGAGTCCCTAAAGTCCTCTGAGTCCTTGAGAGCCCTCTTGAGTCCCTGGAGTCCTTTGAGTCCTTGGGACCCCTCTTGAGTCTGGGGCAACAGACCTCTCCCATCCGGGGCTTCTGGCAGTTCCCCGTCTGTCATACATGTCTGCCCTGGCCAACATCCCAGGCAGTTCTAAGGAAGCAACAGCTTCTGCTCTCCTCGTGGCTGCAAGTCCAGCCTCTCTGCTGCTGGCCCAGCTCACCAGTTTAACTGTTGCTTTCCATGATCTAACAACAGTAATGCATATGGGACATTACTGACATAGCACAAGGTTACAGGGCAAACACAACACCGCATATTACATCAGGAACAATGCAAACATTACATTACAATACAAATACAGCATAATGACACATAAAAAATACAGGTGCATCATATGGCGGTATACAGGGTACATCACATACATTGCAATGCACATATAAGAACATTATACATTGAATGAACATAGCTATATCATGTGCATGTGAGGTCACAAGGAAGGTGGAGAGGGCCTTACTGAGGGGACCAGCCATCTTCTTACAGTTGCATGAGGTATCTTGGTCCCAGCAAAGAAGGCTTACACCACTCCCTTAGCCACCACATCTTAATTGAAACTTTAATTCCTCTCTCTAAATGCTGGCCCATAACATGAAACAACATGCATGGCCTATTGCTGACTGCTGCTGTGCCATTATCAAATTTCTACCGTGGGTGAATTGATCTGTCAACTACCTGTGTTACTATCCTTAAATTTTTCTACCAGTAGTAGTTCACCAAGCTAATATTTGTGCTTCCTGAGTGTGGTTGTTGCATGAGCTATCAGGGCTCCCAGCATAGCCAGCCTACATTGGTCCCTCACCCACCTTGTCTTAAATTAAACTTAAATTCAAAGGTCTAAATGCTGACCCAAACCCTGATACCTCATGCATGGCCTATTGCTGACTGCTATGGTGCCATTGTAAAATGTTCTGCTTTGGGTCAATTGATCTGTCACCTACCTGTGTAACTATCCTTAGATTTTTCTACTAATAGTACTCTATGAAATTGATGTTTGTGCCACCTTAGTGTGCATAGATAACTAAAAAAAATGAGCTGTTGCATGAGGTATCTGGGCTCCCAGCAAAGAAGGTTCCAACACTCTCTTAGCCACCACGTCTTAATGGAAACTTCAATTCCAAGCTGTAAATGCTGGCCCAGACACTGATGTCTCATGCATGGCACATGGATGACTGCTGGTGTGCCATTACCAAATTTCTACAGTGTGTCTATTGATGCCACTTTTCATGGTGTCTGCTCCTAATATTAGCTGTTTGTGAAGCTTTTTGTCACTCCGTAAGGTGTTGTGTATACGTTTAGTTTGGCTTCCCATTGAGTTTATTGGGGTTCAGGTACGTTCGTCTGTTTGGCGAACATGTTCGGCAAACGTCTAAACGTTCGGCAAATGGAACCGAACTTAGAAAGGTTCACTCATCTCTAGCAATGAAACCATTTTAACAATGTTGCTAAAAGTCTAAGGACTTTATTCAGTAGATGGTATACACCTGGAACTATAAAGAAAAAAAATCTGGTATGATATTTATGTAGAGCAAAGCCTTGATTTTCAGTATGGTAAGGGGTTGTAATAATCTTGCCATGTGCCTTAAGGTACCGTCACACTAGGCGATATCGCCAGCGATCCGTGACGTTGCAGCGACCTGGATAGCGATATCGCTGTATTTGACACGCAGCAGCGATCTGGATCCCGCTGTGAAATTGCTGGTCGCTGCTAGAAGGTCTGCACTTTATTTGGTCGCTAGGTCGCCGTGTATCGCCGTGTTTGACAGCAAAAGCAAGGATACCAGCGATATTTTACACTGGTAACCAGGGTAAACATCGGGTTACTAAGCGCAGGGCCGCGCTTAGTAACCCGATGTTTACCCTGGTTACCAGCGTAAAAGTTAAAAAAACAAACAGCACATACTCACCAGCGCGTCCCCCAGCCTCTGCTTCCTGACACTGACTGAGCGCCGGCCCTAAAGTGAAAGTGAAAGCACAGCGGTGACGTCACCGCTCTGCTGTTAGGGCCGGAGCTCAGTCAGTGTCAGGAAGCAGAGGCTGGGGGACGCGCTGGTGAGTATGTGCTGTTTGTTTTTTTAACTTTTACGCTGGTAACCAGGGTAAACATCGGGTTACTAAGCGCGGCCCTGCGCTTAGCAACCCGATGCTTACCCTGGTTACCCGGGGACCTCGGCATCGTTGGTCGCTGGAGAGCGGTCTGTGTGACAGCTCTCCAGCGACCAAACAGCGACGCTGCAGCGATCGGCATCGCTGTCGCTATCGCTGCAGCGTCGCTTAATGTGACGGTACCTTTAGAGTTGCCATTGTATTAAATAGTCAGGAGATAATAGACACTTACTGCAGCTTGTCCTTTTTAATCCTTCCTGCAGGCTATTATTATGATCAGTAACTATTAAGAGCACCATTAACAGCTAGCCATGTCGAAGGAAGAATTAATTTAAATAGCAGTAGTTCTCTGTTAAACATAGTACTGTCCTGCAAGGGAGTATATTTAGAAGTCCACTATATTTCATATTCAATTAACCTCTTCACAGAGGAAAAGAACAGGGTTGCCACCTAATGTAAGTAACAATCCAACATCGATCCTTTAATGAGTTGTGACAAGTGACCTATTGTGACACTAGTCTATAAACAGAATACAATAATAGACAGTGGGAATGTGTAAGGATATGTATGGCCAGGGTAACTCAATCCTCCAATCATTCATGAGTAAAGGCCCCGTCACACATAGCGATTTACCAAAGATCACGACCAGCGATACGACCTGGCCGTGATCGTTGGTAAGTCGCTGTGTGGTCGCTGGGGAGCTGTCACACAGACAGCTCTCTCCAGCAACCAACGATCAGGGGAATGACTTCGGCATCGTTGAAACTGTCTTCAACGATGCCGAAGTCCCCCTGCAGCACCCGGGTAACCAGGGTAAACATCGGGTTACTAAGCGCAGGGCCGCGCTTAGTAACCCGATGTTTACCCTGGTTACCAAAAAAAACAAACAGTACATACTCACCATCTGTTGCCCGTCAGGTCCCTTGCCGTCTGCTTCCTACTCTGACTGAGTGCCGCCGTACAGTGAGAGCAGAGCGCAGCGGTGACGTCACCGCTGTGCTGTACTTTCACTTTCACTTTGCGGCGCTCAGTCAGTGTGGGAAGCAGACGGCAAGGGACCTGACGGGCAACAGATGGTGAGTATGTACTGTTTTTTTTTTTTTACATTTACGCTGGTAACCAGGGTAAACATCGGGTTACTAAGCGCGGCCCTGCGCTTAGTAACCCGATGTTTACCCTGGTTACCAGTGAAGACATCGCTGGATCGGTGTCACACACACCGATTCAGCGATGTCAGCGGGACCTCAACGACCAAAAAACGGCCCAGGCCATTCCGACACGACCAGCGATCTCACAGCAGGGGCCGGGTCGCTGGTACATGTCACACATAGCGAGATCGCTACTGAGGTCGCTGTTGCGTCACAAAACTTGTGACTCAGCAGCGATCTCGCTAGCGATCTCGCTATGTGTGACGGGGCCTTTAAGTTACGGTAATTGGGACCTTTTTTTATTGAATCTCTAGGAAAAATTCTTGAAAATCAAAAATGTGTGTATTTTCGTACTGAAATACCATTAAGTGAAGCATACATTTTCACAGACATTTTTACCTTATCTAGTCCACGGATCTCTAACTCACAGATCACGGGAAACTGAGCGAGGAGCATTACTGCAAGATGGGAACATTATTACCAAATGTAGGTATTATTAAAGGAAAGGGGACAATATCATAGGATAGGAACATTATTAAAGAAAGGGAGAGATTATTATAGGATGGGGATATTATTATAGGATGGAGACATTATTTCAGGATGGGGACATTATAACAGCATGAAGGACATTTTTACAGGAAAGGGGATATTATTACAGGATGGGGCATTATTACAAGATAGAGGCTAGTAAAGGGGACATTATTACAGGATGCGATGGGGCACATTATTACATGATGGTCGTCAGGATGGAGGGACATTATTAAAGGATTGGAATATTATTACAGGATAGGAGACATTATTATATGATGGGGAATAGGAATATTATTGCAAGATAGGAGACATTACTATAGGAAAGGCGAGATTATTACATAATGCGGGTCAGGGCAAGGGACATTATTACAGGATAGGGGACATATTACAAAATGGAGGACATTATTACAGGATAAGAGCCAGAACAAGAGACATTATTACAGGATGGGGGCAATATTACAGGATAGGATAAATTATTATACGAACGGGGATATTATTGCAGGATGGGGGACATTATTACAGGAAAGGAGAGATTATTGAGATTATTACAAGATGGGGGCCAAGGCACGGGACATTATTACAGGACAGGGGACATATTACAGGATGGGGGCATTAATATAGGTTGTGGGCCAGGACCAGGGACATTATTACAGGATATGTGTCAGGATGGGGAGCATTATTACAGGATGGAGGGCATTATTGCAGGATTTTTGACATTACATGATGTGGAAAATTCTTACAGGATGGGTGACATTATTATAGGGAAGGAAACATTATTACAAGATGGATGATATTATTACAAGAAAAGGGACATTATTACAGGACTGGTGTCATTATTATTGAACGGGAGACTTTATTATAGAATCGGGACCAGTGCAAGATATTATTACAGTATACAGACCAGTATGTGGAACATACATTTGGCTGTAATTGGGGGAAATTATTACTCTATGGCAGTGTTTCTCAACTCCAGTCCTCAAGACCCACCAACAGGTCAAGTTTTCAAGATATCCTTAGTATTGCACAGGTGATAATTTCATCACCTGCTCAAGCATTAATTCCAACATGACCTGTTGGTGGGTCTTGAGGACTGGAGTTGAGAAACACTGCTCTATGGGGTCAATTGGTGACAATATTACTGAATTGGGGACAAAAATAAAATAAAAAATTGTAGAAATTAAAAAATTTTCAAAATAACGTAAGAAAAAATAACAAAAAACTATGTTGCCACTAAAAATGATGTTCTATGTAAGAACTCAAGTAAACATGTTTGTCTCCCCACATCGGGAACAACTCAAGCGATAATACTGTACTATGACCCATACGATGAACAATATTAAAAATGCAGAAATGTGGCTATTTCATTATACTGACACACAAAAATTAGAATAAAAAGTGATCAAAAGGTCATCTACAAAAAATATTAGTATTATCTTTAGGCTAGCTGACTGAATTTTCCAATTTAGTGACGTGTTTGTATCTGCTAAACCTCTTGGTGTAGCAAAGAGATATTAGATTGTATTTCTTCAATATATGCAGTAAGATTGTCATTGTTGTGAGGTATTACAGACTTTTTGCATCTCTTTAGGTTCACCTTCTATTTCCGTGGACCAGCAGAGTGAGTTTGAAATCTAGAGTTTGCAGTTCCATTTCTTCATCTGAATTTATCTAGGAGGTAAGGACAGTTTCACATTTGCGGTTGTGTCCTCAGCGTTTCTGTACATCCGCATGCGTCTTGATTTCATATCTTTTACATTGTGGCCGCAGGTACATACGTTTGCATGCGTTCGCTTATGCATGCGTCGTTTTGCTGTGTTCAGCTTGGCGCTGCTAACGCACCATGTTGCAATTTTTGATGTGGTAAATTTCCGCCGCCATAAGCATGCGGACGCTTGCGGAAGGAGTACATTAAAAAATCGCATTACAGTCTGTGGGAACGCATTTGTAGACAAGGACATGCGTATGATTGCATTTGCATATGCATACGTTTTAATGAGTAAACATGTCCAGGAACTAGTCTTAATCGACCCCCAAACAAAGCTTTCAAAAGAAGTTGTGGGCACTGGAAGTACATTTCTCTCCCAACTCCAGACTAGATGCGATACAAGACATTACGGCATCTTTTTTGGAAGACTCTGACTATCAAAATGTGAGTATACAAGCTATTTGTCTGCCTGTCTGTTTTTCTCCCTGCAGTCTGTAATTATTTCTGCCTCTCTTGCAGCATTCCTCATCATGTCCTCCAGTGAAGAGCAGACCTCACGCAGTGAACAGGAGACTGAAGTGAGTACATTTGCTACTGATTGGAAAGTATTCGCTGTCACTATTACACATGGGGCAAAATATTTATTTTTCTTTGCAGAACCATTCCAGTGCAGATGAGCAGGAGCAGCAGACTCAGGCCCAAGTTTCGGTGGCAAGACAGCGTGAAAGTATTGTTGGCTGTTTTTGGTTATTCTTGACTGTTTTTAGTTATTCTTGACTATTCTTTGTATAAGTGTTTTATCTTTACAACATTAATCTATTTCTTTAATTTCTAGGTTCCACAACAGGAGAAAAAAGCTATAGACAATGACCTCCTCATCACACTTGTGCAGGAGCAAGTTGCATTGTGGGACACCCGGGAGCAGCAGCACTCGGATGCTGTGGTGATTCTGCGGTAGTGGAATGAGGTGGCCGAAGCACTGATGGATGACTGGGACAATGCCATGACATGAGTCCGAAAGGAATTTTGTAAGTATTGCAATGTGGTCTGATGCGGCAGTGAACCTGAAGCTCAGGATCACACAACCACGTGTGATGCGATAAACACCTGCAGGTTTCTCTAATCACACACGGTTGTGTGATCCCGGCCTCAAGTACATTTTTTAACATTTTTTTTCCCCTTCACAGTGAACAAAGCCAAAACCCATTGGCGTTCGATGAAGGATCGCTTCAACAAGGACCTGAGATAGGAGATCCAAGTTCGCAGTGGTGCTGCAGCAAGGATCGGGAAATGTAAGTGCAGCGCCCCAGAGTCCTGGTCGTTGCAGTACTGTTGCTCCGCCACTAAGGGGGGCTATGGTACGTCTGATGGCACTGAAGGAGTTCACCTGACCAGGTATCACAGACACCAATACTCTTCACAGTCTGGCCTCCAGGGGGAGCTAAGGGTGCTATGTATTAGGCCACTCCTCACAATCTGGTAAAACTGGGGGTTGGATAGGAAGTTAGTTAGAAGCTGGCTGGGTTGGAACCAGGCAACATCCTGTGGCAGAGGGTGTTGCAGGGGAAGATTCAGGGGGTCCCTGTCAGGGGTGGGATCCTGACAGAGGCCTAGCGAACAGAGAGAACGTTACAGGACCGCGCCTGCACTTCATCGCGGCGGTACCCCAAGAAAGGACAAGAAGCGAGGTTTATTGTGCTGAGTGAGAAATGAGATCAACGCAACAAGGAGAAACATCAGTAGGAGTCATGCTGTAAGACGAGGAAACATCCTACTGAGGTGCGTAGCCGGTGGCCGGAACGCCGAGGAAGTATTAAGCTCCAGGCCTTACTTCAAACCTACGGCAGGACAGTCAGTTATAGGCGGGCTGTCTCACTCAAATCACCTAAGAAGACATAGGGGGCAACATTTGGAGAGGGGCGACTCTAGGGTCCCGGACGAACTTCGAGTCTACCCGTCATACGGGTGCGTCCTAGCCATATCATCTGGGGGATGAAGCAGAACATCATAATCAAGTTGTGAGGGAACTTCAGAAACAGACACAACAGTTGTTGGGACTATCCCGTAAGCACAGCAGGGGAGGACCACAACACACAAGCGCTAGAAGGTAGGCACAGATTTCCACCTGCAAAGGGAACTCTGGAGGTGCCATCGGACCGGCCGGACTTGCGCAGCCTGGTTAACCGTATTCCGGACTGAGGATCCTGAAGCCTTCAGTAAAGAGGTAAAGAGACTGCAACCTGGTGTCCTCGTTATTTATTGCAACTTGCACCACATCATAACATCATCACCATACCTCCACCTTCATTGTACGCCCCTCAGCAGGGTCACGGACCGGGTCTAGCCACCGTGATAACCCCAGAGCAGAGACTCAGAGGCCCGGTACCGGGTACCCCTCGGCCCTGCGGCAGTGGGGGCGCTACATAAGTACCACTGGATTCTGGCTTTCCTGAGGCCTGTCCTTGCTCAGAGAACGTAAGTATTTTTGTGTTGTTTTCCATTGTGTTGTATTCCCTAATCTGAATTTTTCTATTTCACAGGAGTTGGTGCTTTTACAATTGTTACTTTTTGGTAGTAATATTTTACTTTTCTTTTCTTTTCACAGAACCTGGAGCAGCACCCTCGAACCTAGATCATCCTCTGGAGTGGTCCTTCATCTAACAGCCACAGACCAGCCCCAGCCATCCACCAGCGAAGCAGCAAGTGGGCAGTATTCTGACTCATGGATATGTAGAATGTAGTAGTGCTTGGCTAGACCTCTACTTTTAGGCGCTTCCGTATTCACCTGTACTCACGTTCATACCGATTTATTCAGACAGCTTAACTCAGCCACGATCTCATGTAAGAAGACTCCAGGAAAAGAGGATTGCTTTAACTGAAATTCTTGAATTATGATGAAAGTAGCAGGTAAAAAGGAATATTCAACAGAGGACATGCAGTAAAATGCATACAGATGGAGGAATGATGACAGAATGGAGAATAAGGGCGAGAACAAATATACATCACAAGACTACAGGGAGAGAGTTGGGACAAAATACAGAGAAAGGCAAACTTCTGCCTAGAAAAAAGGATTGAACACAAGCAATGCAAATATTAAATGATTTCTCAAGTCGTGAGCCATGACACTCCCCGTCTGAAATCCTTGGATTTCACGATGTCCGCAATTCTTCGAAGTCGTTCGAACCTGAAAAGGCAAGAGGAAAGAAAACATGTATGCAATAATAAACATCAAACATTTTTAAGTCAAACTCGTTGTCGTCGACCCGTAGATCACAGCGAAAGATAAGTCCAAGTATATAAAACCCATCTTCAGATTGGGAAAGCCGCAAACATGCAACTCTTCCACCAACCCAGAATCCAAAGGGAATATTAACAGTTCAATCCAATGGAAAATGTCAATATCCAATAAAACTAGGGAACGAGGAGGAATGCTCCCCGCCGTGAGCAACGTCGGGAGCATGTTCAGTTCATGTGATGTCTTCCTTTAGTAGAAGCAGCACGAGTTCAGTCACCGGGCGGAAGAAGGTTCGGGTAGAGCCCCCTTTTGTCACCTTAACTTCTACCTTACGAGTCTTTCCATCCTCACTGGGTAGGACCTTGGTGATAAGTCCCATTGGCCAGTTATTATGATGAGCCTCTTTGTCCTTTAAAAGAACAAGGTCTCCTTCTTGGAGATTGGGACTGGGTGTCTGCCATTTGTGACGGTTTTGAAGCAAGTGCAAATATTCAGTCTTCCAACGATGCCAAAACACGTTAGCCAGATGTTGTACTTGCTTCCACTGACGTTTGTAAATGTCCTTGTTATCGAAATTCCCAGGCGGAACTGTAGCAGCTCCAGTCTTCTGTGTAAGAAGTGTAGCTGGAGTAAGGATCGTTGGAGCATCGGGGTCGGATGACACTGGAACCAAAGGTCTAGCATTTATTATGGCTGACACTTCTGCGAGGAAAGTGACCAGAACTTCATGAGTAAGGGGAAGTTTATGGTCCAGCAACATGGAGTCAAGGATCCTACGTGCAACTCCGATCATGCGTTCCCAAGATCCACCCATGTGTGAAGAGTGTGGAGGATTGAATACCCAAGTGCATCCATTGTCGGACAAGAAGTTGTCAAACTGCCGTTCCTTGCAGGCTCCTACAAAGTTTGCGCCGCAGTCGGACCGGAGTTGCTTGGCAGGTCCCCGGATGGAAAAGAATCTTCTTAGGGCATTGATGAAGCTGGAAGTATCCATAGATTTAATTACCTCGATGTGAACTGCACGGATACTGAGACAGGTGAATAGGACAGCCCACCGCTTACTGTTCACGGCTCCTCCACGGGTTTTCCTGGTAACAACCGACCATGGCCCGAAGACGTCTACACCAACATATGAGAACGGTTGGTCCATGCTTAGTCGATCTGCTGGGAGGTTCGCCATTTGTTGATGTTGGTGTTTTCCTCGTAACCTTCGACACTTGACACATCTATGGAGAACTGAGGAGACGCACCTCTTCATTCCCATGATCCACAAGCCAGCAGACCTGATGGCACCTTCAGTAAGATGTCTGCCTTGATGCTGTACTCGTTCGTGATAGTGCCGAATCAACAGAGTAGTGACGTGATGTCGACCTGGAATGATGATAGGGTTCTGCTCCTTATCGTATAGGTTTGATTTACTTAAACGTCCACCCACTCTTAGAAACTTGAGATGATCGACTACTGGGTTCAAGTCGAGTAGGGTGCTATTTTTGGACACACTGACTCCTTTGGTAATACTGCCAATCTCATGTGAATATTCTTCTTGTTGCACACACCTGATGATGACTTGTCCAGCATGGTCTAGGTCATCGGCAGTAAGACGACTCTTACACATGTGCCAACCATGGCACCCTGAGGGCTTGTCCTTTGTAAAACAGCGAGCAATGTGGATAAGACGAGCTACAGTTTGTACAACGGAGGACCAGCTTGAGAAGCGCTCAAAGCGGTGAGACTTCAAACCTTGTCTAAATGTCATTGAAGTATAGTGAACAGAGATAGTTTGTCTTATTTCCTTGTCAGAATCTGGTTCCACCAGCTCATAAGCATTTTTGATGTTGTTCACACAGAAATCTTCATACAGGAGACTGGGAGGCGTCAACCACATGTTGTCACCAAGCTTAGAAGCAGCTGTGAGTCTTGTACCTCGGTCGGCTGGGTTTAAATCGGTGGAGATGTGATGCCACTGCTCAGGGGTAGAAAAACTTCTGATGCGCTCTACTCTGTTGCTCACATATGTATAGAACTGCTTCGTTTGGTTGTGAATGTACCCGAGTACCACCCTGCTGTCTGTGTAGAAGGTAAAGGAATCAATTGTAATGTCCATTTCGTCTCGTACAACTTCAGCAATTTCTACTGCCAATACCACAGCGCAAAGCTCGAGTCTGGGTACAGAGTGTTCAGGCTTTGAAGTTAATTTGGTCTTACCCAGGATGAAACCACAATGTACCTTGTTGGCTCCTAAGGTCATCAGATAAGCTACTGCGGCTATGGCTTCTGTAGATGCGTCAGAGAAAATATGGACTTCTCTTCTGATTGCAGTCAAAGGTGATCTTGGAGAATAACAACGTGGGACTTGGAGTTGCTCTAAGAACTCCAGAGACTTCTTCCATGTCTCCCACCTTTGCTGTTTCTGAGTTGGCAGCGGGGTGTCCCAATCCGTGTTCTCGGCCGTAAGCTGTCTTAACAATATCTTGCCTTGAATAGTGATAGGTGCTACAAACCCGAGAGGATCATAGATGCTATTTATGACAGATAGGACTCCTCGTTTGGTAAAGGGTTTATCATAGGGTGACACTTGGAAGGTGAAGGTGTCCCATTTGATATCCCACAGTAGACCAAGGCTGTGCTGTGTTGGAGGAACATCAGAACCCAAGTCGAGGTCCTTTAGGTTTGAGGCATGGTCCTCAGATGGAAACGCGTTCATTACCTCTTGACTGTTAGAGATAATCTTGTGGAGTCTGAGGTTTGATGTGGATAGCATTTCCTGTGTCCTGGAGAGTAGGTTAATTGCATCTTCACTTGTGGGCAAGGACTTGAGCCCATCGTCCACGTAGAAGTTCTTCTCTACAAATTGCTGAGCATCGGATCCGTACTCTCTCTCACCTTCCTGGGCTGTCCGTCTCAGTCCATAGATCGCTACAGCAGGTGAGGGACTGTTGCCGAAGACATGGAGCTTCATCCGGTAGTCTATGACCTGATTGTTGACATTGTTGTCTTTGTGCCATAGGAACCTAAGATAGTTTCTGTTGTCTTCTTTCACGATGAAGCAATGAAACATCTGCTGAATGTCGGCCATTATGGCAACAGGTTCTTGTCTGAAGCGGATCAATACTCCAAGGAGGCTGTTGTTCAGGTTGGGCCCAGTTAGGAGCAGGTTATTGAGAGAGAGGCCTTCAAACTGAGCACTGGAGTCAAACACCACTCTGATCTGATTAGGCTTGCGAGGGTGATAGACACCAAAGGATGGAAGATACCAACATTCATCTCCCTCCCTCAGTGGTGGCGCAGGTTCAGCATGATTTCTGTCAAAGATGTTCTGCATAAAGTCAATGAAATGCTTCTCCATCTCTGGTTTCCTCTTTAGGGTACGCTTTAAGGATGAGAACCTCGCGGTTGCTTGCTGCAGGTTGTTCGGCAACCTCGATCTTGGGAAACGAAAGGGTAAAGGAGCTACCCAACTGTTGGAGTCATCTTGAACAAATTCTTTATCCATAACCTTTATAAATTCTTTATCTTCCCTCGTGGGTGCCAACTTGTTGTCATTACTTGTGGAAACGAACACTGATGACCCGAGGTTTTCATCCCAGGGCTGGTGCGTGTTCATGTTGTTGAAGGATTCCTGTTGCCAGTTGGTGTTGCTCACTTTCTCTTTCACGCAGTAGTGATGTGGGCATAGTTGGAAATGGGTGCTGCGACCATTTGACAAGATGTGTGTCTTGTAAGAGGAGATGTTGTTAGGTCTCTTTATCTTGTGTATGCAAACATTGCCTATGATCACCCAGCCTAGATCTAAGCGTTGGGCAAATGGTGCATCGTGTGGTCCGTTAATTTGCTGACGTACCTTGTGCAGCCGGAGAATGTCTCTGCCCAGCAGAATCAGGATATCTGAATTGTTGTTGAGGGCTGGTATCTTGTTTGCTATCCTCTTGAGATGTTGGTGATGAAGAGCAGCCTCTGGCGTTGGGATCTCTTCTCGATTGGACGGAATCTGGTTACACTCGACCAGTGTAGGTAATGGTATCTCGACGGTGTTCTCGAGAGACGTCGCTGTAAGACCACTGGCCCTTCTCCCAGAAACCTCTGTAACACCACTGCAGGTGCCTAAGGTGTAAGGGTAGGCATTTCCCTTTAAGTTAAACATATCAAAGAGTTCTGACCTTGCAAGTGATCGGTTGCTCTGATCATCCAGAAGGACGTACACCTTCACGGCTTTCTCTGGGTGACCGTTGGGATATACGTTCACCAGGCAAATCTTCTCCGCAGACTTCTGTGCATGAAGAAGATATTGTGGTATGGCTTGCAGTTTGAGCTGCGTCCTCCCCGCCATGGCTCGTGGTGGGGGAAGGAGTAAGTGTAGAGTCAGGACGGAATGGGTGGAGTGCTTGTACATGGTCCTCACTGTCACACTCCATGCACTTAATTGTAGTTTTACAGTCTTTAAAGGTGTTCAGTAGAAGCACAACATCTGTAGCATACCCCAAACTTCTTTAGAAGCTCCTTGCGTTCTTGGAGCGGTTTCTTCCTGAAGCCGATGCACTTTTTTAAGGGATGTGGCTTCTTGTGGATGGGACACTCACGATTTGGGTTCTCTATCTTTTCACCCTTGTTACTCTTGTCTGGGGGTGATGTTGGTAAGGGAAGAATATCCGTCTTCTTCACTGACACTGGACCCCTGCGGTTTCTATCATTCGAGCGTGCGCTCATGTATTTAGAAGGAGGTGAAGCTGGGCCACTGGATTCTTCGTAGGAAAAGCTTGGGTCGTTCTTACGCTCTGCCACATCTTTTATAAACTCACAGAAGTAGGAGAACGGAGGAAATGACACTTGATGGTCTTTCTTGTATTTTGACCCTAGTGTAGTCCACTTTTCTTGTACATTGTACGGTAGCTTGGAGATAATGGGATTTACTCCACGAGCAGTGTCCAGATAGCTGAGGCCAGGTAGATGGGTGTCTGCCTTGGCCAGATGGAGCTCTAACAGCAAGTCACTGAGCTCCAGGAACTTTGAACTGTCTTTGCTTGATATCTTTGGAAAACTCTGTAGTTGCTTGAACAGTGCGTCCTCTATGGCTTCTGGACTGCCAAAGTTTTTCTCTAGTCTTTCCCATGCAGCCATGAGACCAGCCGTTGGATTACTGATATGTACAGACCTGAGTCTCTTGACATGCTCGGTGGATTGTGGTCCTAGCCATCTGATTAGCAGGTCCAGCTCTTCGGCAGCAGTGATGCCGAGGTCACTAGTTATGGTTCTAAAGGCATTTTTCCTACCTCTGTAATTTTCAGGTTGGTCGTCAAACCTTGTGAGACCGGTTTAGTAAGTTCGCGGCGAATCATGTACCTTGCGAAGTTGGACATGTCTGTTCCTTCTGACTTAGGATGCACGAATGTAGGCTGAGCGGTGTTGTACATAGGGGTGGAGACGTCCTGGCCTTGAAACGTGGGTAAGTATGGAGAGGCATATGCATTTAGTCCAGCAACTGGTTTGGTGGGTATAGTCTCTGCTACATGCGGAGCTGGCACTGCGCGGTTGTCGAGAGTATAATGACCTGCCGGCATATTGGGTTGCGTGTGGATATTAGCCTGTGGAGTTTGGTGAGATGCGGGGTCTTGGCGCATACTGGAATACGAAGGAAGTTCAAGTTTGGGAGCATTGTACTGACCTTGAATGCAGGGTTCTGTAAGTGAATCGGCATTCTGGTGCCCTGGAGAAGCATGAACGCCATCAGGAGTGTTAGTAATGATCTGCGGTTCGCCATTTTGGCTTAGCACGTAGTCTCTTGTGCGTTCAATAGGGTCTTCTGTCTCCACTTCACACAAACTGATGTTGTCTCTTTGACTCCCACTGATAGCTCGTTCCAGGATCCTTAGCTCTGCCATGGCTGTTGCGTGCTCACATTCCTTCTCCAGAGCTTCCTTGCGTGCTGCATCCACATCCATTTCTGCTCTCTTTTGTGCTGTGGCTGCATCCATTTCTGCTCTCCTTTGCGCAAAGGCAGCTTGTATCTTAGACGTTTCTGCCTTAGCACGTGCTCTTATAAGCTGCTCGCTGAGGGTGGAATATTTTGAAGAACTTGACCTAGATGAGCGTTTTGAGTGCTTGGACGATTTGGATGAGCATGTTGATGCATCTGGTATCCGTGCAATTTTAGCCTCTATCTTGGTTTTAATGTCACGTACGGTGCAGTCCCTTTCAGAATTAAGCTGCTGGAAACTTTGCAATTCGTTTAAAGTCTCTGGCAGATTCAGTTTTTTCAGGAGAGTAATGTATTGGTCAGTCTTCTCCATATACATTTGGTATGCTGTGCATAATTGTTCTAAGACTCCCTCTACCCTCTAGTGGTAACTCATGAGAAGCAGGCCTTGATACAGTGTCTATGTGACTCAGCACTTTCTCCCACAGTGAAGACACATCACAATATACGACACCTTTTGCAGTCTCAAAATTCTCCATGACCTTCCATGTAGGTTTGACTGTACGTTTTCCTCTTTCACTAGCTGGTGGATGGGGATCTGGGTCTGTTTCCTGTGTTTGTAAGTCTGGTAGGGACATTGTATTCCTTGCTTCAGACATGATTTGATTGCAGGCAGGAAGAGTGGATGATGAGGGTTATACTTCTGACTGTTTATCTGCGGTGTATGCTTCTATGCACGCTGGGGTCTGGCTGGAAACTGGGTTACTACAGGTCCTTCTCAAAAAATTAGCATATAGTGTTAAATTTCATTATTTACCATAATGTAATGATTACAATTAAACTTTCATATATTATAGATTCATTATCCACCAACTGAAATTTGTCAGGTCTTTTATTGTTTTAATATTGATGATTTTGGCATACAACTCCTGAAAACCAAAAAAACCTGTCTCAATAAATTAGCATATTTCACCCGTCCAATCAAATAAAAGTGTTTTTTAATAACAAACAAAAAAACCATCAAATAATAATGTTCAGTTATGCACTCAATACTTGGTCGGGAATCCTTTGGCAGAAATGACTGCTTCAATGCGGCGTGGCATGGAGGCAATCAGCCTGTGACACTGCTGAGATGTTATGGAGGCCCAGGATGCTTCAATAGTAGCCTTAAGCTCATCCAGAGTGTTGGGTCTTGCGTCTCTCAACTTTCTCTTCACAATATCCCACAGATTCTCTATGGGGTTCAGGTCAGGAGAGTTGGCAGGCCAATTGAGCACAGTAATACCATGGTCAGTAAACCATTTACCAGTGGTTTTGGCACTGTGAGCAGGTGCCAGGTCGTGCTGAAAAATGAAATCTTCATCTCCATAAAGCATTTCAGCCGATGGAAGCATGAAGTGCTCCAAAATCTCCTGATAGCTAGCTGCATTGACCCTGCCCTTGATGAAACACAGTGGACCAACACCAGCAGCTGACATGGCACCCCACACCATCACTGACTGTGGGTACTTGACACTGGACTTCAGGCATTTTGGCATTTCCTTCTCCCCAGTCTTCCTCCAGACTCTGGCACCTTGATTTCCGAATGACATGCAAAATTTGCTTTCATCAGAAAAAAGTACTTGGGACCACTTAGCAACAGTCCAGTGCTGCTTCTCTGTAGCCCAGGTCAGGCGCTTCTGCCGCTGTTTCTGGTTCAAAAGTGGCTTTACCTGGGGAATGCGGCACCTGTATCCCATTTCCTGCACACGCCTGTGCACGGTGGCTCTGGATGTTTCCACACCAGACTCAGTCCACTGCTTCCTCAGGTTCCCCAAGGTCTGGAATCGGTCCTTCTCCACAATCTTCCTCAGGGTCCGGTCACCTCTTCTCGTTGTACAGCGTTTTCTGCCACATTGTTTCCTTCCAACAGACTTACCATTGAGGTGCCTTGATACAGCACTCTGGGAACAGCCTATTGGTTGAGAAATTTCTTTCTGGGTCTTACCCTCTTGCTTGAGGGTGTCAATGATGGCCTTCTTGACATCTGTCAGGTCGCTAGTCTTACCCATGATGGGGGTTTTGAGTAATGAACCAGGCAGGAAGTTTTTAAAAGCCTCAGGTATCTTTTGCATGTGTTTAGAGTTAATTAGTTGATTCAGAAGATTAGGGTAATAGGTCGTTTAGAGAACCTTTTCTTGATATGCTAATTTATTGAGACAGGTTTTTTGGGTTATCAGGAGTTGTATGCCAAAATCATCAGTATTAAAACAATAAAAGACCTGACAAATTTCAGTTGGTGGATAATGAATCTATAATATATGAAAGTTTAATTGTAATCATTACATTATGGTAAATAATGAAATTTAACACTATATGCTAATTTTTTGAGAAGGACCTGTATCTATCTGGGAAACGTCCTTTTTACTGAAGTTCAGCACAGACCTTGAGTTACTGTCTCTGAAGGCAGGATATTCCTTTTTACTATTCTGACTCATGGATATGTAGAACGTAGTAGTGCTTGAATAGACCTCTACTTTTAGGCGCTTCCGTATTCACCTGTACTCACGTTCATACCGATTTAATCAGACAGCTTAACTCAGCCACGATCTCATGTAAGAAGACTCCAGGAAAAGAGGATTGCTTTACCTGAAATTCTTGTATTATGATGAAAGTAGCAGGTAAAAAGGAATATTCAACAGAGGACATGCAGTAAGATGCATACAGATGGAGGAATGATGACAACATGGAGAATAAGGGTGAGAACAAACATACATCACAAGACTACAGGGAGAGAGTTGGGACAAAATACAGAGAAAGGCAAACTTCTGCCTAGAAAAAAGGATTGAACACAAGCAATGCAAATATTAAATGATTTCTCAAGTTGTGAGACATGACAGGCAGGTGTCACAGGCTGAAGAACAGGCAGCTGGTCCTTCAGGTGTTCCCCTGTCCCAGTCCTCTGCCTTTTTTGGGGGGGGTCTTCCAGCCAGCGGCAGAAGGCCTCAAACAGGTCACTCATGCCCAAGTTTATTCACTTGAGCTTCAAGAATGGCCTAAATGTGCTGGGAGATAGACTGGAAGGTGGTGTAACCCATATTAACACATTTTTCCAGGATGTCAACCAACGCCTTGACCGTCTGGAAGCTGACCTCCAGAGACCGGCACACCATTTTTTTAATAAGTTAAAACGGAGCATGTCGGGACACCTTACACCTGAACTCCAGCTCAATATGATGCAGGCCTGCAATGCTGCTTACGTTCAGGTTATGCAGCAGACTCGGTACTTACAGCAGCCACAGATGATATTTCCACCTGTGCCACCAATTACACACTTTACCTCAATACCGAGTTCTGCTGCATACCACTGTACAGCCACCACCATGCCCAGTTCAGCCGCACACCACTACACTGCCACCACCATGATGGGTGCTGCTAAAAGCCACTCCACCACCATCCTGAGTCCTGCTCCGGCATGGCCGTCCACCGCCACCACCATGACGGTTCAGCAAACTACACGTCTGTCCACTGCCACCACAATGGCAGTTCAGCACACTGCATGTCCGTCCACCACCATCACCATGGAGGATCAGAAAACTGCATGTCCATCCACCACCACCACCATGGAGGTTCATCAAACTGCACTTCCATCCACCACCACCAGCATGGAGGTTCAGCAAACTGCACGGCCATCCCGATCTAACACCATGCCGGTTATGGATCCCACCACCCCTACCCTCCCACGAAGATGAAGAAGCCACCAGCATTCTCATGACAAACCAAAAAAGAAGAAATGGGCAACAAGAACTGTTGTACTTCCTCCACCCTCACCTCCCAATGTGTCTGTGTTGTCCAGTTTGTCTCTCCCTTCCAATGTGTCTCTCCCATCCCATGCTCTCACTCCTAATGTGTCTACTTCAATCCTTGACCTCCCAGACCCCACAAATTTACTAGGCCTTTTCCCTGGAACCCCTTCATTGTCCATATCAAGCCAATCCTCCTAGCTCCACACCCCCAGGTCCATAACATTTCCCCCTCAATGTCTCGTAAAAAATATTTTTTTTTGTTAAATATATGTGTGTTGCTTTTCCCCATCACTGCTTGTTCTATGTCTCTTTTGTCGCCGGCAACACACACTGTGCGCCGTCAACACACATGTCGCCGTCTACACACACTGTGTTTTTGCCACCTCATAGCTCCATGACACACAATCTACTGCCCCTCGTCTTTATTTTCTTTACACTGCAGCTTTACTGCTGGTGTCTGTCATGGAGCTACGAGGTGGCAAAAACACAAAGAGGAATAAAATCCTTAAAAAAATGTATTAATACAGCAGAAAGGGTCAGGGGTCAGCAATGCTCATCTGTCGCGCCCCGCTCCACCGCCGCAGGGCCGAGGGGTACCCGGTACCGGGCCTCTGAGTCTCTGCTTCTGGGGTTGTCACGGCGGCTAGGCCCCGGTCCGTGACCCTGCCGTGGGGCGCACAGTAGAATGAAGGTGTGGGTGTTGGTAGTGATGATAGCGATGTAGCGGTGCAGTTGTGGGGTGCAGGTCGCAGTAAATAACAAGGACACCAGGTTGCAGTCTCTTTACCTCTTTACTGGAGATCTCTGAGTCCTCAGTCCAGAACACGGTTCACCAGGCTACGCAAGTCCAGCCGGTCCAATGGCACCTCCAGAGTCCTCCTCTCAGGTGGAAATCTGTGCCTTCCTTCTAGCGCTATGTGTTGTAGTCCTTCCCTGCTGTGCTCACGGAAAGTGACCCCACAACGGTTGTGTCTGTTTCTTAAGTTCCCTCACAACTCGATTTGATGTTCCTCTGTAATCCACCCCTCCCTGTATTCAGGTTGGAATGGCACCCGTTTGTCAGGTAGGCCTGGAGTTCTTCCGGGACCCTAGAGACGCCCCTCTCCCACAATTGCCCCCCAAGACTTCATAGGTGATATGTAGGGTTGAGCGAAACGGGTCGATCATTTTCAAAAGTCGCCGACTTTTGGCTAAGTCGGCGTCTCATGAAACCCGATCCGACCCCTGTGCTTGTCGGCCATGCGGTACGCGACTTTCGCGCCAAAGTCGCGTTTCAATGACGCGAAAAGCGCCATTTCTCAGCCAATGAAGGTGAACGCAGAGTGTGGGCAGCGTGATGACATAGATCCTGGTCCCCACCATCTTAGAGAAGGGCATTGCAGTGATTGGCTTGCTGTCTGCGGCGTCACAGGGGCTATAAAGGGGCGTTCCCGCCGACCGCCATCTTACTGCTGCTGATCTGAGCTTAGGGACAGGTTGCTGCCGCTTCATCAGAAGCAGGGAGAGCGTTAGGCAGGGTCCACTAACCACCAAACCGCTTGTGCTGCAGCGATTTCCACTGTCCAACACCACCTTCGGTGTGCAGGAACAGTGGAAGCTATTTTTTTTTTTTTTTCCCCTCAGCGCTGTAGCTCA
The DNA here is from genome assembly GCF_051348905.1 of Ranitomeya variabilis. Taxonomy (NCBI): domain Eukaryota; kingdom Metazoa; phylum Chordata; class Amphibia; order Anura; family Dendrobatidae; genus Ranitomeya; species Ranitomeya variabilis. The sequence continues at coordinate 370,818,451 of NC_135232.1, forward strand.
TTGGGCTGCCCTAGAAGGCTCCGTGATAGCTGTATTGCTGTGTGTACGCCACTGTGGAAACCAACTGCTTTTTTCAAAGCACATATCCTCTTGTTCCTTCCTTTCTGCACAGCTATCTTTTTTGTTTGTCCACACTTTTTATTTAATTTGTGCATCAGTCCACTCCTATTGCTGCCTGCCATACCTGGCTTACATTACTGCAGGGAGATAGTAATTGTAGGACAGTTTTTTTTTTTTTTTTGTTTTTTTTTTGTGGGAGATTAAGATTGGCATTTCTGCTACAGTGCCATCCCTGTGTGTGCCATCTCTCACTGAGTGGGCCATAGAAAGCCTATTTATTTTTTCCGTGATTTGTGTTCTAAAATCTACCTCAACACAGAAACACTACATCAATCAGTGGGAGAAAAATATTGGCCTCAGTCAGGGCTTGTGTGCCACTGCTGTGTGTGCGCTATCTCTCATTCAGTGGGCTATAGCAAGCCTATATTTTTTTTTTTTTTTTTTTTTTAATATTATTTGGTTTCAAAAGTCTCCCTGAAAAAAAAAAAAAACCTAAAAAAACAGTGGGAGAGTAATATTGCCCTTTCAGCTTGTGTGCCAGTCTTGACTCCTGGGTGTGCCACCTCTCTCCCTCTCATTCAGTGGGCCATAGAAAGCCTATTTATTTTTTTTTTTAAATATTATTGGGTTTCTAAAGTCTCCCTGAAAAAAACAAAAAATACATAAAAAAACAGTGGGAGAGTAATATTGCCCTTTCAGCTTGTGTGCCAGTCTTGACTCCTGGGTGTGCCACCTCTCTCCCTTTCATTCAGTGGGCCATAGAAAGCCTATTTATTTTTTTTTTTAAATATTATTGGGTTTCTAAAGTCTCCCTGAAAAAACAAAAAAAACCTAAAAAAACAGTGGGAGAGTAATATTGCCCTTTCAGCTTGTGTGCCAGTCTTGACTCCTGGGTGTGCCACCTCTCTCCCTCTCATTCAGTGGGCCATAGAAAGCCTATTTATTTTTTTTTTTAAATATTATTGGGTTTCTAAAGTCTCCCTGAAAAAAACAAAAAATACATAAAAAAACAGTGGGAGAGTAATATTGCCCTTTCAGCTTGTGTGCCAGTCTTGACTCCTGGGTGTGCCACCTCTCTCCCTCTCATTCAGTGGGCCATAGAAAGCCTTTTTTTTTTTTGGTTTTTTTAATATTATTTGGTTTCTAAAGTCTCCCTGAAAAAAACAAAAAAAAACATAAAAAACAGTGGGAGAGTAATATTGCCCTTTCAGCTTGTGCGCCAGTCTTGACTCCTGGTTGTGCCACCTCTCTCTCTCTAATTGTGGGCCATAGAAAGCCTTTTTTTTTTTTTTAAATATTATTGGGTTTCTAAAGTCTCCCTGAAAAAACAAAAAATACATAAAAAAACAGTGGGAGAGTAATATTGCCCTTTCAGCTTGTGTGCCAGTCTTGACTCCTGGGTGTGCCACCTCTCTCCCTTTCATTCAGTGGGCCATAGAAAGCCTATTTATTTTTTCCGTGATTTGTGTTCTAAATTCTACCTCAACACAAAAACACTACATCAATCAGTGGGAGAAAAATATTGGCCTCAGTAAGGGCTTGTGTGCCACTGCTGTGTGTGCTATCTCTCATTCAGTGGGCTATAGCAAGCCTATTTTTTTTTTTTTTTTTTTTTTTTTAATATTATTTGGTTTCTAAAGTCTCCCTGAAAAAAAAAAAAAACCTAAAAAAACAGTGGGAGAGTAATATTGCCCTTTCAGCTTGTGTGCCAGTCTTGACTCCTGGGTGTGCCACCTCTCTCCCTCTCATTCAGTGGGCCATAGAAAGCCTATTTATTTTTTTTTTTAAATATTATTGGGTTTCTAAAGTCTCCCTGAAAAAACAAAAAATACATAAAAAAACAGTGGGAGAGTAATATTGCCCTTTCAGCTTGTGTGCCAGTCTTGACTCCTGGGTGTGCCACCTCTCTCCCTTTCATTCAGTGGGCCATAGAAAGCCTATTTTTTTTTTTTTAATATTATTTGGTTTCTAATTCTCCCTGAAAAAAAAAAAAAAACCTAAAAAAACAGTGGGAGAGTAATATTGCCCTTTCAGCTTGTGTGCCAGTCTTGACTCCTGGGTGTGCCACCTCTCTCCCTCTCATTCAGTGGGCCATAGAAAGCCTATTTATTTTTTTTTTTAAATATTATTGGGTTTCTAAAGTCTCCCTGAAAAAACAAAAAATACATAAAAAAACAGTGGGAGAGTAATATTGCCCTTTCAGCTTGTGTGCCAGTCTTGACTCCTGGGTGTGCCACCTCTCTCCCTTTCATTCAGTGGGCCATAGAAAGCCTATTTTTTTTTTTTTTTAATATTATTTGGTTTCTAATTCTCCCTGAAAAAAAAAAAAAAACCTAAAAAAACAGTGGGAGAGTAATATTGCCCTTTCAGCTTGTGTGCCAGTCTTGACTCCTGGGTGTGTCACCTCTCTCCCTCTCATTCAGTGGGCCATAGAAAGCCTATTTATTTTTTTTTTTAAATATTATTGGGTTTCTAAAGTCTCCCTGAAAAAACAAAAAATACATAAAAAAACAGTGGGAGAGTAATATTGCCCTTTCAGCTTGTGTGCCAGTCTTGACTCCTGGGTGTGCCACCTCTCTCCCTCTCATTCAGTGGGCCATAGAAAGCCTTTTTTTTTTTTGGTTTTTTTAATATTATTTGGTTTCTAAAGTCTCCCTGAAAAAAACAAAAAAAACATAAAAAACAGTGGGAGAGTAATATTGCCCTTTCAGCTTGTGCGCCAGTCTTGACTCCTGGTTGTGCCACCTCTCTCTCTCTAATTGTGGGCCATAGAAAGCCTTTTTTTTTTTTTTTTTTAATATTATTTGGTTTCTAAAGTCTCCCTGAGAAAAAAAAATAAATAAATTAGGTGGGAGATTAATATTGACATTAGTGCTTGAGTGACAGTCCTGCGTGTGTGTCATCTCTGTGATTTTGTGCCACAGAAAACAGAGTGTGTAACATTGTGCCTGATTTTCCTTGTGGTCTCACCAACCTGTTAAGGGATATTGAAATCATACTGAAGTTATAGCTCACCGTGTAAGTTGTTTGATAGCAACAAATAAAGTTACTTTGGTTAAGATTTTAAAACAATGAGGAAGTCTGGTGCAAGAGGTCGTCGTGGGCGTTCATTGTCAGCTGGTAATGATGGTAGTGGTAGTGGAGCATCAGGTGGTCGTGGGGATAAAAATATTCCACCTAAGTCTGGAGCTGTGGAGCCAGTTTCGTCGTCAGGCTACACAAGGCCTCGAACGCTCTCTTTTCTGGGAGTAGGAAAACCGCTTTTAAAGGCGGAGCAGCAACAGCAAGTTTTGGCTTACATTGCAGACTCAGCCTCTAGCTCTTTTGCCTCCTCTTCCGAAACTGGTAAATGTAAAAGCAGCGCGTCGCTTGTGGATGTTCACGGTCAGGGACAAGTCGCTTCCTTGTCCTCCTCAGCAAAAACTACAACAAGAGAGAAGGATGCAGCAGGCGACACAACGGGTCACTCCATGGAGCTCTTTACACATACCGTCCCTGGCTTAGAAAGTGAAACATTTAACAGGCCATGCCCATTACAAGTATATTCTGACATGGAGTGCACTGATGCACAGCCACAGCCAGAGTACTATGCTGCTCCTTTGACTCAGACCACCACATTGCCCTCTCAGGGTACAGATCCACAATCAGACCCTGATGAGACTATGTTGCCCCGCCACGAACGCTATACCACCGACCGACACAGTGACACAGACGAAGTTGCACACGAGCTCGAAGAGGAGGTAATAGATGACCCAGTTATTGACCCCGATTGGCAGCCATTGGGGGAACAGGGTGCAGGCGGCAGTAGTTCAGAAGCGGAGGTGGAGGAGGGGCCGCAGCAGGCATCAACATCGCAACAGGTTCCATCTGCCGGGCCCGTATCTGGACCAAAACGCGTGTCAAAGCCAAAACCTGTTGGAGCACAGCGTTGCCATCCGGTTAAAGCTCAGTCTGCAATCCCTGAAAAGGGATCAGAGTCTAGGAAGAGTGCAGTCTGGCATTTTTTTAAACAACATCCAACTGATCAGCGCAAAGTCATCTGTCAAAAATGTTCAACTAGCTTAAGCAGAGGTCAGAATCTGAAAAGTCTAAATACTAGTTGCATGCATAGACACTTAACCACCATGCATTCTCAAGCCTGGACTAACTACCAAACGTCCCTCAAGGTTGTAGCACCCTCGGCCAATGAAGCTAGTCAGCAACGCAACATCCCTTCCGTCACTGTAAGGCCACCATTTTCCGCACCACCGGCAGTATCTGTGCAGGTTTCTTTGCCAGCCAAAAGCAGTCAGGGTCAGGGAATCACCAGTTTTGTAGGAGGAAATATTGCATGTAGGGCACCGGCGGAAACAATACCGTCTCCAACCGTCTCTCAGTCTGCCATGTCCACCGGCACACCCGAAAGTTCCACGATCTACAGCTCTCCAGTCCAGCTCACCCTACATGAGACTCTGGTTAGAAAAAGGAAGTACTTATCCTCGCATCCGCGTACACAGGGTTTTAACGCCCACATAGCTAGACTAATCTCGTTAGAGATGATGCCCTACCGGTTAGTTGAAAGCGAAGCTTTCAAAGCCCTGATGGAGTACGCTGAACCACGATACGAGCTACCCAGTCGACACTTTTTTTCCAGAAAAGCCATCCCAGCCCTGCACCAGCATGTTAAACAGCGCATCGTCCATGCACTCAGGCAATCTGTGAGTACAAAGGTGCACCTGACTACAGATGCATGGACCAGTAGGCATGGCCAGGGACGTTATGTGTCCATCACGGCACACTGGGTGAATGTGGTGGATGCAGGGTCCACAGGCGACATCAATTTAGGGACAGTTGTGCCTAGCCCACGGTCTAGGAAACAGTTGGCTGTAGGCGTTCGCACCCCCTCCTCCTCCTCCTCGTCCTCCTGCAGAAGCTACAGCTCTTCCACAGAACGCAGTCGGCCAACCACTCCATCGGCAGATGACACTGTTGCACACCAGTTGTCCCATTATGGGCCAGCTACTGCCAAGCGTCAGCAGGCTGTATTGGCTATGAAGTGTTTGGGCGACAACAGACACACCGCGGAAGTTCTGTCCGAGTTCTTGCAACAAGAAACGCAGTCGTGGCTGGGCACAGTAGATCTTGAGGCAGGCAAGGTAGTGAGTGATAACGGAAGGAATTTCATGGCTGCCATCTCCCTTTCCCAACTGAAACACATTCCTTGCCTGGCTCACACCTTAAACCTGGTGGTGCAGTGCTTATTGAAAACTTATCCTGGGTTCTCCGACCTGCTCCTCAAAGTGCGTGCACTTTGCTCACATATCCGACGTTCGCCTGTACACGCCAGCCGTATGCAGACCTATCAGCGGTCTTTGAACCTTCCCCAGCATCGCCTAATCATAGACGTTGCAACAAGGTGGAACTCAACACTGCACATGCTTCAGAGACTGTGCGAACAGAGGCGTGCTGTTATTTATTTGTGGGAGGATACACGGGCAGGCAGTAGGATGGCAGACATGGAGTTGTCAGGTGTGCAGTGGTCGAAGATACAAGACATGTGTCAAGTCCTTCAGTGTTTTGAGGAATGCACACGGCTGGTTAGTGCAGACAACGCCGTAATAAGCATGAGCATCCCCCTAATGCGTCTGCTGATGCAAAGTTTGACGCACATAAAGGAGCAGGCGTCTGCACCAGAGGAAGAGGGAAGCCTTGATGACAGTCAGCCATTGTCTGGTCAGGGCAGTGTACAGGACGAGGTAGCGGGCGAAGAGGAGGTGGAGGACGAGGAGGATGATGGGGATGAGTATATTTTTAATGCGGAAACTTTCACGGGGGCACAGGAAATTGGTTGCGTGTCACGGCCGGGTTCTGGTTTTTTGAGGGACACAAGTGACGTAGATTTGCCTGCAACTGCCCCTCAACCAATCACAACCGGAGATTTGACAAGTGGAACTTTGGCCCACATGGCGGATTATGCCTTACGTATCCTACAAAGGGACACACGCATTACGAAAATGATGAACGATGACGATTACTGGTTGGCCTGCCTCCTTGATCCACGCTATAAAGGCAAATTGCAAAATATTATGCCACATGAGAACTTGGAACTAATATTAGCAACCAAACAATCAACTCTTGTTGACCGTTTGCTTCAGGCATTCCCAGCACACAGCGCACGTGATCGTTCTCACACGAGCTCCAGGGGGCAGCAGACTAGGAGTGTTAGGGGTGCACACATCAGAAGTGGCGTTGGACAGAGGGGTTTTCTGACCAGGTTGTGGAGTGATTTTGCTATGACCGCAGACAGGACAGGTACTGCTGCATCAATTGAAAGTGACAGGAGACAACATTTGTCCAGTATGGTTACTAACTATTTTTCATCCCTTATCGATGTTCTCCCTCAACCGTCATTCCCATTTGATTACTGGGCCTCCAAATTAGACACCTGGCCAGAATTGGCAGAATATGCATTGCAGGAGCTTGCTTGCCCGGCAGCAAGTGTCCTATCAGAAAGAGTATTCAGTGCTGCAGGGTCAATATTAACCGAAAAAAGGACTCGTCTGGCTACCCAAAATGTTGACGGTCTAACATTCATTAAAATGAACCACAACTGGATTTCAAAATCTTTTGCCCCACCTTGCCCGGCCGACACCTAGCTTTCCTATGAAAAACTCTTGCCTGTGAATTACTTTTCTAATGTCTAATTTGCTGCTGCAGATTGTACAGCATACGACATGTTTACACCTCCCTAAATGGCCAAACTCCCCACACGGGGCCGTGGTATCGCGACTTGGCGCAAGCACCCGTGAGACTGCTGTTTGTCTGAAGAGGTGGGTGTGCTCGCTTTTGGTTGACGGCATTGCTACTGGGTCCCTCATAGTACAATGTAGTGTCTCTGGCGGTGGTGGTGCGCACCCAACGTCAGACACACCGTTGTAACATGAGTGGCCCTGGGGCGGTCCCGCCGGCCTCAAGAGAGTTCCCCCCTACCCCAGCTCAAACTGGGCTCTACTACGTGCAAAATTATGTCGCACAGCTCCACCAATCTTTAGTCTATTCGCTGACATCATTCAATGTCTGGCACTGACAATACAAATTTGTAGACATCTATGATGCAACTTAAAGTAGTCTGTGTCTGTGTCCTATATTGGCACCATTAAATAGTTACTGCCAAATTACTATGTCAGAAACACAGCAGATGAGCCCACCCCTGTACCTAAGTATGCCATCTTTTTTTTTGTTTTGGTTGTTTTGCGAGACATTAACATCTATTTATATTTTGGGAGTACTGGGACAGACACTCCTTGCACTACTCCTCCACTCAGCACCAAGCTGCCTGCCCGTGTATCCATGTAACCGCTGTAAAACTGCCATGAGCCTATTGTTTGTTATTTTAGGCCTTTGATAGCCTGTCTGCGGTCCCTACTCCTCCACTGACCACCAAGCTGCCTGCCCGTGTATCCATGTAACCGCTGTAAAACTGCCATGAGCCTATTGTTTGTTATTTTAGGCCTTTGAAGCCTTTCTGCGCTCCCTCCTTCCACTAGTCCTCCACTGACCAGACCACTGCTGCCCGTGTACCCCTGGAACCAATTTTAAAGTGCCTACAGCCAGCCCATTTTATTGTGTTAGGCCTTCGAAGCCTGTCTGCGGTCCCTCCTTCCACTAGGCCTCCACTGACCAGACCACTGCTGCCCGTGTACCCCTGGAACCAATTTTAAAGTGCCTACAGCCAGCCCATTTTATTGTGTTAGGCCTTCGAAGCCTGTCTGCGGTCCATACTTCCACTAGTCCTCCACTGACCAGACCACTGCTGCCCGTGTACCCCTGGAACCAATTTTAAAGTGCCTACAGTCAGCCCATTTTATTGTGTTAGGCCTTCGAAGCCTGTCTGCGGTCCATACTTCCACTAGGCCTCCACTGACCAGACCACTGCTGCCCGTGTACCCCTGGAACCAATTTTAAAGTGCCTACAGCCAGCCCATTTTATTGTGTTAGGCCTTCGAAGCCTGTCTGCGGTCCATACTTTAAATACTCCTCCACTCAGCACCAAGCTGCCTGCCCGTGTATCCATGTAACCGCTGTAAAACTGCCATGAGCCTATTGTTTGTTATTTTAGGCCTTTGAAGCCTTTCTGCGCTCCCTCCTTCCACTAGTCCTCCACTGACCAGACCACTGCTGCCCGTGTACCCCTGGAACCAATTTTAAAGTGCCTACAGCCAGCCCATTTTATTGTGTTAGGCCTTCGAAGCCTGTCTGCGGTCCATACTTCCACTAGTCCTCCACTGACCAGACCACTGCTGCCCGTGTACCCCTGGAACCAATTTTAAAGTGCCTACAGTCAGCCCATTTTATTGTGTTAGGCCTTCGAAGCCTGTCTGCGGTCCATACTTCCACTAGGCCTCCACTGACCAGACCACTGCTGCCCGTGTACCCCTGGAACCAATTTTAAAGTGCCTACAGCCAGCCCATTTTATTGTGTTAGGCCTTCGAAGCCTGTCTGCGGTCCATACTTCCACTAGTCCTCCACTGACCAGACCACTGCTGCCCGTGTACCCCTGGAACCAATTTTAAAGTGCCTACAGCCAGCCCATTTTATTGTGTTAGGCCTTCGAAGCCTGTCTGCGGTCCCTCCTTCCACTAGGCCTCCACTGACCAGACCACTGCTGCCCGTGTACCCCTGGAACCAATTTTAAAGTGCCTACAGCCAGCCCATTTTATTGTGTTAGGCCTTCGAAGCCTGTCTGCGGTCCATACTTCCACTAGGCCTCCACTGACCAGACCACTGCTGCCCGTGTACCCCTGGAACCAATTTTAAAGTGCCTACAGCCAGCCCATTTTATTGTGTTAGGCCTTCGAAGCCTGTCTGCGGTCCATACTTTAAATACTCCTCCACTCACCACCAAGCTGCCTGCCCGTGTATCCATGTAACCGCTGTAAAACTGCCATGAGCCTATTGTTTGTTATGTTAGGCCTTTGATAGCCTGTCTGCGGTCCTTACTTTAAATACTCCTCCACTCACCACCTAGCTGCCTGTGTATCCATGTAACCGATGTAAAACTGCCATGACTGCCTACTGTTTGTTATTTTAGGCCTTTGATAGCCTGTCTGCGGCCCCTACTTGCAATACTCCTCCACTGACCACAATGCTGCCTGGAGTGCCTGCCTGTGTATCCATGTAACCGATGTAAAACTGCCATGACTGCCTACTGTTTGTTATTTTAGGCCTTTGATAGCCTGTCTGCGGCCCCTACTTGCAATACTCCTCCACTGAGCACAATGCTGCCTGGAGTGCCTGCCTGTGTATCCATGTAACCGATGTAAAACTGCCATGACTGCCTACTGTTTGTTATTTTAGGCCTTTGATAGCCTGTCTGCGGCCCCTACTTGCAATACTCCTCCACTGAGCACAATGCTGCCTGGAGTGCCTGCCTGTGTATCCATGTAACCGATGTAAAACTGCCATGACTGCCTACTGTTTGTTATTTTAGGCCTTTGATAGCCTGTCTGCAGCCCCTACTTGCAATACTCCTCCACTGACCACACCAATGCTGCCCGTGTACCCCTGGAACCTATTTAAAAGTTCATAGAGCCTAGTTATATATTTTATTTACTATTAATAAGGCCATGATGGACTACGCTGTACCACGCTACAAGCTAACCAGTCGACACTTCTTTTGCGAGAAAAGCCATCCCAACCCTCCACCAGCATGTAGAAGACCGCATTGTCCATGCACTCTGGCAATCTGTGAGTACAAAGGTGCACCTGACAACAGACGCATGGACCTGTAGGCATGGCCACGGAAGATTACGTGTCCATTACGGCGCAATGGGTTAATGTGGTGGATGCATGGTCCACAGGGGACAGCCTACTAAGTCTGTCTGCAGTCCCTAATTCAAATTGTCCTCCACTGTCTAAATCGGAACTTCCACCTTCTGGCTTTCGGCCTATAGTATCAGAAATTAAACTGCATTTGGCCTTCAACTTTGGTTAGGGCCTACTAACGGCTTCTGCCCCTCCCTGGTGTTGCCCTCAACTAAATAAAGCTGAGCTTCAACCTTCCGGCTCTCATTAAGTGGTTTTAAAAAAAAAAAAAATGGTGGTTAGGGCCTACTAACGGCTTCTGCCCCTCCCTGGTGTTGTCCTCAACTAAATAAAGCTGAGCTTCAACCTTCCGGCTCTCATTAAGTGGTTTTAAAAAAAAAAAAAATGGTGGTTAGGGCCTACTAACGGCTTCTGCCCCTCCCTGGTGTTGTCCTCAACTAAATAAAGCTGAGCTTCAACCTTCCGGCTCTCATTATGTGGTTTTAAAAAAAAAAATGGTGGTTAGGGCCTACTAACGGCTTCTGCCCCTCCCTGGTGTTGTCCTCAACTAAATAAAGCTGAGCTTCAACCTTCCGGCTCTCATTATGTGGTTTTAAAAAAAAAATGGTGGTTAGGGCCTACTAACGGCTTCTGCCCCTCCCTGGTGTTGTCCTCAACTAAATAAAGCTGAGCTTCAACCTTCCGGCTCTCATTAAGTGGTTTTAAAAAAAAAAAAAATGGTGGTTAGGGCCTACTAACGGCTTCTGCCCCTCCCTGGTGTTGCCCTCAACTAAATAAAGCTGAGCTTCAACCTTCTGCTCCAAATTACCATTTTAAAAAATGCAATAGGCTTTTCCGGCCTACTAAAGGTGTCTGCCCCTCCCTGGTGTTGTCCTCAACTGAACAAAGCTGAGCTTCCACATTCTGGCTTTCGCCCTATACTATCAGATATTAAACTGCATTTGGCCTACTAGTGTGGTTAGGCCCTTGAAACAGTGTCTGCTGCTCTTGGGTTTGCTACTCCACTGAACAAAGCAATGCCGCCTGTTTAGTCCTGTTACCAATTTTGAACTGCATGTAGCCTACTTTATTCTTTGGCCCTATATCTGTTTCCTCCTCATCCTGCCCATTGCCCAGCCACTGCTAAATGAGTCTGCTGGTACATTGACCTAGACCACTACATTCCCCTTGTACTCTACACAGCCAGAATCTGTCCCTGCTGAAAGTAAGGTTCCCCTTCCCGCATGTTATACCACCTTACACAGGGACAAAGAGGAAGGTGCAGATGAAAGTGCAGGTTCCTTCATCAGGTGGGGGGGCATACTCGTTGGCGACGTCACTGGCACAGGGCCCCTCAGAGTACGCAAAAGTGTCGCTGCTGGTGGGAGGCGCCCCCGCCATGCAAACACACCGCCGTACTTTGAGGGGCCCTGTGCCAGTGGCAATGCGAACGAGTGGGCCCCCCCCCTGCTTGCTCAGGATCACAGCACTTGCAACTTTTAAATACTTACCTTTCCCTGCAACACCGCCGTGACGTAGTCCGCATTTCCTGGGCCCACGAAAAACTTGAGCCAGCCCTACTCCCCCCACAACTTTCCCCCAATTCCCTATGCCCAACTATTATTATACAGTTAATTAAGATTGGCAAGCTTCAGAAACAAGAATGGATGTTTTTGGCATTAAAATGGGCACTGTAGGTGTTTTCCTGGCCTCCACTCACTGCCGACTATGCTTCCCCATTGACTTGCATTGGGTTTCGTGTTTCGGTCGATCCCCGACTTTTAGCGATAATCGGCCGACTGCACTCGACTCGACTCTGGACAAAATCGGGTTTCCCAAAACCCTACTCGATCTTAAAAAAATGAAAGTCGCTCAACCCTAGTGATATGTGGTAGACAGCCCGCCTGAGACCGACTGTCCTGCCGCTGTTTGGAGTATGGCTTGAAGCTGTATTCTAATCCACTCCCTCGGCGTTCCGGCCACCGGTATTGCGCCTCAGCAGGGTGCTGCCTCTTTCAACAAAACCCCTGCTGGTATTCTCCTTCTGCTTGATCTCGTTTCTCACTCAGCACAATCTGCCTCGCTTCTAGTCCTTTCTTGGGCACCGCCGCTAAGCTGAGCAGGCACGGTCCCGTTACGTTCTCTCAATGCCAAGCCTCTGCCAGGATCCCACCCCTGGCAGAGACCCTACAGTCTCTCCCTTCACAACACCCTCTGCCACAGGGTGTTGCTCTGTTCAATCCCGTCAGCGTTCTCTCTAACTTCCTGCCTGACCCCCAGTTTATCCACTATGGTGGGGAGTGGCCTAATGAATAGCACCCTTAGCTCCCCCCGGAGGCCCTGCTGTGAAACATATTGGTGTCTGTGATACCTGATTGGAGGATCTCCTTCAGTGCCATCGAACGTACCATGGCTCCCCTTAGTGGCAGAGCCACAGTACTGCAACGACCAGGACTCTGGGGCGCTGCACTCCCCCCTGGTTAAACACAGAACTCCGGGACTGGGAAGAAAACAACAATACAGGTTAGCAAAAAGACATACAATTTTGTTGAGTGCAAAACAATAAGTATACTTGAACAGGCTTCCCTTTATGGGAGGTGAGGACACTTTTAACGTTACAAACATAATTAAATATCATAGCAACAGGCTCCAATTAACTCTCATTACCCAACCGGGTATTCTACTAAGTGCAAATTTTGTAAACAATAATTTAACATTGCCTTTAAGGATTCACACTCTAAATCCACTAAAGACCTTCCTATAATCACATTATAAGGTATTCTAACTTTTCATTCGCCTTCTTTGGAATCTGCAGGACCGCCTGTCCTATCGGCGCCAGACCTACTGCCTCTCCTTTCTGTTACAGGACCGCCCCGTTCAGCCAGGGCCTACTGCCTTTCGCTACTATACATAGTATAGACATAACATTCCTTTCGTTTAAAGAACTCTGAGCCAGCTCTACTCGGCTCCTTTAAGGACTCACTCTCTAACCCCTACGGGTTCGCTTTCTGTCCTTAGTAACAAAGTAACTTTCTATGGGGACGCAGGGTTTACCTTCTATCCTCACCTTCATCATTACTTCTTTACTTTCAACTATGCAGATCTCTACTTCTACCCCTGCGGGCTCTCTGCATCTTTTCCTTTCACAAAACATTATTTTCAGATTTCACAATTCAAACAATTTAAACACATATAACTTTTCATGTAAAACAGTTACACTCTTTCTCAAAGCATCATCATATTACCGTTCTAAAACAGTATCGCTTTCAAGTTCAATTCCACGCATCCCCTTTAAGAGGGGACCAAGCCTTTCTGAGGTAGCTCGTCTTCTCAGCCTACCAGTCCACGCAAAGGCTCCGGAATGGCATCTTCGCAAAGTGTCTTTTAACTAAAACCAGTAGGAAAGGTATCTTCGCAAAGTGTCTTTTAACTAAAACCAGTAGGAGGCACCCTTAAGAAGGTGCAACTATTTACAAGGAAGTTCGAATCATGCACAGTCCATGATTACTGCAGTTTGTGTAAAACTTCTGGAAAACAACAATAGTGACCCCGGGTCAACAAAGGGGTCACCTTTTAAAGTTTACCCTGGACGGGTTTTGCAACAAACAATCAGGAACAGTTAAAGGAAAACTATTTACATTTTTCAGGTTTCCGAGGTTTATTCTTCTTCAGGTGGCTTTGGTTCCGGGACCCCGGCCACTGTAGCGCCAGTGTCCGCGGTTGGTCTTCCCAGTGCAGTCAGACCACCTGACGCCTGAACCTGAAGACGGATCCTGGCTGCCAGCTCAGTTGCTGCAATGATATGGGCGGTGGCAATGTTGGTAAGCTCCGCTACATTTAGTTCAGTCGCAGCTGAGGTAGTAGATGACACTCTCTCAGATCCACATCGGCGAACGTTGCGGGCACACTCTTCCCGGGCACTCCGATGGCGGGCATCTCCCGACCGTGCAGGCTTCAGACCCTGGTTCACGGCTAATGCAGCGGGGATTTGTCCCATCTCTTTCCAGTCTTTCCATTGGGAAATCAGGCACTGTTTATATTGTTCCCAAGTGAGCACGGCAACGGCGTGGCTTCTTCTCCAAACCCCATTCGACTTAATCCGGGGGGCCTCCCACCGGAGAATCACTCCCTCCGAGCTCACATCTAGGAACTCTCCCATTGCGGTCGGTGGCAGGGGTACCAGACCCTTCATCACTTCGGGGGATGATGCCACCATTCCCGCCATGAAGAGGCGGCTACTGTTGTGAGAGGGGTCGGTCGCGAGAGCGGGATCGAGCGGGGAGGCAGGGGTATCTTCCGTACCTACGCCTGATGTGGTTCCACCGATGTCGCTCCGGTCCGCTAACAAGGGCGCTGGAGTCGGCTGCAGCCCGGACTGCGGCTCCTCCAATAGGATTCTCGGATTCGGCTCCGCTTGCTGTAGTTCCTCCTCCTCTAACTCCGAAGTCAGGATTGGTGGACGTAGCCCCGCTGTCGGGTCCGCAGGCTTCCGGTCCATCGTTGGTGAAGGAGGACAAGCCGGAATCGCTTCCTCCTCGCTCAGGCACTCGCTGTTCATCATCGCTGCCCGATAGTCGGTGGCAGTGCATGCACCTAACTCCGCCATTTCTCCGAGGTCGGGCTTCTCCGTCCCCAGCCCCTCGCTGTTGCATATCAAGGGGTGTTTCTCTTCCGTTTTGGGGCGGGTCATTCCTCTGCAACCAGAAGTGCAGGGGGCGGTAGCCATTTCCCGCTCCACACTGGGAGTCTACGCCCATAACACGCCCTCCTTCCCCTTGGATGTAGCAATGGCGGCGCCTTTTGGCGGGAACTTTTGGCGGCTAATGGCGCAGCACAGTCTTACGATAAAGTACAGTTCAAGCACAGTAAATCACAGTCTCTAGGCACACATGACCTGATTCTTCAGGCTTAAGTAGATCCTGTTCGTGACGCCAAGTTCTGTCGCGCCCCGCTCCACCGCCGCAGGGCCGAGGGGTACCCGGTACCGGGCCTCTGAGTCTCTGCTTCTGGGGTTGTCACGGCGGCTAGGCCCCGGTCCGTGACCCTGCCGTGGGGCGCACAGTAGAATGAAGGTGTGGGTGTTGGTAGTGATGATAGCGATGTAGCGGTGCAGTTGTGGGGTGCAGGTCGCAGTAAATAACAAGGACACCAGGTTGCAGTCTCTTTACCTCTTTACTGGAGATCTCTGAGTCCTCAGTCCAGAACACGGTTCACCAGGCTACGCAAGTCCAGCCGGTCCAATGGCACCTCCAGAGTCCTCCTCTCAGGTGGAAATCTGTGCCTTCCTTCTAGCGCTATGTGTTGTAGTCCTTCCCTGCTGTGCTCACGGAAAGTGACCCCACAACGGTTGTGTCTGTTTCTTAAGTTCCCTCACAACTCGATTTGATGTTCCTCTGTAATCCACCCCTCCCTGTATTCAGGTTGGAATGGCACCCGTTTGTCAGGTAGGCCTGGAGTTCTTCCGGGACCCTAGAGACGCCCCTCTCCCGCAATTGCCCCCCAAGACTTCATAGGTGATATGTGGTAGACAGCCCGCCTGAGACCGACTGTCCTGCCGCTGTTTGGAGTATGGCTTGAAGCTGTATTCTAATCCACTCCCTCGGCGTTCCGGCCACCGGTATTGCGCCTCAGCAGGGTGCTGCCTCTTTCAACAAAACCCCTGCTGGTATTCTCCTTCTGCTTGATCTCGTTTCTCACTCAGCACAATCTGCCTCGCTTCTAGTCCTTTCTTGGGCACCGCCGCTAAGCTGAGCAGGCACGGTCCCGTTACGTTCTCTCAATGCCAAGCCTCTGCCAGGATCCCACCCCTGGCAGAGACCCTACAGTCTCTCCCTTCACAACACCCTCTGCCACAGGGTGTTGCTCTGTTCAATCCCGTCAGCGTTCTCTCTAACTTCCTGCCTGACCCCCAGTTTATCCACTATGGTGGGGAGTGGCCTAATGAATAGCACCCTTAGCTCCCCCCGGAGGCCCTGCTGTGAAACATATTGGTGTCTGTGATACCTGATTGGAGGAACTCCTTCAGTGCCATCGAACGTACCATGGCTCCCCTTAGTGGCAGAGCCACAGTACTGCAACGACCAGGACTCTGGGGCGCTGCACTCACAAGTCCAGGTGTCAGCACTAGTGCACTCAGGATGCTGGGCTTTCTGCATCCTGAGTGCACTAGTTCTGACACTCAGGCAGGTGAGTAAAGATATTGGGTGGATTAGCTCCATCATCTCTTCAGTCTGCATTAATCTATTGGACTATAGAAATGCTGACTGAAGAGACGATGGAGCTAATCCAAGGTCACCTACCATAGCACTGACCTCAGAGAGAAGAGGTGTAGTATAAAGCATGGGTGACATAACCCAATTTGGTAAAAATCCACCCCCTGTCTCATGCAGTCTGCATTAAACAGGGAGTGGATTTTATAAGGACTGTAGTTGTCAACCATTGATCACCTTATTAAACTGTAAAAAAAAAAGTATTGTCACGTAGAGGGCACTTGGATCAGGTGTTTTATTTTCAGCAAACATTAAAGGGAAATTGAAACAATTAAGGTACATAACATTACATAACATTAAAAGAACATTTTACTAAACCATTTCATCTTGCAATGCCACACGTCCATTCTCAAAAACAAAGTAGGCTGTAAATGTATTCCTCATTTGGACAACTTCAACTTTTGTCCTCAGAGGGTGATGATGTAATCTGGCAATGTGTTGCTAACAGGTTTATCAAGTTCAATGTTGGGTCGCTCTTTAGCCATTATGCAGTTGTGCAGAACCACACACGCCTTGACCACCTCATCGACTGTCTCAATTTTCAGATTAATGGTTGTCCTTAAAATGCGCCATTTCGAGACAAGCATACCAAAGGCACACTCAACAGTTCTTCGTGCCCTGGTCAGTCGGTAATTAAAAATCATTTTTGTGTGGTTCAAGTCCCGACTGGAGTATGGTTTAAGGAGGTTTCCACACATCTGAAAGGCCTCATCCCCAACCACAACAAAAGGCATTGGTGGGCCTTCAGTGTTGGGAAGAGGTTGTGGCAGGGGGAAATTAAAATGATTCCCATATAACCGTTGGCCCTTGTCCGAGTTTTTAAATGTCTGGGAGTCATTACCAGGCCAAAAGATCCAATGTCCATGGCTACAAACCTACAGTCTGCAACTGCAATCGCCATGAGCACTATGGAAAATATTTTTAATAATTAAAGTACCCGGATCCAGTTCCAGCTGGATTGGTAATCCGGATATGTTTTCCATGCACTGCTCCCGAACAGTTGGGGAAATTACAAACTTCAAAAAAAATTTCTGCAGTTTCCTGCCAGATTTCCGTGGTGGGTAGGGGGATAAATTCCTCACTGAGAACATCCCACAGAGCCCAGTAGGTGCCTGCGACAATCCCAGATAGTGTAGAAATTCCAATCCAGAACTGGAAATGGGAGCGATGATAGGCTCTCTCCGGTAGCAAGAAATCTGCCGAGCAGAGAAAGAAAAAAAAATTTCAGAACAATAATATTTATGACAGGGTTTTGCAAAACAGAGAAAGGAAGAAAAAAAAAGAAAAAAAGACAAGGACATGGCTTTTAGAACAGTAATATTTAGGTCAGTTTTTTGGCAAAACTAAAAAAAGCAAAAACAATGAAGGACATTGCAGAACAATAATAATTATGAAAGGCTTTATTTTAAAATATTACTTACCTTAGTGTCACCAGCAGACGTTCCTCAGCAGGAATCACTTTACGGAGCTGGGTGTCCTGCCTGCTGGTGGCTCCTTGTACATGAAGCAGCAAATCCATGAAGCTCTCTTGAGACATCCTCGTGTACTCAAAATATTTCTACAGCTCTGTCGGAGGTCAACAATGGGGGTTGCCAAAAGTGCCGATGCTGTCTTCTCTGCCTTTTTGTTTTCCATTCTTGCTCACAAGCAAATGCAAAGGCAAGAAACAAGTTGACATCCAAATCCAGAGTCCGATAGAAACTCTCTATGCAAAGATGCATCTTCATGATGGATACAGGAGCAAAATCTGAGGATTTCATCTGTACAAGGGTCTATATACAGAAATCCCACGAGACACACCCATTTGGCGTGGCTTGTGTCAAGGAAATTCTCCTGGAAAATCTTTTTACTATCGAACGCATACGCATAAAAACCGCAAACGAATGCAAAAACGAATACAAGCGCATGCAAACACAGGTTTTTTTTCCATCTTGTGTAAGCTGAAAAAAAAAACCGCTGCATTATCATGCATTTGCATGTGTTTTTGCTTGCATTTGCGGTGGCGGACAAGATGCTGCGGACTCAACCGCAAATGTGAAACTAGCCTTAGCTGCATCAACCTCTTTGTTTTCTTTTCAGAGGCTCGACAGTATTGTAATCAAATAGTACATTACAAGATTCTGTGTAAGCAAGAGCAGATGTTCACCTCCATGGAAAAATAAGTAAAAAAAATTGCATAAATGGCAAACTTAAAGCACCACTTCAGCATTTTGAATTTTTTTCAGCGCTGCAGTGGCATTTTAAGGGCTCATACCCATTTACGAGAAAGAAAAGGTTTGATTTCCTGACCAAAAAACAGACGAGTGCTATGAGAGTGACATGCGAGTGTAATGTGATTTCCGTGAGATTTTTCCACGGAACATCCGTATGATATGTGTATGCAATCCATATGCAATGCGATTTTAACATGAGCTTTTACATACAGCAGTTCTCTGTATGTAAATGCTCATGTTAAAATTGCATTGTAAAATACAACTGTACACATTGTTTTAAAACCAAATAATCTTCGCATCGCATCATGTTCTCATACACTTTATGCAGTTAATAGCTCTCTGTGTCTGTACTGTTACATACTTAGGCAGTTAACTGGTTCATGCAGCTTTACATGAACACCCGAGCCTTACACTATGGCTGGTCCGAATAACTAAAGCAATTGTTACCATCCACCTCTCGTGTCTCCCCTTTTCCTCATAGTTTGTAAGCTTGCGAGCAGGGCCCTCACTCCTCCTGGTATCTGTTTTGAACTGTGATTTCTGTTATGCTCTAATGTCTATTGTCTGTACAAGTCCCCTCTATAAGTTGTAAAGCGCTGCGGAATATGTTGGCGCTATATAAATAAAAATTATTATTATTATTATTATTATCTTCAAAAAAAAAAAAATATATATATATATATATATATATATATATATATATATATATATATATATATATTAGATAGACAGACAGACAGACAGGTTAGAATAGAATAGATAGAATAGATATATACACATTGAATAGGTGCATATATATATATATATATATATATATATATATATATATATATATATATATATATATATATATACAGTGTGTATCAGTGACACAGATATATATATACTAGATGGTGGCCCGAGTCTAACGTATCGGGTATTCTAGAATATGCATGTAGTATATTGCACAGCCCACGTAGTATATTGCCCAGCCACATAGTATATTGCCCAGCCACGTAGTATATTGCCCAGTTACGTAGTATATTGCCCAGTGACGTAGTATATTGCCCAGCCACATAGTATATTGCCCAGCCACGTAGTATATTGCCCAGTAACGTAGTATATTGCCCAGTGACGTAGTATACAGCAGAGAGCCACGTAGTATATTGCACAGTGACATAGTATACAGCACAGAGCCACGTAGTATATTGCCCAGCCACGTAGTATATTGGCCAGTCACATAGTATATTGCCCAGCTACGTAGTATATTGCCCAACCACGCAGTATATTGCACAGTGACGTAGTATACAGCACAGAGCCACGTAGTATATTGCCCAGTTATGTAGTATATTGCCCAGTGACGTAGTATATTGCCCAGCCACGTAGTATATTGCCCAGTGATGTAGTATACAGCACAGAGCCATGTAGTATATTGCACAGCGACGTAGTATACAGCACAGAGCCACGTAGTATATTGCCCAGCCACATAGTATATTGGCCAGTCACGTAGTATATTGCCCAGCTACGTAGTGTATTGCCCAGCCACGTATGTCACAGGTTAAAAAATAAAAAATAAACATATACTAACCTTTCGAGGGCCCCTTGTAGTTCTGTCGCCTCCTTCTCGCGCAGGCGCGCAGGACCTGTGATGACGTCGCGGCCACATGACAGTGTCATGGTCACATGACCGGACGTCACGGCAGGTCCTTCTCGCGCGGGCGTGCACTACCTGTGATGACGTCGCGGTCACATGACCGTGACGTCATGGCAGGTCCTTCTCGCAGACCATCCTTGCCACCAGAACCTGCCGCTTGCATAGAGCGGTCACCGGAGCGTCGCGAGGAACAGGAAAGGCGGTGGAAGGTGAGTATATAATGATTTTTTATTTTTTTTAATATTTTTAACATTAGATGTTTTTACTATTGACGCTGCATAGGCAGCATCAATAGTAAAAACTTGGTCACACAGGGTTAATAGCGGCGGTAACGGAGTGAGTTACCCGCGGCATAACGCGGTCCGTTACCGCTGGCATTAACCCTGTGTGAGCGGTGACTGCGGGGAGTATGGAGCGGGCGCCAGGCACTGACTGCAGGGGAGTAAGGAGGGACTAATCGGACTGTGGCCGTCGCTGATTGGTCGCGGCAGCCATGTCAGGCAGCTGGAGAGACCAATCAGCGACTTGGATTCCATGACAGACAGAGGCCGCGACCAATGAATATCCGTGACAGACAGAAAGACAGACAGAAGGACAGACAGACAGACGGAAGTGACCCTTAGGCAAATAGTATATACATATATATTTAGGGTATGTGCCCATGTTGCGGAAAGGTGTGCGGATTTTTCCGCACTGATTTTGGGAAATCTGCAGGAAATCCACACTGCGGATTTACTGCAGAATTACTGCAGATTTACCACTGTTTTTTTTTTTTGTGGTTTTAGTGCGGATTCCACCTGTGGATTCCTATTATGGAGCAGGTGTAAACCGCTGCGGAATCCGCACAAAGAATTGACATGCTGCAGAATAAACAATGCAGCGTTTCTGTGTGGTTTTTTCCGCAGCATGTGCACTGCGAATTTTAATTTCCATAGGTTTACATGGTACTGTAAACTCATGGAAAACTGATTCTTAAGCCAATCCGCTGTGGATCCGCAGCAAAATCCGCAACGTGTGCACATACCCTTAGATTTCATAGAGAGATAGCAGAATAGCCAATAATTCATTATTAACAGGATAGGAGACATGGTTCACATATAGTAAACCATTGCAGAACTGTTAGATTTATATATGTCAGTGACTAATACTGTTAGTAGTATGTGTGTAAAATTTGGGACCTGTATGTATTTAATATAAGAATGTTTTCACAGAAAAAACTGGCATGGACTCCCACACAATTTTCTGCACCAGAGAGGGAAAGCCAGTGACTGAGGGCAGATATTAACCCCTTCCTGACATCGGACGTACTATCCCGTCGAGGTGGGGTGAGCCCGTATGACCACCGACGGGATAGTACGTCCAGCGCGATCGGCGGCGCTCACGGGGGGAGCGCGGCCGATCGCGGCCGGGTGTCAGCTGCCTATCGCAGCTGACATCCGGCACTATGTGCCAGGAGCAGTCACGGACCGCTCCCGGCACATTAACCGCCGGCACACCGCGATCAAACATGATCGCGATGTGCCGGCGGTGCAGGGAAGCATCGCGCAGGGAGGGGGCTCCCTGCGGGCTTCCCTGAGCCCCCCGCAGCAACGCGATGTGATCGCGTTGCTGCGAGGGTCTTACCTCCCTCCCTGCCTGCTCCAGACCCGGATCCAAGATGGCCGCGGATCCGGGTCCTGCAGGGAGGGAGGTGGCTTCACAGAAGCCTGCTCAGAGCAGGCACTGTGAAGCAGCCTGCACTTCTCTCAGATCGGTGATCTGTCAGAGTGCTATGCAAACTGGCAGATCACCGATCTGTATTGTCCCCCCCTGGGGCAAAGTAAAAAAGTTTAAAAAAAAAATTCCAAATGTGTAAAAAAAAAAAAAAAAAAAAAAATATTCCAAAATAATGAAAAAAAAAAAAAAAAATTATTCCCATAAATACATTTCTTTATCTAAATAAAAAAAAAAAACAATAAAAGTACACATATTTAGTATCGCCGCGTCCGTAACGACCCGACCTATAAAACTGGCCCACTAGTTAACCCCTTCAGTAAACACCGTAAGAAAAAAAAAAAAAAACGAGGCAAAAAACGCTTTATTATCATACCGGCGAACAAAAAGTGGAATAACACGCGATCAAAAAGACAGATATAAATAACCATGGAACCACTGTAAGCGTCATCTTGTCCCGCAAATAACGAGCCACCATACAGCATGATCAGCAAAAAAATAAAAAAGTTATAGTCCTGAGAATAAAGCGATGCAAAAATAATTATTTTTTCCATAAAATAGTTTTTATCGTATAAAAGCGCCAAAACATAAAAAAATAATATAAATGAGGTATCGCTGTAATCGTACTGACCCTAAGAATAAAACTGCTTTATCAATTTTACCAAACGCGGAACAGTATAAACGCCTCTCCCAAAAGAAATTCATGAATAGCTGGTTTTTGGTCATTCTGCCTCACAAAAATCGGAATAAAAAGCGATCAAAAAATGTGACGTGCCCAAAAAGTTACCAATAAAAACGTCAACTCGTCCCGCAAAAAACAAGACCTCACATGACTCTGTGGACCAAAATATGGAAAATTTATAGCTCTCAAAATGTGGTAACACAAAAAATATTTTTTGCAATAAAAAGCGTCTTTCAGTGTGTGACGGCTGCCAATCATAAAAATCCGCTAAAAAACTCGCTATAAAAGTAAATCAAACCCCCCTTCATCACCCCCTTAGTTAGGGAAAAATAAAAAAAATGTATTTATTTCCATTTTCCCATTAGGGTTAGGGTTAGGGCTAGGGTTGGGGCTAGGGTTAAGGCTACAGTTAGGGTTGGGGCTAAAGTTAGGGTTAGGGTTGGGGCTAAAGTTACGGTTAGGGTTTAGATTACATTTACGGTTGGGAATAGGGTTGGGATTAGGGTTAGGGGTGTGTCAGGGTTAGAGGTGTGGTTAGGGTTACTGTTGGGATTAGGGTTAGGGTTGTGTTTGGATTAGGGTTTCAGTTATAATTGGGGGGTTTCCACTGTTTCGGCACATCAGGGGCTCTCCAAACGCGACATGGCGTCCGATCTCAATTCCAGCCAATTCTGCGTTGAAAAAGTAAAACAGTGCTCCTTCCCTTCCGAGCTCTCCCGTGTGCCCAAACAGGGGTTTACCCCAACATATGGGGTATCAGCGTACTCAGGACAAATAGGACAACAACCTTTGGTGTCCAATTTCTCCTGTTACCCCTGGGAAAATACAAAACTGGGGCTAAAAAATAATTTTTGTGGGAAAAAAAAGGATTTTTTATTTTCACGGCTCTGCGTTATAAACTGTAGTGAAACACTTGGGGGTTCAAAGTTCTTACAACACATCTAGATAAGTTCCTTGGGGGGTCTAGTTTCCAAAATGGGGTCACTTGTGCGGGGCTTCTACTGTTTAGGTACATTAGGGGCTCTGCAAACGCAATGTGATGCCTGCAGACCATTCCATCTAAGTCTGCATTCCAAATGGCGCTCCTTCCCTTCCGAGCCCTCCCATGCATCCAAACGGTGGTTCTCCCCACATATGGGGTATCAGCGCACTCAGGACAAATTGGACAACAACTTTTGGGGTCCAATTTCTCCTGTTACCCTCGGGAAAATACAAAACTGGGGGCTGAAAAATAATTTTTGTGGGAAAAAATTTTTGTTTTATTTTTACGGCTCTGCATTATAAACTTCTGTGAAGCCCTTGGTGGGTCAAAGCACTCACCACACATCTAGATAAGTTCCTTAGGGGGTCTACTTTCCAACATGGTGTCACTTGTGGGGGTTTCTACTGTTTAGGTACATTAGGGGCTCTGCAAACGCAATGTGACGCCTGCAGACCATTCCATCTAAGTCTGCATTCCAAATGGCGCTCCTTCATTTCCGAGCCCTTCCATGCGTCCAAACGGTGGTTCCCCCCCACATATGGGGTATCAGCGCACTCAGGACAAATTGGACAACAAATTTTGGGGTCCAATTTCTCCTGCTACCCTCGGGAAAATACAAAACTGGGGGCTGAAAAATAATTTTTGTGGGAAAAAATTTTTGTTTTATTTTTACGGCTCTGCATTATAAACTTCTGTGAAGCCCTTGGTGGGTCAAAGCACTCACCACACATCTAGATAAGTTCCTTAGGGGGTCTACTTTCCAACATGGTGTCACTTGTGGGGGGTTTCTACTGCTGAGGTACATTAGGGGCTCTGCAAACGCAATGTGACGCCTGCAGACCATTCCATCTAAGTCTGCATTCCAAATGGCGCTCCTTCACTTCCGAGCCCTTCCATGCGTCCAAACGGTGGTTCCCCCCCACATATGGGGTATCAGCGCACTCAGGACAAATTGGACAACAAATTTTGGGGTCCAATTTCTCCTGCTACCTTCGGGAAAATACAAAACTGGGGGCTAAAAAAATAATTTTTGTGGGAAAAAATTTTTGTTTTATTTTTACGGCTCTGCATTATTGACTTCTGTGAAGCCCTTGGTGGGTCAAAGCGCTCAAAACACATCTAGATAAGTTCCTTAGGGGGTCTACTTTCCAAAATGGTGTCACTTGTGGGGGGTTTCAATGTTTATGCACATCAGTGGCTCTCCAAACGCAACATGGCGTCCCATCTCAATTCCTGTCAATTTTGCATTGAAAAGTCAAACGGTGCTACTTCCCTTCCGAGCTCTCCCATGCGCCCAAACAGTGGTTTACCCCCACATATGGGGTATCAGCGTACTCAGGACAAATTGTACAACAACTTTTGGGGTCCAATTTCTTCTCTTACCCTTGGGAAAATATAAAATTGGGGGTGAAAAGATAATTTTTGTGAAAAAATATGATTTTTTATTTTTACAGTTCTGCATTATAAACTTCTGTGAAGCACTTGGTGGGTCAAATGGCTCACCACACCTCTAGATAAGTTCCTTAGGGGGTCTACTTTCCAAAATGGGGTCACTTGTGGGGGGTTTCAATGTTTACGCACATCAGGGGCTCTCCAAACGCAACATGACGTCCCATCTCAATTCCTGTCAATTTTGCATTGAAGAGTCAAACGGCGCTCCTTCCCTTCCGAGGTCTCCCATGCGCCCAAACAGTGGTTTATCCCCACATATGGGGTATCAGCGTACTCAGGACAAATTGTACAACAACTTTTGGGGTCCAATTTCTTCTCTTACCCTTGGGAAAATAAAAAATTGGGGGCGAAAAATAATTTTTGTGAAAAAATATGATTTTTTATTTTTACGGTTCTGCATTATAAACTTCTGTGAAGCACTTGGTGGGTCAAAGTGCTCACCACACCTCTAGATAAGTTCCTTAGGGGGTCTACTTTCCAAAATGGTGTCACTTGTGGGGGGTTTCAATGATTAGGCACATCAGGGGCTCCCCAAATGCAACATGGCGTCCCATCTCAATTCCAGTCAATTTTGCATTGAAAAGTCAAATGGCGCTCCTTCGCTTCCGAGCTCTGTCATGCGCCCAAACAGTGGTGTACCCCCACATATGGGTTATCGGCGTACTCAGGACAAATTGTACAACAACTTTTGGGGTCCATTTTCTCCTGTTACCCTTGGTAAAATAAAACAAATTGGAGCTGAAGTAAATTTTGTGTGAAAAAAAGTTAAATGTTCATTTTTATTTAAACATTCCAAAAATTCCTGTGAAGCACCAGAAGGGTTAATAAACTTCTTGAATATGGTTTTGAGCACCTTGAGGGGTGCAGTTTTTAGAATGGTGTCACACTTGGGTATTTTCTATCATATAGACCCCTCAAAATGACTTCAAATGAGATGTGGTCCCTAAAAAAAAATGGTGTTGTAAAAATGAGAAATTGCTGGTCAAATTTTAACCCTTATAACTCCCTAACAAACAAAAAATTTTGGTTCCAAAATTGTGCTGATGTAAAGTAGACATGTGGGAAATGTTACTTATTAAGTATTTTGTGTGACATATCTCTGTGATTTAAGGGCATAAAAATTCAAAGTTGGAAAATTGCAAAATTTTCAAAATTTTCGCCAAATTTCCATTTTTTTTGCAAATAAACGCAGGTAATATCAAAGAAATTTTACCACTATCATGAAGTACAATATGTCACGAGAAAACAGTGTCAGAATCGCCAAGATCCGTTGAAGCGTTCCAGAGTTATAACCTCATAAAGGGACAGTGGTCAGAATTGTAAAAATTGGCCCGGTCATTAACGTGCAAACCACCCTTGGGGGTGAAGGGGTTAATAGCATAGAAAGGAACCATGCTTATGGCCCTTCCTGTCTAAAAAAAATCTGTCTCCAGGCCTCTCTCTTCCCACTGTCCTGTAACAGTGGCATATGGGGTAATAAGGGGTTAATGTCACCTTTGTATTGTAAGGTGACATTAAACCTGGCTTAGTAATGGAGAGGTGTCAATAAGACACCTATCCGTTACTAATCCTATAGTTTATAAAGGGTTAAATAAACACACACCCATGCAGAATAAAGTCTTTTAATGAAATAAAACACTAATCACTGTTTGACCATTTTATTGTTACTATTAACACAAGTCTGCAAAAGAAAATTTTTCAAGAGTTGTTTTGGTTATTCCATGTAATCTTAATATTTTTAAGTGCTCTGAATCTGAAAATGACCTCCGTTTTGTCATAGGAAATCACGTTTTCTGACAGTTTAAGTAACTATATTAAATAAGACAATGCCTCAAAATAAATAAAAATAGACTCATGAAATTAATTTTTTATTACAAATGTTTCATGAAAATCATTTTTTAACTGCAATGAGCTCACTAACACACACTAAAATCGATTCTTCTTCCCTGTGAGGCTTTTCTTGGTACATTTACGCTTGTGAGTAGCATCTGGAGTGTCTCTCTGAAGCGTCCAACAGTAGTCTGCCATCATTGTAATACTCCATCTTCCCTAGTATCTTCTTTCCATCTCTTTAATGTCCTGGTGGAATCGTTTACCTTGCTCTTTACTCACAGGAAATTTTCAGGAAAGTTGTCAAGGTGGGAATGGAGGAAATGCACTTTCAAACTTCTCAGGCAACCTAAAGCTTGAAACGCTTTCAGCATTCTTCCGACGATTTTTTTGTAGTCAGGGTCTTGTATATCTTCAATGCATTGATGTGAATTAATTAATAGTAATTTTGACTTTCAAAACCATAAGATAAAAAAAAAAATTTGAGAAAAATATATTAAATTTGAAGAGAATTTAGCATTTTGTGGCAAATCCTGACGTCCAGGATTTTTTTAAACTATGTTTTTCGTTTTCAGCACACCAAAATACATGGAAATTAGATGAAAATAATCAAACAGCTTTTTAGTCGCAGACCTGTGTAATCCATGTGAAGCCCTCAATCTCCTGTAATAAATGAAAAAATAACAAACCAACAATATACCCATAACAGTCAAGTGTACAGTCAGTCCCACACCGTAATCCATATCTGGGGTGTATACAGTTTACAACCCGGGAGTGGTGCTAATGCAACCATCCCGGCTGTAAACTACTGCGGAATTATTGAAATGCTGGGAGCGGAGCTGGCATTTTCCCATGCTCAAGAGTTCATCTGAGTTCATGCTGTGAGGGAGCGCAGCTTCAGTGACATCACCGCTAGTCACTGAAGCTCCGCTCCCAGCAGTTCATTCATTCCCCAGTAGTTTGCAGCCCGACCGGTCGCATTAGCACTGCTCCCAGTTGTAAACTATATATCCCCCATATATACAGTTATATGAAAAAGTTTGGGCACCCCTATTAATCTTAAGCTTAATGTTTTATAAAAATTGTTTTTTTTGCAACAACTATTTGTTTCACATATCTAATAACTGTTGGACACAGTAATGTTTCTGCCTTGAAATGAGGTTTATTGTACTAACAGAAAATGTGCAATCTGCATTCAAACAAAATTTGACAGGTGCATAAGTATGGGCACCTCACAAGAAAAGTGACATTAATATTTAGTAGATCCTCCTTTTGCAAAAATAACAGCCTCTAGTCGCTTCCTGTAGCTTTTAATGAGTTCCTGGATCCTTGATGAAGGTATTTTTGACCATTCCTCTTTACAAAACAATTCCAGTTCGATTAAGTTTGATGGTCATCGAGCATGGACAGCCCTCTTCAAATGATCCCACAGATGTTCAATGATATTCAGGTCTGGGGACTGGGATGGCCATTCCAGAACAGTGTAATTGTTCCTCTGCATGAATGCCTGAGTAGATTTGGAGCGGTGTTTTGCATCATTGTCTTGCTGAAAGATCCATCCCCTGCGTAACTTCAACTTTGTCACTGATTCATGAACATTATTGTCAAGAATCTGCTGATACTGAGAGGAATCCATGCGTCCCTCAACTTTAACAAGATTCCCGGTGCCAGCATTGGCCACACAGCCCCAAAGCATGATGGAACCTCCACCAAATTTTACTGTGAGTAGCAAGTATTTTTCTTGGAATACTGTGTTTTTTTGACGCCATGCATAACGCCTTTTTGCATGACCAAACAACTCAATCTTGGCTTCATCAGTCCACAGGACCTTCTTCCAAAAAGAAATTGGCTTCTCCAAATGTGCTTTTGCATACCTCAGCTGACTCTGTTTGTGGCGTGCTTGCAGAAACGGCTTCTTTCGCATCACTCTCCCATACAGCTTCTCCTTGTGCAAAGTGTGTTGTATAGTTGACCGATGCACAGTGACACCATCTGCAGCAAGTTGATGCTGCAGCTCTCTGGAGGTGGTCTGAGGATTGTCCTTGACTGATCTCACCATTCTTCTTCTCTGCCTTTCTGTTGTTTTTCTCGGCCTGCCACTTCTGGCCTTAACAAGAACTGTACCTGTGTTCTTCCATTTCCTTACTATGTTCCTCACAGTGGAAATTGACAGGTTAAATCTCTGAGACAGCTTTTTGTATCCTTCCCCTGAACAACTATGTTGAATAATCTTTGTTTTCAGATCATTTGACAGTTGTTTTGAGGAGCCCATGATGCCACTCTTCAGAGGAGATTCAAACAGGATAACAACTTGCAAGTGGCCACTTTAAGTAGCTTTTCTCATGATTGCAAACACCTGGCTATGAAGTTCAAAGCTCAATGAGGTTATAAAACCAAAAAAAAGTGCTTTAGTAAGTCAGTAAAAAGTAGGTAGGAGTATTTAAAACAAGAAAATGATAAGGGTGTCCATACTTATGCACCTGTCAAGTTTTGTTTGAATGCAGATTGCACATTTTCTGTTAGTACAATAAACCTCATTTCAAGACAGAAACATTACTGTGTCCAACAGTTTTTAGAAAACATTAAGTTTAAGATTGATAGGGGTGCCCAAACTTTTTCATATAACTGTATAAACTATATATCCCTCAGATATGGATTACGCCGTGGGACTGACTATACGCCGGACAGGTATGGGTATATTGTTGATTTGTTATTTTTAATTTTTTTCGAGGAGATCAAGGGCTTTGTATGGATTACTAGTAACAATAAAATGGTCTAATAGTGTTTAGTGTTTTATTTCATTAAAAGACTTTACTCTGCATGTGTGTGTTTATTTATTACCTTTGCAAACTATAGGATTAGCTACCAGGCTTAATGTCACCTTACAATACAAAGGTGACATTAACCCCTTATTACCCCATATGCCACCTCTACAGGGCAGTGAAAAGAGAGAAGATAAGTGTCGGAATTGGGGCATCTTACAGATGCACCTTTTCTGGGGTGGCTGGGGGCAGATGTTTTTAGCCGGGGGGGGGCAATAACTATGGTCCCTCTCTAGGCTATTAATATCTCCCCTCAGTCACTGGCTTTCCTGTTATGATTTTCCCAATGGCAGGGAAATCAAAAATAACAAACGGACTAGCTCTCGGGTGATGGAAACTAAAGTGACCGTGACCTGAACCTGACACAACACTGGAAGTAGCCGGGGAGTGTTTCCTACGATGCCCTAGACACCACGCGCCAGCCGGAGATCTAACTACCCCTATCAGAGGAATATACAGGCCTGCCTTACCTCCAGAGATGAACCCCAAAAGGAGATAGCAGGCCCCCACAAATATTGACGGTGAGTCAAGAGGAAAAGACATACGTAGGATGAACAGCAGATTTAGCACAGTGAGGTCCGCTTACTAGATAGCAGAAGTACAGGAAAGAGTTACTTCACGGTCAACTTCAAAACACCATCCTGAAATTACTTTAAAACTCCAGTGACAACTCATGCCACTGGAGTGGCAATTTCAGTCCACGAGAGCTTCCAGCTGCAGAGAGTCACATTGCAGATAGCTGGACAAAAAATAACATTAACTAGGAACAAAATTCAACTTAGCTGAACTGGAACTTGAGGCAGGAGAATGCAACAGAATGCTACTGATACATTGTTGGCCGGCATCGGACCAGCAGCCAAGCAGCCTTAAATAGGAAACTCCCCTAATGGGTGTCAACAGGTGATCAAGGATAGAAGAAGGCAAATAAGTGGCAATACCATAAAACACCACCGGGGGAGCCCACAAACAGAATTCACAACAGTACCCCCCCCTTAAGGAGGGGGCACCGAACCCTCACCAGAACCACCAGGGCGATCTGGATGAGCACTATGGAATGCACGAACCAAATCAGGAGCATGAACATCAGATGCTGTCACCCAAGAATTATCCTCCTGACCATAGCCTTTCCACTTAACCAGATACTGAAGTTTCCGTCTGGAAACACGGGAGTCCAAGATCTTTTCTACCACATACTCCAACTCACCCTCAACCAGCACAGGAGCAGGAGGATCAGCAGACGGAACAACCGGCACCTCATACCTCCGCAATAATGACCGATGAAAAACATTATGAATAGTAAAAGATGCTGGGAGGTCCAAACGAAAGGACACAGGATTGAGAACCTCCAGAATCCTATAAGGGCCGATAAACCGAGGCTTAAACTTAGGAGACGAGACCTTCATAGGAACAAATCGAGAAGACAACCAAACCAGGTCCCCAACACAAAGACGAGGACCGACACGCCGATGACGATTAGTGAACTGTTGAGTCTTCTCCTGGGACAACTTCAGATTGTCCACAACCTGTCCCCAAATCTGATGCATTCTATCAACCACAGCATCTACTCCAGGACAATCCGAAGATTCCAATTGACCGGACGAAAAGCGAGGGTGAAACCCTGAATTACAAAAAAATGGAGAAACCAAAGTGGCAGAACTGGCCCGATTGTTAAGGGCAAACTCTGCCAATGGCAAAAAATCAAGCCAATCGTCCTGATCAGCGGACACAAAACACCTCAAGTAAGTCTCCAAGGTCTGATTAGTACGCTCAGTCTGGCCATTAGTCTGAGGATGGAATGCAGACGAAAACGACAAGTCGATGCCCATCCTGGCACAGAACGCCCGCCAAAATCTAGACACAAACTGAGTACCCCTGTCAGAAACTATATTCTCAGGAATACCATGCAAACGCACAACATTCTGAAAAAATAGAGGGACCAGCTCAGAGGAGGAGGGCAATTTGGGCAAAGGTACCAAGTGAACCATCTTGGAAAAACGGTCACACACCACCCAGATGACGGACATCCTACGAGAAACAGGAAGGTCAGAAATAAAGTCCATAGAGATGTGCGTCCAAGGCCTCTTAGGAATAGGCAAGGGCAACAACAACCCGCTGGCCCGGGAACAGCAGGGCTTAGCCCGAGCACAAACATCACAAGACTGCACAAAAATACGTACATCTCGAGACAAGGAAGGCCACCAGAAGGACCTAGACACCAGATCCCTGGTGCCAAAAATTCCAGGATGACCTGCCAACGCGGAAGAGTGAACCTCCGAAATAACTCTACTGGTCCAGTCATCAGGGACAAACAGTCTACCAGGCGGACAGCGATCAGGCCTATCCACCTGAAACTCCTGCAAAGAGCGCCGCAGGTCTGGGGAGACAGCTGACAATATCACCCCATCCTTCAGGATGCCAGTAGGTTCGGAATCACCAGGCGAGTCAGGCTCAAAACTCCTAGAGAGGGCATCCGCCCTCACATTCTTAGACCCAGGCAGATATGAGACCACAAAGTTAAATCGAGAGAAAAACAACGACCAGCGCGCCTGTCTAGGATTCAGACGCCTGGCTGACTCAAGATAAATTAGATTTTTGTGGTCAGTCAAGACCACCACCTGGTGTCTAGCACCCTCAAGCCAATGACGCCACTCCTCAAATGCCCACTTCATGGCCAAGAGCTCCCGATTTCCAACATCATAATTTCGCTCAGCGGGCGAAAACTTTCGAGAGAAAAACGCACATGGTCTCATCACTGAGCAGTCAGGACCTCTCTGCGACAAAACTGCACCTGCTCCGATCTCGGAAGCATCTACTTCAACCTGGAACGGGAGCGAAACATCAGGCTGGCGCAACACAGGAGCAGAAGAAAAACGGCGCTTAAGCTCCCGAAAGGCCTCCACAGCCGCAGAGGACCAATTAGCAACATCAGCACCCTTCTTGGTCAAATCAGTCAAAGGTTTAGCAATGGCAGAAAAACCCGCTATGAATCGGCGATAGAAATTAGCAAATCCCAAGAATTTCTGAAGACTCTTTAGAGAAGTAGGTTGTATCCAATCACAAATAGCCTGAACCTTAACAGGGTCCATCTCCATAGATGAAGGGGAAAAAAATATATCCCAGAAAGGAAATTCTCTGAACCCCAAAAATACACTTTGAGCCCTTCACAAATAGAGAATTAGCTCGTAAAACCTGAAAAACTCTCCTGACCTGTTGAACATGAGATTCCCAGTCCTCCGAAAAAATCAAAATATCATCCAAATACACAATCATAAATTTATCCAGATATTCACGGAAAATATCGTGCATAAAGGACTGAAAAACGGAAGGGGCATTCGCGAGACCGAAAGGCATTACCAAATACTCAAAATGGCCTTCAGGCGTATTAAATGCGGTCTTCCACTCATCCCCCTGCTTAATCCGCACCAAATTATACGCACCACGTAGATCGATCTTAGTGAACCACTTCGCCCCCTTTATGCGAGCAAAAAGATCAGTCAGTAAAGGTAACGGGTACTGGTATTTAACAGTAATCTTATTCAGAAGTCGATAGTCGATACAAGGTCTCAATGAACCATCCTTTTTACCCACAAAGAAAAACCCTGCCCCCAATGGAGACAAAGAGGGGCGAATATGACCCTTTTCTAAAGATTCTCTGATATACTCCCGCATAGCAGTATGTTCAGGTACAGACAAATTAAACAAGCGACCCTTAGGAAATTTACTACCAATAGAATCAACTCAATAGCGCAGTCACACTCTCTGTGAGGGGGGAGAGAATCAGTTTTAGGCTCCTGAAAGACATCATAAAAATCTGACAGAAATGCTGGGATCTCAGAGGGAGTAGATGAAGAAATGGGAACCAAAGGTGCATCCCCATGAATCCCCCGACATCCCCAACTCAGCACAGACATTGATCTCCAGTCCAAGACTGGATTATGAATTTGTAACCATGGTAATCCAAGTACTAATACGTCATGTAGATTATATAACACAAGGAAACGAATAATCTCCTGATGGTCTGGGGAAAGATGCATAGTCACTTGTGTCCAATATTGTGATTTATTGCTAGCCAAAGGTGTAGAATCAATACCCTTTAAGGGAATAGAAACCTCCAGAGGCTCTAAATCAAACCCACAACGCTTGGCAAAGGACCAATCCATGAGACTCAGAGCGGCGCCAGAATCCACATAAGCATCCACAGTAACAGATGATAAAGTACAAATCAATGTCACGGACAAAAGAAATTTAGACTGCAAGGTACCCATAGAAAAAGATTTATCAACCTTTTTATCAACCTTCTTTATGCGTTTAGAGCATGCTGATATAACATGAGCTGGATCTCCACAATAGAAGCACAACCCATTTTTGCGCCTGTAATTCTGTCGTTCGCCTCTAGACAATACACTATCGCATTGCATATGCTCTGGTGCCTTTTCAGAGGTCACCGCCAAATGATGCACAGGTTTTTGCTCAGAAGATACCGCCATATGGTGCACAGGTTTTTGCTCAGAAGATACCGCCATATGGTGCACAGGTTTTTGCTCAAAAGATACCGCCATATGGTGCACAGATTTTTGCTCAGAAGATACCGCCATATGGTGCACAGATTTGCGCTCCCGTAAACGCCGATCAATCTGGATAGCCAATTTCATGGCATCATTCAGACCTGTAGGCACAGGGAACCCCACCATGACATCCTTCACGGCATCAGAGAGACCTTCTCTAAAATTAGCTGCTAGAGCGCACTCATTCCATTTAGTAAGTACCGACCATCTACGAAATTTCTGGCAGTATATCTCAGCTTCATCTTGCCCTTGGGAAAGAGCTATCAAGGCTTTCTCAGCCAAAATCTCTAAATTAGGTTCTTCATAAAGCAACCCCAAAGCCAGAAAAAACGCATCT
The DNA here is from genome assembly GCF_051348905.1 of Ranitomeya variabilis. Classification (NCBI taxonomy): domain Eukaryota; kingdom Metazoa; phylum Chordata; class Amphibia; order Anura; family Dendrobatidae; genus Ranitomeya; species Ranitomeya variabilis. Next base: position 370,852,793 of record NC_135232.1, read on the forward strand.
ACATTTAATAACGCAGGATCCCCTGGCGACAATGCAAATGCCCAACTTTGTGGGTCACCCCGCAATAGAGAAATAACAATTTTAACCTGTTGCGCAGGATCACCAGCAGAGTGAGATTTCAGAGACAAAAACAATTTACAATTCTCTCTGAAATTCAAAAAACGGGATCTGTCTCCGGTAAAAAATTCAGGCATAGGGATCTTAGGTTCAGACATTGGAGCACGTATAACAAAATCTTGTAAGTTCTGGACCTTTGAAGCCAGGTTATTCAGACCTGCAACCAAACTCTGTGGATCCATGATTCAAACAGGTGTAACCAAAGCCATTCAAAGATTAAGAGGAGAGGAAGAAAAAAAAAAAAAAGGCTGAAGACTGCAGTTTAAGCAAGGAGTACAAATAAGCACTAAGGTGCACTTTCCAAACACAGAAGGAAAAAAAAACCTTTTCATATCCTTTCCTGCTTTAGTGCATAGTTTTAACACATTTGGCCGGCCAAACTGTTATGATTTTCCCAATGGCAGGGAAATCAAAAATAACAAACGGACTAGCTCTCGGGTGATGGAAACTAAAGTGACCGTGACCTGAACCTGACACAACACTGGAAGTAGCCGGGGAGTGTTTCCTACGATGCCCTAGACACCACGCGCCAGCCGGAGATCTAACTACCCCTATCAGAGGAATATACAGGCCTGCCTTACCTCCAGAGATGAACCCCAAAAGGAGATAGCAGGCCCCCACAAATATTGACGGTGAGTCAAGAGGAAAAGACATACGTAGGATGAACAGCAGATTTAGCACAGTGAGGTCCGCTTACTAGATAGCAGAAGTACAGGAAAGAGTTACTTCACGGTCAACTTCAAAACACCATCCTGAAATTACTTTAAAACTCCAGTGACAACTCATGCCACTGGAGTGGCAATTTCAGTCCACGAGAGCTTCCAGCTGCAGAGAGTCACATTGCAGATAGCTGGACAAAAAATAACATTAACTAGGAACAAAATTCAACTTAGCTGAACTGGAACTTGAGGCAGGAGAATGCAACAGAATGCTACTGATACATTGTTGGCCGGCATCGGACCAGCAGCCAAGCAGCCTTAAATAGGAAACTCCCCTAATGGGTGTCAACAGGTGATCAAGGATAGAAGAAGGCAAATAAGTGGCAATACCATAAAACACCACCGGGGGAGCCCACAAACAGAATTCACAACACTTTCCATCTCTGGAGCAGAAAATTGTGTGGGAGACCACGCCAGTTTTTTCCATGAAAACATTCTTTTATTAAATACATACAGGTCCCAAATTTTACACACACATACTACTAACAGTATTAGACAATGTGTTATTACACTCACCTTCCGGCGACTTCACCTTTTACCTACACCATTCTGGTACCGAGGCGCCATCTTGTGTGCGTAACTTCTGTCTGGCCAGAAGACAGAAGTTAAATCACTGTAAGGGGATGTAAAGTATACCCCTTTACGTTTTCTATGCTGCTCTATATATGTATATTGTAATGTAATGTATTATATAAATATTTGTGTATGAGAGTGGTTTAATGCCCATTTTTGGCCACTAGATGGGGGGCATCCTAGGATATTTAATAAGGATAAGGTTTCCACACTGTAGATAGTTAACTGTAGGAGGGGTCACCGTAGTAAGAGGAAGGGAGCTTCCTGTTTAGAGTCAGAAGGGCGAGGGCGCCCATAGAGCTCATGTGGGTTTTAGGCCCTGGCAACAATAAGACCCGTAATGTTAATCTCAAGCAAGTGCCTAGTCATCCAGTGTGTTGGCAACAGCACAGATGCAGCCACAGGAGTCACATAAGATTGAGCTTCAAGTATGGAAGCTATAAAGGTGGACACGGCAGGACAGACAGGCGGGTCGCTCACCATGTGGCAGGTTCTAGCCTGGGTAGATGCCTTCAGATCTGGAGTGAAATGGCTGAAGGAACACCCAGTGGAAGCGAGTCTGAACAGGGAGGACACCAAGAAAACATACAATGCGGTACGACCTGATCTCGAGCTGTGTGACAGGGAGAAAAGCGAGGGGAAAGCTGTAATAACATGTAATGTGAAATCTGCTGAAAATGCTGTGTTGAGCCTGGATGTACTGCGAAGCTATGAAAGTAAAGTTCTGCGTTATAAGTTACTACTGGACTGTGTCTCTGTTATTACACAAATGGCCAAAAGTGACCCTGGAGAACTAAGGAAGAACCCAGACGGCACAGTGTATGGAGAAACAAATAAGCTGAAAGTGAAACATGATTTATATGTGGAGGGAGGTCAGAGCACGCAAAACATGATAAGTTCAGCCACAACTATGTCCCTGGCTGACCTCTACATCACAACAGCTCAATGCAAGTCTATGAGAGCCAGACCAAGGATCTCATGGAGATGTATTAAAAAGTGACCTCCGGTGTGCTCCTTGAAATACTGAAACTGCCAACATGTCACTATTTGCCCGATACCAACAAGAGCAATGCTGAAAAAGGATGAAGATGTTGGCAATTGCAATTGAGTATCAGGCATGGGGCATGGGAATTACATTTAAAGCACCACCCAGCAGTGTGATTAAAAAAAAACCAAACACTGGAGTGGTGCTTTAAGGAGGGGAGGATTGAGCAAGAAATGGAACAGTGAATGCCAATCTATCATCCAAAATCAACCTAGCGTATTTAAGCAACATGCAATCGGCAGCTCAATTGGGGCCTCAGCTCATGTGTGAAGAAAGATACAGTAGTTTCAGTCTGTAGACTCTAATGTCAGCTTTATTACTGCAAGGAAGGGCTGTGGTTGTCCATTGGAGCCCTTAAAATAGCCCAAATAAAACTTGTCCTGGTTACAGCAGGGCTGCCTAAACCTTGAGGCAGAAAGATGGCAGGCTCCTATCATGAAGGAGAACAAGCCAGTACAGCAGGGAGAATGACACATGGCCCAAGTCAAATGCATGACCTATTCCTTAAGCAGCTCTTGCAAGGGTAATAATGGTGTAATGGTCCAGTGGGGCAGGAATTTGGCAGTGCAACAATTCGGCGAGGACTTATTTGTTTCATACCTAATTAAATTTTACTGGCATACAAGAAATCTGATGACATGGTACAGTCCCAGTTTAATAAAAGATTAACCTTTTATTCTGCAAAAAAATACATCTTCAAACAAAATTATTAAAATAGGAATAAAGCACAAAGTGAAGAGAGTAATCAGTAACTCCTTGGGGGCTATCTGCTTTCCTTAATGGTCTATGCCTGTGCAAGGAGATGAACCAGCTGTAGTGTTCCCCCTGAAGACATCAATGCTGCTCTGGTATAGAATGTGAATAATGTTTTATTCGTATGTTTCCTTGGAGGCTGCAGTACTAATTCACGCACACAAGATGTCACTGTCTAGAATGTAGGTGAAAGGTAAAGTATGCCAGCAACACTGCAGGTACTTGTGGAGAGGAGGATTGGGAATCTTTAGTTAGTGTGAGAAACAGGAAGTAGTGATCAGTTGGGAGAAGTAGTTAGAAGTGGCAGCAGCAGTTGCATGCAATAGGCTGCTAGGGACAATGTGGGCCTAATACTCAGAATAGTAGTGTGCCAATAAATCTTCTGTGTGAATCCATCTGCAGCCCTAGGGACCTCGAAAGGGATGTCAGAGCCCTTGGGCTCACTCAGCCTTGGAATCTACAGGGAAAGATTGACTCAAACTCTAAGAGGCTTGAGGTGATGCAATTTGGGTGCACTGCTAGTGGTGGAGAATTCCTAGTGCTATAGAAGTTAGCAGGAGAGACACTTTGCCCATACCAAGAACAGGGATGAAGCTGTATCCGATACCTGTGGAAAAAACGACAACCCATTAGGCCTTATCCTTTATGCCTGTTTGTAAAGACTGTCAGTTGTAAAGTAAAAGTTTGTTTTTACGAATCCTGTGTCCATCGAATTGATTGCTGCCAAGATTCCAGAAGAGGAAAACATGGAGCCAGTGGAGGCCTGTGGGTCAGAAGTAAGTGTGATGCACCCCACACACAGCAGCACACCGTGATGGGAACACGTGTTGTCTGTAGAGTGCTGGAGCGAGTTGGACCAGCAGTTCGCCCACGACTACCTCGATTGGGCACTTTACATTTGGCTTACTCAGCAGGATGCAAGATTCTCGCATGAAAAAAGAGGGGAAGAGCCGACTCATGGTACAGATAAAAGAGTGATGGAAGATGTGCGGCCTAATATGGCGGCCAGAAGCATGGATTCCAAGATGGTGACAGTGGTGGTGAAAAGAAAAAGAACCACCTATCGTAGACATGGACAGCACCCAAGCGCATGAACATTTTTCCAACACCCAAGAGTGTTAGCTCAAAGATAGATGAGCCCAGCAGCCAAGGTTCAGCACGAAATGCACTGTATGTTCCGGAGAAGGCGCAGCACATTGAGTGGAAGATGGCAATGGAAGGAGGTATGGCTGAAGATGGAGCAATCAGGAGTAAAGGATAATGTGGCGGTCATGTCAGAAGTTCAGCCTAGGAAAAGGCGGAGCCAGATGCCAGGAAACATGTAATCAGAGATCAACCAGTGCCATTTTTGTCCCAGCAAATGAGAGGTGAGGAGCTGAGGAAGGCATCAGATGTTATGGCACACAGTGACCTCGAGGCAAGAGTGCAGCCTACATAGCGAATGAGTATTGGCGGTGATGATGAGAAGACAGAGGACATGAGCAGTGAGAGTCAATATGGGAACCCGTATGTAGTGGCTGAGTACTGGCAGGTACTTGAAGTCTTTTGCCTGCCATGTGGACCTGATTACTGCAATCAAGTAGTTCCAGAGATACTACCATTCCCAGTTTTTATGGTTCAGTCTGAAAGGAGACACTCAGTGTACACTGCTTGGGGGACCAGAGAGTTCATGATTGCTCCAGAGTACCAAGAAGAGGCAGAGCCCACTGCAGAATGTATGCAAGCCTCAGATCCAACCCGCCCAGTAAAGCCAGACTTGGGTCAGCACCTAACTATTGCATTGTGCTCAGTTGTCAACCCAAAGAAGCTGTAATGAATTCCTCAGAAGCATTGAGCATTGGTATGCCGAGGGAAGGAAGAAGTTAGAGGAGCTCCAGGATGGACTTTGGGCCTTGACTTCACTCTGGAAGCCTGATGCAGATGTGCAGGTATTTCCAGTCATGACTTTTTCCCTGTCTCGAACTGGCTTGGTTCTGCCTAAGAGGAGCCTGGAAAAAGATGGAGAAATTTCAGGAGACACCTGAGCAGTGACCAAGATGCCCTAAGGGCAGTGACAGGGAAAGATTGACTTAAACTCTAAGAGGCAGGAGGTGATGCAGTCCTTGTGCACTGCTAGTTGTGGAGATGAATTCCTAGTGCTAGAGGAGTTAGCAGGAGGGATACACTGCCCATACCGAGAACCAGGGCTAAAGTTGTGTCTGGTACCTGTGGGAAAGATGAGAACCCGTAGGGCCTTATTCTTTATGATTGTTTAGAAAGACTGACAGTTGTCAAGTTAAAGTTTGATTGTTTTTATGAATCTTGTGTCCTCTGGATTGATTGCTGACAAGGTTCTAGAAAAAGAAAACCTGGAGCCAAAGTAGGCCTGAGAGCCAGAAGTAAATGTGATGCAACCCACACACTGCAGCAAACCGGGATGGGGACACGTGTGTTAGGGGTCGAGTTCCCGCCTCTGTACAGGGGGAATCTCGAGCCATCTCTGCTGCGGTCTTCCATTCTTCTCCTGCCGCAGTGGAGCCTGCTCAGCGGAGGCGTCGGTCCCAGTGTCTCGCTCAGTCTGACACTGTGCAAAGGGTTACTGCTGCCTTTCCAGCTTCTGCCATTGTAGCCAGTACTGGTCAGCAGCGAGCAGACATCTTTTGGACTAGGTCCTACTTTTCCCCTTCTGAGCATGCCCAGGGTAAGATCTCTCATTGGAGATCAAGGGTCACATGCTCAAGTACTGCAGCAACTCCCATTGGTCCTCTAGGAAGGTCCTGCAGTTGCTCAAGTTCTGTGGAAGCCTCCCAATGGTCCTTCTGGGAAGGTCCTGTAGTTGCTGCAGCTATAAGAGGTTCACATGACCGCACGGCCATGCGCTAGTATCAACCCTAGAATACCGGCACCTCCGGTGAGGAGATTTTGTGTTGTGTATGTATTCAGGGACCCGGCTGAAATAAGCCCCTAGAATACCGGCACCTCCGGTGAGGAGATTGTGTGTTTGCATGACCACTGACTGCTATCAGCTCGGCAGTTAGCTTGTGCTCCTGTGAGTCTAACAGGGTGCAGTGCATTACTTTTACGGTTACTCTGTGAAGTAACAGAGCTAGCTTATACTGCCAAATAGTGCCACCATTCGCTAGCTGCAGGTTCCTCCTGCACGGTGGACCCCGGGCTGCGAACGCACGTATAATAAACATCTATATTTACTCGGTGCATTCCGCTAGCCCTAACAACGTGTTGTCTGTAGAGTGCCAGAGCGATTGGGAGCACCAGCTTGCCCATGACTACCTCACTTGGGCACTTTACACTTGTACACATTGACAACAAGCACTGCAGATTGAAAACCTAACTGCAGATAGATAATCTATATCCAATGCTTAAGATGATGAGTTTTGTATTTGTTATCATGCACAAAATAGACTTGAAAATACAGGTGGTTCTCACAAAATTAGAATATCTAATAATAATGACATTTTGGATTTCATTGGCTGTAAGCCATAATCATCAACATTAACATATATAAACACTTGAAATAGATCACTGTGTTTGTAATGACTCTATATAGTTTCACTTTAGGTATAGAAGACTGAAATAAATTAACTTTTTGATGATATTCTAATTTTGTGAGAAGCACCTGTATCTACATAATGTATTTTTAATATTGAATAATTGCGTTTGAGAAAACGATTCAAGGGGATTTGAGAGATGGCATGGCTTGCACTTTGCAGAAAAATTTTGATTGTAATCCAGGCCTATAACTAAAAGTCAAATACACAAAATAATTGTTAAAGGACCCCAGTCGTCAAGTAGTTTTTGCCATTTTGTTGAACAGAAATGCTTAAAGTGCCTCAAAATTTGTACACAACTCAAAGTAGTGTAAAAATTTAGCAAATTTAAAATTTTATACCAGTAGAGGCCAAATATTGGCAGAGCTCAGAACCGAGTGTGGCCAAGTCCTCCTGACAAATTCACAATAACAACAAAATTTTCTTGCGGTGGCAAACTATTTATTATGCTTGCTTATATAGCACCATCATATTCTACAGCACTTTACAGATATCATTATAACTGATCCCAGGGGGGTCTAACAATCTTAATTCCCTACTAGTATGTCTTTGGAATGTGCGAGGAAACCAGAATACCCTGAGGAAACCCACACAAACATGCTGATCTTGTCCTTGATTGGATTTGAACTGGGGACCGCAGCGTTGCAAAGATGCAGTGCTTACCATTGACCTGCCATGTTGCATATGAAAGATGTGATAAATTCATTATGAAGCACAGGTGTCTTAATGAATTTGGCATATCCAACTCCAGCGCAGTGTTCAATAAGGTTGATGTGCAAAACACTAGTCTTGATGAATCATGGCCATAGTGCCTTCATTAACAGTGTTAAAATAATCAAACTCACTCATAAACAATGTCAGAACATTGCCCTATATACAACAGTACCAGCAAAGTGCCTCCAATAAATAATAATGCAGACAGAGTTCACCCAAACAGCAAACAGAGCAGCCATAAGTGTCCTACAGAAACGGTTCCATCAACAAAGTTACACTAAGTACTGTAATTATAGGACTCTTTCCTCCTACAGCTGGAGTTTACTTCATACAAGAAAACACTGCTCTCATTAAGGCCGGCGTCACACTCAGCATAGAGAAATACGGTCCGTATTTTACGGCCGTAATACGCATAAAAAATCCAGAAATGGTGATCCGTATGCAATCCGTTGGCAAGGTGTGGTCACGTATTTTGCGCATGTAATGTTGCGTATGTAATCCGTATGACATCCGTAATGCGTTTTTTCCACGCAACCTGACAAAATGGACATTTAACGGTTTTGGAGCCTGAAATTAATTTAAATCAGCATCAGCAACCCTATTTAAGGCCTCTACAACAGGTGGCACCCTCCCATATGGCCATTTTGTGGTTGGGCATCTGTTGGTGTGTTGTGGTAACGTTTGCACCATGTCTGACCTACTGCACTTCACCCCAACTCAGCGGGTTTTGTTTAACTGGGTCTTGTCGCGTCGGTTTGGCAGCCATGCCCTGTGATTGTAGATCCGCTAAGGAGAAGAAGAATGTGGGTGCATCCTCTTTTGACCCAACGCCTCACTAAAGGCCATTTCCAGAGGCTCTATACAGCTCTGCGTGCACATCCTGATAAGTTTTACCTATACTGTCGAATGACAATACCAACATTTAATATCTTGTTGGAGACAGTACGTCCAGGACTCACGTATCAGGACACCAGGATGCGAAAAAGCATATCCGCAGAGGAGCATCTTCTCCTTACCTTACGGTATGTATTCAACATCCTCACATACTGTATGTTGATGATGTGTTTTTTTTCAGGGTTGTTTGCTAGCAGCTATTTTAAAATATATGTGTTACTTAGGACAAAACCAAAAGAAAAATATGTATTTTTAATGTTCTACTTATGTTCACTAGGTAAATATCTATTAATTTCAATGATATTCCTGTGTTTTTTAGTAAACAACATACTTGTGCTTTATCATGTTTTCTCTAAACTATTGTTACCTAATTAACCCCTTCACCCCGAAGCCTGTTTTCACCTAAGTGACACGGCCAATTTTTACAATTCTGACCACTGTCACTTTATGAGGTCATAACTCTGAAACGCTTCAACGGATCCTGCTGATTCTGACATTGTTTTCTCGTGACATATTGTACTTCATGATAGTGGCAAAATTTCTTTGATATTACTTGCGTTTATTTGTGAAAAAAAACAGAAATTTGGTGAAAATTTTGAAATTTTCAAACTTTGAATTATTATACCCTTGCATTAGAGACTCATATCGCAAAAATTAGGTAATAAATAACATTTCCCACATGTCTACTTTACATCAGCAAAATTTTGGAACCAAATTTTTTTTTGTTAGGGAGTTATAAGGGTTAAAAGTTAAACAGCGATTTCTCATTTTTGCAACAACCTTTACAAAAACATTTTTTTTAGGGTCCACATCACATTTGAAGTCACTTTGAGGGGCTTATAAGATTTAAAATACCCAAAAGTGACACCATTCTGAAAACTACACCCCTTGAGGTACTCAAAACCACATTCAAGAATTTTATTAACCCTTCAGGTGCTTCACAGGAATTAACGGAATGTGGAAGGAAAAAATTAACAGTTAACTTTTTTTTCCACATAATGATCATTTAGCAACAATTTTTTCATCTTCACAAGTATAAAAGGAGAAAATGGACCACTAACGTTGTTGTGCAATGTCTCCTGAATACACCGATACCCCATATGTGGGGGAAAACCACTGTTTGGGCGCATGGCAGGGCTCGGAAGGAAAGGAGCGCCATTTGACTTTTTGAAACCAAAATTGGCTGGAATTGAGATCGGACACCATGTCGCGTTTGGAGAGCTCCTGATGTACCTAAACAGTGGAAAACCGCCACAAGTAACCCCATTTTGGAAACTAGACCCTTCAAGGAACTTATCTAGCTATGTTGTGAGCACTTTGAACCCCCAGGTGCTTCACAGAAGTTTAGAACATAGAGGCGTGAAAATAAAAAATCACATTTTTTCCCCCAAAATGATTTTTAGCAACAATTTCTTTATCTTCACAAGTGTAAAAGGAGAAAATGGACCACTAAAGTTGTTGTGCAATTTCTCCTGAATACACCAATACCCCATATGTGGGGGGAAACCACTGTTTGGGCGCACGGCAGGGCTCGGAAGGGAAGGAGCGCCATTTGACTTTTTCAAACCAAAATTGGCTGGAATTGAGATCGGACACCATGTCGCGTTTGGAGAGCCCCTGATGTACCTAAACAGTGGAATACCGCCACAAGTAACCCCATTTTGGAAACTAGACCCTTCAAGGAACTTATCTAGCTATGTGATGAGCACCGTGAACCTCCAAGTGCCTCACCAAAAATTATAACAATGAGTCGTGAAAAAAAAACAACACAATTTTTCCACAAAAATGATCTTTTAGCTACGATTTTTTTATTTTCCCAAAGGTTATAGGACAAAATAGACAGAAAAAGATGTTGTGCAATTTTTAATGAGTACGCCGATACCCCATATGTGGGGAAAAACCACTGTTTGGGCACACGTCGGGGCTCGGAAAGGAATAAGTGATGTTTTGGATTGCAGACTTTGATGGAATGGTCTGCAGGCGTCATGTTGTGTTTGCAGAGCCCCTAATGTGCCTCAACAGTGGAAATCTCCCACAAGTGACCCCATTTTGAAAACTGGACCTCCCAAGGAATTTATTTAGATATGTGGTGAGCACCGTAAATCTCCAAGTGCCTCACCAAAAATTATAACAATGAGTCGTGAAAAAAAAAAAACACAATTTTTCCACAAAAATGATCTTTTAGCTAAGATTTTTTTATTTTCCCAAAGGTTATAGGACAAAATAGACAGAAAAAGATGTTGTGCAATTTTTCATGAGTACGCCGATACCCCATATGTGGGGAAAAACCACTGTTTGGGCACACGTCGGGGCTCGGAATGGAATAAGTGACGTTTTGGATTGCAGACTTTGATGGAATGGTCTGCGGGCGTCATGTTGTGTTTGCAGAGCCCCTAATGTGCCTCAACAGTGGAAATCTCCCACAAGTGACCCCATTTTGAAAACTGGACCTCCCAAGGAATTTATTTAGATATGTGGTGAGCACCGTAAACCTCCAAGTGCCTCACCAGTGACCCCATTTTGGAAACTGGACCTCCCAAGGAATTTATTTAGATATGTGGTGAGCACCGTAAACCTCCAAGTGCCTCACCAGTGACCCCGTTTTGGAATCTGGACCTCCCAAGGAATTTATTTAGATATGTGATGAGCACCGTAAATCTCCAAGTGCCTCACCAGTGACCCCGTTTTGGAAACTGGACCTCCCAAGGAATTTATTTAGATATGTGGTGAGCACCGTAAACCTCCAAGTGCCTCACCAGTGACCCCGTTTTGGAAACTGGACCTCCCAAGGAATTTATTTAGATATGTGGTGAGCACCGTAAACCTCCAAGTGCCTCACCAGTGACCCCGTTTTGGAATCTGGACCTCCCAAGGAATTTATTTAGATATGTGATGAGCACCGTAAATCTCCAAGTGCCTCACCAGTGACCCCGTTTTGGAAACTGGACCTCCCAAGGAATTTATTTAGATATGTGGTGAGCACCGTAAACCTCCAAGTGCCTCACCAGTGACCCCGTTTTGGAAACTGGACCTCCCAAGGAATTTATTTAGATATGTGGTGAGCACCGTAAACCTCCAAGTGCCTCACCAGTGACCCCGTTTTGGAAACTGGACCTCCCAAGGAATTTATTTAGATATGTGGTGAGCACCGTAAACCTCCAAGTGCCTCACCAGTGACCCCGTTTTGGAAACTACACCCCTGAAGGAATATATCTAGAGGCATAGTTTTATAGTATTGATTTTAATTCTTTTGGTTTTACTGGTGTATGAATTTATAATGTGGTGTTATGTGTAAGATGTGCTCGGTAAATCAGATAATAAAAGTGTGTTGTGTCAACAGGGTATAAACTAATTTTATTAATTTGTGGACGTGTGGTATGCTTTGAAGCAATTCTTAATGCAAAGGCCAGGTTTCTCAGGGCAGGTTTCATAGTGGTAAGTTGTGTGCTTTCGGATTCCCCTCTTGGAACATACTCTGCACCGTTTTTGTGATCGTCCTGTCCTCGCTGTTTGGGGAACCTGTCCTGGGATATGTTGACCTGGGACAATACGGGCACTATCAGATTCAGAAGTACGGGGACCCTCACCTCCCTGTGTGCCAAACATTAGGGCCTTGATGACTACCTCCTGAAACTGAAGGAAGGTCCCCCCCGTATTGCCTGTAGATCGGAACAGCATAAATGCATTGTACATTGCCATCTGTACAATGTGCACGGCCAATTTTTTGTACCATACGTAAGCTTTTCGCATGGCACTGTATGGTTGGAGGACCTGATCTGAGAGATCCACACCCCCCATGTACCGATTGTAATCCAGGATACAATCTGGCTTTGGGACTTGTGTTGTGGTCCCACGAACAGTGACAAGGGTGCTGTTGTCACGGTGTATGGTGGTCAGGATAAGGACATCCCTTTTGTCCTTATACTTGACCACCAGCATGTTGTCGCTGCATTTGGCTCTGCTTTCCCCTTTTCTCAGCATTTGTCCAATTAGAGGCTTAGGGAGGCCTCGCTGATTTTTTCGCACGGTGCCACATGCAGCTGTACCTCTGGCAGAGAGGGCCTTAAAGAGTGGGATGCTGGTGTAAAAGTTATCAATGTAGAGGTGATAACCCTTATCCAGCAGTGGGTGCAGCAATTCCCACACAATTTTCCCACTCACCCCCAGGATGGGGGGGCATTCAGGGGGGGTTAATTTGGGTGTCCTTACCCTCGTAGACCCTAAATCTGTGGGTGTACCCTGAGGTACTCTCGCACAGTTTGTACAGCTTTATTCCATACCTGGACCTCTTACTGGGCAGGTACTGTCGGAATTTTAGCCTCCCTTTGAAATGAACCAGAGATTCATCAATAGCGATGTCCCTCTGGGGTGTGTACGCCTCAGCAAATTTTCTGCTGAAGTGTTCAATCACTGGCCGAATTTTATATAGACGATCAAAGTTTGGATCATCTCGGGGAGGACACTGCGCATTATCACTGAAATGCAAAAATTTTTGGATCCCTTCAAATCATGTCCTTTTCATGGCCATGCGGAATACCGGTGTACTGTAGAGAATTTCAGTACTCCAGTATTGCCGAACTCTGGCTTTTTGATTATGCCCATATGCAGCACAATTCCCCAAAATGTCATCATCTCTGCTGCATTTACGGGGGTCCATCTGGCGTGTGATGACGTGGGATTTTGGGTGAAAAATTGATGGGCATAAAGGTTCGTCTGGGCCACCATAAGATTTATTATTTCATCACTGAAAAAGAATTTGAAGAAGTCAATTTCAGTGAGGCCAGTCGTGTCAAACTGGATTCCTGAGCTGCTGCTGAAATCCGGAATGACGGGCTGAAAATTTTCAGGGGGTGCAATCCATACGGGATTGATTGCTGCAGGAGTTGCCTGGGTCCTTCGGTGCCTTGTTGGGGGTCCTTCCTCACCAGATGAGGAGGATGATGATGATGATGAGGAGGAGGAGGAGGAATAGAGGAATGTGGGATCTTCCTCACTGGCTGTATCCGTGTCGGACGCAAGGATGGCGTAAGCCTCCTCTGGTGAATAGCGCCTTGTTGACGAATGGGCCATTTTTTTTCCCAAACCCTGGGGATGTGTGTGTAAGTGGTGCTTTTACACGTGTAACGTGTGGGGCTTTTGTATAGGGTAGTCTTTATTATTACCAATCAGAGAGAAAAAACAAGTAGTGAGAAAAAATGTAGAAGAAACAAGAAAAAAAGATGAAAAGAAAAATCAGATGTAAAAAAATAAGTTTGTATAAAAAAAGTATAAATTTACCGTACGCAACTAAACCTTTTTTTTGCAAAAGAAAAAACGAACGCCACTAACAGTGTGACGTACGCTCCCCTAATGAACGCACTAAAAATTAGACGACACAACTAATTATTCTTTTTACAAAAGAACAGCGAACGCCACTAACAGTGTGACGTACGCTCCCCTAATGAACGCGCTAAAAATTAGACGACGCAACTAATTATTCTTTTTACAAAAGAAAAGCGAACGCCACTAACAGTGTGACGTACGCTCCCCTAATGAACGCGCTAAAAATTAGACGACGCAACTAATTATTCTTTTTACAAAAGAAAAGCGAACGCCACTAACAGTGTGACGTACGCTCCCCTAATGAACGCGCTAAAAATTAGACGACGCAACTAATTATTATTTTTACAAAAGAAGAGCGAACGCCACTAATAGTGTGACGTACGCTCCCCTAATGAACGCGCTAAAAATTAGACGACGCAACTAATTATTCTTTTTACAAAAGAAAAGCGAACGCCACTAACAGTGTGACGTACGCTCCCCTAATGAACGCGCTAAAAATTAGACGACGCAACTAATTATTCTTTTTACAAAAGAAAAGCGAACGCCACTAACAGTGTGACGTACGCTCCCCTAATGAACGTGCTAAAAATTAGACAACGCAACTAATTATTCTTTTTACAAAAAAAAGCGAACGCCACTAACAGTGTGACGTACGCTCCCCTAATGAACGCGCTAAAAATTAGACGACGCAACTAATTATTCTTTTTACAAAAGAAAAGCGAACACCACTAACAGTGTGACGTACGCTCCCCTAATGAACGCGCTAAAAATGAGACGACGCAACTAATTATTCTTTTTACAAAAGAAGAGCGAACGCCACTAACAGTGTGACGTACGCTCCCCTAATGAACGCGCTAAAAATTAGACGACGCAACTAATTATTCTTTTTACAAAAAAAAGCGAACGCCACTAACAGTGTGACGTACGCTCCCCTAATGAACGCACTAAAAATTAGACGACGCAACTAATTATTCTTTTTACAAAAGAAAAGCGAACGCCACTAACAGTGTGATGTACGCTCCCCTAATGAACGCGCTAAAAATTAGACGACGCAACTAATTATTCTTTTTACAAAAGAAGAGCGAACGCCACTAACAGTGTGACGTATGCTCCCCTAATGCACTAGAGATTATCCGGCGATAGCAGATTTTTTTTATGCAAAAAAGACGCTACCTCCCTACCTATACACTATGTTCCAAATTATTATGCAAATTACATTTTTCTCAGATTTTCCTAAAAGGTTTGGGCAAATGACAGTCAGTCTAATAAAAGTCATCACCCGTTAGAATATACACTTAATTTTATTGAGAAACCTCCCAATGATAACAGTATAATCTCCAAAATGAATAAAAACTTAAAATGCACTGTTCCAAATTATTATGCACAGTATAATTTCTAAACATTTGATATGTTTTAAAGAACTGAAAATGCTCATTTGTGGAATTTGCGGCATTAGGAGGTCACATTCACTGAACAAAAAAGCTATTTAACTCCAAAACATCCTAACAGGCCAAGTTACATGTTTACATAGGACCCCTTCTTTGATATTACCTTCACAATTCTTGCATCCATTGAACTTGTGAGTTTTTGGAGAGCTTCTGCTTGCATTACTTTGCGTGAAGTCAGAATTGCCTCCCAGAGCTGCTGTTTTGGTGTGAACTGCCTCCCACCCTCATAGATCTTTTGCTTGATGATACTCCAAAGGTTCTCTATAGGGTTGAGGTCAGGGGAAGATGGTGGCCACACCATGAGTTTATCTCCTTTTATGCCCATAACAGCCAATGACTCAGAGGTATTCTTTGCAGCATCAGATGGTGCGTTGTCATGCATGAAGAAGATTTTGCTCCTGAAGGCACGTTTCTCCTTTTTATACCATGGAAGAAAGTTGTCAGTCAGAAACTTTATGTACTTTGCAGAGGTCATTTTCACACCTTTAGGAACCTTAAAGGGCCCTACCAGCTGTTTCCCCATGATTCCAGCCCAAAACATGACTCCTCCACTCTTTGCTGATGTCGCAGCCTTGTTGGGACATGGTGGCCATCCACTACTCCATCCATCTGGACCATCCACAGTTGCTCGACACTCATCAGTAAACAAGACTGTTGGAAAATTAGTCTTCATGTATGTCTGGGCCCACTGCAACTGTTTCTGCTTGTGAACACTGTTTAGGGGTGGCTGAATAGTAGGTTTATGCACCACAGCAAGCCTTTGAAGGATCCTACACCTTGAAGATCGAGGGACTCCAGAGGCACCAGCAGCTTCAAATATCTGTTTGCTGGTTTGTAATGGCTTTTTAACAGCTGCTCTCTTAATCCGATGAACTTGACTGGCAAAAACCTTCCTCATTCTGCCTTTATCAGCACGAACACGTCTGTGCTCAGATTCAGCCACAAATCTCTTCACAGTATGATGATCACGCTTAAGTTTTCGGGAAATATCTATTGTTTTCATCCCTTGACCAAGGCATTGCACTATTTGATGCTTTTCAGCAACAGAGAGATCCTTTTTATTTCCCATATTGCTTGAAACCTGTGACCTGCTTAATAATGTGGAACATAATTTTTAAGTAGTTTTCCTTTAATTAGAATCACCTGGAAAACTAATTATCACATGTGTTTAAGATTGATTTCAGTGATCCATTGAGCCCTGAGACACAATACCATCCACGAGTTTATTTGAAAAACAAAACAATTAAATCTTTACGACACTTAAATCCAATTTGCATAATAATTTGGAACACAGTGTAAAACTACTCTGTACGATTTTTTTTTCTACAAGATGATCGGTCGTCACTAACGTTGTGACGCCTGCTACACTAACACGCTACCACTAAACTACTCTGTACAATTTTTTTTTTCTCTGAAAAAAAAGACCGGTCGTCACTAACTCTGTGACACCAGCTAATCTACATCTAAAACTACACTGTACTAACTACTATTATTATATTTTTGTAAAAAAAATCGGACGTCGCTTAGACTGCAATGTCCGCTACGCTAACTAGCTAATAAAAAAAAGGTCCTGTAGCGCAGTCTCTGATCAGCAGCAGGGCCGGACTGGCCATAGGGCACTTCTGGCAAATGCCAGAAGGGCCGGTGCCAGTGGTGGGCCGCTCAATCCGCCGTCGCATTCAACTATACCGGCGTATAGACGCCGGTACAGTTGAATGCAATGATGGAGGAGAGAGCGTCTACAGACGCTCCTCTCCCATCATTCCCCGCTCTGCCTCTGACACTGCGGGTGCGCGATGACGTCATATCATCGCGCACCTGCTGTGTCCCGGGCGGGCAGACTGCAGCTGCTGAGACAGGAGCAGGAACCAGGAAGCAACGCTGGGCACGAGGAGAGGTGAGGAGAGTTTTTTTTTTTCTGGACTGTGGGGCCATTCTCGGAGGAGGTGAGGGGAGGAAGAGAAGAGATGTGGGCTGTATATAGTTCTCTGTGGGCTGTGCTCTGTGCTGTATACTGCTGTGGGCTGTATATAGTTCTCTGTGGGCTGTGCTCTGTGCTGTATACTGCTGTGGGCTGTATATAGTTCTCTGTGGGCTGTGCTCTGTGCTGTATACTGCTGTGGGCTGTATATAGTTCTCTGTGGGCTGTGCTCTGTGCTGTATACTGCTGTGGGCTGTATATAGTTCTCTGTGGGCTGTGCTCTGTGCTGTATACTACTGTGGGCTGTATATAGTTCTCTCTGGGCTGTTCTCTGTGCTGTATACTACTGTGGGCTGTATATAGTTCTCTGTGGGCTGTGCTCTGTGCTGTATACTGCTGTGGGCTGTATATAGTTCTCTGTGGGCTGTGCTCTGTGCTGTATACTACTGTGGGCTGTATATAGTTCTCTGTGGGCTGTGCTCTGTGCTGTATACTACTGTGCTATATATAGTACTCTGTGGCTGTGCTCTGTGCTGTATACTACTGTGGGCTGTATATAGTTCTCTCTGGGCTGTTCTCTGTGCTGTATACTACTGTGGGCTGTATATAGTTCTCTGTGGGCTGTGCTCTGTGCTGTATACTGCTGTGGGCTGTATATAGTTCTCTGTGGGCTGTGCTCTGTGCTGTATACTGCTGTGGGCTGTATATAGTTCTCTGTGGGCTGTGCTCTGTGCTGTATACTGCTGTGGGCTGTATATAGCTCTCTGTGGGCTGTGCTCTGTGCTGTATACTGCTGTGGGCTGTATATAGTTCTCTGTGGGCTGTGCTCTGTGCTGTATACTGCTGTGGGCTGTATATAGTTCTCTGTGGGCTGTGCTCTGTGCTGTATACTGCTGTGGGCTGTATATAGCTCTCTGTGGGCTGTGCTCTGTGCTGTATACTGCTGTGGGCTGTATATAGTTCTCTGTGGGCTGTGCTCTGTGCTGTATATAGTTCTCTGTGGGCTGTATATAGTTCTCTGTGGGCTGTGCTCTGTGCTGTATACTGCTGTGGGCTGTATATAGTTCTCTGTGGGCTGTGCTCTGTGCTGTATACTGCTGTGGGCTGTATATAGTTCTCTGTGGGCTGTGCTCTGTGCTGTATACTACTGTGGGCTGTATATAGTTCTCTCTGGGCTGTTCTCTGTGCTGTATACTACTGTGGGCTGTATATAGTTCTCTGTGGGCTGTGCTCTGTGCTGTATACTGCTGTGGGCTGTATATAGTTCTCTGTGGGCTGTGCTCTGTGCTGTATACTACTGTGGGCTGTATATAGTTCTCTCTGGGCTGTTCTCTGTGCTGTATACTACTGTGGGCTGTATATAGTTCTCTGTGGGCTGTGCTCTGTGCTGTATACTGCTGTGGGCTGTATATAGTTCTCTGTGGGCTGTGCTCTGTGCTGTATACTGCTGTGGGCTGTATATAGTTCTCTGTTGTGAATTTGGATTCTGGGCTCCCCCGGTGGCTACTGGTGGTATTGAACTGTGTCTTCATCTTCTCTGTTCACCTGTTCCCATCAAGATGTGGGAGTCGCTATATAACCTTGCTGCTCTGTTAGTTGCTTGCCGGTCAACAATGTTATCAGAAGCCTCTCTGTGCTTGTTCCTGCTCCTAGACAACTACTAGATAAGTTGGACTCTTGTCCATGTTTGTTTTTGCCTTTTTGTTCCAGTTCACAGCTGTAGTTTCGTTACTGTGTCTGGAAAGCTCTTGTGAACAGGAATTGCCACTCTGGTGTTATGAGTTAATGCCAGAGTTTTAAAGTAATTTCTGGATGGTTTTTGATAGGGTTTTCAGCTGACCATGAAAGTGTCCTTTCTGTCTTCTGCTATGTAGTAAGTGGACCTCAAATTTGCTAAACCTATTTTCATACTACGTTTGTTATTTCATCTTAATTCACCGCCAATACATGTGGGGGGCCTCTGTCTCCTTTCGGGGTATTTCTCTAGAGGTGAGCTAGGACTAATATTTTCCTCTGCTAGCATTATTTAGTCCTCCGGCTGGTGCTGGGCATCTAGAATCAACGTAGGCATGCTACCCGGCCACTGCTAGTTGTGTGTTAGGATTAGTTCATGGTCAGCTCAGTTCCCATCTTCCAAGAGCTAGTTCCTATATATGCTGATGCTATGTTCTCTTGCCATTGAGAACATGACAGTTTGACCGGCCCACTAAAGGGTTAAAATCCTTGGCTGAGAAAGGAGAGAAATAGGAAGTCTGCTGAGATTTTTTTTTTTTTTTTTTCTCTCCTTCTAATCCTTGAATGGCTCTGTGTCCACCTGTTTGTAATGGATCTTCAGAGTGTAACTGCAGGTTTGAATAATCTCGCCACGAAGGTACAAAATTTGCAAGACTTTGTTTGTCATGCACCTGTATCTGAGCCGAGAATTCCTTTGCCGGAATTTTTCTCGGGGAATAGATCTGGGTTTCAGAATTTTCGAAATAATTGCAAATTATTTTTGTCCCTGAAATTTCGCTCTGCCGGAGATCCTGCACAGCAGGTCAGGATTGTGATTTCCTTGCTCCGGGGCGACCCTCAAGACTGGGCTTTCTCATTGACACCAGGGGATCCTGCGTTGCTCAATGTGGATGCGTTTTTTCTGGCCTTGGGGTTGCTTTATGACGAACCTCATTTGGAGCTTCAGGCAGAAAAAACTTTGATGTCCCTATCTCAGGGGCAAGATGAAGCGGAAATTTACTGCCAAAGATTCCGTAAATGGTCTGTGCTTACTCAGTGGAATGAGTGCGCCCTGGCGGCGACTTTCAGAGAGGGTCTCTCTGATGCCATTAAGGATGTTATGGTGGGGTTCCCTGTGCCTGCGGGTCTGAATGAGTCCATGACAATGGCTATTCAGATCGATAGGCGTTTGCGGGAGCGCAAACCAGTGCACCATCTGGCGGTGTCCACTGAGAAGTCGCCAGAGAGTATGCAGTGTGATAGAATTCTGTCCCGAAGCGAGCGGCAGAATTTTAGACGGAAAAATGGGTTGTGTTTCTATTGTGGTGATTCTACTCATGTTATATCAGCATGCTCTAAGCGCACTAAAAAGCTTGATAAATCTGTTTCCATTTGCACCTTACCGTCTAAGTTTATTCTATCTGTGACCCTGATTTGCTCTTTGTCATCTATTACCACGGACGCCTATGTCGACTCTGGCGCCGCTTTGAGTCTTATGGATTGGTCCTTTGCCAAACGCTGTGGGTATGATTTAGAGCCTTTGGAGACTCCTATTCCTCTGAAGGGGATTGACTCCACCCCATTGGCTAATAATAAACCACAATACTGGACACAAGTAACTATGCGTATTAATCCGGATCACCAGGAGATTATTCGCTTTCTGGTGCTGTATAATCTACATGATGATTTGGTGCTAGGATTGCCTTGGCTGCAATCTCACAACCCAGTCCTCGACTGGAGAGCTATGTCTGTGTTGAACTGGGGATGTAAGGGGGCTCATGGGGATGTACCTGTGGTTTCCATTTCATCATCTATTCCCTCTGAAATTCCTGAGTTCCTGTCTGATTATCGTGACGTCTTTGAAGAATCCAAGCTTGGTTCGTTACCTCCGCACCGAGAGTGCGATTGTGCCATAGATTTAATCCCGGGTAGTAAATACCCAAAGGGTCGTTTGTTTAATCTGTCTGTGCCTGAACATGCTGCTATGCGAGAATATATAAAGGAGTCCTTGGAAAAGGGACATATTCGTCCATCGTCATCTCCCTTAGGAGCCGGTTTTTTCTTTGTGTCAAAAAAAGACGGCTCTTTGAGACCATATATCGATTATCGGCTTTTGAACAAAATCACTGTTAAATATCAATACCCATTGCCGTTGCTGACTGATTTGTTTGCTCGCATAAAGGGGGCCAAGTGGTTCTCTAAGATTGACCTTCGTGGGGCGTATAATTTGGTGCGAATCAGGCAGGGGGATGAGTGGAAGACCGCATTTAATACGCCCGAGGGCCACTTTGAGTATTTAGTGATGCCTTTTGGTCTTTCTAATGCTCCGTCAGTTTTCCAGTCCTTTATGCATGATATTTTTCGCGATTATTTGGATAAATTTATGATTGTATATCTGGATGATATTCTGATTTTTTCGGATGACTGGGACTCTCATGTCCAGCAAGTCAGGAGGGTTTTCCAGGTTTTGCGGTCTAATTCTTTGTGTGTGAAGGGTTCTAAGTGTGTTTTTGGGGTACAGAGGATTTCCTTTTTGGGATATATTTTTTCTCCCTCTTCCATTGAAATGGATCCTGTCAAGGTTCAAGCTATTTGTGATTGGACGCAGCCCTCTTCTCTTAAGAGTCTTCAGAAATTTTTGGGCTTTGCTAACTTTTATCGTCGATTTATTGCTGGTTTTTCGGATATTGCTAAGCCATTGACCGATTTGACTAAGAAGGGTGCTGATGTTGCTGATTGGTCTCCTGACGCTGTGGAGGCCTTTCGGGAGCTTAAGCGCCGTTTTTCCTCTGCCCCTGTGTTGCGTCAGCCTGATGTTGCTCTACCTTTTCAGGTTGAGGTCGACGCTTCTGAGATCGGAGCTGGGGCAGTGTTGTCGCAGAAAAGTTCTGACTGCTCCGTGATGAGGCCTTGTGCCTTCTTTTCCCGTAAATTTTCGCCCGCTGAGCGGAATTATGATGTTGGGAATCGGGAGCTTTTGGCCATGAAATGGGCTTTTGAGGAGTGGCGCCATTGGCTTGAGGGGGCCAGACATCAGGTGGTGGTATTGACTGACCACAAAAATTTGATTTATCTTGAGACTGCCAGGCGCCTGAATCCTAGACAGGCGCGCTGGTCATTATTTTTCTCTCGGTTTAATTTTGTGGTGTCATACCTACCGGGTTCTAAGAATGTTAAGGCGGATGCCCTTTCTAGGAGTTTTGAGCCTGACTCGCCTGGTAACTCTGAGCCCACAGGTATCCTTAAGGATGGAGTGGTATTGTCAGCCGTTTCTCCAGACCTGCGGCGGGCCTTGCAGGAGTTTCAGGCGGATAGACCGGATCGTTGCCCACCTGATAAACTGTTTGTTCCTGATGATTGGACCAGTAGAGTCATCTCTGAGGTTCATTCTTCTGCGTTGGCAGGTCATCCTGGCATTTTTGGTACCAGGGATTTGGTGGCAAGGTCCTTCTGGTGGCCTTCCCTGTCACGAGATGTGCGAGGCTTTGTGCAGTCTTGTGACGTTTGTGCTCGGGCCAAGCCTTGTTGTTCTCGGGCTAGTGGATTATTGTTGCCCTTGCCTATTCCTAAGAGGCCTTGGACGCACATCTCGATGGATTTTATTTCAGATCTGCCTGTTTCTCAGAAGATGTCTGTCATCTGGGTGGTGTGTGACCGTTTCTCTAAGATGGTCCATTTGGTTCCTCTGCCCAAGTTGCCTTCTTCTTCCGAGTTGGTTCCTCTGTTTTTTCAAAATGTTGTTCGTTTGCATGGTATTCCTGAGAATATCATTTCTGACAGAGGGACCCAATTCGTGTCTAGATTTTGGCGGGCATTCTGTGCTAGGATGGGCATAGATTTATCTTTTTCGTCCGCTTTCCATCCTCAGACGAATGGCCAGACCGAGCGGACTAATCAGACCCTGGAGACATATCTGAGGTGTTTTGTGTCTGCTGACCAGGATGATTGGGTTGCTTTTTTGCCATTGGCAGAGTTCGCTCTCAATAATCGGGCCAGCTCTGCCACTCTGGTGTCCCCGTTTTTCTGTAATTCAGGGTTTCATCCTCGATTTTCCTCTGGTCAGGTGGAATCTTCGGATTGTCCTGGAGTGGATGCTGTGGTGGAGAGATTGCATCAGATCTGGGAGCAGGTGGTGGACAATTTGAGGTTGTCCCAGGAGAAGACTCAGCTTTTTGCCAACCGCCACCGTCGTGTTGGTCCTCGGCTTTGTGTTGGGGACTTGGTGTGGTTGTCTTCTCGTTTTGTCCCTATGAGGGTCTCTTCTCCTAAGTTTAAGCCTCGGTTCATCGGCCCGTATAAGATATTGGAGATTCTTAACCCTGTTTCCTTCCGTTTGGACCTCCCTGCATCCTTTTCTATTCATAACGTTTTTCATCGGTCATTATTGCGCAGGTATGAGGTACCGGTTGTGCCTTCCGTTGAGCCTCCTGCTCCGGTGTTGGTTGAGGGTGAGTTGGAGTACGTTGTGGAGAAAATCTTAGACTCTCGTGTTTCCAGACGGAGACTCCAGTATCTGGTCAAGTGGAAGGGATACGGCCAGGAGGATAATTCTTGGGTGAATGCATCTGATGTTCATGCCTCTGATTTGGTTCGTGCCTTTCATAGGGCCCATCCTGATCGCCCTGGTGGTTCTGGTGAGGGTTCGGTGCCCCCTCCTTGAGGGGGGGGTACTGTTGTGAATTTGGATTCTGGGCTCCCCCGGTGGCTACTGGTGGTATTGAACTGTGTCTTCATCTTCTCTGTTCACCTGTTCCCATCAAGATGTGGGAGTCGCTATATAACCTTGCTGCTCTGTTAGTTGCTTGCCAGTCAACAATGTTATCAGAAGCCTCTCTGTGCTTGTTCCTGCTCCTAGACAACTACTAGATAAGTTGGACTCTTGTCCATGTTTGTTTTTGCCTTTTTGTTCCAGTTCACAGCTGTAGTTTCGTTACTGTGTCTGGAAAGCTCTTGTGAACAGGAATTGCCACTCTGGTGTTATGAGTTAATGCCAGAGTTTTAAAGTAATTTCTGGATGGTTTTTGATAGGGTTTTCAGCTGACCATGAAAGTGTCCTTTCTGTCTTCTGCTATGTAGTAAGTGGACCTCAAATTTGCTAAACCTATTTTCATACTACGTTTGTTATTTCATCTTAATTCACCGCCAATACATGTGGGGGGCCTCTGTCTCCTTTCGGGGTATTTCTCTAGAGGTGAGCTAGGACTAATATTTTCCTCTGCTAGCATTATTTAGTCCTCCGGCTGGTGCTGGGCATCTAGAATCAACGTAGGCATGCTACCCGGCCACTGCTAGTTGTGTGTTAGGATTAGTTCATGGTCAGCTCAGTTCCCATCTTCCAAGAGCTAGTTCCTATATATGCTGATGCTATGTTCTCTTGCCATTGAGAACATGACAGTTCTCTGTGGGCTGTGCTCTGTGCTGTATACTGCTGTGGGCTGTATATAGTTCTCTGTGGGCTGTGCTCTGTGCTGTATACTGCTGTGGGCTGTATATAGTTCTCTGTGGGCTGTGCTCTGTGCTGTATACTGCTGTGGGCTGTATATAGTTCTCTGTGGGCTGTGCTCTGTGCTGTATACTGCTGTGGGCTGTATATAGTTCTCTGTGGGCTGTGCTCTGTGCTGTATACTACTGTGGGCTGTATATAGTTCTCTGTGGGCTGTGCTCTGTGCTGTATACTACTGTGGGCTGTATATAGTTCTCTGTGGGCTGTTCTCTGTGCTGTATACTGCTGTGTGCTGTATATAGTTCTCTGTGGGCTGTGCTCTGTGCTGTATACTGCTGTGGGCTGTATATAGTTCTCTGTGGGCTGAGCTCTGTGCTGTATACTACTGTGGGCTGTATATAGTTCTCTGTGGGCTGTGCTCTGTGCTGTATACTACTGTGGGCTGTATATAGTTCTCTGTGGGCTGTTCTCTGTGCTGTATACTACTGTGTGCTGTATATAGTTCTCTGTGGGCTGTGCTCTGTGCTGTATACTACTGTGGGCTGTATATAGCTCTCTGTGGGCTGTGCTCTGTGCTGTATACTACTGTGTGCTGTATATAGCTCTCTGTGGGCTGTGCTCTGTGCTGTATACTACTGTGTGCTCTGTGCTATATATAGTACTCTGTGGGCTGTGCTCTGTGCTGTATACTACTGTGGGCTGTATATAGTTCTCTGTGGGCTGTGCTCTGTGCTGTATACTACTGTGGGCTGTAAATAGTTCTCTGTGGGCTGTTCTCTGTGCTGTATACTACTGTGGGCTGTATATAGCTCTCTGTGGGCTGTGCTCTGTGCTGTATACTACTGTGTGCTGTATATAGTTATCTGTGGGCTGTGCTCTGTGCTGTATACTACTGTGGGCTGTATATAGTTCTCTGTGGGCTGTGCTCTGTGCTGTATACTACTGTGGGCTGTATATAGTTCTCTGTGGGCTGTTCTCTGTGCTGTATACTGCTGTGGGCTGTATATAGTTCTCTGTGGGCTGTGCTCTGTGCTGTAGACTACTGTGTGCTGTATATAGTTCTCTGTGGACTGTGCTGTATATAGTACTCTGTGGGCTGTGCTGTATATAGTACTCTGTGGGCTGTGCTGTATATAGTACTCTGTGGGCTGTGCTGTATATAGTACTCTGTGGGCTGTGCTGTGTATAGTACTCTGTGGGCTGTGCTGTATATATTACTCTGTGGGCTGTGCTGTATATAGTACTCTCTGGGCTGTGCTGTATATAGTACTCTCTGGGCTGTGCTGTATATAGTACTCTCTGGGCTGTGCTTTATATAGTACTCTGGGCTGTGCTGTATATAGTACTCTGGGCTGTGCTTTATATAGTTCTCTGTGGGCTGTGCTGTATATAGTTCTCTGTGGGCTGTGCTGTATATAGTTCTCTGTGGGCTGTGCTGTATATATTACTTTGTGGGCTGTGCTGTATATATTACTTTGTGGGCTGTGCTGTATATATTACTCTGTGGACTGTGCTGTATACTACTGTGTGGACTGTGCTGTATACTTCTACGTGGGCTGTGCTGTATAC
The DNA here is from genome assembly GCF_051348905.1 of Ranitomeya variabilis. Classification (NCBI taxonomy): domain Eukaryota; kingdom Metazoa; phylum Chordata; class Amphibia; order Anura; family Dendrobatidae; genus Ranitomeya; species Ranitomeya variabilis. The sequence goes on from NC_135232.1 coordinate 370,878,572, forward strand.
TACTGTGTGGTCTGTGCTGTATACTACTGTGTGGTCTGTGCTGAATACTGCTGTGTGGGCTGTGTTATCTACTACGCGAGCTGTGCTATAGTATGCAGGCTGTGCTGTATACTATGCGGTTTGTGCTATATAATATGCGGGCTTTGCTATATACTATGGGGAGTATATTATATTCTATGGGGGAGGCCATGTTATGTACTATGTGGCTGTGTTATATACTATTGTGGGGGTATATTATATTCTATGGGGGAGGCTGCGTTATATACTATGGGGGGCTGCATTATATTCTATGGGGGGCTACATTATATATTATGGGGAGGTGTGCTGTATTATATTCTATGGGGGTTACATACTCTGGGGTGGCTGCATTATACTCTGTGGGGTGGCTGCATTATACTCTGGGGTGGCTGCATTATACTCTGGGGTGGCTGCATTATACTCTGGGGTGGCTGAATTATACTCTGGGGTGGCTGCATTATACTGTATCGAGGACTATGGGGAATACGTTATACTATATGAAGAACTATGGGGTGCATTATACTATGGGAAGTGAATTGTACTACATGGATGACTGTGGCGGTGCATTATACTATATGGAGCGCACTATGAGGATTGTATTATGCTATATGGAGGACTATGAGGATTGTATTATGCTATATGGAGGACTATGAGGAGTGTATTATACTATGTGGAGGACTGAGCAGTGTATTTTAATATATGGAGGACTATAGGGAGTGTATTATACTATATGGAGGACTATGGAGCACATTATAATATATGGAGGACTATGGGGTGTATTTTACTAAACAAGTAAAATGCTGCATATTCGGATTGTTTTTGCTGGAACAAAAAGCCTTGTTATCAGCAGCACATTGCCAGTGTAAACTGTAGATGTGCTGCTGAAAACATGATACTGTATGGTGATCTGTTAGTGATCTATTAGTGATCGTTCTGTCTCATCATTATTCCTCAGCTGGTGGAAAGAGGCCGGGAAACAAGCGTTGAACAACTTCAGTATTGTCGATCAAACTCATTTAGCGGCCTGAACTCAGCGCACGTAAATACAACAGAAAGGCTTCTGTGTGATGTGCAATATGTTAGCATTTGGGGACCCATTTTAAACTTTGCCTAGGGCCCCACTTTGCCTAAAACCGGCCCTGCCTACAAGTGTACAAAGATATTATACAGTCACCATGTGACAAGTGGGCCTGTGTAACTTCAAATGCCAGGGCTGAATTTTAGTCCCAGTCCGGCCCTGATCAGCAGCGATACTGTTCAAAGAGCTGCGGACACAGGAAGAGCACAAAATGCTCTGCGCGGGACGCCGTGCACAGGAAAAAAAAGCGCAAAAAAGTGCGCTAAAAATTGAATTGGAGGGGGGAGGGGGGTACTGGAACAGGGATGGGGGACATCACCAAACAGTGACGCCAGCTACGCTACCTTCTTACGTCTAAAACTACACTGTACTAACTACTATTTTTTTACTAAAAAAAAAAACACGGACATCGCTTAGACTGCAACGTCCGCTACGCTAACTAGCTAAAAAAAAAAAAAGTCCTGTGGCGCAGACTCTGATCAGCAGCTATACTGATCAGAGCGCTGCAGACACAGGAAGAGCACGAATGCTCTGCGCGGGACGCCGCGCACAGGAAAAAAAGCGCAAAAAAGTGCACAAAAAATTTCAATTGGAGGGTGGGGGTACTGGAACAGGGATGGGGGGATGGGAAAGGGGTGGGGGAGGTTCTGCTGCTGCTGCTGTGATCACAGGCCTCACACAGCAGCAGGTGGCAGCAGAGAGCACACAGCACAGGAGCACAAGCTGGAGCAGGAGCACAAGCTGAGGCAGGAGATCGCCGGGACGATCGCACTGGCCACCAATGGAATCTTTGACTCAGGTCAGACAGAGGGGCTTAGACCACCACTCTGCACGCCAAATCTGAGAGAAAGATGGCGTGCAGGGCGGTGATCGGTATTTTAAATTAACCCCTTTGGTGCTGATTGGCTAGAAGCTATTGTTCAGCCAATCAGCGCCATAGGGGTTAATCAGGTGAGGTGACGTGGCGATCACCCCACCTACTGTGATGGCTGTGATTGGTGCGACGTCACACAGCATCAATCACAGCCTGTCACATGTTTTTTGGTTTTTTTTCTTAACTTTATTGTAATTTCGCTGTGATTGGCTGGTCAGAATTGACCAGCCAATCACAGCGATCGCTGATGCGGGGGGGGCGGTGCAACCCCCCGGAGCTATGTGCAGGGATGGCTGCTGTCAGGGACAGCAGCCATCGGGTCCCGATCACCGTGCGATGCGACGCGGTGACCGGAAAATGGCGGCGCCGTACTAGTACTGCGGCTGGCACTAATGCAGTGCTGGCAGCGCAGTACTAGTACGGCGCATGTCGGGAAGGGGTTAATATGATTTTTTGTGTCCTTTCAGCTTCCTGTCAACTGTATTGTCTTATGCGGGACTACACCTGGAGTTTCTCATTGGTCGCTCCACGATTTGTGGCATTGTGCGATCAACATGTATGGAAATATGGGCGAAACTACATGATCTTGTCATGCCTGAGCCAAAAATGGCAGATTGGCTCAAAATAGCCCGTAGGTTCAATGACACTTGTGACTTCCCATACTGCATTGGAGCCCTGGATGGGAAACATATCAGGGTGCATAAGTCGCTGAACTCTGGCTCCCAATTCTACAATTATAAGCAGTTTTTCTCTGTAGTTCTGTTAGCTGTAGTTGACAGTAGCTACAGGTTTATAATTGTAGACATTGGGGCCTATGGGCGAACAGGAGACTCAAGGGTCTTCAATTCTTCCATTATGGGTCGGCGGCTACGTGAAAACCAGTTAGACCTTCCTCCACCACAACAACTCCCGGGCTCCAATGCTGAAGCAGTGCCATATGTTCTTGTGGGATATGAGGCCTTCCAATTGACAAGGAATGTCATAAGGCCTTATCCCAGGGGCAACCTGGATCACCGGAGGCGTGTTTTTAATTTGAGGCTTTCCAGGGTGCGTAGACTGGTGGAGTGTGCTTTTGGGATTCTGTGTGCCAAATGACGTCTCCTCCAGTCTGCCATTCAGCTGAGTGAGGCTACTATTAATGAAGTTATTAAAGCATGTGTTGTTTTGCACAATTTTACGAGACTTCATGATTGCCCGTCATATGTTATTGGTGAAGAAATGTTGCCCAATGTGAGTAGCCCTACACCACATGGCCCTCCTCTGCGCCGTCCCCTTTCTGGACTAAAAGTGAGAGATATTTTCACAAATTATTATTATGTTTCTCCTCAGGGTGCTACTCCCTGGCAAGATAATGCTGTTTCTCAGTTGTGATTTCATTATTTTCAAAATATGTTATCACCATAAAATATTATGCCTACAGAAACTGTACTCTATGTGTTGTATTTACTTAAGTACCAGATGTTTATGAACAGAGCATATGTGTGTGATGTAAGAATGATTGTCACACAAACGTCAATTGGCTTTTGACAACATTTTTTACTTATTGCCAAAGCCTTTTGGTGTTAACTTTAAACCATATTTGTTTCATGTGGTTTTATTTGGTTTGGGTTTTTTTTGTAAAAACCACAACAGAACAAAGTTCAATTACAGCACAAAGTTAACCAAAACATGGCTATGCAGAAAACAAATAAACAAAAATAACTTTGCCTTACAGATTTCTTTAAGTTGGTGGAGGTGATGGCGGCAGCTCAGGGTCCTGCTCAGGTGGCCTTTGTTGGGCCAATTGTCCTTCACCCTGTGTGGATGCTGTGTGTGGCGGATCCAAATACAGGCCTTGCTCATATTGGCCAGTTGGGTATTGGCCATAAGGGAATTGTCTCTGGCACTCATGCTGCTGAACATATTGGCTGGATTTATAGCCACCACCAATATGGCTATGTCGTCCAAACCCAGGTTGGGACCAGCCTACAGCACTGGGTCTGGAAAAGTGGGCATATTGGGAAGGTTGGTTGTAGGCTGCCATATGGTACAGTTCTGGCCTTGGTTTATTTTGGGTGGGGAGGGGTTGAGGTGTAGGCACATGTGGAGGAGGTGCTTCAAATCCCGATTGACCATGCACCTGTTGAGGTCGTGGAAGGCACAAGAAATTATGTGGTGAAAGCTGCCTTCTCTCAATAAATTCCAAAACCTCATAGGGGTCATTTGAGGAGGTGCGTAAATCAATCAGGATTTGAATACACCCTCTCATATGTAGCCTCACCTTACGGGGAAGGGGACGAAGGTACCGGGCAAGGCTGCGAGCAAAGGCCTCCTCTCCATCATCCATGGTTGCCCTGGCCAAATAATTGAGGACCCCAGCGTCCACATCCCTCCTACTGGCTTGCAGCTTTCTCCTTCTGCGGCCTCTGCATAAAGGCCTAGCTGCCTGTGGGGAGGACACCAGTGGGACAGCAGGGCTGCTGCTGTGACTATGCTCTTCCTGGCTTCCAGGATCAGGTGCTGCTGAGGGTGGTGGTGCTGCTGCATCTTGGACACTTGTTGCTGTCTCTTGTGATGCAGAAGCCAATGCTCCAGGAAGGATGGAGGTAGAAGAGGCCAAAGATGGGCCTGCCACCTCTTCTTCAACACCAACGGGATTGATGACAGCCTCCGAGTCCAACCCGGTCTCCCTCTCAGTGAGGTTGAACTGTGTTCTGTTATTAAAAAATAAAAAAATAAAAAAAAATTAATAGTCATTTGCTAACATAAGTTTATTAAACATCTGTGACCTCGTCTCCCGGTAATTCCCTACACGCAACCTCTGATCCTCACAAGATCTCCTTCTCTACTCCACTCTTATCTCCTCTTCCCAAAATCATATACAAGATTTATCTCGTGTATGACCCCTACTCTGGAACCTTCTACCACAACACATCAGACTCTTGCATACCATTGAAACCTTCAAAAAGAGCCTGAAGACCCACCGACAAGCATATAACCTGCAGTAACCACCGATCAACCAAACCACTGCATGACCAGCTCTACCCTCGCCTACTGTATTCTCACCCACCCCTTGTAGATTGTGAGGCTTCGCGGGCAGGGTCCTCTCTCCTCCTGTACTAGTTATGACTTGTATTGTTTAAGATTTTTGTACTTGTTTTTATTATGTATTCCCCTCCTTACATGTAAAGCGCCATGGAATAAATGGCGCTATAACAATCCAAAATAAGAATAACAAAAATAATATTAATAATAATTGTGTTGTGATGTTTTTACTTACGGTCTTAGATCCATACTGGGGTCCAAAAAGGAAAGTTGATCGTAGTATATGTACTTTCGCTTTTTGGGTGGAGCTGCTGACCCACTTCTTGCACGCTGCTGCCTTTCCCGCCGATATTGGTCCCTGATGCTGCGCCATTGTGTCATAACATCTTCCACTGCAATGACATGGTAAAAAATATTCTATAAGCTCATTCTGCACATTGCTTAAAACAGTTGGCATTGCTTGATCATATTTTAATGATGCTAATAAAATGCCTTCTTAAATGAATTTCCTAAAGTTTAAATTGGTTAAAACCACAAAAACATTATACACAATAAAATGAAACAACACAAGGACAAGGTCCACTCCCCTCTGTACCAGTCTGGCATTTACAAAAATAGTACCCAACGCAACAACTAGATTATGTATGTACGTAAACCCTTTCTCATGTTCAGCATCTTTGTTTTTGAACAAAAATTTAAAAAAAAAAACAGACTAAGCCAAAAAAAATCTGCAAGAAATCATGTAGGTAAAGCATTTTTCAAGGTTAATTAATGTCGCAACATGAGTGTACTTACAAAGTTGTGTCTGCTCCACACGTGTGCGTTGGTCACAATCTGGGAATAGGATCCCACAGATGGTCCTCCAAGCTGCCTCTTTCCTGGCCCGGTTGATCCCGCTGGTCCCAGATTTCAGGCCTTTCTTGGACCAGGATGAGGAGCATATCCATATTAATGATGGATGCCATGCTGCTTGCAACTCCGTGGAGGCGAGCGCCAGACTTCCGGGATGTCTGTCTGGCTTTTTCAGCTAATTAGCAAGTCTGAGCTTCCTGATTGAGGGCTTGGCACATTTCCTGGCACCTGGAGATGTCTGGCGTATTTCTCGCAAGTCACACTGCTGGTCCGTGTGTAATCCGTATTTTTCTCGCCCCCATTGACTTTCATTGGTGGATTTTTTGCGCAAAACACTGACAAACACAGCATGCTGCGATTTTCTACTGCGGTACAAGACTGTATAATACGGATACATAAAATTCGGCAGATAGGAGTTGGCCATAGAGAATCATTGTACCGTATGCAATCCGTATTTTCTGCGCCTCTCATACGTCCATAAAACTCGCTAGTGTGATGCCGGCCTAAGGCAAAATAAATATATAGGCACTATTGGCAACTGCCAGCAGTCTTTGGAGATGACTTGTTTGCTGTCTCGGGTAAGTTGGAAGACTCCAACATTATATGTAAAAGTATGTAAGCAAGTTATTATTAATATGCCGTAGCTCCCAATAGGGCACTAGGTTTTTCATAGTGTCAGGTCATGTGTCACATCATTAGCATGAACAAAATCAAAAGAAACCTTGTATGTTTAGATACTGGATAAAACCAATTTTTATTTAAATCTCTAAAAACCTAGAACATCAACAATCAACATGCAAGCAACCATGCCAGACTAAAACTGCCCCTTGCACTATGTATCCTAAATTGCCCTACCTTGCAGCGGAGGTTGGCACCCTAAACATATATTCGAGATAGGCGCCCCCGCTCAACGTTGGCTATCCACTATTACTCCTATCTGCCAGCTACACAATGTGATGCAATTATGCTAACGTACTGACAGAGATAGACAGAGGAAAGTCTTGCCGACTAGTATTTCAGGGCAATAATGGCAGTAAATCACCCATGTGATAGAGGTGCAAAACACCATACCCTAAAGTGCAAAAAGTGCAAACAGTGCTGAACATACACGAAATACCTCGCTCTAACTGCTCCCTGCCAAACTGACTCCTGCCTGGCAGTGGGGGTTGGCACCCTACTGAGAAGCCTGTGTAGTCCCAACCAATTGTTATGGCCAAGGCACTAAAGTATCAGGCAGGAGATATGGGTACAGTATTGATGTATAACTGTGACCCCATTCAATGATAACAATATATAGCAGTTATGATAGCCAGGTACTTATCATTTCTGATGTGTGCGAACGCCTCGACGCGTTTCGCCCATTCGGCTCATCAGGAGGCTGAGATAGATAGATGCTGCAATTTTTTTTTTATTTTTTTTTTTTTACATCATTAGCATGAAAAATAAATTATTATTGTGGCCATGCACACTACCTTGTAGGCCAGGGGCTTGCCTTACAGGAAACCTGGCATGTAAAACAAATACTATTAACATTTTAAAGCAGTGCAGCCACTGCAGTGAGAGCCTGGTTTCTGGGAGGAAATGGACTTTATTTCTCCTGGCAGCCTCCAGCTTTCAGCCATTGGGTTGTGCCAGCATGGCTTCAGTCACCGCTCAGTACATAGTGAGCAATGGCTGTAACCATGCCCCAGCGCTGACTGACAGCCAACTCTGTACTGATACACTGTTGAGCCAGTCAGTCCTGGGATGTGGTTACAGCCATCACTCAATATGCACTGAGTGGTGACTGAAGTTGCTCCATAACTGCTTTTATGACTGAAAGCCTGAGTCTAGCTGGAGAAAGGCAGCTGGGCTTTCTGTGTAACAGCCAGGCAAATAAGAAAGCTAATAACCTGCTGATTAAGCCCTTATCTGCAGGTTATTAACTTTTTTTGCATGACAGGTTCCCTTTAAGGCTTGTAGGCCCAAAAGCCTTATCTCTAAACAGGACTTCACATGGTCTATCCTCATGTGATTCTTTAAAATATATTGCTTTCAGAGTCATGGTGATATCCAAAGTGATATTTGCTTAGACATTGGACAAAACAGATTGTTTCTAATCCCAATTTAATACAAGGCTGATTATGAGGTAAGATATAGATTTCCAACATGTCCTCCAATCAGCCGTTCCTCATGATTTGTGAAGGACGATCTGTTGAAATTTGGATCTGTTGTGTTAGTTGTTTTGGGGAGGGGGGTGGGCTGGCCACAATCTGTAATTTATGGTGTCTTATACAAGGAGTGTTTTTTTTTGTTCTACTAACTATACATGACCGGAAATGTTTGCGCCGGTATCGGCCAAAATCACAGCTATACAACTAATTGCCAGTTAAATTCTTACGTCTGCAGCCAGCTTGACAGTTTCGTTGTAACACATTTTGTGAAAATGAATGCCAAAGCAGAAAGTTTCTGACATTACATTGAATTCACATGTGCTTGTTTGCAATGATCTCACTGTGAAAAAATAACCCTCTGGCAGGTTTGGTATTAGCATATTAGCGTGTTCTTTGATCATAGCATGTGTGTGTTAGGAATGAAGTATATTTATGAAGAGACAAACTATGAACTAATAGAGGTTCCAGATATTTCTCTAAACGTCTCTTATGAGTTAAGCCGCATAATAAAATGTTTGCTTTAAACCCGATCCATCATAGATTTACACAGAAAACATTTTGTCAGATCCGTTTTAAATGAACAGCTTCTCTGTGGGCAGTTGTCACCAAAGACTTTAACTGCTTATGATCGGAAGGAAATCTGCAAACATGTTCATTATTTCGGAGCAACTATCTGTGCTTCTGCTTATATAGGACAAGTGTTTTTATATAATAACCAGCTAATATACCTACTTGCATTTGCAATTTTTGCAATTTTTATCTGTTCGAGGATCTGAAAACTTGCAATGTAAACAGTTGTGAATTTTCCTATGGTAACGGAAAGCTTGTTTAACAGTGGGAGAGGAGCGCTGAGAAGTTTGTGTGTCTGTTTTATATCATTGTTTCATTTTCAATAACAGATCTGCTTTATTTTAAGTCTCTTTATATCTCTGGAGCCTCGAGTTTGACATTTTATTAATCTAATTGGCACCATCACCACATCGAGCCCACTCATGAGTAGAGCTTTGAAATGCACTTCATCTACATAACAGTCTGATTATGAGACGGAGACCACAATGCATCCTTTTTATACTGAAATATACAGACTTTGAACTCACACTTAATGCCTATTGCCGATTAACAGATCTAGTTTGTACTGATCTGCAAGAAGGCACCCACTAGTGAGCAGCTTCTTGCCAAAATTTTGCCAAAATTTTGGCCTCATACCCTACATCTGTTTGCTTCTGATTTTGCAGAGGGTGTTTTTCTCACTGATTTCCTGTTCTGTAGCGGTGTAGTATTTATTATTCATGAGACGCATTGCTGCTGCACTGAGCTACCATAACATTGTACTTTAATCTAGTAGCCACTAAGGTGGTAAAAGTAATAAAGTTAAAGGGGTGAAATATGGCAACCATAGTGGTTGCTGCAAGAGAAATGTAGAATTACATGTGGCCATTGAAACAAATGTTGGATGGACCAGATCTGCCAGAGCGCTCTACTCTGGTTCAGAAAGAGGATTATTTAAAAAAAGACCCCCTCTTCTTCATCCATCTGTTCTAATAAAATTCATTGCTACAATCGTGAATGACAACTCCATTGCCAATGATCTGATGGAATTCTTTCTCAGAGTGAAAGAATTGATCAGCTTTATTAAATATTCCACATACAAAGTATTTTGGTGCTGGGAGAGAAGCCTGGTAAACTATAATACATGGAGAGTTAAGATCTTCCATTTAAAATCTTTTTAATTCTACTCATAAGATTTTAACATTCTAATCTTCTACCACTTTACACTTCATATTAGTCTTTTGCTCATGAATACCAACTATTCCAATCTGTTCCTCCAGTACAAAGACCTCAAATGCCTGTAAGAGGATGGTGCTGTTATGGACAGTAAGGAACACGCTGTCACTTTAAGAGGCTGCACCCCCTTGTCTGGCGTGATGGAATGTTCTGCTTCTCCCCTGCAGTAGTCGGTGTGATGAACTAGTCTAGCAGAGTGCAGGTGTGGAGCTGGAGCAGCGTGTGTGAACTGAGGCTGCTGCAGACAGGACTTTTTGTGCTGATAGCTGAAAGAGAGAAGAACTGTGTCCTGATATAGCTGCAAGAGAGCCACGAAGATACAGAGAAAGGGATTTACAGTTACCAGGAGCATCTCTAGGATCCAGAAGCAAGGAGAAGACCAAGTTCCACAGAGCTGACAGAAAGCCGTGCGCACCACCATATTAGACTGCTGGGGGCCCCCCTGGGACTGGATCTGATTCTCCAACATCACCGTGAGTCTGTTCCTGTTTGGTGCACCTGTTAAAGCCTACTGTAGGCTTCAATAGTCAATACATGGGAGCCGTGTGGCCTGCTTAGTAAAGGCCAGGGAGGTTATATGTAGAGTAGCATCCTCACTTGTTAATTTTTTACATTTGCTGGTTAGACATATTTTGAGTCTGTAATAGTTGAAGCACCATTTTACGGAAAAGATAAAGTTTATAACTCTTGTAGATTGTCTTTTGCCATTGTATACCCCTGTTTGCATCTTCCTCATTCCCTTCATTCCTTGCCTTCCAATAAATCTACCCTTTGTTGTTTGCACCTCATCATTGTGTACAGTAGTCTTCCTGCACCGTGGTGGTCCCCCGGCCATCGCTTCATGCCCCTATTTTTCTTGCACTTATGTAAGGGAACCTGTCACCCCGTTTTCCAGTATGAGATAAAAATACCGTTAAATAGGGCCTGAGCTGTGCTTTACAATAGTATATTTTTTGTCCCCTGATTCCCCACCTATGCTGCCAAAATACCTTTACCAAAGTCGCCGTTTTCGCCTGTCAATCACGCTGGTCTGGTCAAAAGGGCATGGTGAAATGGCTTTTTCTCCCCCACCTCTTGCTTATCTTCCCGGCATTGGTGTAGTGTTTTGCGCATGCGCAACTGCCGAATGCACTGTGCAGTGGCAGACAAAGAGAGCGATCTGCGCTATTCACCGGCTTTTCCGTGGCGGCGGCCATCTTCCAGAGGCCGCGCGTGCGCAGATGGAGTGCTCTGCTGCCCTGGGCTTCAGGAAAATGGCCGTGGGATGCCGCGCGTGCGCAGATGGAGATCGCAGCGGCCATTTTCCTGAAGCAGAGATGCGAACTCGGCTATGATAGCTTTTAATGGGTAACAAAAATAAGTGATGTTAGAAAGCAAGATTTTGAGACTGCATAGGTCTCTTCATCAGCATGGCATAACAAAGTATCTGAAGAAACACAAATATATGTACAAAAAGCATAGAGACTTGACATGATAAATAGACATTTAAAAAAATAAACAAACTGAGCTCAGAGAGTGAATCCTTCATTAGCTTAGTTAAGTGATGTGAAAGTTCTATAGTCCCTATAGCCATCTAATATCAGAGACCCGATGCCCTCAATGTCTCTGGAGCAGATTCCTCAGATTTTGTAGTAAGTAGTGATGGGTCAGCACTAACATGTTCGGGTGCTCGTTGCTTGGGTCGAGCAGATTGAAATACTCGGGTATTTGGTCAGAACAACGAGCCCAATGTAAGTCTATGGGAGACCCGAGTATTTTTACCGCAATCCCCATGCGGGTCCTTTCAAGGTCTAAAAACCGTCTGGAAATGATGGAAACACTGCTCAAATGACACAGGGACCTCATGGGGATCGCCCCTGGAAGCATTCCTGACTCCTAGTTCACAACGTTAATCATTTTTTTCTATGATTCATGCCATTTTTCCCAGTGCCACAACACATTAAAACGAAACCAAAACGGGTTTTGCTTGGAAATATGTCAAGGTACATCCTTTGCAGGTTAATTACTTGCCTGTGAGGCCAAATATTTAACCCCAGACCGAAAATCTCCTCTCCCACTTAGGCTTCGTTCAGACGCAGCGTTTTTGAAGTGTTTTTCAACTTTAACATTGCTTTCAACCACTACAAATGCATTCACTGGGAAACGTCATTGTAACATTTAACACCCCTAGCTCGCCATGTGGTGTGTGACACATAAGCAGACCCATCTTGTTTCATTTACGAAGGAGGGACATTTAAAGTCACAGAGCCTATTTTTACTGGTGCATCAGGTGGCATTAATCTTCTTAAAGGGCCATTATAAAACAGTGGGTCTCCTAAGCTGTTGTAGCCTATGCTGTGAGTGGACGGGCTGCCAAGAATTTACGACGCACCACAATACCCTTCTCATAAGATGTCCAGGAGGGGCCTTCTGAAAAAATGTTGCATTGAATGCAAGGCCTGCCTTCTACCTATTCATATGCCCCCCCCCCCCTTATGCCTTGGAACCCACATACTGTATGGGCCCATGAAAATCCACTTCACAATATGCATTTTGTGCTCCATACTCCTTTGTTTTATACATTGGCAGGAAGGCCAGCCCTGCTGCATAGTCATATGCACCCCATTAGGCATTGGAATCCACATACTGGAGGGGCCCATGAAAATCCAATTCACAATATGCATTTTGTGCTCTATACTCCTTTGTTTTATACATTGGCAGGAAGGCGAGCCCTGCTGCATAGTCATATGCACCCCATTAGGCCTTGGAACCCACATACTGGAAGGGCCCAGGAAAATTCACTCATATTTTTTTAATGGTATGATGGTTCTCTCTTTGCACAATTATTTACAGGGGAATTTGGCAATTTTATTTGACATGTTTTTAACACTAAGGTTCAGATATGGCTTTAAAAAAGGCTAATACTTGCAATACAAGGCAATTTTATTGCAAACTACAAAATTCAAGGAATAGTATGATTGAATAGTATAAGTGCATACAGTTTTGTATGTGTTAACATACACAGGTTAATAAGTACATATAAGGATTCAATAAATATAGTGATTATGTATATATGAAGATTAACTACATACAGTATACTTAGATCATCACCAAGAGGCTTTTAAACATCATCCATCTGGAATATCAGAGAAGCAACACCAGGACAGAGAACCCCTGGGAGATTACCTACACTGCATGGGCATCCCCAATTATGCAGTTATCAGCTCACTGTACATGTACAGGTACCCCAGTTTTGGCATCTGTCTTTGTCATATTTCTCTGGTCTTATATAGTGAATAACACTATGTAGTAACTCTAGTTTCACTCACACCTTCAAGTGGCCATTTTTCAAGTCGGATGAAACTGAGATATCTTGGAGTCATTGGACGAAGGGCTATAAACCCCTAGAAAATAAAAGCCACAAGGATTTAGATCAAACCACCATCGGCATAGCTTCAGAAAACCTTAATGTTTTACAATGACAAACAGCAAACATATAGAGGCTTAGAACTGTTTGTGAAGTGAATAAACAAACATTTATCAAGATTGTTTCACTATGAGCATTGTCTGTCACATCTCTAAATGTTTTACAAGAAATGCAGCTATGTGATTGTCTGAATGCATTCGGTATACAGTATTTCAATCTTGTTTACAAATTGCCATTTGTATATTCTCCATTTGTACATTTGAGGCAGACAAAGTTAAGGCTCGCAAGGAGAGAAACTAATATAGTGGACAAAGCTATATTTTTAATGAACTACTGAGGCAAAGTAACAGCATTGCTTTATCAAATTTATATGAAGTGTATTGTGTCCAATGTGAGCAACCAGGCAACACAAAAAGGAGCTTTTTGTCAGGACTCTGAACATTTTTTACCTTTTGTGCATTACTGCCCTTTTCCAAGATGGCGTCTTTGGTCTCATGTGCACTGTGTCTTCCTGCTATAAAACTCCACCCCAGCCTTCAGTCTGGGCTAGAGTACTCTGCCTTGCATCCATCTCCTGACCTCTGATTACTCCCTGGCTATACACCTGCTCCTGTGAACATGTATGGTGATCCTGCTACTCAGCTCTGAGTTCCTGCTGCATACACAAGTTTCCTGTAATCCTCCTTCATCTGCTGTTCGTGTTTTCTTCCATCTGCATTTGCTGGACATGTAAGCTGTTTCTGCTTTGCAATAACCTGAGACTATTAACCAGGCCTCCCTGGTTGAGCTAAGATATGATTTGAACTGCCTAATAAGCATATCTATCTGTGCCTGGACTAAGACAAGGATTTATTCGTGTCAAGTATCCTCAAGAATAACTGTGCTTCATAGACTTTCTGCTTGATTGCATTTTCCTCTGAAGTTTCCTATAGACTGCTAAGCTGCGTTTATTATTTGCACCAAGTGTTGTGGACTTGAGTTTCTCTCTGCACCTGTTTGAATCACCATGTGATAATATAGACTTTAACACTTATAAAACTGTGTCCTGTAGTTGTCTTGTTCCACGCAAAGAGTCTCCTGAGTTATCCCCTATAATTATTACAGGATACTCTAGCCTAAAAAAAAAAAAAGGAGACTGCTGGAACAATGACTGCAGAAAGCAAATTAGAGCAGGTGTTTTCCATAATTAGATCACTGCAGAAAGATGCGGAAGATCTGCAAAAGAAGTTTGGAAGCTTTGAACACAATCAACAAGTGTTTGGACAAACTTTGCAGGACTTGAGCAACCGCATGGCAGCCCAGGAAAACAAACTTGCTGGCATAGAGTCCCAGTATGGATGGGCTTTTCAGGACATAAGCACGCAAATAGCTGAACAAGTGACTTTACCCTCTGGGCAACCGCCACCAGCTGGCCCACCTAAGTTGCCCCCATTCAGATTTAATGGTGATCGCGACAAATTTCGTGGCTTTGTGAATCAATGTATGCTATATTTTGATGTGCATGCTGACCGTTTTCCTACTGATAAATCCAAAGTATTGTGTGTAATAATGCTACTGACCTCACGAGCGCTCGCCTGGGCGAATCCGATGATTGAGTCTCGTGACCCACGGTTAAATGACTTGGATGATTTCTTGGCCACTATGGCATTAATGTTTGATTACCCTAATCGCCATGCAACCGCTGAATCTGCTTTGTTGTCTTTACGCCAGGCTAAACGTTCTGTTATTGAGTATGCCACTGAATTCAGGAGATTGGCACTAGATACCAATTGGGACAGTTATGCACAATTGCCTATTTTTAAAAGGGGTCTGTCTAGTATTGTAAAAGATGAACTAGCCCGCTCTGAGTCACCACAAGAGCTAGAGACGTTTATACAGCATTGTGTGCGCATAGACATTCGCCTTACTGAGCGTAGGCAGGAGAAATTTGCTGCATATAACCGTGTTTCTAACTTTTCCCTTCCTTCCAAAGAGCCTGCAGGTAAAACCTCTCGGGAGGTGGAGGAGGTGCCCATGCAAATTGATTCCGTTCAGAGGCGCGAGATCAATGAGCGCCAGGAGCATCGCCTTCGTGAAAGTCTATGTTTCTACTGCGGCCAGTCTGACCACTTCTTGATCAATTGTCCTAAGTGTCCTAGACTGCCTAACAAGGTGCTAGCAGCAATAGGGGAGTATGAGAACTGTGATGATGAATCTGACTTCTCTGAATGTAGCCTGCCTTTAAACGCTGTATTCCATTCACTTTCTATGACTTCACCCCCCAAGGAGCTGAAGGAAAAGAACTCTCACTGTTCTCTCCCTATTAAGATCCTGTGTTCAGGACAGTGGATTTCCAGTTCAGTTATGATTGACTCTGGTGCAGGTGGCAATTTCATGGATATTGCATTTGCCAAGGAACATGGTATTAAAACTCAGCAAAGATCCTCTCCAATTACCATGGAAACAGTGGATGGGTCACCTTTAATCTCTGGGCCTGTGGATCAGGAGACCATACCCCTTGAAATTTTGTTGGAGCCTAATCATAGGAGCAACTTTCTTTCTTGCTAATTTCTTCTCCTCATTTTCCTGTGATTTTAGGCATTCCTTGGTTGCGTTCTCAGAACCCAATTATCAACTGGGAGACCAAGGAGATTATCTTCCCAACAAGGAGCAACTCAGTGTTAACAGAAGCTGTCCCTGAGTCCTTGGCTACGGAACCACATGTACAGGTATTTTCTTTACCTCCAGCTTATAAAGAGTTCTCTGACATCTGTGACAAGAAGAATGCAGATCAACTTCCTCCACACAGGCATTATGACTGTCCCATTGAGCTGCTTCTCGGGACAGCCATTCCTTTTGGTAACGTATACCCTTTGGCGGCACCTGAGCTTCAAGCCTTAAAAGAGTATATTGATGAAAATCTGGCCAAAGGCTTCATACGTCCTTCTTCCTCACCAGCAGGGGCACCTATCTTTTTTGTAAAGAAGAATGATGGGACCCTGAGACCCTGTGTTGACTATCGAGAACTCAATAAGGTAACCGTACGAAACCGTAATCCTTTGCCTCTGATTCCCGAATTACTGGAAAAAGTCCGCCATGCTAAGGTGTTCTCTAAACTGGATCTTCGTGGGGCTTATCATTTGGTGCGTATTCGTCCAGGGGATGAGTAGAAGACAGCATTCAGATGCCAGTATGGACACTTTGAATGTCTTGTGATGCCCTTCGGGCTTTGTAACGCCTCTGCAACATTTCAACACCTTGCTAATGACATTTTCAGAGATTTGTTGGACCAGTTTGTAGTGATCTATTTGGACGATATACTAATCTTTTCTGACTCTCTACAGGAACATGAAGAACATGTCAAAACTGTTTTAAGATGTCTGAAAGAGAACCATCTGTATATTAAGCCGGAGAAATGCAAGTTCCATCATTCTGAGATACAGTTCTTAGGTTATATCATCTCTCCCCAGGGGCTGAACATGGAATCTGGTAAGATTCAGGCTATCCTTGACTGGCCGGTACCCAAGAACGTTAAGGAGGCCCAACTTTTATTGGTTTTGCAAATTTCTACAGATGCTTAATTCGAAATTTTGATGATATTGTCCGTCCCATTACTTCCTTGACAAAGAAGGAAAAGCCCTTTAAGTGGTCATCATAGGCTCAAGAAGCTTTTGATCGGCTTAAGATCTGTTTCACATCAGCACCGCTGTTGATACACCCAGATCCAACACTTCCTTTCATTGTGGAGGTGGACGCTTCTGATAATGCTTTGGGGGCTATTCTCTCCCAAAGAACTGGAGAGAAGGGTCTGCTACATCCTTGTGCTTTCTTTTCCCATAGACTAACCTCAGCAGAGAAGAATTACGATGTGGGAGACAAGGAATTGCTGGCTATTATTGCGGCCTTCAAAGAATGGAGGCATCATCTGCAAGGAGCTGCACAACAGATCATAGTGCTAACTGACCATCGCAATCTAGAGTTCCTTAGATCCGCTAGATGTCTTTCTCCTCGTCAGGCTCGTTGGAACTTATTTTTAAATCAATTTAACTTTGTTATCTCGTACCTTCCAGGTTCTCGTAATGGGAAGGCTGATGCTTTATCCCGAATCCATGCTGCGGATTCCGTACCTGGAGCCCCGTCCAAGACCATTCTATCTGATGCCAATTTCATCTGAGTTATCCACGATCAGGACTTGTGGAATGTGTGCAGGGAGGCCTATGAAGGTGATGTATTTCTGGCCAACCCACCTGTGGATATTAATCTTGTCTTTAAGGGTGGCATGTGGTTCAGAGATCGACATATCTACGTCCCGGAGGTCGTCCGTCTGCAGATCCTCAAGTTGGTACATGACTCCAAGTTGGCTGGTCACAGGGGGGTACAGAAGACACAAGAGTTCCTGAGCCGATTCTTCTGGTGGCCAACTTGCCTGAAGGATACCAAGGACTATGTTCTCTCTTGCGAGGTATGTGCCCGTTAGAAGACTCCTCATGTGGAACCTACGGGCCTTCTACAACCATTACCTGTTCCGTCCCGCCCTTGGGGGTCTATATCAATGGACTTTATTGTGGAGCTGCCTACATCGGGGGGCATGAATACAATCATGGTGGTAGTTGATCGCCTGACTAAAGCTGCTCATTTTGTTCCGTGCACCGGCCTCCCCTCAGCAAAAAATACAGTGAACTTGGTTATACAGAATGTCTTTCGGTTGCACGGGGTTCCGGATGAGATCATCTCTGACCGTGGAGTACAGTTCACTTCAAGATTCTGGAAGGGGTTTTGCTCTGCACTCAATATTAATGTCTGTCTCTCTTCTGCTTACCATCCCCAGACAAATGGTCAGACTGAGCGTACCAACCAGACGCTGGAACAATATCTAAGATGCTATGTCAGCCATCTCCAGGATGATTGGTTGGAGTTGTTGCCATTAGCCGAATTTTCATATAATAATTCTCAGAGCGCAAGCAACTAAATTTACACCTTTCTTTGCCAATCTGGGTTATCATCCGTGTATTTTACCTAGGTCTCCAATTAATTTTCCAGTTCGGGCAGTGGAGGAAAGGCTGACTGCGTTGAGACAGAATCTGGAGGTTCTGAAGGAATCCCTGACAACAGCTCAAGAACGTTATAAGAGATCGGCTAATAGATTCCGTAAACCTGCACCCATGTTCAAGGTAGGAGATTCCGTGTGGTTAGCAACTAAGAATCTGAAGTTAAACGTTCCTTCACAAAAACTTGGACAGAAATTCATTGGCCCTTTCAAGATCAACGGTATTGTGAGCTCTGTGGCCTGCCGGCTGAAGCTGCCTAGGACAATGAAGGTACACCCAGTTTTTCATGTATCTTTACTAAAGCCTTTATCTCCTAATACCTTCCAGGGATGTGTTGTGCTACCTCCGCAGCCTGTGGTGATTGATGGGCAAGAACAATTCGTGGTGGAGGAAATTATTGATTCCAGGATTCGCAGGAATCGGCTCCAATATCTGATAAGATGGCAGGGATATCCCCCTGAGGAAGACTCTTGGGAACCTGTGGAAAACATCAATGCCCAACAGAAGATTTCTCGTTTTCATCAGAGATTCCCTGAGAAACCAGGTCCAGGATCGTCCTGAGGCCGCTTCTAAGGAGGGAGTAATGTCAGGACTCTGAACATTTTTTACCTTTTGCGCATTACTGCCCTTTTCCAAGATGGCGTCTTTGGTCTCATGTGCACTGTGTCTTCCTGCTATAAAACTCCACCCCAGCCTTCAGTCTGTGCTGGAGTATTCTGCCTTGCATCCAGCTCCTGACCTCTGATTACTCCCTGGCTAAACACCTGCTCCTGTGAACCTGTGTGGTGATCCTGCTACTCAGCTCTGAGTTCCTGCTGCATACACAAGTTTCCAGTAATCCTCCTTCATCTGCTGTTCGTGTTTTCTTCCATCTGCATTTGCTGGACATGTAAGCTGTTTCTGCTTTGCAATAACCTGAGACTATTAGCCAGGCCTCCCTGGTTGAGCTAAGATATGATTTGAACTGCCTAATAAGCATATCTATCTGTGCCTGGACTAAGACAAGGATTTATTCGTGTCAAGTATCCTCAAGAATAACTGTGCTTCATAGACTTTCTGCTTGATTGCATCTTCCTCTGAAGTTTCTTATAGACTGCTAAGCTGCGTTTATTATTTGCACCAAGTGTTGTGGACTTGAGTTTCTCTCTGCACCTGTTTGAATCACCGTGTGATAATATAGACTTTACCACTTATAAAACTGTGTCCTATAGTTGTCTTGTTCCACGCAAAGAGTCTCCTGAGTTATCCCCTATAATTATGACACTTTTGAAGTGAGCTCTTTAAGGTACACAAATGGTATGAAGTGTTTGCCAACAAGAATGTGGTTTCACCAATGTGGGGTACCTTTTTGTAAAAATAGACTAGTGGCTTCACAGTCCCCCTTGACCAAACTTCACCGGCCTATAACAGTTCAAAGTACATTCACCCTGGTGATCTAGTGGCAGTTAAACAAGAGACATTGCAGGAGACAGAGTTAAGAAGTAGGCCCAATGGACTGCCATGCCCAATTCCCCAATGTGGGGTCTTTTTTGGACTGATTAAAATACTGCCATCACAGCCCCCTAGCCCTAAATGTACAGTACAGACCACGTTCACCCTGGTGATCTACTGGCAGGAACAGGACAGATTGCAGGAGACCGAGTTAAGAAGTAGGCCCAAAGTAATGTCATGCCCAATTCTACAATGTGTTTTCCTTTTTGGACTTAAAAAAATAATGCCATCACAGTCCACTTGCCCAAAATTCACTGGCCTATAACAGTACAGACCACGTTCACCCTGGTGATTTACTGGCAGGAACAGGACAGATTGCAGGAGACCAGGTTAAGAAGTAGGCCCAAAGTAATGTCATGCCCAATTCCACAATGTAAAATCCTTTTTTTAATAAAAGAGTGGCATGACAGCCCCCTTGGCCAAAATGCACCACACAGAGCATGTTGACATTGGTGATCTAGTGGCAGGTATAGGACAGATTGCAGGAGACTGAGTTAAGAAGTAAGCCGAAAAAAATGTCATGCCCAATTCCCCTATGTGTTGTCCTTTTTGGACTTAAAAATATAGTGCCATCACAGCCCATTTGCCCAAAATTCACTGGCCTATAACAGTACAGACCATGTTCACCCTGGTGATCTAGTGGCAGGTACAGGACACATTGCAGGAGACTGAGTTAAGAAATAGGCCCAAAGTACTGTCATGCCCAATTCCCCAATGTAAAAAGAGTGGCATGACAGCCCCTTGGCCAAAATACACCGTACAGAGCACGTTCACCCTGGTGATCTAGTGGCAGGTACAGGACAGATTGCAGGAGACCAAGTTAAGAAATAGGCCCAATAGAATGCCATGCCCAATTCCCCAATGTGGTGTCCTTTTTGGACTGATTAAAATAGTGCAATTACAGCCCCCTTGGTCTAAATGTACCGTACAGAGCACATTGACCCTGGTGATCTAGTGCAGGTACAGGACAGATTGCAGGAGACCGAGTTAGGAAGTAGGCCCAAAGAAATGTCATGCCCAATTCCCAAATGTGTTGTCCTTTTTGGACTTAAAAATATAGTGCCATCACAGCCCACTTGACCAAAATTCACAGGCCTATAACAGTACTTAGCACGTGCACCCTGGTCATCTAGTGGCAGTTAAAGGACACATTGCAGGAGACAGAATTAAGAAGTAGGCCCAGTGTAATGTAATGCCCAATTCCCCAATGTGGGGTCCTGTTTTTACAAAATAAAATAGTGCCATAACAGCCACTGTGCCCAAAAATCACCTGCCTATAACAGTACAGAGCACGCTCACACAGGTCATCTAGTGGTTTTGGATGATGAGGATAAGGAGGAGGAGAAAAACAAACAGACCAAATGTGGAAGCGTATACCCATGTGTGGTTGTGAAGAGGTGCATGAGAATACACCTCCCCAAAAGAGAGAATGTATTTGAGGTTATGTTTCGCTGGTTTCACTTGGTGGTGTACAGAAGTCTTCCCAATCCAGGCCTTGTTCATTTTTATGAGTCAGCCTGTCAGCATTTTCAGTTGACAGGCGGATGCGCTTATCTGTGATAATTCCACCAGCGGCACTAAAAACCCGCTCTGACAGAACGCTAGCAGCAGGGCAGGCCAGGACCTCCAAGGGGTAGAGAGCCAGTTCATGCCACGTGTCCAGCTTGGATACCCAATAATTAAAAGGCACAGAGGAATCACGGAGGACGTTTGTACGATCTGCAAGGTACTCCCTCACCATCTTCACAAACATTGCACTTCTTGTGACAGCACCCCTTGCCTCTGTGCCGCCATGATGGGAGGGTCTGAGAAAACTGTCCCAGAACTTGGCCATTGTTCCCCTGCCTGAGTTGGATTGTACTTCTGTCTCTCTCGCTTGGACTCCTTGGTTGTACAACAAACTCTGACGTCTGCTGCCAGCGTTCTCACATGGGAATTTTCTAAGCAACTCTGCGACAAGGGCCCTCTGGTACTGCAAAATTTTAGTACACCTCTCTGCCTCAGGCAGAAGAGATTGAAAGTTCTTGTAGCGTGGGTCTAGAAGTGTCACCAACCAGTAATGAGTGTCATCAAAATTTTGATAATCCAAGGGTCACGTGGATTGCAGTGCAACAGAAATTCAGCCATGCGTGCCAGACTGCTAACAGGCAATACTTCCGTGTCCTCACCAACAGGACGTCTGACCATGCTGTCCTCCTCCTCATCCTCATCCTCCCTGTCCTCAGGCCATCCCTGCTTAACAGAAGGTAATACAGATATGTATGTAGTACCGTCTATAGCACATGAAAGTAGCTCCTGTTCTTCCTCCACCACCTCCTCCTCATTGCCTACCAATCCACGTTGAGAAGAAATGAGGATGGGTTGAGTGAAATCCCCCTGTATATTTTCTTGCTCCATGTCCTCATGCTCTGCCTGCAATGCATCCTCTGTAATTGTGAGCAGAGAGGTTTTCAGAATGCTGAGAAGCGGGATGGTGATGCTAATTATGGCATCTGTTATGATCCTTAGTGGTTGAGGATCACAAATTACTCCAGCTAAGTGACAAACATAGGACAAGCTCTAGGGAGGTGGCAAACTGGACTGACCGCAAATCTGAACCTATCCAAACACACTAGAAGTAGCCGGTGAACGTGCCTAAAAATCCTAGACGTCTCGAGCCAGCCTGAGGAACTAACTACCCCTAGAGAGAAAGAAAGACCTCTCTTGCCTCCAGAGAAATAATCCCCAAAGATATAGAAGCCCCCAACAAATAATAACGGTGAGGTAAGAGTAAGGCACATACACAGGGGTGAAAGCAGATTCAGCAAATGAGGCCCACTAATACTAGATAGCAGAAAATAGAAAAGGGAATCTATGCGGTCAGTAAAAAACCCTTACAAAATATCCACTCTGAGATTTCAAGAACCCCCACACCAACTAACGGTGTGGGGGGAGAAACTCAGTCCCCTAGAGCAACCAGCAAGCGAGGAAATCACATTTTAGCGAGCTGGACTAAAAACATAATGAACGCTGATAATCAAAAAATGATCAAACAAAAACTTAGCTTGTCTTGGAGAGACTGGGAGCAAGGTAGACACAAGGAATCTGAAGAGCACTGAATACATTGATAGCAGGCAAGGAACTGAGTATCCAGGTGGGCTAAATAGGAAACCAACCAGGATAATGAACCAGCTGATGCTGCAACCTGCAGAAAGACAACACTACACAGTACCGCTTGTGACCACTAGAGGGAGCCCAAAAATAGAGTTCACAACAGGCATCATCGCCGCTCGCCATCTTGGTGCAGTCCTCAAAGTTTTGGAGGATGTTACATATGTCTTACATCCATGTCCACTCCTGAGGTCTTATGTTTGGCGTCTGACCTGAAATTAGACGGCCTTGTTGATGTTGGTAGTCAACAACGGCCCTCTTCTGCTCACAAATACTTTCCAACATATGCAGCGTAGAGTTCCAGCGCGTGGGGACATCACACAAGTTGGTGAGCTGGAATCTGAAAACGCTGTTGAAGCATGGCAAGGGCGGCTGAGGCTGTAGCTGACTTCCTAAAATGGGCAGACAGATGGCGTACTTTCACTAGCAGATCCAGCAGCTCCGGGGAGCTTTTCAGAAAACGTTGAACCATGAGGTTAAGCACATGGGCCAAGCAAGGTACGTGTGTGAGCTCACCTTGCCTCAGAGCTGCCACCAGGTTATGGCCATTGTCACACACGACCATGCCTGGCTGTAGGTTCAGTGGTGTCATCCAAACATCTGACTGCTCTTTCAGCGCTGTCCACAACTCTTCTGCATTGTGCAGTTTGTCACCTAGGCAGATTAGCTTCAGCACAGCCTGCTGCCGCTTGGCTGAGGCAGTGCTGCAGTGCTTCCAGCTTCTGACTGATGTGTTGATTTCAGACATGGAGGATGAAGAGGAGGAGGAGGAGGTAGTGCAGGAGCTGTAGACTGTGGGGGCAACCCTGATTGACTTAGGGCCAGCAATCCTCGGCGTGGGGAGGATGTGTTCCATCCCAAGGTCCGACTGGGTCCTGGCTTCCACTATGTTAATCCAGTGTGCCGTCATTGAGATGTACCGTCCTGGCCCACAAGCACTTGTCCACATGTCCGTGGTTAGGTGGACTTTCCCTGTAACAACATTGTTGAGGGCACGGGTAATGCTATGGGACACATGCTGGTGTAAAGCCGGTATGGCACACCGGGAGAAATAGTGGCGACTGGGGACCGAGTAACTTGGGACGGCCGCCGCCATCAGGTTGCAGAAAGCTTCCGTCTTAACAAGCCTAAAAGGCAGCATTTCTAGTGCAAGCAGAGGAGAAATATTAGAATTGAGGACTGTGGCCTGTGGGGCGTTGGCGGGGTATTTCCGCTTGCATTTCAAAAACTGGGTTATAGACAACTGAACGCTGTGCTGGGACAAGGACATAGACGGGCTTGCTGATGGTGCTGCTTGACTGTGGGCCACAGCAGGTGCAGGGCTTGAGGCATCTTCACATGCACAGTGTACTGGGGATTGGCTTCTACGCAAATCAGTAGAAGAAGCAGTGGTGTGATCAGGAGGCAGTGGTCCTTGAGCCTGGGGTTCGGTCTACAAATTCGAGTGCTTTGCTTGCATATGCCTGATCATGCTGGTGGTGGTCAGGCTGGTTGTTTTGCTACCCCTGCTGATGCAGACATGGCAGGTGCTGCAAATGCCTGTTTGGGGTTATTGGCAGAGTCTTTGAAAAATAACCAGACTCGGGAAGATCTAACAGTTGGAATGGCAACTTCCCTCATGTTGGTGTTACTGGGAACGGATGCACGCCTTCTGTCTGTGGCCACCACACTGCTTCTTCCTGCCTGTTAGGGGGATATGCATGTCCTCCTGCCAGGTTGGGTCAGTCACTATGTCATGCACCACCTCGTATTCCACATCCGCACCCTGCTCCTCCTACTGACTTTCTGGCAATTGCCATAAAGTGAGACTTTGTCCTAAGGTAACCTCTCAGTGATGCACTGCAGGAGCCATTGTCTCCTGTCAGTGTGTCACTGAGGGTCCTATAGAGCAGTGACATCACCCGATGTCACTGTTCTATAGGGGAGATTGTCGTGGGACACTCGTTATTAATTGGACTACGGCGGACAGGTAGTATACGGTTTATAATTTTACGTTTTTTGCAGGCGTTGAAGTATGGTAAGTATGGTTAAATGAAGAATATTAAAATACTTTTTTCCTAATGTTTGTGTGTTTTATTAAGCTTTTATTACTATTGGATTAATAATGGATAGGCGTCTTATTGACGCCTCTCCGTTATTAACCCGACTTAAGGTCCCCTTACAATAGCAAGGTGACATTAACCCCTTATTACCCCATATCCCACCGCTACACGGGAGTGAGAAGAGAGGGGCTAAGTGCACTGGTATTTGTAGCCGGTGGGAGCAATATCCATGGCCTCTCTAGGCTATGAATATCAGCCCGCCGCTGTCAGCGTAGCCTTTCTGGCTATAAAATATAGGGGGACACCACGTCATTTTTTTGAGGGGGTCCCCCTATTTTAATAGCCAGTAAAGGCTACGCAGACAGCTGCGGGCTGATATTCATAGCAGGCTACAAATTTTGGCCCCCGGCTGTCGGCTTTCCCCCTCTGGCGCAGAAAATTGCGCGGGAGCCCATGATGTTTCTTTCTGCTTTTTTTTTTTTTAAATTCAACGCTCATCAAGGAATCTTTCACACTTGCGTCGGTACGAGTCCGTCGCTATGCGTCGGGCCGACGTACCGACGCACCGACGCACGTTGTGAAATTTGTGCACGACGTGGGCAGCGGATGCAGTTTTTCAACGCTAATACAAGTCTAAGGGTAAAAAACGCATCCTGCGAGCACATTTGCAAGATCCGTTTTTTTCCCAAAATGACGGATTGCTAAAAACGCAAGTGTGAAAGTAGCCTTAGAAACATCGGCCTTTCTATTATATATCTATGGATATATCTATCTATAGATATATTTATAGACAGATATATCTATAGATACATAAATGTATCTATCCATATATCTGGCTGCTTTCACACATCAGGCTTTTGCCGTCAGGCACAATCCGGCGAGTTTTTAAAAAAACAGATCTGGCGGAAAAAAACGGATCCGGTGAAAAAAACGGATCCAGCAGAAAAAAAAACGGATCCGGCGGGAAAAAACAGATCCGGCAGAAAAAAAAAGGATCCGGCGGAAAAAAACGGATCCTGCGGAAAAAAATGGATCCTGCAAATGTGCTCGCAGGATGCGTTTTTCCTATAGACTTGTATTAGCGACGGATCGCGATGGATGGCCACACGTCGTGTCCGTTGTGCAACGGATTCACAACAGTGAATGTTTTTTGTCCGTTGCGTCCGCCATTTTCTACCACGCATGTGCGGCTGAAACTCTGCCCCCTCCTCACTGGACTTCAGAATGGGCAGCGGATGCGTTGAAAAACTGCATCCGCTGCCCACGTCGTGCACAAATTTCACAACGTGCGTTGGTACATTGGCCCGACGCAAGTGTGAAAAAGGCCGTAATGAGCGTGGAATTTTAAAAAAAATGGAAAAAAACGGTGTGTGCTCCCGCGCAATTTTCTGCGCCAGAGGGGGAAAGCCGACGGCCAATATTTGTAGCCTGCTGATTATCAGCCTGCAGCTGTCTGCGTAGCCTTTACTGGCTATTAAAATATATTTTATAGCCAGAAAGGCTACGCAGACAGCTGCGGGCTGATATTCATAGCCTAGAGAGGGGCCATGGATATTTCCCCCCCCCCCGGCTACAAATACCAGTCCGCAACCGCCCCAGAAAAGCTGGGTTAATAACGGAGAGGCGTCAATAAGACACCTATCCATTATTAGTCCAATTATAGGAAAGGGTTAATAAAACACACACATTAGAAAAAAGTATTTTAATATTCTTCATTTGACCATACTTACCATACTTCAGCGCTTGCAAAAAACGTAAAATAATAAACCGTATACTACCTGTCCGCCGTAGTCCAATTTACGAGTGTCCCACGACGATATCCCCTATAGAACAGTGACATTGGGTGATGTCACTGCTCTATAAGACCCTCAGTGACACACTGACAGGAGACAATGGCTCCTCCAGTGCATTACTGAGAGGTTACCTTAGGACAAAGTCTCACTTTATGGCAATTGCTGCCTGGGAAAATTTCTCACACAGCAATGCCAAAAGTGAGACTAGGGACTATTTGTTTTACCGCGGAGGAGGAATACAGTGAGGAAGGATATCTTCCTCCCGTCATTGTGTTCCTGGAGCCCCTAGAGAGCGGTCACATCAGCTGATGCTGCCGTTCTCCACGGGAGATCGTCATGGGACACTCGTGGATTTCTGCGGACAGGGAGTATATTGGTTGTTTGTTATTTTAATCTTTTTTACAGATGACACTGGCTTCGGGGAACAAAGTGACAAGTGATGGTGAGTATGAAATCTATTTTTAATGTACTGTATGTCTGTATGTATGTATTGTATGTAATGTATGAATGTATTGTATGTAGTATGTATGTAGTATGTATGTAGTACATATGTAGTACGTATGTATGTAGTATGTATGTAGTATGTATGTAGTATGTATGTATGTAGTATGTATGTAGTATGTAGTATGTATGTATGTAGTATGTATGCAGTATGTATGTATATAGTATGTAGTATGTATGTAGTATGTATGTATGTATATAGTATGTAGTATGTATGTAGTATGTATGTAGTATGTAGTATGTATGCAGTACGTATGTAGTATGTATGTATGTATGTATGTATGTAGTATGTAGTATGTATGTAGTATGCATGTAGTATGTATGTAGTATTTTTTTTTTACATTCAACACATTAGCCGGATGATGGGACTACTACTGTCCCATCATTGGCTAATGTGTCAATCACTGTCACTGTTGCCGGCATCGTCCGATGGGACTTGTAGTCCCATCGGACGATGCCTACACACACGCACAGACCCCCGGCAGCCCGCATACAGCCCCGGCACGCCGCACAGAGCCCTAGCATGCCGCACAGAGCCCTGGCACGCTGCACAGAGCCCCGGCACACCACACAGAGCCCCGCACAGAGCCCCGGCATGCCGCACAGAGCCCGGGCACGCCGCACAGAGCTCCGGCATGCTGCACAGAGCCCCAGCACACCGCACAGAGCCCCGGCAGGCCTCACAGAGCCCCAGCAGGCACGCACAGACCCCGCCCACACACACACACGCAGTCTCCACCCACGCACCGCCCACACTCCATTATAGTGCATAACTGCACTTTGGGAACTTCCGATTCCGGTATCCGATATCGCAAAAATATCGGAACTCAGTGTCGGAATTCCGATACAGCGAATATCGGCGATACCCGATATTTGCAGTATCGAAATGCTCAACACTAGTCTTTATTAGTAGCGAAATAATATCTGATCAGTATGCCTGCAAATCTACGATTTTTCAAACCCAAACACAAGGCAGGCCTCAGCCTGACCTAACAGACTGTATTCAATTTTTGGGGCCTTTTTTTAAGTTAATTTGTGCAAAATAGTGCTGTATATAATTTGAGTATAAGACAGCCAAAAAATAAGTATCCCGGCCTACAATGCCCAAACTTGGAGCAGAGATATATGAGGGCTCTCACAGAAATACCACTCTGGCAAATCTGTGGCCTGTTTATATTATTGTATGCTAAATAGTGCTGTATAGAGTTGAGCGACTTTCATTTTTTTAAGATCGAGTCGGGTTTTGTGAAACCCGATTTTGTCCAGAGTCGAGTCGAGTGCAGTCGGCCGATTATCGCTAAAAGTCGGGGATCGACCGAAACACGAAACCCAATGCAAGTCAATGGGGAAGCATAGTCGGCAGTGTGGAGGCCAGGAAAACACCTACAGTGCCCATTTTAATGCCAAAAACATCCATTCTTGTTTCTGAAGCTTGTCAATCTTAATTAACTTTATAATAATAGTTGGGCATAGGGAATTGGGGGTCATTTGGCAAAAGCTGTGGGGGGAGTAGGGCTGGCTCAAGTTTTTCGTGGGCCCAGGAAATGCGGACTACGTCACGGCGGTGTTGCAGGGAAAGGTAAGTATTTCAACGTTGCAAGTGCTGTGATCCTGAGCAAGCAGGGGGGGCCCACTCGTTTGCATTGGCACTGGCATAGGGCCCCTCAAAGTACGGCGGTGTGTTTGCATGGCGGGGGCGCCTCCCACCAGCAGCGACACTTTTGCGTACTCTGAGGGGCCCTGTGCCAGTGACGTCGCCAACGAGTATGCCCCCGCCCACCTGATGAAGGAACCTGCACTTTCATCTGCACCTTCCTCTTTGTCCCTGTGTAAGGTGGTATAACATGCGGGAAGGGGAACCTTACTTTCAGCAGGGTCAGATTCTGGCTGTGTAGAGTGCAAGGGGAATGTAGTGGTCTAGGTCAATGTACCAGCAGACTCATCTAGCAGTGGCTGGGCAATGGGCAGGATGAAGAGGAAACAGATATAGGGCCAAAGAATAAAGTAGGCTAAATGCAGTTCAAAATTGGTAACAGGACTAAACAGGCGGCATTGCTTTGTTCAGTGGAGTAGCAAACCCAAGAGCAGCAGACACTGTTTCAAGGGCCCAACCACACTAGTAGGCCAAATGCAGTTTAATATCTGATAGTATAGGCCGAAAGCCAGAAGGTAGAAGCTCAGCTTTATTCAGTTGAGGACAACACCAGGCAGGGGCAGACACCGTTAGTAGGCCGGAACCACCAATTTTTAAAAAAACAGCAGTTAATCAGAGCCAGAAGGTAGAAGCTCAGCTTTATTCAGTTGAGGGCAACACCAGGGAGGGGCAGACACCGTTAGTAGGCCGGAACCACCAATTTTTAAAAAAACAGCAGTTAATCAGAGCCAGAAGGTAGAGGCTCAGCTTTATTCAGTTGAGGACAACACCAGGCAGGGGCAGACATTCACCTTTAGTAGGCCGGAACAGCCAATTGCATTTTTAAAAATGGTAATTTGGAACTGAAGGTTGAAGGTCAGCTTTATTCAGTTGAGGACAACACCAGGCAGGGGCAGACAGACACCTTTAGTAGGCCGGAACAGCCAATGGCATTTTTAAAAATGGTAATTTGGAACAGAAGGTAGAAGCTCAGCTTTATTCAGTTGAGGACAACACCAGGCAGGGGCAGACAGACACCTTTAGTAGGCCGGAACAGCCAATTGCATTTTTAAAAATGGTAATTTGGAACTGAAGGTTGAAGCTCAGCTTTATTCAGTTGAGGACAACACCAGGCAGGGGCAGACAGACACCTTTAGTAGGCCGGAACAGCCAATGGCATTTTTAAAAATGGTAATTTGGAACAGAAGGTAGAAGCTCAGCTTTATTCAGTTGAGGACAACACCAGGCAGGGGCAGACAGACACCTTTAGTAGGCCGGAACAGCCAATTGCATTTTTAAAAATGGTAATTTGGAACAGAAGGTTGAAGCACAGCTTTGTTCAGTTGAGGACAACACCAGGCAGGGGCAGACAGACACCTTTAGTAGGCCGGAACAGCCAATTGCATTTTTAAAAATGGTAATTTGGAACTGAAGGTTGAAGCTCAGCTTTATTCAGTTGAGGACAACACCAGGCAGGGGCAGACAGACACCTTTAGTAGGCCGGAACAGCCAATGGCATTTTTAAAAATGGTAATTTGGAACAGAAGGTTGAAGCACAGCTTTATTCAGTTGCAGCTTCTTGGCAATAATATAAAGAAGACGCGACAGGACAACACTCGGTGGATGCCATATCTGTGTTTTCAATGGAAAAAAACCTTTCAGTTAACTACTTGCAGGAGAAAGTTTTTGTAGCTGGTGGACAATTTTTTAAAAAAAAAGCAGTTAATAAGAGGCAGAAGGTAGAAGCTCAGCTTTATTCAGTTGCAGCTTCTTGGCAATAATATAAAGAAGACGCGACAGGACAACACTCGGTGGATGCCATATCTGTGTTTTCAATGGAAAAAAAACTTTCAGTTAACTACTTGCAGGAGAAAGTTTTTGTAGCTGGTGGACAATTTTTTTTAAAAAAAGCAGTTAATAAGAGGCAGAAGGTAGAAGCTCAGCTTTATTCAGTTGCAGCTTCTTGGCAATAATATAAAGAAGACGCGACAGGACAACACTCGGTGGATGCCATATCTGTGTTTTCAATGGAAAAAAACCTTTCAGTTAACTACTTGCAGGAGAAAGTTTTTGTAGCTGGTGGACAATTTTTTTAAAAAAAAGCAGTTAATAAGAGGCAGAAGGTAGAAGCTCAGCTTTATTCAGTTGCAGCTTCTTGGCAATAATATAAAGAAGACGCGACAGGACAACACTCGGTGGATGCCATATCTGTGTTTTCAATGGAAAAAAACCTTTCAGTTAACTACTTGCAGGAGAAAGTTTTTGTAGCTGGTGGACAATTTTTTTTAAAAAAAGCAGTTAATAAGAGGCAGAAGGTAGAAGCTCAGCTTTATTCAGTTGCAGCTTCTTGGCAATAATATAAAGAAGACGCGACAGGACAACACTCGGTGGATGCCATATCTGTGTTTTCAATGGAAAAAACCTTTCAGTTAACTACTTGCAGGAGAAAGTTTTTGTAGCTGGTGGACAATTTTTTAAAAAAAAAGCAGTTAATAAGAGGCAGAAGGTAGAAGCTCAGCTTTATTCAGTTGCAGCTTCTTGGCAATAATATAAAGAAGACGCGACAGGACAACACTCGGTGGATGCCATATCTGTGTTTTCAATGGAAAAAAACCTTTCAGTTAACTACTTGCAGGAGAAAGTTTTTGTAGCTGGTGGACAATTTTTTTAAAAAAAAGCAGTTAATAAGAGGCAGAAGGTAGAAGCTCAGCTTTATTCAGTTGCAGCTTCTTGGCAATAATATAAAGAAGACGCGACAGGACAACACTCGGTGGATGCCATATCTGTGTTTTCAATGGAAAAAACCTTTCAGTTAACTACTTGCAGGAGAAAGTTTTTGTAGCTGGTGGACAATTTTTGTACTGTACCAGTTTTTTGTTGTATGTGTTTTTGTTTTTAAAGTGAGGACGGACTAGGCCGCAGGCCTCTGAGGGAGGACGACATGACAGGGTTGAATGGGTCTATAGGGGGTGAGCGGAAAGGTGGGGGCGATAGTATGGAGTGAGCTGAGGGAATTATTTGAATTGGGGATTACGGATTGGCTGAGGGCAAGGTAGGCAAGAAGGTGGGGGCGACAAAGGGGGATTGACTATAAGAGGGGGCACCCATCTTAGAGGAGCAACCATTTTGGTGCCCCTCTGATTAGATAGCAAGCTCCGTATGAGAGAGAATGGAGATTGAGGCAATTCTTGAACATCTCCGTGATGCAGCTAGAGACAGGGGTGCAGGATGGCTGCAGGCGTCTCTGCAGGGCCTGCTTCCTGTAAGGGGATCCGGGTCAGCCAATTCACTATCTGAGGGCCGCCGGCCTCGGAGGTCTCGGCCTCCGGAGCGCTTGAGCCCCGAGGTTGCCCCCAGGGGACCCTCTGGTTCCAGCAGCAGACCGCGGTTCAGGCGGGTGCTGCCAGGGAGCCGGGAGGAATCCCACCAGTCGGCGGGGCCTGCAGCGGGGGGAGGTGTCGGCCTCCCCTTCATCAGCCAGATCATCAGCGTTGCCGGAGCCAGGGAGTGGAGCGGCCGGTGCTCAGCCTGGAAAGGGGCCGGCTCAGCGGCGGCAAGCGACGCAGAGGAGCGGACGGGGGCCTGTACGGCGGGCGCCTCACAGGTCAGCACACTCACCGGTAACGGCCGGTAGACAGGAACCAGGCACAGGAGCGGCGGCGAGCCCATCCATACGGGCCGCCGCTCGGCGTGATATGAGGGATTCTCAGGCGGCAGCAGTTCAGGCCCCTGAGCGCAGAGCAGCCGGTGATGAGCGCCGGTTTAGCCACGCCCACTCGCTGACTGCTGCTGCTGATAACTGTTTCAGTGCTGGAGGCACTGTAAATAGTGTAAATGCATGGGATTATAGCCAGAGGGGGGGTCAGACAGGGGCTGCAGAAGGAACAGGGGCATTAATCTATGGGGGGGCTGTGACAGCTAGCGGGGGGAGTTTAGCGGACCTTCACGCTGCGCGCCTTGCATCTTCGCGGACAGCATCCATGGATCGGGACCACGCTGTGGGTCCTATCACTGCAGCGACATCGCAAGACTGGCCTATGGAGGTTCGTGGATCATCAAGCCCACATGGACGTGGTGGAGCACAGACCGTAGGAGCGCATCTGGACCCGGGATCAGCGGCTGCTGGGATCACAGCGCCCAGGCAGCCAGGTGAGAGTGCTTTTTTAACTTCTTTATTGCCATCACTAGCTCCTAGTGTTGATTTATGTAGAGGGGAGGTTTCTGTAGGGGGGGTTAGTGTTGGCGCGGGTATTTTAATGCAAGGGTTAAAAGATTTGTTCCAAATGTGGGAGACAAGGAATAGGCAAACCGAACCATCGCCGTTATCAGCGTGGTTGGGGAATGTTCGGGAGAGGGGGGTCCTGGGGACGGAAGGAGTTGGTGAATCGGGCGGGCCAGGATCCAGTATTTCACAAGGGGCCCCATTGGCACCTGGGTTAACATCAGTCGGCAGTTGCGAGGTAGTTCAGCAGGGAGGCTCGACGATAACAGAAGGTGGGACTAAAGATAAGGATGAGTCGGTCAGGGTCGATGATTCGGCAAGGGGGGAAGTATACGTGTGTTTTGAGGGGCCTTTAGGTGCACATTTGAAGCCGGAGGTAAAAGAGAGAATTTGGAAAGGGGAGTATGTTGAAATATTTTCGCTGCTCCCTCTAGAGCGTTTCAATTTGGATAAAGCCCGTAGGGATGATTCCAAAAAAGAGGACGAGGAGAGGAGAAGGTTTAGATTAATCCCTCGGACTTTTTCTAACTGGTTACAAGCTTTTGCGATTTTTGCTAGCGTAATAGGGGAAAAATCGCCAGAAACTTGTGCCCCCTTGTTTTGCTATTTAGATATCATTGGGGAAGCGTACAGGGTCTATGGGGGTCAAGGGTGGATTAGATATGACGAGCAATTCCGTCAACGTAAAGCCGTGCGTCAAAAT
The DNA here is from genome assembly GCF_051348905.1 of Ranitomeya variabilis. Taxonomy (NCBI): domain Eukaryota; kingdom Metazoa; phylum Chordata; class Amphibia; order Anura; family Dendrobatidae; genus Ranitomeya; species Ranitomeya variabilis. Next base: position 370,912,324 of record NC_135232.1, read on the forward strand.
ATTAGGTGGGACCACAAGGATATTTCTTTGTGGATGAGAGTGACAGCACCGGTCAGGCCGAATCAGGGTTCGCAGTCATTTCTTGGAGGCACCGGGGGTTCAGGACAGTCGGGGCACTCGGTGGTTATGCAAAAGGGACTGTGTTTTGCCTTTAACGAGGGGACATGCAGGTTCGGGGCAAAGTGCAAGTTTAAACACGAGTGTTCTTCATGCGGAGGAAATCATGGGGCAGCGAGATGTTTCAGGGGAGGGAAGCAAAAGGGGTCAGATGGATTTGAAAAAAGGGGTGACTCCGGTGCGGCTGGCAGAGATGGAGCCGTTCCTAAGTAGATATCCTGATACAAAGGCAGCTTCCACTTTGAGAGATGGTTTTAAGACTGGTTTTTTCATACCTTTTGTGGACGTCAAAGTGCAGTGGTCCAAAAAGAATTTGAAGTCGGCCTATGATTTTCCCGAAGTAGTCTCGAAAAATTGAATAAGGAAGTGTCACTTGGTAGAATGGCCGGCCCTTTTCAGTCTCTCCCTATGGAGGAACTGAGAGTTTCTCCTTTGGGGGTGGTCCCTAAAAAGGAGGTTAATAAATTTAGGTTAATCCATCATCTTTCGTTCCCAAAAGGTCTGTCAGTGAACGACGGCATTGATCCACAGTTGTGCTTGGTTCTTTACACGTCGTTTGACACAGCTATGGAATGGGTTAGACGTTGTGGACAGGGGGCTTTATTGGCAAAAACCGATATTGAGGCTGCATTTCGTTTGCTTCCAGTTAATCCGAATAGTCTACATTTGTTGGGGTGTTTTTGGAATGGGGGTTTTTACGTGGATCGTTGTTTGCCGATGGGTTGTTCCCTATCGTGTGCATATTTTGAATTGTTTAGTACGTTTTTGGAATGGGTAGTGAAAGATGTATCTGGGCTTCGATCTTGCATCCATTATCTGGATGATTTTCTGTTTGTGGGCCCAGCGCATTCCGCTGATTGTTCAATTTTGCTCCACTCTATGGAGAGTGTGTCAAGCAGGTTCAGTGTTCCGTTAGCCGCTGACAAAACGGTAGGTCCGGTGACATCTTTGAGTTTTTTAGGCATCGAGATAGATACGGTGGCAATGGAGTGTCGCTTACCTATGGACAAACTCGTGAGCATGAGATTAGACGTGAGGAGAGTATATGAGTCAAAAAAGGTGACGTTGCATGTGGTGCAATCATTGTTGGGGAAGTTAAATTTTGCATGCCGTATCATGCCAATGGGTAGGGCGTTTTGTCGCAGAATGTCTTTGGCTACTGTAGGAGTTCGGTCCCCTTCTCATTTTATCAGGCTTCGAAAGGCCTTAAAGGATGATTTGAAAGTATGGATGCTTTTCCTCGATTCGTATAACGGGAAGTCACTGTGGATTGCACCTGTCGTGCCTGCGGAAGATTTGGGTTTTAAGATCGGCCCGGTGGACGTGCAAGGTTTTTGTTTGGTCTTTCGAGAGAATTGGCTAGCGTGTCGGTGGCCGCCTTCATGGGAGGATAACGGTTTATCTGCAAATCGTTTGCTGTGTGCGGTTTTTCCAATTGCTGTTGCTTTATCCTTATGGGGATCAGAGGTCTGTAATATGAAGATTTGTTTCGGTTGTGAATCGGAAGCCGCTAAAAGAGCGGTAAATTCATTATCGTCCGCAGATTCAGCGTTGCTTAAAGTTTTGCAACATATGGTTTGGCTGGGTCTAAGGTTTAATTTGTGGGTCACTGCGGAATTTCGATCGTCTACTGCATCATTGATTGGTGACAATAATTTTTATTCACAGTGGGATCGGGTTCCAGATGGAATGTCTCAAGTGGATCTCGTGCGGGTTTTCTGCCCGGAGGAACTATGGAAAATTCCGTTGGGGCAGTAGGGGTGCTACTGTCTAGGTCGTTGGCGCCGGGAACTTGGTCGCACTATGTTAAGGCCTGGGATACTTGGGTGGATTGGGGTTTGTCACTGGGATCAGATATGAATGACGATGAGAAGTCGCTGTTACTGTTAGGTCAAAAATGGGATAGCGGTTGGTCAGTATCAAAAGTTAATCAATTTTTGGCTGGTTTAGCATTTGGATTTAGATTCAGGGGGCTTCATGACGTAACTAAATCATTCATGGTCCTACAGGTGATGAAGGGTTGGCGTAAAGGTTGGAAATCCTTAGATGGTCGACGCCCTGTATCCTATGAGATTTTATTGCAGTTAGGCGAACAATTACCAAGGGTATGCACTAATCAGCCGGAGGTTGTTTTGTTTAAGTTGGCATTTGCTTTGGCATTCTTTGGGGCGTTTCATTTGGGTGAGTTGGTCAGCCCAGCTAAGAATAAAAAAGGGGGGCTGCAGGGTCAAGATGTAGTCTTACACGGGGATAAGTTGGTTATTTGGCTGCGTCAATCAAAAACTGATTTGGCTGGGAAAGGGTGTAAAATTGAGCTATTTGAAGTACCGGGTTCTCCATTGTGCCCGGTATTATGTTTTCGGGAATTTTCAGAGGGGAAGGTTTGGGTTGATGAGCCACTGTTGTTGCACGCAGATGGATCCTTTTTATCTCGGTATCAGTTTGTCACCATATTTAAGCGCTGTTTGATGCAAGGAGGTATTTCAGCAGAGAAGTTTTCAGGTCACTCATTTAGGATAGGGGCAGCTACGGAAGCAGCAAGAAGAGGTTTGGGAGAGGACGTGGTGCGGAGGATCGGCCGTTGGGAATCCGTGAGGTTCAAGTCTTATATTCGTCCGTCCTTGGTTTAAAAGGGGATTTTTTAGAGTTGGAAAAAGATTTATTAGGGTTGCGCTTTATGATTACTATGTTTTGGTTTGTTATTTTCTTTGCAGAAAGAAGGCCGTTACTGACATGGATTGTGGGCCACTCGTTTGTGTTTTGGGCAGCGGTGCGAGCAGATGTTCGCCCTCAAGGGAGACAGCTCGGAGTGGAGAAGTCATCAGCGACCTTACGTTGGATTGGAAAGTGGGGAATGTATTGGAAACAGCTCTTGCCGGAATTTCATAAGTTTGTGCGTTTGGACAGGGTGCCGGATTTATTGGTAATTCATTTGGGGGGCAACGATCTCGGTAAACGCCCTTGTAGAGAACTGATCAATGACATCAAATTTGATGTTTTAAGATTGTGGGCCATGTTTCCGCGTTTATTAATAATCTGGTCGGATATTGTTCCTAGGAAAGTTTGGTTCGGAGCTCGGTCAGTGCAGGGTATTAACAGGGCCAGGATAAAGGTGAATAGAGCAATTTCACGTTTCATGGTACGGAATGGGGCTCTTGTGATTCGTCATTTGGATCTGGAGTCAGGGACGGGCGAATATTGGAGAAAAGATGGAGTGCACTTGAATGCTATCGGTTTGGACCTATGGTGTCTTGCGGTGCAGGAGGGTATTGAAAAAGGGCTGTCGGTGTGGCGGGACACAAATGTCTGAGGTGTCAGGACATTGGTGTTGGTGGCGGGGGGGGGAAAGAGGTCCTCGAAGTTGGTGGTGCTAAGAAATGGCGGCTTGGAGGGGGGGGGATGTGTGAGATCCTGGACTCCCCCAGGTGTGGCTTAGAGAATTAAGGGTAATACAGTCGAGAGGACTGGGGACGTGGGATTTTGGCGGTTATTGGCCGGGCGAGTCTTTAAGCGTCTCTGAGCTGGTGCCTAGCGGCTGGGGGCAGGGACACGACCTGGAGGCCAAATTGGAAAGATTTGATACGAGTTGGTTGGCTCTTGGGGCTTCGAGGACCGCCTTCCCTGGGGTTTCAATGTTAACAAACTGTTTTGTTTAAATGTTAATAAAAGATGGCTGCTGTGGCCAAATTTATCCAAACGAACGTTTTATGTGTATTTATTGGGGCAAGGGCCACGACAGGGCGGGTAGTAATTAGTTATTAGTAACTAAGGTTATTGGTCAATTTGAGCGAAACTCACAGGCATCATGAATACCTAATGTCATGTTAAAATGTCTGCATTTGATATCTCTCCAGTATTTTCTTTTTTATAAGCAAAATACTGCAGTTTTACATCGGTTACATGGATACACAGGCAGCTTGGTGGTCAGTGGAGGAGTATTTAAAGTAGGGACCGCAGACAGGCTATCAAAGGCCTAAAATAACAAACAATAGGCTCATGGCTGTTTTACATCGGTTACATGGATACACGGGCAGGCAGCTTGGTGGTCAGTGGAGGAGTATTTAAAGTAGGGACCGCAGACAGGCTATCAAAGGCCTAAAATAACAAACAATAGGCTCATGGCAGTTTTACATCGGTTACATGGATACACGGGCAGGCAGCTTGGTGGTCAGTGGAGGAGTATTTAAAGTAGGGACCGCAGACAGGCTATCAAAGGCCTAAAATAACAAACAATAGGCTCATGGCAGTTTTACATCGGTTACATGGATACACGGGCAGGCAGCTTGGTGGTCAGTGGAGGAGTATTTAAAGTAGGGACCGCAGACAGGCTATCAAAGGCCTAAAATAACAAACAATAGGCTCATGGCTGTTTTACATCGGTTACATGGATACACGGGCAGGCAGCTTGGTGGTCAGTGGAGGAGTATTTAAAGTAGGGACCGCAGACAGGCTATCAAAGGCCTAAAATAACAAACAATAGGCTCATGGCAGTTTTAAATCGGTTACATGGATACACGGGCAGGCAGATTGGTGGTCAGTGGAGGAGTATTTAAAGTAGGGACCGCAGACAGGCTATCAAAGGCCTAAAATAACAAACAATAGGCTCATGGCAGTTTTACATCGGTTACATGGATACACGGGCAGGCAGCTTGGTGGTCAGTGGAGGAGTATTTAAAGTAGGGACCGCAGACAGGCTATCAAAGGCCTAAAATAACAAACAATAGGCTCATGGCAGTTTTACATCGGTTACATGGATACACGGGCAGGCAGCTTGGTGGTCAGTGGAGGAGTATTTAAAGTAGGGACCGCAGACAGGCTATCAAAGGCCTAAAATAACAAACAATAGGCTCATGGCTGTTTTACATCGGTTACATGGATACACGGGCAGGCAGCTTGGTGGTCAGTGGAGGAGTATTTAAAGTAGGGACCGCAGACAGGCTATCAAAGGCCTAAAATAACAAACAATAGGCTCATGGCAGTTTTAAATCGGTTACATGGATACACGGGCAGGCAGATTGGTGGTCAGTGGAGGAGTATTTAAAGTAGGGACCGCAGACAGGCTATCAAAGGCCTAAAATAACAAACAATAGGCTCATGGCTGTTTTACATCGGTTACATGGATACACGGGCAGGCAGCTTGGTGGTCAGTGGAGGAGTATTTAAAGTAGGGACCGCAGACAGGCTATCAAAGGCCTAAAATAACAAACAATAGGCTCATGGCTGTTTTACATCGGTTACATGGATACACGGGCAGGAAGCTTGGTGGTCAGTGGAGGAGTATTGCAAGGAGTGTCTGTCCCAGTACTCCCAAAATATAAATAGATGTTAATGTCTCGCAAAACAACCAAAAAAAAAAAAAGGTGGCATACTTAGGTACAGGGGTGGGCTCATCTGCTGAGTTTCTGACATAGTAATTTGGCAGTAACTATTTAATGGTGCCAATATAGGACACAGACACAGACTACTTTAAGTTGCATCATAGATGTCTACAAATTTGTATTGTCAGTGCCAGACATTGAATGATGTCAGGGAATAGACTAAAGATTGGTGGAGCTGTGCGACATAATTTTGCACGTGGTAGAGCACAGTTTGAGCTGGGGGAGGGGGGAACTCTCTTGAGGCCGGCGGGACCGCCCCAGGGCCCCTCATGTTACAACGGTGTGTCTGACGTTGGGTGCGCACCACCACCGCCAGAGACACTACATTGTACTATGAGGGACACAGTAGCAATGCCGTCAACCAAAAGCGAGCACACCCACCTCTTCAGACAAACAGCAGTCTCACGGGTGCTTGCGCCAAGTCGCGATACCACGGCCCCGTGTGGGGAGTTTGGCCATTTAGGGAGATGTAAACATGTCGTATGCTGTTCAATCAGCTGCAGCAAATTAGACATTAGAAAAGTAATTCACAGGCAAGAGCTTTTCATAGGAAAGCTAGGTGTCGGCCGGGCAAGGTGGGGCAAAAGATTTCGAAATCCAGTTGTGGTTCATTTTAATGAATGTTAGATCGTCAACATTTTGGGTAGCCAGACGAGTCCTTTTTTCGGTTAATATTGAACCTGCAGCACTGAATACTCTTTCTGATAGGACACTTGCTGCCGGGCAAGCAAGCTCCTGCAATGCATATTCTGCCAATTCTGGCCAGGTGTCTAATTTTGATGCCCAGTAATCAAATGGGAATGACGGTTGAGGGAGAACATCGATAAGGGATGAAAAATAGTTAGTAACCATACTGGACAAATGTTGTCTCCTGTCACTTTCAATTGATGCAGCAGTACCTGTCCTGTCTGCGGTCATAGCAAAATCACTCCACAACCTGGTCAGAAAACCCCTCTGTCCAATGCCACTTCTGATGTGTGCACCCCTATCACTCCTAGTCTGTTGCCCCCTTGAGCTCGTGTGAGAACGATCACGTGCGCTGTGTGCTGGGAATGCCTGAAGCAAACGGTCAACAAGAGTTGATTGTTTGGTTGCTAATATTAGTTCCAAGTTCTCATGTGGCATAATATTTTGCAATTTGCCTTTATAGTTTGGATCAAGGAGGCAGGCCAACCAGTAATCGTCATCGTTCATCATTTTCGTTATGCGTGTGTCCCTTTTTAGGATACGTAAGGCATAATCCGCCATGTGGGCCAAAGTTCCAGTTGTCAAATCTCCGGTTGTGATTGGGTGAGGGGCAGTTGCAGGCAAATCTACGTCACTTGTGTCCCTCAAAAAACCAGAACCCGGCCTTGACACGCAACCAATTTCCAGTGCCCCCGGGAAAGGTTCCGCATTAAAAATATACTCATCCCCATCATCCTCCTCGTCCTCCACCTCCTCTTCGCCCGCTACCTCGTCCTGTACACTGCCCTGACCAGACAATGGCTGACTGTCATCAAGGCTTTCCTCTTCCTCTGGTGCAGACGCCTGCTCCTTTATGTGCGTCAAACTTTGCATCAGCAGACGCATTAGGGGGATGCTCATGCTTATTACGGCGTTGTCTGCACTAACCAGCCGTGTGCATTCCTCAAAACACTGAAGGACTTGACACATGTCTTGTATCTTCGACCACTGCACACCTGACAACTCCATGTCTGCCATCCTACTGCCTGCCCGTGTATGTGTATCCTCCCACAAAAACATAACAGCCCGCCTCTGTTGGCACAGTCTCTGAAGCATGTGCAGTGTTGAGTTCCACCTTGTTGCAACGTCTATGATTAGGCGATGCTGGGGAAGGTTCAAAGACCGCTGATAGGTCTGCATACGGCTGGCGTGTACAGGCGAACGTCGGATATGTGAGCAAAGTCCACGCACTTTGAGGAGCAGGTCGGAGAACCCAGGATAAGTTTTCAATAAGCACTGCACCACCAGGTTTAAGGTGTGAGCCAGGCAAGGAATGTGTTTCAGTTGGGAAAGGGAGATGGCAGCCATGAAATTCCTTCCGTTATCACTAACTACCTTGCCTGCCTCAAGATCTACTGTGCCCAGCCACGACTGCGTTTCTTGTTGCAAGAACTCAGACAGAACTTCCGCGGTGTGTCTGTTGTCGCCCAAACACTTCATAGCCAATACAGCCTGCTGACACTTGCCAGTAGCTGGCCCATAATGGGACAACTGGTGTGCAACAGTGTCATCTGCCGATGGAGTGGTTGGCCGACTGCGGTCTGTGGAAGAGCTGTAGCTTCTGCAGGAGGACGAGGAGGAGGAGGAGGAGGGGGTGCGAACGCCTACAGCCAACTGTTTCCTAGACCGTGGGCTAGGCACAACTGTCCCGAAATTGATGTCCCCTGAGGACCCTGCATCCACCACATTCACCCAGTGTGCCGTGATGGACACATAACGTCCCTGGCCATGCCTACTGGTCCATGCATCTGTAGTCAGGTGCACCTTTGTACTCACAGATTGCCTGAGTGCATGGACGATGCGCTGTTTAACATGCTGGTGCAGGGCCGGGATGGCTTTTCTGGAAAAAAAGTGTCGACTGGGTAGCTCGTATCGTGGTTCAGCGTACTCCATCAGGGCTTTGAAAGCTTCGCTTTCAACTAACCGGTAGGGCATCATCTCTAACGATATTAGTCTAGCTATGTGGGCGTTAAAACCCTGTGTACGCGGATGCGAGGATAAGTACTTCCTTTTTCTAACCAGAGTCTCATGTAGTGTGAGCTGAACTGGAGAGATGGAGATCGTGGAACTTGCGGGTGTGCCGGTGGACATGGCAGACTGCGAGACGGTTGGAGATGGTATTGTTCCGCCGGTGACCTAGATGCAATATTTCCTCCTACAAAACTGGTGATTCCCTGACCCTGAGTGCTTTTGGCTGGCAAAGAAACCTGCACAGATACTGCCGGTGGTGCGGAAAATGGTGGCCTTACAGTGACGGAAGGGATGTTGCGTTGCTGACTAGCTTCATTGGCCGAGGGTGCTACAACCTTAAGGGACGTTTGGTAGTTAGTCCAGGCTTGAAAATGCATGGTGGTTAAGTGTCTATGCATGCAACTAGTATTGAGACTTTTCAGATTCTGACCTCTGCTTAAGCTAGTTGAACATTTTTGACAGATGACTTTGCGCTGATCAATTGGATGTTGTTTAAAAAAATGCCAGACTGCACTCTTCCTAGCATCGGATCCCTTTTCAGGGATTGCAGACTGAGCTTTAACCGGATGGCCACGCTGTCCTCCAACAGGTTTTGGCTTTGACACGCGTTTTGGGCCAGATACGGGCCCGGCAGATGGAACCTGTTGCGATGTTGATGCCTGCTGTGGCCCGTCCTCCACCTCCGATTCTGAACTACTGCCGCCTGCACCCTGTTCCCCCAATGGCTGCCAATCGGGGTCAATAACTGGGTCATCTATTAACTCCTCTTCGAGCTCGTGTGCAACTTCATCTGTGTCACTGTGTCGGTCGGTGGTATAGCGTTCGTGGCGGGGCAACATAGTCTCATCAGGGTCTGATTGTGGATCAGTACCCTGAGAGGGCAATGTGGTGGTCTGAGTCAAAGGAGCAGCATAGTACTCTGGCTGTGGCTGTGCATCAGTGCACTCCATGTCAGAATCAACTTGTAATGGGCATGGCCTGTTAAGTGTTTCACTTTGTAAGCCAGGGACGGTATGTGTAAAGAGCTCCATGGAGTAACCCGTTGTGTCGCCTGCTGCATCCTTCTCTCTTGTTGTAGTTTTTGCTGAAGAGGACAAGGAAGCGACTTGTCCCTGACCGTGGACATCCACAAGCGACGCGCTGCTTTTACATTTACCAGTTTCAGAAGAGGAGGCAAAAGAGCTAGAGGCTGAGTCTGCAATGTAAGCCAAAACTTGCTGTTGCTGCTCCGCCTTTAAAAGCGGTTTTCCTACTCCCAGAAAAGAGAGCGTTCGAGGCCTTGTGTAGCCAGACGACGAAACTGGCTCCACAGCTCCAGACTTACGTGGAATATTTTTATCCCCACGACCACCTGATGCTCCACTACCACTACCATCATTACCAGCTGACAATGAACGCCCACGACGACCTCTTGCACCAGACTTCCTCATTGTTTTAAAAACTTAACCAAAGTAACTTTATTTGTTGCTGTCAAACAACTTACACGGTGCGCTATAACTTCAGTATGATTTCAATATCCCTTAACAGGTTGGTGAGACCACAAGGAAAATCAGGCACAATGTTACACACTCTGTTTTCTGTGGCACCAAATCACAGAGATGCCACACACGCAGGAATGTCACTCAAACACAAATGTCAATATGAATCTCCCACCTATTTTTTTTTTTTTCCCTCAGGGAGACTTTAGAAACCAAATAAGATAAATTGTTTTTTTCAGGGACAATTTAGAAACCAAATAATAATAATAATAAAAAAAAAAGCTTTCTATGGCCCAGTGCCCACTGAGTGAGAGATGGCACACACAGGAGTCAGGATAAGGAGTGGCACACAAGCCCTGAGGACAGTATTAATCTCCCACTGATGGATGTAGTGTTTTTTTTATTCAGGTAGATTTTAGAACCCAAATCAAGCAAAAAAATAAATAGGCTTTCTATGGCCCACTGAGTGAGAGATGGCGCGCACAGGAGTCAGGATCAGGAGTGGCACACAAGCCCCGAGGACAATATTAATCTCCCACTGATTGATGTAGTGTTTTTTTTTCAGGTAGATTTTAGAACCCAAATCAAGCAAAAAAATAAATAGGCTTTCTATGGCCCACTGAGTGAGAGATGGCGCGCACAGGAGTCAGGATCAGGAGTGGCACACAAGCCCCGAGGACAATATTAATCTCCCACTGATGGATGTAGTGTTTTTTTTTTTCAGGTAGATTTTAGAACCCAAATCAAGCAAAAAAATAAATAGGCTTTCTATGGCCCACTGAGTGAGAGATGGTGCGCACAGGAGTCAGGATCAGGAGTGGCACACAAGCCCCGAGGACAATATTAATCTCCCACTGATGGATGTAGTGTTTTTTTTTCAGGTAGATTTTAGAACCCAAATCAAGCAAAAAAATAAATAGGCTTTCTATGGCCCACTGAGTGAGAGATGGCGCGCACAGGAGTCAGGATCAGGAGTGGCACACAAGCCCCGAGGACAATATTAATCTCCCACTGATGGATGTAGTGTTTTTTTTTTCAGGTAGATTTTAGAACCCAAATCAAGCAAAAAAATAAATAGGCTTTCTATGGCCCACTGAGTGAGAGATGGCGCGCACAGGAGTCAGGATCAGGAGTGGCACACAAGCCCCGAGGACAATATTAATCTCCCACTGATGGATGTAGTGTTTTTTTTTCAGGTAGATTTTAGAACCCAAATCAAGCAAAAAAATAAATAGGCTTTCTATGGCCCACTGAGTGAGAGATGGCGCGCACAGGAGTCAGGATCAGGAGTGGCACACAAGCCCCGAGGACAATATTAATCTCCCACTGATGGATGTAGTGGTTTTTTTTCAGGTAGATTTTAGAACCCAAATCAAGCAAAAAAATAAATAGGCGTTCTATGGCCCACTGAGTGAGAGATGGCGCGCACAGGAGTCAGGATCAGGAGTGGCACACAAGCCCCGAGGACAATATTAATCTCCCACTGATGGATGTAGTGTTTTTTTTTCAGGTAGATTTTAGAACCCAAATCAAGCAAAAAAATAAATAGGCTTTCTATGGCCCACTGAGTGAGAGATGGCACACACAGGATCAGGAGTGGCACACAAGCCCCGAGGACAATATTAATCTCCCACTGATTGATGTAGTGATTTTTTTTTCAGGTAGATTTTAGAACCCAAATCAAGCAAAAAAATAAATAGGCTTTCTATGGCCCACTGAGTGAGAGATGGCGCGCACAGGAGTCAGGATCAGGAGTGGCACACAAGCCCCGAGGACAATATTAATCTCCCACTGATGGATGTAGTGTTTTTTTTTTTTCAGGTAGATTTTAGAACCCAAATCAAGCAAAAAAATAAATAGGCTTTCTATGGCCCACTGAGTGAGAGATGGCACACACAGGATCAGGAGTGGCACACAAGCCCCGAGGACAATATTAATCTCCCACTGATTGATGTAGTGTTTTTTTTTTCAGGTAGATTTTAGAACCCAAATCAAGCAAAAAAATAAATAGGCTTTCTATGGCCCACTGAGTGAGAGATGGCGCGCACAGGAGTCAGGATCAGGAGTGGCACACAAGCCCCGAGGACAATATTAATCTCCCACTGATGGATGTAGTGTTTTTTTTTTTTTCAGGTAGATTTTAGAACCCAAATCAAGCAAAAAAATAAATAGGCTTTCTATGGCCTACTGAGTGAGAGATGGCGCGCACAGGAGTCAGGATCAGGAGTGGCACACAAGCCCCGAGGACAATATTAATCTCCCACTGATTGATGTAGTGATTTTTTTTCAGGTAGATTTTAGAACCCAAATCAAGCAAAAAAATAAATAGGCTTTCTATGGCCCACTGAGTGAGAGATGGCGCGCACAGGAGTCAGGATCAGGAGTGGCACACAAGCCCCGAGGACAATATTAATCTCCCACTGATGGATGTAGTGTTTTTTATTCAGGTAGATTTTAGAACCCAAATCAAGCAAAAAAATAAATAGGCTTTCTATGGCCCACTGAGTGAGAGATGGCGCGCACAGGAGTCAGGATCAGGAGTGGCACACAAGCCCCGAGGACAATATTAATCTCCCACTGATGGATGTAGTGTTTTTTTTTCAGGTAGATTTTAGAACCCAAATCAAGCAAAAAAATAAATAGGCTTTCTATGGCCCACTGAGTGAGAGATGGCGCGCACAGGAGTCAGGATCAGGAGTGGCACACAAGCCCCGAGGACAATATTAATCTCCCACTGATGGATGTAGTGTTTTTTTTTCAGGTAGATTTTAGAACCCAAATCAAGCAAAAAAATAAATAGGCTTTCTATGGCCCACTGAGTGAGAGATGGCGCGCACAGGAGTCAGGATCAGGAGTGGCACACAAGCCCCGAGGACAATATTAATCTCCCACTGATTGATGTAGTGTTTTTTTTTCAGGTAGATTTTAGAACCCAAATCAAGCAAAAAAATAAATAGGCTTTCTATGGCCCACTGAGTGAGAGATGGCGCGCACAGGAGTCAGGATCAGGAGTGGCACACAAGCCCCGAGGACAATATTAATCTCCCACTGATTGATGTAGTGATTTTTTTTCAGGTAGATTTTAGAACCCAAATCAAGCAAAAAAATAAATAGGCTTTCTATGGCCCACTGAGTGAGAGATGGCGCGCACAGGAGTCAGGATCAGGAGTGGCACACAAGCCCCGAGGACAATATTAATCTCCCACTGATGGATGTAGTGTTTTTTATTCAGGTAGATTTTAGAACCCAAATCAAGCAAAAAAATAAATAGGCTTTCTATGGCCCACTGAGTGAGAGATGGCGCGCACAGGAGTCAGGATCAGGAGTGGCACACAAGCCCCGAGGACAATATTAATCTCCCACTGATGGATGTAGTGTTTTTTTTTCAGGTAGATTTTAGAACCCAAATCAAGCAAAAAAATAAATAGGCTTTCTATGGCCCACTGAGTGAGAGATGGCGCGCACAGGAGTCAGGATCAGGAGTGGCACACAAGCCCCGAGGACAATATTAATCTCCCACTGATGGATGTAGTGTTTTTTTTTCAGGTAGATTTTAGAACCCAAATCAAGCAAAAAAATAAATAGGCTTTCTATGGCCCACTGAGTGAGAGATGGCGCGCACAGGAGTCAGGATCAGGAGTGGCACACAAGCCCCGAGGACAATATTAATCTCCCACTGATTGATGTAGTGTTTTTTTTTCAGGTAGATTTTAGAACCCAAATCAAGCAAAAAAATAAATAGGCTTTCTATGGCCCACTGAGTGAGAGATGGCGCGCACAGGAGTCAGGATCAGGAGTGGCACACAAGCCCCGAGGACAATATTAATCTCCCACTGATTGATGTAGTGATTTTTTTTCAGGTAGATTTTAGAACCCAAATCAAGCAAAAAAATAAATAGGCTTTCTATGGCCCACAATTAGAGAGAGAGAGGTGGCACACCCAGGAGTCAAGACTGGCACACAAGCTGAAAGGGCAATATTACTCTCCCACTGTTTTTTTATGTACTTTTTTTTTTTTTCAGGGAGACTTTAGAAACCAAATAATATTAAAAAAAGCAAAAAAATAAATAGGCTTTCTATGGCCCACAATTAGAGAGAGAGAGGTGGCACACCCAGGAGTCAAGACTGGCACACAAGCTGAAAAGGCAATATTACTCTCCCACTGTTTTTTTATGTATTTTTTTTTTTTTCAGGGAGACTTTAGAAACCAAATAATATTAAAAAAAGCAAAAAAATAAATAGGCTTTCTATGGCCCACAATTAGAGAGAGAGAGGTGGCACACCCAGGAGTCAAGACTGGCACACAAGCTGAAAGGGCAATATTACTCTCCCACTGTTTTTTTATGTATTTTTTTTTTTCAGGGAGACTTTAGAAACCAAATAATATTAAAAAAAGCAAAAAAATAAATAGGCTTTCTATGGCCCACAATTAGAGAGAGAGAGGTGGCACACCCAGGAGTCAAGACTGGCACACAAGCTGAAAGGGCAATATTACTCTCCCACTGTTTTTTTATGTACTTTTTTTTTTCAGGGAGACTTTAGAAACCAAATAATATTAAAAAAAGCAAAAAAATAAATAGGCTTTCTATGGCCCACAATTAGAGAGAGAGAGGTGGCACACCTAGGAGTCAAGACTGGCACACAAGCTGAAAGGGCAATATTACTCTCCCACTGTTTTTTTATGTATTTTTTTTTTTCAGGGAGACTTTAGAAACCAAATAATATTAAAAAAAGCAAAAAAATAAATAGGCTTTCTATGGCCCACAATTAGAGAGAGAGAGGTGGCACACCCAGGAGTCAAGACTGGCACACAAGCTGAAAGGGCAATATTACTCTCCCACTGTTTTTTTATGTATTTTTTTTTTTCAGGGAGACTTTAGAAACCAAATAATATTAAAAAAAGCAAAAAAATAAATAGGCTTTCTATGGCCCACAATTAGAGAGAGAGAGGTGGCACACCCAGGAGTCAAGACTGGCACACAAGCTGAAAGGGCAATATTACTCTCCCACTGTTTTTTTATGTTTTTTTTTTTTTTTCAGGGAGACTTTAGAAACCAAATAATATTAAAAAAAAGCAAAAAAATAAATAGGCTTTCTATGGCCCACAATTAGAGAGAGAGAGGTGGCACACCCAGGAGTCAAGACTGGCACACAAGCTGAAAGGGCAATATTACTCTCCCACTGTTTTTTTATGTTTTTTTTTTTTTTTCAGGGAGACTTTAGAAACCAAATAATATTAAAAAAAGCAAAAAAATAAATAGGCTTTCTATGGCCCACAATTAGAGAGAGAGAGGTGGCACACCCAGGAGTCAAGACTGGCACACAAGCTGAAAGGGCAATATTACTCTCCCACTGTTTTTTTATGTTTTTTTTTTTTTTTCACGGAGACTTTAGAAACCCAATAATATTAAAAAAAACAAAAAAATAAATAGGCTTTGTATGGCCCACTGAATGAGAGATGGCACACACAGGAGTGGCACACAAGCCCTGACTGAGGCCAATATTTTTCTCCCACTGATTGATGTAGTGTTTTTGTGTTGAGGTAGATTTTAGAACACAAATCAAGGAAAAAAAAAATAGGCTTTCTATGGCCCACTCAGTGAGAGATGGCACACACAGGGATGGCACTGTAGCAGAAATGCCAATCTTAATCTTCCACAAAAAAAAAAAAAAAAAACAGGGACTGTCCTACAATTACTATCTCCCTGCAGTAATGTAAGCCAGGTATGGCAGGCAGCAATAGGAGTGGACTGATGCACAAATTAAATAAAAAGTGTGGACAAACAAAAAAGATAGCTGTGCAGAAAGGAAGGAACAAGAGGATATGTGCTTTGAAAAAAGCAGTTGGTTTTCACAGTGGCGTACACACAGCAATACAGCTATCACAGAGCCTTCTAGGGCAGCCCAATGAGCTACAGCGCTGAGGGAAAAAAAAAAAAAATAGCTTCCACTGTCCCTGCACACCGAAGGTGGTGTTGGACAGTGGAAATCGCTACAGCACAAGCGGTTTGGTGGTTAGTGGACCCTGCCTAACGCTATCCCTGCTTCTGACGAAGCGGCAGCAACCTCTCCCTAAGCTCAGATCAGCAGCAGTAAGATGGCGGTCGGCGGGAACGCCCCTTTATAGCCCCTGTGACGCCGCAGACAGCAAGCCAATCACTGCAATGCCCTTCTCTAAGATGGTGGGGACCAGGACCTATGTCATCACGCTGCCCACACTCTGCGTTCACCTTCATTGGCTGAGAAATGGCGCTTTTCGCGTCATTGAAACGCGACTTTGGCGCGAAAGTCGCATACCGCATGGCCGACAAGCACAGGGGTCGGATCGGGTTTCATGAGACGCCGACTTAGCCAAAAGTCGGCGACTTTTGAAAATGAACGACCCGTTTCGCTCAACCCTAGTGCTGTATATAATTTCAGTAGCACACAGCAAAAAAGGGGTCCTCCGGCCTACAATGCCCAAACTTGGAGCACACAGATATATGAGGGCTCTCACAGAAATACCACACTGGCAAATATGTGGCCTGTTTATATTATTGTATGCTAAATAGTGCTGTATATAATTTCAGTAACACACAGCAAAAAAGTGGTCCTCCGGCCTACAATGGCCAAACTTGGAGCACACAGATATATGAGGTCTGTAATGGAAATACCACACTGGCAAATATGTGGCCTGTTTATATTATTGTATGCTAAATAGTGCTGTATATAATTTCAGTAACACACAGCAAAAAAGTGGTCCTCCGGCCTACAATGACCAAACTTGGAGCACACAGATATATGAGGTCTCTCACGGAAATACCACACTGGCAAATATGTGGCCTGTTTATATTATTGTATGCTAAATAGTGCTGTATATAATTTCAGTAACACACAGCAAAAACACTGGTCCTCCGGCCTACAATGACCAAACATGGAGCATGCAGATATATGATGGCTTTCATGGAAATGCCACACTGGCAAATCTGTGGCCTTAGAATTTTTTTAGGCTAAATAGTGCTGTATAGAATTTGAGTATCAGACAGCCCAAAAATAAGTACACTGGCCTACAATGCCCAAACTTGGAGCACAGAGATTTATGAGGCCTTTTCGGTGAATTTAAAACACCAAAAAAAAAAGTGGCACAAGGGTAGCATACACAACTATGCTATGTACGCCTGACAAACTATAATTTTTCAATAGGCTTCAGTCTGACAGAACAGACTGTATTTTTTTTTGGCGGGGGGAATTTTTTGGAAAAAAAGGTATATAGACAGTAAATAAGCTGTATCAGCAGCAGGCAGTTATGGAGCTTTGGGAAGGATGCAGTGGGACCAATGGACGCACATACACTGCCTGCAGGCCTTGCACTGATGTGGATATGCTGTGCCCTGCCTACCTAGCGCTGCAATATCGGGACCCACGAATTAGCCCTAAAAACGACTTTTGGTTTCTGAGGAGTTGTGGATGTAAGAGTTGCAGACCTACACTAACTCTAAAAACCACGACTCTGACCCTATCTCGGCAGCAGCTCTCCCTACTCTCGCTGAATCCGGAGCAGAATGCGGCGAGCAGGGCGGCGCCAGGTCTCTTATACCCGGGATGATTCTGTGCGGCCCAGCCAATCACTGGACGACCACAACAAAGATGGCTGCGGCGTTTCATGGCCTGGCAGACAGTCCCTGCACTGTGATTAGGTCTCTAAAGTCCGCCAAAAACACTCGGTGGAGATAACAGTTACCGCCGAATAATCACGGAAATGCTTGCTGCTCGGCGAGTACTCCGAGTACTCCGATACTCGGGCGAGTAACGAGCAGTGGCGAGCGCGTTCGCTCATGACTAGTAGTAAGTCATAAATCCTTGGGACAGATTTAGTCCTGTGTGGAGGGTATCAAAGGCTGCCATAAATGTTTGGTCACAGACCATTTAGTGCTTTTGTGATTTGAAGCTGCCTTTTAATATAACAACTTTCATATTGTTTATGTTGTGTCCTGGACCACAGAAAGGTTTAGCCACAGGTTGATGGTTTCTTTTGTCTGTATTCATGTGGCGATGAGACCTCATCCTTGCTTTCAGTTTCTGTTCTGTCCAAATCCCTTTTTTCTTTTAACATTGTTGCTTTGCAACCCATGGCTCTCCTTAGCTAATGCGATATTCTTCTCCCCAAAATAGATTTCTCTTCTTACCAATATAGACTGAATCCTCTCTTTCTTACCTGTCCGTTTATTTTGTGCCTAGTCTCTCCTCCTTTTTCCTAGCTTAGATACTCTGATATCTCTGGTCCAGGTCTCTTCCAAAACATGGCAGACTCTCTTCAATTCGGGTTCAAATTACCTACAGAATACACTTTGTACCCCAATGTAAAATTAGCCCAGTTACCTGGGAAACCAAATCCTTTTGCTTTGCATTAGAACTTAATCCATGTATGTAGCAGTCTAAGGCTACGTTCACATTTGCGTTGCGTTGGGCGCAGCTGCGGCGACGCGTGCGTCATGCGCCCCTATATTTAACATGAGGGAGCGCATGGACATGCGTTGCACTTGCGTTTTGTGACGCATGCGTCACTGTGGTGCATGCATCAGGGCGCAGAGGACGCAGCAAGTTGCAGTTTTTTCTGCGCCCAAAACCATGCAAAAGTAGGCGCATGCGTCACAACGCTGCATTGTGCATGCGTTTACATTTGCGTTGTGCGTTGCGTCGCCGACGCTGCGGCGCACAACGCAAATGTGAACTTAGCCTAAGCTCTTGCTGTGTTCTGTAGTGTGCATGGCAAAGGCAGCACTCAACTTAGAGCCTTGAGTCTTAAAACTGTTCCAGTGTGTCTATTGCATAAATGCGGGGCCATTTTCAAGCAAAGTGGGGCCCTTGGCAAACGTTTAAAATGGGGCCCCAAATGCTATCATATTGCACCATCACACAGAAGCATTTTGGTTGTATTTACATGCCCTGAGTCTAGACTGCTAAACGAGTGTAATAGACAATATTGAAGTTTTTCTATTCTTATTCCCTGGCCTCTTTACACCAGCTGATGAACAACGATGGGAACAGAACAATCATTAATAGATCAGTCTGTCCCCAAACAGTATCATGTTATTAGCAGCATGAGAATAATGATTTTTGCTCCAACACAAACAATCCAATCACTTGACGAATAGGCAGCATTTTGCTTGTTTAATCCTCCACATAGCATAATTCATTCCATAGTCCTCCACATAGTATAATGCATCCCACAGTCCTCCATAGAGTATCATGTGCACCACAGTCCTCAATATTGTATAATGCACACCCAATAGTTCTCCACATAGTATAATACACTCCTTATAGTCCTTCATGTAGTATAATACACTCCCCGTAGTCCTCCATATAGCATAATACACTCCCCATAGTCCTCCATATAGTATAATACATGTCTCATAGTCCTCCATATATTAAAATACATTTCTCATAGTCCTCTATATGTTAAAATACACACCTCATAGTCCTCCATATATCAAAATACACTCCTCAGTCTTCCATATAGTGTAATACACTCCTCAGTCCTCCATATATTATGATACACTCTCCATAGTCCCTTCATATAGTACAATGCACTCCCCATAGTATAATGCACCCCATAATTCTTCATATAGTGTAATGCATTCCCATAGTCCTTGATACAGTATAAAGCAGGTCCCATATAGTACATATAGTATAATGCACTGCCCATAGTCCGATAGAGTAGAATGAAGCCCCTATAGAGTAGAATGCAGCGAAACCAGTGAATATAAGGTGGCCCCCTCATAGAGTATTATTCATTCCCTATAGAATATAATGTAGCCCCCTCATAGAATATAATGCAGCCCTCCTCATATAGTATAATGCAGGTACCCCACAGAATATAATGTATCCCCTCATACAGATAATACAGCCCCCCATAGATTATAATGTAGCCCCCCTCATAGGGGATAATGCAGTTCCCTCATAGGGTATAATGCAGCCTCCCCCATAGAATTCAATGTAGCCCCCTCATATACTATAATGCAAACCCCCATAGAATATAATGTAGCCTCTCATAGAGTATAATGCGGCCCCCATAGAATAGAATATAGCTCCGTCATATAGTATAATGCAACCCCCAAATAGAATATAATGTAGTCCCCTTATAGAGTTAAATTAAGCCACCATAGAAAATAATGCAGTCCCCCTCATATAGTATAATGAAGCCATACCAAAGAATAAAATGTAGCCCCTCATACAATATAATGCAGCCCCCTCATAGAGTATAATGCAGCCCACTCTACATAATATAATGTAGCCTGCTCATAGAATATAATACAGCCCCCCATAGGATATAATTCACCCCCATAGAATATAATAGAATATAATGCAGCCCTCTCATAGGGTATAATGCAGCCCCCATGGAATATAATCCAGCCCCACAGTATTATGGTCACCAGTACTCACTCACTGATATATATATAAAAAAATACAATACTCACCTCTCCACCTCACTCCCCTGCTGATCCCGGCTCTGCTCCAGTCTCAGCAACTGCACTGCCGTTTGCCCGACACACAGCATGGTGCGCGATGATGTCACTGCATCGTGAACGCGCAGAGGAGAATGATGGGGGAGGGAGAGGAGAATGATGGGGGAGGGAGTGTCATCTGATGCTCTCCTCCATCATGATGCCGATACAGTTGAATGTGGCGTGCGGGGGCGCTGGTGCCGGGTGGGCTCCACTGACTCATAAGCCCCATAGCGGCATCGTAGGGGCCCCTGGAGGAGTGGGGGCCCTAGGCAGCTGCCTATTCTCCCTGCCCCTAATGCCTGCAGTGCTTAAATATTTGCTATTGCTGATTACTATGTGAACCATAAATCTGGGTCATCATCAGGCCTTTCTCAAGAAATGTATCCACCCATTCCAGGACGTGTTGAACATTTGAACCAAGGAGACAGAAAACCATTCTGTCAAGGCAGTCTTCAAATCAAATAATGATATTCATCCTGCCTTCTTGCATTACAATCTTCTACTAATAGCTAGGCTGTTCTCCAAGCTCTTAGGGACTCCAGTCACAGCACTCTCCACTAGGGCTGTAATTTCTGGAAAGGATATCCTTACATAATCACCCATCTTGCCCACTAAGTGCTTGCTTAATGAGCACCTTACTATGCTTAAGATTGTTACTTGCCCTCAGAGTTGCATTATGCTCCTTCAAATTGCTAAAGGAAGCGTCAAAGTGGGCAATGTGCTCACATCTGTCACAAAAGTATTGACCATGGAACTTATCTTTAAGTTATGCATAAATATGTCAAGCTGTGCACTGAAGTAAACCTCCAATCTTACTAAATGGAGTGCTTTGATCAGAATTTTGCATCAGTTTTAATAAGCCAAAGCCAGCAGTCGAGCATAAACATAGTAAAATACAGTCCACAATATGCATGGAGGTCTTATTAGAGAGTGAATACTTAAAAATTATGTCTCCATTGAATCTACCAAATGCAAATTCCGTAATTAACTGGGATTCAAATTTGTTTCAATTGAATTATATCATCTCATTCAACAGATAAAAAGGAATCTTAAAAATAACCAAAATCCATGGCTATACATTATAGAATCAAATTCAGGGAAATTTTACTTTAATTGCTTTTTAAGAGTACAAAATGTTAAGTTTAGGCTTTTCTGAACTGCTAGTTATCACTAATGATTCCCTTGCCTTATGTATGACTGCCTCTTTAAGGACAGAATCTGCAATGCAGCTAGATACACAAAGCATGACTTCCATGTGTTTGTTCTGTATTTAGAGAATGAGGAAGATGATCAATCACACAGGAAGATGTGACTAGATCACTTCCTTATTTTTACTAGTGCTGAATATAGGATGTTAAGTCAAGAAAGAGCATGGTTGACACATCTCTGTCAATGCAATGGATGCCACACACGCAAATACTACACGAGAGAGAGAGAGAGAGAGAGAGAGAGGGAACAGCTTGTGTATGATGTATGCATCATTTGCGTAAACTTGTCTCCAAAGAATCAGAAACATATGTAACTTACTTTTATTTAAATCAATGCTCATAACAAAAACAAAGTGTACATAAAACATGGGAGTGATGAAACAAATAAGTCGTATCAACACAAAACATCAATCAATAATAATACCTCAAAGACCCCTATATAATAAAACATATGATAACAGGCAATTGTCAACCTCTCAGACATATAGACTTATAAAAAAAAGTATACACTACATTCCAATTAAATATAACATCAGTATAGAAAAGGCTTAGCTATGACCTTGAGAAAGCAACAGACAGTGGAACTATGTTTTAAGTTGCACTTTTCTATACTGTATTAGCATATAGTGTATATTTTTTAACATTGGTTTATTTGTGAGAAATATCTTTCATCTAGAATAAGGCTCCCATCACAGATTCAATTATGGTACATACTGCATTATTTTGTCTGGTGAAATTATGGGAAATATTAACCCCTTCATCCCGAAGTGTATTTTCGCCTTTCTGACCAAGTCAAATTTTAAAATTTTGATCAGTGCTACTTTTTGTGGTACTCTGAAATGCTTAAACATATCACAATGATTATGATTGGTTTTTTTGTGACACATTATACAACATGTTAGGGTATGTTTCCACGGTCAGGAATCGGCAGCGTTTTGAACCATGCGGATTCACCGTGTCAAATACATTGGACAGGAAATTTATCTTGCGGAGACGGAGCGTCTCGGCAAGATAAATTGACATGCTGCGGTCTCGAAAGATGCACTGCATGTCCGTCTCCGCAGGGAAACCGGAGGCATCCCTGCACGCATAGTGGTGATGGGATTTCTTCAAATCCCATCTACTATGCTGTAACATCTGGCCGCTGTGGGTTGGACACTGCGGATGTCCGCAGCATCCAACCCGCGGCGTTTACTGACCGTGGAAACATACCCTTAGTGGTAAATTTAGGTCTATATGATTTATTTATGAAAATATTGAAAATGAGCTGGACAGTTCATATATAGTCCCTCCAAAGCGGGGTGTCCGGTTGGAACCTGGTTACTCTCTGCCACTATTCACACTAGGTAGATTTTAACATTAGAGAGTGTAGTTACTGTCCCAATTGGGTATACCTTGTCGCGGTGGGACAGCTATAAGCTTTTTTTTAATCAAAAACAGTGTTTACTAAATACCCTATGTTATTTATTTAATGCACTTGCTTTTTTACTGATTTATTTTCATTAGCGCATATGCACACATTGCTTTTTCTTTGGTTTTGCTTGTTTAGATGGGCAGTGTGAACATGCCTTTACATCATGCATGTTTTCAACTCATACTCCGGCTCAGTTTTTTGTTTGTCTTCAGTATTTTTGTATTGTGAACAAAGTGCAGTTGTGGTACTCCTACACTCATAAAAGCTCTGCACAATGCAAAGCCAGAAAAACATTACAAGCAGAGTCATCAATACATGCTTGAAGGCACCAAGTATAGTACCTCATTCAGATATTCCTAACAAACTGTAGTTGTGGTACTCCTACACCCATAAAAGTTTTGCACAGCACAAAACCTGCCAAAAATTACAAGCAGGGTAATCCATACACCCTTGAATGCACCAACTGTAGTACCTCATTCAAATATTCTGAACAAAGTATAGTTGTGGTTATATACAAACTCATATATAAGATATGTCTACTTCTGGTTTTTCATATGATGCAGCGGAAGTGGCAAATATAGTTTCACAGGTTTCTACTTGAAGTGAATTTTTACAAGTTTCCAACAACGAATTTAAGTCACGCGATTTTGAGAGGGAATCCCGGCACTTAATTGGACTTGAACGCCACAGTGCAACAATAGCGGAATACATCAAGACACAATGAATCCCTAGAGGTTTACGGGATTCTCTACGTCTAACCCTTTTCTAGGACTATGCTGATTTTTGCCAACGGTTTGAGCAAATTCTGAATAAATGCTCTCTGGACTTGATGACCCTTACTCTGGAACACCTCCATAAAGAGGTCAAGAACAGCCAAGAAAAATTAACTAGTATTGAGACTCAACTCAAGGACACCACATCCAAAGAAGAATTTGATTGTATTAAATCATTTTTATTATCAGTTTATACAAGACACACAGGACTACTTACAAAATAGAGTTTATAAATGGCGTGGCTCCCATACAGACCCAACTATCAAGGATACAGATTTACAGACGGATCTTCGGCATTGAGCTTGGACAAAGAACGATCAAACACATACAAAATTTCTTTTTTAGGCACAGGCAGGAGATACTATCAAAGAAAAGGACGAGGAGGGGAAGGCAATGTTTGAGAAAACCAGTCGTCACAGGATGAACACGAGATCTCAGGTAGTAGCTCCAATCTAGTCATCAATATTTCTTCTAAAATATTTAACCATACTCTGTTACGCCTTCTACAAAAAGGCCTGTCATTTTGCCCCACCTATAAATTTAACACTTTTCAACTTGATCTTGACCTACAGAGATTCTATAGAAATCTCAGATTAAAAGCCTTTTTTCACAATCAACCCCCCTCGAATAGATCTGAAAGTCGTATCACTACTAGTGTTGAGCATTCCGATACCGCAAGTATCGGGTATCGGCCGATACTTGCGGTATCGGAATTCCGATACCGGGATTCCGATACTTGCCGCGTATCGGATACCGGAATCGGAAGTTCTAAGATTCAAAAAGCAGAAATTCAGCCAATGAGATTGATTCCAAGTGTGGGCACATCCTGTTTAGCATGGAGGGCATGAAACTACTGGCAAGGCTGTGATTGGCTGGTGTAATGATGTCATGATGCAGTTTAAAAGTCGCTGGCGCCATTTTGCGATCACTCTGCTGTGAATTCAGTTAGTGACAGGACGCTGTTTGCTGACTGAGGGACAGTTTAGAGATAGCGATTTGCTTCTTTGTGCTTTCCAAAGGCTAATTTAGCAACCGCTGTGTTCACCTACTATTCACCTTGCTTTTGCCTTGTAGCGCTGTTTTCACAGCGATCTGCAGGGTCTGTGTGTGTGTGTGTGTGTGAGTGCAGCCCAGTCTCCAGTCTGAGTGCAGCCACATAGGCCATCCATAGTTGGTTGTATTCAGTTCAGGGAGGGTGGTTCATTGCCTCATACTGTTCCTTTTTTTTTTTTTTTTTCCCAAGTAGTGTAGTCTGCTGCTAATTTATTCAAAAAAATCCTATTAGTGTCTTTCCACCCGTCTCCAGCTAATTTGTGGAAAAACACTACATAGGATAAAGTAGAGGAGGGTTTTTGGGCCTTGCAGCGCCGTTTACGGCTGTCTGCACGGTCTCCGTGTGACTGCAGCTCGCCCTGTAATCTGTGAGCAGCTATAGCCTGGTTGTCTCCAGCTCAGGGTTTTTCACTGCGTCATACCGCCAAATCAATTTTCTTTTTTTTCAAAGTAGTGTAGTCTGCTGCTAATTTATTTAAAAAAATCCTATTAGTGTCTTTCCACCCGTCTCCAGCTAATTTGTGGAAAAACACTACATAGGATAAAGTAGAGGAGGGTTTTTGGGCCTTGCAGCGCCGTTTACGGCTGTCTGCACGGTCTCCGTGTGACTGCAGCTCGCCCTGTAATCTGTGAGCAGCTGTAGCCTGGTTGTCTCCAGCTCAGGGTTTTTCACTGCGTCATACCGCCAAATCAATTTTTTTTTTTTTCAAAGTAGTGTAGTCTGCTGCTAATTTATTTAAAAAAATCCTATTAGTGTCTTTCCACCCGTCTCCAGCTAATTTGTGGAAAAACACTACATAGGATAAAGTAGAGGAGGGTTTTTGGGCCTTGCAGCGCCGTTTACGGCTGTCTGCACGGTCTCCGTGTGACTGCAGCTCGCCCTGTAATCTGTGAGCAGCTGTAGCCTGGTTGTCTCCAGCTCAGGGTTTTTCACTGCGTCATACCGCCAAATCAATTTTCTTTTTTTTCAAAGTAGTGTAGTCTGCTGCTAATTTATTTTAAAAAATCCTATTAGTGTCTTTCCACCCGTCTCCAGCTAATTTGTGGAAAAACACTACATAGGATAAAGTAGAGGAGGGTTTTTGGGCCTTGCAGCGCCGTTTACGGCTGTCTGCACGGTCTCCGTGTGACTGCAGCTCGCCCTGTAATCTGTGAGCAGCTGTAGCCTGGTTGTCTCCAGCTCAGGGTTTTTCACTGCGTCATACCGCCAAATCAATTTTCTTTTTTTTCAAAGTAGTGTAGTCTGCTGCTAATTTATTTTAAAAAATCCTATTAGTGTCTTTCCACCCGTCTCCAGCTAATTTGTGGAAAAACACTACATAGGATAAAGTAGAGGAGGGTTTTTGGGCCTTGCAGCGCCGTTTACGGCTGTCTGCACGGTCTCCGTGTGACTGCAGCTCGCCCTGTAATCTGTGAGCAGCTGTAGCCTGGTTGTCTCCAGCTCAGGGTTTTTCACTGCGTCATACCGCCAAATCAATTTTCTTTTTTTTCAAAGTAGTGTAGTCTGCTGCTAATTAATTTAAAAAAATCCTATTAGTGTCTTTCCACCCGTCTCCAGCTAATTTGTGGAAAAACACTACATAGGATAAAGTAGAGGAGGGTTTTTGGGCCTTGCAGCGCCGTTTACGTCTGTCTGCACGGTCTCCGTGTGACTGCAGCTCTATCTGTTGTCAGTTCAGCCCCCAAAAAATAAATAAATAATAAAGTTCACCAAACACACCAGTGACACCACTTTACATTTCTGTAGGCCACATTAGCTCATATTAAAGTCTAGTCCACACTTTAGATAATTAGTGCTTCTTATACCTGTTAGGAGGAGTTGCTCAGGAATAAGCACACAAATCCGTTAGTACTTTTCTGCTTATCTTTATCAGTCAACCAAGATGAAGAAGGCAGTGAGTAAGGCACGTGGGCGTGGGCGTGGGCGCGGAGCAGGGAGGGGACGTGGGGATTCTGTGCCTGCTGCGGGCACCGGTGACTCATCAGCACCCACATTCACCAGGCAACAGTCGTTCATGCGAAGCTTTGTGTCAGAGCGCCGTACACCGCTGCTGCGTGAAGAACAAATTGAAGCTGTTGTCGGATGGATGGCAGCTAATGCATCAACTTCCATTAGTGCCACATCCTCTCAGACACAGAGCACTGGAGAGCAGCCATCTGTCTCTTCACCACCTGCCAAATTGCCCAGGCAGACAGAGAGCCCAGGACAGGAGCCGTCTCTACTTCTGTTCTCTGAATCTCTTGGCTTGGAAACAGGGGGCCAGCCAAGCAGCATTGGAGAAATGGAAGAAGAGGCAGGGTGCAGTGATGCCCAACAGCTTTTTCTGTCTTCCTCTGAAGAGGCGGGTGGGCCAGTGGCTCCGGTCACCACATCGCAGGCCGCATCAGCTGATGATGACACTCAGGTGCCACTTACTGGTGCGTGCTCTGCTGCTGAGACTACCCAGGAGGAGCAGTTGGGGGCAGAGGGTAGTGTAGATGATGAGGTCCTCGACCCATCTTGGCGTGAGGGACAGGAAGGTGGTGGGAGCAGCTCTGAGGAAGAGATTCCCCGTACGGCCCAAAGAGGGAGAGGGAGGGGGAAGACTGCGGATCCTGCAGCCTCCGCTTTGGCACCCGTTAGGAGCATGTCTCTTCCAAAAGCCAAAAAGGGCGCTCCCAAGACTTGCAGTGCCTGGTCCTTTTTTGACACAGTTGCAGATGACATTTGCTATGTCAGATGCAACGTGTGTCATCAAAAAGTCAAAAGAGGGAAAAATGTCAGCAACCTCAATACCTCCAACATGTGGAAACATGTGCGCAACAGGCACCCGGCGGAGTTAGAAAAACACACTGAAGAGGTAGGCCAACCAACAGCGGCAGCTACCACCTCTTCAGCTCGTGTTGCCTCTTCCTCTACCTCACACGCAGCTGGTTCGGCGTCCTCCCAGGATCGCCGTGGAAGAACCTCTGCCCCTGTTGTCCAGAGACCCGCTGTAATTCCACCCGCAGCGCCACTTTCCCAGTCATCCACACACTCCCAGCCCAGTCTACAGCCATCGGTAGTACAGGCATGGGAGAAAAGGCGGCCTTTCTCGTCAAACCACCCACGAGCACAGGCTCTGACTGCAGGCATTGCCAAACTTCTGTCACTGGAAATGCTGTCATTCAGGCTGGTGGAGACTGACAGCTTCCGTGACTTCATGTCATTGGCAGTCCCACAGTACAATGTGCCCAGCCGCTTTTACTTCAGCAGGCAAGCCGTCCCTGCCCTGCAGAAGCATGTGGAGGGACACATAAAACACGCGCTACTGAACGCCGTCAGTAGCAAGGTCCACCTCACCACCGATGCGTGGACCAGTCAACATGGACAGGGGCGATACCTTTCCCTCACTGCCCATTGGGTTAATGTCGTTGAGCCGGGTACAGACCGTGCGAGTGGCGCAGGACGTGTCCTGCCCACTCCAAGGATTGCAGGAATCCATTCTGTACGCATTGACTCCTCCTCCTACACCAGTTCCTCAGAATCATCGCTGCAGGAGCCGTCACAGTCCACCTCCACATGGACCCGTGATGAACGTGTACCTGTTACGACCGACATGAGCACAGCCGTGGCCAAACGTCAACAGGCCGTCTTGAAATTAATTTTCTTGGGGAATCGTAGCCACACAGCGCAGGAGCTCTGGAATGCCATCAAGCAGGAGAGCGATGTGTGGTTTGTGCCAGCGAATCTCCAGCCAGGCATGGTAGTGTGTGATAATGGCCGAAATCTGGTGGCAGCTCTGGGCCTCGGCAACCTCACTCACATCCCATGTCTGGCACATGTGCTCAATTTGGTCGTGCAGAGCTTTTTGAGGGACTATCCGGATCTTGATGCACTGCTGCACAAGGTCCGCCTAGAGTGTGCTCACTTGCGGCGTTCCAGCACGGCAAAAGCGCGCATTGCGGCTCTGCAGCGCCGACACCGCCTGCCGGAACATCGCATCATATGTGACCTACCTACCAGGTGGAATTCCACGTTACATATGTTGGAGCGGTTGTGTGAGCAGCAGCAAGCTGTAATGGAGTACCAGCTGCTTCAGGCGCAAAAAAGTCGCAGTCAGCGCCGTACAGACTTCACAACCACAGAGTGGGCCACTATGAATGACGTCTGCCAGGTTTTGCGTCCCTTTGATTATTCCACGCGGATGGCGAGTGCAGATGATGCACTAGTCAGCATGACTGTCCCCCTTATCTGCCTGCTTGAAAAATCACTGCAAGCGCTAAGGGATGATGTTGTGGAAGAGGTGGAGGATGAGGATTCACCATTTCCATCATCTTCTGGACAGTCAGCGCCACGTGGTTCCTCACAAACGCGTAGGCAGGGGACCGTTTGTGAGGAGGATGAGGAGGAGTCAATGGAGGAGGAAGACATCCGTCCAGAGGAGGGAGTTACACAATTGTCCAGTAGTCAGTGTGTACAGCGAGGGTGGGGTGATGACGAGCGGGCAGAGATCACGCCTCCAGCAGGGGACAGCGTTTCTTGGGCAGTTGGCAGTCTGCAGCACATGGTGGATTACATGCTGCAGTGCCTGAGAAACGACCGCCGCATCGCCCACATTCTCAACATGTCTGATTATTGGGTGTTCACCCTCCTCGATCCTCGCTACCGGGACAACGTAGAAAGCCTCATCACACCGTTGAACCGGGAGCGAAAAATGCGGGAGTACCAAGACACACTGGTCAATTCCATCATCTTCTCCATTCCAACTGAGAGAAGTGCTGCTAGTGCATTCCAAAGCAGCTCAGTGCGTCCAGGCCGTGGTGGAGGCTCTGCACAAAGAGGGAGCAGAAGCAGTGCCTCTGCCCAAGGCAAGACCAGTATGGCCGAACTGTGGCACAGTTTTCTGTGCCCGCCACAAAAGTCTACACCATCACAGACGGCTCCAGTCAGCAGGAGGCAACGGTTCCGTCAGATGGTGACAGACTACATGTCTTGCCCTCTTGCTGTACTCCCAGACGGCTCTTCCCCTTTCAAGTTTTGGGTCTCAAAGCTGGATACATGGCCAGAGCTAAGCCAGTATGCATTGGAGGTGCTGTCTTGCCCTGCGGCCAGTGTATTATCGGAACGTGTCTTTAGTGCTGCAGGTGGTGTACTAACTGACCGTCGCATGCGACTATCCTCCGATAACGTTGACCGGCTTACTTTCCTGAAAATGAACAAGGCCTGGATCTCGCCGGAATTTGCCACTCCTCCTCCTGATTGAATAATTAGGTCACTGTATACGTTATCCAGGTCTCCTGTTGTGTTCATCTTTCTACCACCTGAACTTAAATTCCTGGGCTCCAACACCGCCAGTTGAGGCTCAGACGTGCCGTCTGCACAGTCAAAACATACGACCCAGTGTTATTGGGTTTCAGTAACGTCAGCTGATCCCCAGCTGTGTAGCCGGCAATGTGTCATGCGACCGCCACGCTGACACAACAACTGAAATGTAAGGGAATCTGTCCCCCCCCCCCCAAGGCGTTTGTTACTGAAAGAGCCACCTTGTGCAGCAGTAATGCTGCCCAAGGAAAAGGTAGCTATTTTTGTTTAGCTCCTTGCACACGCAGAACTTAACACTTATAAAATGTGTCCACTGATACCGTAAAACCGTCCCGGAGGTGGGACTTTCCTTCGTAATGTGACGCAGCCCAGCCGTCATTCCTACCCCCCCGGCGCCGCGCACCGGCTCCTCAGCGTTGTTTTATTCCGTCCTGGAGCCTGCGCTGTTATGTTATCCCGTGGCCAGGCACACTTAGCGCTGCCCGTCTTCTGGCATCATTTGGTGTCTGGATGGCTGCGCCTGTGCGGCCGCGCTGGCATAGAGCCCGCCTCGCAGTGTCTTCTGATTTAATCCCACTGGGGGCCTGGGATCCATGGACATGCGCAGTGCATATCTGAACCTCCACCTCTCACTCATTTCCCTATGGCTTCTTCAGACTGTTCGGTGTCAGCTGGTCCCTAACAGCATGCCACGGCCGTGACACCGCACAGTCTGAAGAAGCCATAGGGAGATGAGTGAGAGGTGGAGGTTCAGATATGCACTGCGCATGTCCATGGATCCCAGGCCCCCAGTGGGATTAAATCAGAAGACACTGTGAGGCGGGCTCTCTGCCAGCGCGGCCGCACAGGCGCAGCCATCCAGACACCAAATGATGCCAGAAGACGGGCAGCGCTAAGTGTGCCTGGCCACGGGATAACATAACAGCGCAGGCTCCTTGACGGAATAAAACAACGCTGAGGAGCCGGTGCGCGGCGCCGGGGGGGTAGGAATGACGGGTGGGCTGTGTCACATTACGAAGGAAAGTCCCACCTCTGGGACGGTTTTACGGTATCAGTGGACACATTTTATAAGTGTTTAGTTCTGTGTTTGCAAGGAGCATGATGAAAAGAGCCACCTTTTCCTTTTGCATCTTTTGTGCTGCACAAGCTGGCTCTTTCAGCTACAAACGCCTTGGGGGGGGGTTAAAGGTTCCCTTTCGACTTTCTCAGGCTTCGGCCTACATTGTGTTCCTCTGCTTTTCCACCTGTCCCTGGGCTCCAACACCGCCAGTTGCCGTCCAGAAGTGCTGTACGCACAGTCAACAGTCCCTCCTCTGTTATTGGGGTTCAGTAACGTCAGCTGTTCCCCTGCTGTGTGTGTGGCAATCCCTCCTACCTCCTCCAACCTCCTCCTCCTCCACCCGTCCCTGGGCTCCAACACCGCCAGTTGCCGTCCAGAAGTGCTGTACGCACAGTCAACAGTCCCTCCTCTGTTATTGGGGTTCAGTAACGTCAGCTGTTCCCCTGCTGTGTGTGTGGCAATCCCTCCTACCTCCTCCAACCTCCTCCTCCTCCACCCGTCCCTGGGCTCCAACACCGCCAGTTGCCGTCCAGAAGTGCTGTACGCACAGTCAACAGTCCCTCCTCTGTTATTGGGGTTCAGTAACGTCAGCTGTTCCCCTGCTGTGTGTGTGGCAATCCCTCCTACCTCCTCCTACCTCCTCCAACCTCCTCCTCCTCCACCTGCCCCTGGGCTCCAACACCGCCAGTTGCCGTCCAGAAGTGCTGTACGCACAGTCAACAGTCCCTCCTCTGTTATTGGGGTTCAGTAACGTCAGCTGTTCCCCTGCTGTGTGTGTGGCAATCCCTCCTACCTCCTCCAACCTCCTCCTCCTCCACCCGTCCCTGGGCTCCAACACCGCCAGTTGCCGTCCAGAAGTGCTGTACGCACAGTCAACAGTCCCTCCTCTGTTATTGGGGTTCAGTAACGTCAGCTGTTCCCCTGCTGTGTGTGTGGCAATCCCTCCTACCTCCTCCAACCTCCTCCTCCTCCACCTCCTCCACCTGTCCCTGGGCTCCAACACCGCCAGTTGCCGTCCAGAAGTGCTGTACGCACAGTCAACAGTCCCTCCTCTGTTATTGGGGTTCAGTAACGTCAGCTGTTCCCCTGCTGTGTGTGTGGCAATCCCTCCTACCTCCTCCAACCTCCTCCTCCTCCACCTCCTCCACCTGTCCCTGGGCTCCAACACCGCCAGTTGCCGTCCAGAAGTGCTGTACGCACAGTCAACAGTCCCTCCTCTGTTATTGGGGTTCAGTAACGTCAGCTGTTCCCCTGCTGTGTGTGTGGCAATCCCTCCTACCTCCTCCAACCTCCTCCTCCTCCACCCGTCCCTGGGCTCCAACACCGCCAGTTGCCGTCCAGAAGTGCTGTACGCACAGTCAACAGTCCCTCCTCTGTTATTGGGGTTCAGTAACGTCAGCTGTTCCCCTGCTGTGTGTGTGGCAATCCCTCCTACCTCCTCCAACCTCCTCCTCCTCCACCTCCTCCACCTGTCCCTGGGCTCCAACACCGCCAGTTGCCGTCCAGAAGTGCTGTACGCACAGTCAACAGTCCCTCCTCTGTTATTGGGGTTCAGTAACGTCAGCTGTTCCCCTGCTGTGTGTGTGGCAATCCCTCCTACCTCCTCCAACCTCCTCCTCCTCCACCTCCTCCACCTGTCCCTGGGCTCCAACACCGCCAGTTGCCGTCCAGAAGTGCTGTACGCACAGTCAACAGTCCCTCCTCTGTTATTGGGGTTCAGTAACGTCAGCTGTTCCCCTGCTGTGTGTGTGGCAATCCCTCCTACCTCCTCCAACCTCCTCCTCCTCCACCCGTCCCTGGGCTCCAACACCGCCAGTTGCCGTCCAGAAGTGCTGTACGCACAGTCAACAGTCCCTCCTCTGTTATTGGGGTTCAGTAACGTCAGCTGTTCCCCTGCTGTGTGTGTGGCAATCCCTCCTATCTCCTCCACCTCCTCCTCCTCCTCCTGTCCCTGGGCTCCAACACCGCTAGTTGCTGTCCAGAAGTGCTGTACGCACAGAGCCAAACACCTCGCCAATGTGTTAGTGGGGTTCAGCACCGCCAGCTGTTCCCCTGCTGTGTATACGGCAACGTGTACTGCGACCGCCACGCAGGCACAACAAGTTAAATGTAAGGGAACCTGACCCCCCCCCCCCCCCCAGGCGTTTGTTACTGAAGGAGCCACCTTGTGCAGCAGTAATGATGCAAAGGGAAAAAGTGCCTCTTTTCGTGATGCTCCTTGCACATGCTGAACCAAACACTTATGAAATGTGTCCCCACACAGCGTTAAACCGTCCGGTAGGTGGAACTTTCCTTTGTCGTGTGACGCAGCACAGCCATCATTTTTACCCCCTTGTCGCCGTTTGCCCCCTCCTCAGCGTTGTTTGAATCTGTCCCGGAGCCTGCGCTGTTAGGTTAGCCCATGGCCATGCACACATGTTGCGCTGCCCGTCTTCTGACCTCATTTGGTGTCAGGCTGGCTGCGCCTGTGCGGGTGCGCTGGCCGAGATCCCGCCTCGCAGTGTCGTCTAATGTAATCCCACCGCGGGCCTGTGATCCGTGCCCGTGCGCAGTGCATATCCTCTCCTCTCACTCCCCTCCCTACGGCTTCTTCAGACTGTGCGATGTCAGCTGGTCCCTAATAGCATGCCACGGCCGTGACACCGCACAGTCTGAAGAAGCCGTAGGGAGGGGAGTGAGAGGAGAGGATATGCACTGCGCACGGGCACGGATCACAGGCCCGCGGTGGGATTACATTAGACGACACTGCGAGGCGTGATCTCGGCCAGCGCACCCGCACAGGCGCAGCCAGCCTGACACCAAATGAGGTCAGAAGACGGGCAGCGCAACATGTGTGCATGGCCATGGGCTAACCTAACAGCGCAGGCTCCGGGACAGATTCAAACAACGCTGAGGAGGGGGCGAACGGCGACAAGGGGGTAAAAATGATGGCTGTGCTGCGTCACACGACAAAGGAAAGTTCCACCTACCGGACGGTTTAACGCTGTGTGGGGACACATTTCATAAATGTTAGGTTCCGCATGTACAAGGACCATAATTAAAAGAGCTAAGTTTACCTTTTCCAGCATTAGTGCTGTACACAATGGCTCTTTCAGCTACAAACGCCTGGGGGGGGGGGGGG
Organism: Ranitomeya variabilis; assembly: GCF_051348905.1. Classification (NCBI taxonomy): domain Eukaryota; kingdom Metazoa; phylum Chordata; class Amphibia; order Anura; family Dendrobatidae; genus Ranitomeya; species Ranitomeya variabilis. The sequence goes on from NC_135232.1 coordinate 370,946,394, forward strand.
TTAAAGGTTTCCTTTCAACTTGCTCGAGTGCAGGCTTCGGCCTACACTCCGCTCCCCCTGCTCCTCCTGCTGACCCTGGGCTCTAACACCGCCAGTTTTTGCCCAGATGTGCTAGCTGCACAGAGAAAAACACCAGCCAATGTGTCAGTGGGGTCCAGCACCGCCAGCTGTTCCCCTGCTGTGCAGCCGGCAACGTGTCCTGCAAAAGCCACGCAGACACAAGAACTGAAATTGAAGGGAACCTGTCCCCCCTCCCCCAGGCGTTTTTACGTTATCCAGCCACCTTGTACAGCGGTAATGCTGCATGTGTGCAAGGTGGCTCAGAAACGTATTCTCCTCGCACATGTGGAACTGAAAACACGTCTGCAATGTGTCCTCTGTGTGACCATTTAACCGTCCCGGTGGTGTGACTTTCCTTTGTAATGACACGCTGCAACCCCCTTGGTAGCGCTGCCCGTCTTCTGGCATCATTGTTTGGCTGCCTGCGCCTCTGCGGCCGCCCTGACCCACACAACGCCCCTCGGTGTCTTATTTATTGGGACTGCGAGGGTGTGATTGATGGGCAGGATCAGTGCATCAGTTCGCCTGTCCCTCCTCTCCTTCCGCCTTCTTCGGACTGTGCGGCTTCATGGCCGTGGCATGCGATAAGGGATCAGATGACGCCGCACAGTCTGAAGCGGGTGTAAGGACCCGAGTGTGAGAGGCGAACATATGTGCTGCGCCAGGCCCTGAATCCCAGCCCCGCAGTGTTTTAACAATGTTAAGACACTGCGGGGCTGGGATTCATGGGCATCGCGAACCGCACCGGCCGACATTACATGATGCCAGAAGATGGGCAGCGCTAACGGCGCTAGGCCAGGGGATAACACGACAGCGCAGACTCCTGTACAGCAAATAACAACGCTCGGGAGGCTGCACCCAGCACCAAGGTGGGATTCTTGACACCTGTGCTGCGTCTCATTACAAAGGGAACTCTCGCCTCCATTACACAGTTTGACTGTCTAAAGGGCTAAATGTTATACGTGTTCCATTCAGCGTGTGCAAGGAGAAAAATTACAAGAGCAACCTTTGACTTGCGCAGCACTGCTGCTGCATAAGCTGTGGCTCTTCTACTTTGTAACCCCTGAGGGGGGGTTAAAGGTGACTTTTGAAATCGGTTCAATTAGGCTTCGGCCTACACTCTGCTCCACCTGCAGAGCCCGGGCTCCAACAACGCTAGTTGCTGTCCGGAAGTGCTGGCTGCACAGAGCCAAACACCTCGCCAATGTGTCAGTGGGGTCCAGCACCGCCAGCTGTTCCCCTGCTGTGTAGCCGGCAACGTGTCCTGCAAAAGCCACGCAGACACAACACACCCAAAGCTGCCGCCTGTGCAGGCTTCGGCCTACACTCCCCTCCCCCTGCTCCTCCTCCTCCTGCTCCTCCTCCTGCTGTCCCTGGGCTCTAACACACCGCCAGTTTTTGCCCAGATGTGCTAGCTGCACAGAGAAAAACACCAGCCAATGTGTCAGTGGGGTCCAGCACCGCCAGCTGTTCCCCTGCTGTGCAGCCGGCAACGTGTCCTGCAAAAGCCACGCAGACACAAGAACTGAAATTGAAGGGAACCTGTCCCCCCTCCCCCAGGCGTTTTTACGTTATCCAGCCACCTTGTACAGCGGTAATGCTGCATGTGTGCAAGGTGGCTCAGAAACGTATTCTCCTCGCACATGTGGAACTGAAAACACGTCTGCAATGTGTCCTCTGTGTGACCATTTAACCGTCCCGGTGGTGTGACTTTCCTTTGTAATGACACGCTGCAACCCCCTTGGTAGCGCTGCCCGTCTTCTGGCATCATTGTTTGGCTGCCTGCGCCTCTGCGGCCGCCCTGACCCACACAACGCCCCTCGGTGTCTTATTTATTGGGACTGCGAGGGTGTGATTGATGGGCAGGATCAGTGCATCAGTTCGCCTGTCCCTCCTCTCCTTCCGCCTTCTTCGGACTGTGCGGCTTCATGGCCGTGGCATGCGATAAGGGATCAGATGACGCCGCACAGTCTGAAGCGGGTGTAAGGACCCGAGTGTGAGAGGCGAACATATGTGCTGCGCCAGGCCCTGAATCCCAGCCCCGCAGTGTTTTAACAATGTTAAGACACTGCGGGGCTGGGATTCATGGGCATCGCGAACCGCACCGGCCGACATTACATGATGCCAGAAGATGGGCAGCGCTAACGGCGCTAGGCCAGGGGATAACACGACAGCGCAGACTCCTGTACAGCAAATAACAACGCTCGGGAGGCTGCACCCAGCACCAAGGTGGGATTCTTGACACCTGTGCTGCGTCTCATTACAAAGGGAACTCTCGCCTCCATTACACAGTTTGACTGTCTAAAGGGCTAAATGTTATACGTGTTCCATTCAGCGTGTGCAAGGAGAAAAATTACAAGAGCAACCTTTGACTTGCGCAGCACTGCTGCTGCATAAGCTGTGGCTCTTCTACTTTGTAACCCCTGAGGGGGGGTTAAAGGTGACTTTTGAAATCGGTTCAATTAGGCTTCGGCCTACACTCTGCTCCACCTGCAGAGCCCGGGCTCCAACAACGCTAGTTGCTGTCCGGAAGTGCTGGCTGCACAGAGCCAAACACCTCGCCAATGTGTCAGTGGGGTCCAGCACCGCCAGCTGTTCCCCTGCTGTGTAGCCGGCAACGTGTCCTGCAAAAGCCACGCAGACACAACACACCCAAAGCTGCCGCCTGTGCAGGCTTCGGCCTACACTCCCCTCCCCCTGCTCCTCCTCCTCCTGCTCCTCCTCCTGCTGTCCCTGGGCTCTAACACACCGCCAGTTTTTGCCCAGATGTGCTAGCTGCACAGAGAAAAACACCAGCCAATGTGTCAGTGGGGTCCAGCACCGCCAGCTGTTCCCCTGCTGTGCAGCCGGCAACGTGTCCTGCAAAAGCCACGCAGACACAAGAACTGAAATTGAAGGGAACCTGTCCCCCCTCCCCCAGGCGTTTTTACGTTATCCAGCCACCTTGTACAGCGGTAATGCTGCATGTGTGCAAGGTGGCTCAGAAACGTATTCTCCTCGCACATGTGGAACTGAAAACACGTCTGCAATGTGTCCTCTGTGTGACCATTTAACCGTCCCGGTGGTGTGACTTTCCTTTGTAATGACACGCTGCAACCCCCTTGGTAGCGCTGCCCGTCTTCTGGCATCATTGTTTGGCTGCCTGCGCCTCTGCGGCCGCCCTGACCCACACAACGCCCCTCGGTGTCTTATTTATTGGGACTGCGAGGGTGTGATTGATGGGCAGGATCAGTGCATCAGTTCGCCTGTCCCTCCTCTCCTTCCGCCTTCTTCGGACTGTGCGGCTTCATGGCCGTGGCATGCGATAAGGGATCAGATGACGCCGCACAGTCTGAAGCGGGTGTAAGGACCCGAGTGTGAGAGGCGAACATATGTGCTGCGCCAGGCCCTGAATCCCAGCCCCGCAGTGTTTTAACAATGTTAAGACACTGCGGGGCTGGGATTCATGGGCATCGCGAACCGCACCGGCCGACATTACATGATGCCAGAAGATGGGCAGCGCTAACGGCGCTAGGCCAGGGGATAACACGACAGCGCAGACTCCTGTACAGCAAATAACAACGCTCGGGAGGCTGCACCCAGCACCAAGGTGGGATTCTTGACACCTGTGCTGCGTCTCATTACAAAGGGAACTCTCGCCTCCATTACACAGTTTGACTGTCTAAAGGGCTAAATGTTATACGTGTTCCATTCAGCGTGTGCAAGGAGAAAAATTACAAGAGCAACCTTTGACTTGCGCAGCACTGCTGCTGCATAAGCTGTGGCTCTTCTACTTTGTAACCCCTGAGGGGGGGTTAAAGGTGACTTTTGAAATCGGTTCAATTAGGCTTCGGCCTACACTCTGCTCCACCTGCAGAGCCCGGGCTCCAACAACGCTAGTTGCTGTCCGGAAGTGCTGGCTGCACAGAGCCAAACACCTCGCCAATGTGTCAGTGGGGTCCAGCACCGCCAGCTGTTCCCCTGCTGTGTAGCCGGCAACGTGTCCTGCAAAAGCCACGCAGACACAACACACCCAAAGCTGCCGCCTGTGCAGGCTTCGGCCTACACTCCCCTCCCCCTGCTCCTCCTCCTCCTGCTCCTCCTCCTGCTGTCCCTGGGCTCTAACACACCGCCAGTTTTTGCCCAGATGTGCTAGCTGCACAGAGAAAAACACCAGCCAATGTGTCAGTGGGGTCCAGCACCGCCAGCTGTTCCCCTGCTGTGCAGCCGGCAACGTGTCCTGCAAAAGCCACGCAGACACAAGAACTGAAATTGAAGGGAACCTGTCCCCCCTCCCCCAGGCGTTTTTACGTTATCCAGCCACCTTGTACAGCGGTAATGCTGCATGTGTGCAAGGTGGCTCAGAAACGTATTCTCCTCGCACATGTGGAACTGAAAACACGTCTGCAATGTGTCCTCTGTGTGACCATTTAACCGTCCCGGTGGTGTGACTTTCCTTTGTAATGACACGCTGCAACCCCCTTGGTAGCGCTGCCCGTCTTCTGGCATCATTGTTTGGCTGCCTGCGCCTCTGCGGCCGCCCTGACCCACACAACGCCCCTCGGTGTCTTATTTATTGGGACTGCGAGGGTGTGATTGATGGGCAGGATCAGTGCATCAGTTCGCCTGTCCCTCCTCTCCTTCCGCCTTCTTCGGACTGTGCGGCTTCATGGCCGTGGCATGCGATAAGGGATCAGATGACGCCGCACAGTCTGAAGCGGGTGTAAGGACCCGAGTGTGAGAGGCGAACATATGTGCTGCGCCAGGCCCTGAATCCCAGCCCCGCAGTGTTTTAACAATGTTAAGACACTGCGGGGCTGGGATTCATGGGCATCGCGAACCGCACCGGCCGACATTACATGATGCCAGAAGATGGGCAGCGCTAACGGCGCTAGGCCAGGGGATAACACGACAGCGCAGACTCCTGTACAGCAAATAACAACGCTCGGGAGGCTGCACCCAGCACCAAGGTGGGATTCTTGACACCTGTGCTGCGTCTCATTACAAAGGGAACTCTCGCCTCCATTACACAGTTTGACTGTCTAAAGGGCTAAATGTTATACGTGTTCCATTCAGCGTGTGCAAGGAGAAAAATTACAAGAGCAACCTTTGACTTGCGCAGCACTGCTGCTGCATAAGCTGTGGCTCTTCTACTTTGTAACCCCTGAGGGGGGGTTAAAGGTGACTTTTGAAATCGGTTCAATTAGGCTTCGGCCTACACTCTGCTCCACCTGCAGAGCCCGGGCTCCAACAACGCTAGTTGCTGTCCGGAAGTGCTGGCTGCACAGAGCCAAACACCTCGCCAATGTGTCAGTGGGGTCCAGCACCGCCAGCTGTTCCCCTGCTGTGTAGCCGGCAACGTGTCCTGCAAAAGCCACGCAGACACAACACACCCAAAGCTGCCGCCTGTGCAGGCTTCGGCCTACACTCCCCTCCCCCTGCTCCTCCTCCTCCTGCTCCTCCTCCTGCTGTCCCTGGGCTCTAACACACCGCCAGTTTTTGCCCAGATGTGCTAGCTGCACAGAGAAAAACACCAGCCAATGTGTCAGTGGGGTCCAGCACCGCCAGCTGTTCCCCTGCTGTGCAGCCGGCAACGTGTCCTGCAAAAGCCACGCAGACACAAGAACTGAAATTGAAGGGAACCTGTCCCCCCTCCCCCAGGCGTTTTTACGTTATCCAGCCACCTTGTACAGCGGTAATGCTGCATGTGTGCAAGGTGGCTCAGAAACGTATTCTCCTCGCACATGTGGAACTGAAAACACGTCTGCAATGTGTCCTCTGTGTGACCATTTAACCGTCCCGGTGGTGTGACTTTCCTTTGTAATGACACGCTGCAACCCCCTTGGTAGCGCTGCCCGTCTTCTGGCATCATTGTTTGGCTGCCTGCGCCTCTGCGGCCGCCCTGACCCACACAACGCCCCTCGGTGTCTTATTTATTGGGACTGCGAGGGTGTGATTGATGGGCAGGATCAGTGCATCAGTTCGCCTGTCCCTCCTCTCCTTCCGCCTTCTTCGGACTGTGCGGCTTCATGGCCGTGGCATGCGATAAGGGATCAGATGACGCCGCACAGTCTGAAGCGGGTGTAAGGACCCGAGTGTGAGAGGCGAACATATGTGCTGCGCCAGGCCCTGAATCCCAGCCCCGCAGTGTTTTAACAATGTTAAGACACTGCGGGGCTGGGATTCATGGGCATCGCGAACCGCACCGGCCGACATTACATGATGCCAGAAGATGGGCAGCGCTAACGGCGCTAGGCCAGGGGATAACACGACAGCGCAGACTCCTGTACAGCAAATAACAACGCTCGGGAGGCTGCACCCAGCACCAAGGTGGGATTCTTGACACCTGTGCTGCGTCTCATTACAAAGGGAACTCTCGCCTCCATTACACAGTTTGACTGTCTAAAGGGCTAAATGTTATACGTGTTCCATTCAGCGTGTGCAAGGAGAAAAATTACAAGAGCAACCTTTGACTTGCGCAGCACTGCTGCTGCATAAGCTGTGGCTCTTCTACTTTGTAACCCCTGAGGGGGGGTTAAAGGTGACTTTTGAAATCGGTTCAATTAGGCTTCGGCCTACACTCTGCTCCACCTGCAGAGCCCGGGCTCCAACAACGCTAGTTGCTGTCCGGAAGTGCTGGCTGCACAGAGCCAAACACCTCGCCAATGTGTCAGTGGGGTCCAGCACCGCCAGCTGTTCCCCTGCTGTGTAGCCGGCAACGTGTCCTGCAAAAGCCACGCAGACACAACACACCCAAAGCTGCCGCCTGTGCAGGCTTCGGCCTACACTCCCCTCCCCCTGCTCCTCCTCCTCCTGCTCCTCCTCCTGCTGTCCCTGGGCTCTAACACACCGCCAGTTTTTGCCCAGATGTGCTAGCTGCACAGAGAAAAACACCAGCCAATGTGTCAGTGGGGTCCAGCACCGCCAGCTGTTCCCCTGCTGTGCAGCCGGCAACGTGTCCTGCAAAAGCCACGCAGACACAAGAACTGAAATTGAAGGGAACCTGTCCCCCCTCCCCCAGGCGTTTTTACGTTATCCAGCCACCTTGTACAGCGGTAATGCTGCATGTGTGCAAGGTGGCTCAGAAACGTATTCTCCTCGCACATGTGGAACTGAAAACACGTCTGCAATGTGTCCTCTGTGTGACCATTTAACCGTCCCGGTGGTGTGACTTTCCTTTGTAATGACACGCTGCAACCCCCTTGGTAGCGCTGCCCGTCTTCTGGCATCATTGTTTGGCTGCCTGCGCCTCTGCGGCCGCCCTGACCCACACAACGCCCCTCGGTGTCTTATTTATTGGGACTGCGAGGGTGTGATTGATGGGCAGGATCAGTGCATCAGTTCGCCTGTCCCTCCTCTCCTTCCGCCTTCTTCGGACTGTGCGGCTTCATGGCCGTGGCATGCGATAAGGGATCAGATGACGCCGCACAGTCTGAAGCGGGTGTAAGGACCCGAGTGTGAGAGGCGAACATATGTGCTGCGCCAGGCCCTGAATCCCAGCCCCGCAGTGTTTTAACAATGTTAAGACACTGCGGGGCTGGGATTCATGGGCATCGCGAACCGCACCGGCCGACATTACATGATGCCAGAAGATGGGCAGCGCTAACGGCGCTAGGCCAGGGGATAACACGACAGCGCAGACTCCTGTACAGCAAATAACAACGCTCGGGAGGCTGCACCCAGCACCAAGGTGGGATTCTTGACACCTGTGCTGCGTCTCATTACAAAGGGAACTCTCGCCTCCATTACACAGTTTGACTGTCTAAAGGGCTAAATGTTATACGTGTTCCATTCAGCGTGTGCAAGGAGAAAAATTACAAGAGCAACCTTTGACTTGCGCAGCACTGCTGCTGCATAAGCTGTGGCTCTTCTACTTTGTAACCCCTGAGGGGGGGTTAAAGGTGACTTTTGAAATCGGTTCAATTAGGCTTCGGCCTACACTCTGCTCCACCTGCAGAGCCCGGGCTCCAACAACGCTAGTTGCTGTCCGGAAGTGCTGGCTGCACAGAGCCAAACACCTCGCCAATGTGTCAGTGGGGTCCAGCACCGCCAGCTGTTCCCCTGCTGTGTAGCCGGCAACGTGTCCTGCAAAAGCCACGCAGACACAACACACCCAAAGCTGCCGCCTGTGCAGGCTTCGGCCTACACTCCCCTCCCCCTGCTCCTCCTCCTCCTGCTCCTCCTCCTGCTGTCCCTGGGCTCTAACACACCGCCAGTTTTTGCCCAGATGTGCTAGCTGCACAGAGAAAAACACCAGCCAATGTGTCAGTGGGGTCCAGCACCGCCAGCTGTTCCCCTGCTGTGCAGCCGGCAACGTGTCCTGCAAAAGCCACGCAGACACAAGAACTGAAATTGAAGGGAACCTGTCCCCCCTCCCCCAGGCGTTTTTACGTTATCCAGCCACCTTGTACAGCGGTAATGCTGCATGTGTGCAAGGTGGCTCAGAAACGTATTCTCCTCGCACATGTGGAACTGAAAACACGTCTGCAATGTGTCCTCTGTGTGACCATTTAACCGTCCCGGTGGTGTGACTTTCCTTTGTAATGACACGCTGCAACCCCCTTGGTAGCGCTGCCCGTCTTCTGGCATCATTGTTTGGCTGCCTGCGCCTCTGCGGCCGCCCTGACCCACACAACGCCCCTCGGTGTCTTATTTATTGGGACTGCGAGGGTGTGATTGATGGGCAGGATCAGTGCATCAGTTCGCCTGTCCCTCCTCTCCTTCCGCCTTCTTCGGACTGTGCGGCTTCATGGCCGTGGCATGCGATAAGGGATCAGATGACGCCGCACAGTCTGAAGCGGGTGTAAGGACCCGAGTGTGAGAGGCGAACATATGTGCTGCGCCAGGCCCTGAATCCCAGCCCCGCAGTGTTTTAACAATGTTAAGACACTGCGGGGCTGGGATTCATGGGCATCGCGAACCGCACCGGCCGACATTACATGATGCCAGAAGATGGGCAGCGCTAACGGCGCTAGGCCAGGGGATAACACGACAGCGCAGACTCCTGTACAGCAAATAACAACGCTCGGGAGGCTGCACCCAGCACCAAGGTGGGATTCTTGACACCTGTGCTGCGTCTCATTACAAAGGGAACTCGCGCCTCCAACACAGTTTGACTGTATAAAGGGCTAAATGTTATACGTGTTTCATTCAGCGTGTGCAAGGAGCGAAATTAAAAGAGCAACCTTTGACTTGTGCAGCACTACTGCTGCATAAGCTGTGGCTCTTCTACTTTCTAACCCCTGAGGGGGGGTTAAAGGTTACCTTTGAAATTGGTTCAAGTAGGCTTCGGCCTACACTCTGCTCCCCCTGCAGAGCCCGGGCTACAACACCGCTCGTTGCTGTCCGGAAGTGCTGGCTGCACAGAGCCAAACACCTCGCCAATGTGTCAGTGGGGTCCAGCACCGCCAGCTGTTCCCCTGCTGTGCAGCCGGCAACGTGTCCTGCAAAAGCCACGCAGACACTTGCTCTTGTACCTTCTGCTCCACATCCTGGTTCCAGTACCGTCAGCTGGTTCCGGGCAGAGCCTTTGGCTTAGGTGCCTCCCTCTGGGTATCCGAGTTCCACCAACGTCAGGTGGTCCTTGGTAGTGCTTTCAGGCACGGGTACCTCCTGCTTAGTAACCGGGTTCCAGTAACGTCAGCTGGTCCTCGGTAGTTCCATTGGCTCTTGGACCTTCGGCTACCCATCCGGGTTCCAGCACCGTCAGCTGGTTCTCGGCAGTGTCTTTTGCTCTTGTACCTTCTGCTCCCCATCCTGGTTCCAGTACCGTCAGCTGGTTCCGGGCAGAGCCTTTGGCTTAGGTGCCTCCCTCTGGGTATCCGAGTTCCACCAACGTCAGGTGGTCCTTGGTAGTGCTTTCAGGCACGGGTACCTCCTGCTTAGTAACCGGGTTCCAGTAACGTCAGCTGGTCCTCGGTAGTTCCATTGGCTCTTGGACCTTCGGGTAGCCATCCGAGTTCCAGTTCCATCAGCTGGTTCTCGGCATTTTCTCAGCCTTCTTGTACCTTCTGCTACATTTCCAAGTTCAAGAGACTAAACACGATGACCCGGAAGAACACCCCTAAGATGACGACGACACCAGAGACGACAACCACCGTGATGACGACGACCCTGGAGACGATGACCCTGAAGACCACCCCGATGACGACGACCCCGGAGACCACCCCGATGACGACGACCCCGGAGACGACGACCCTGGAGACGACGACGACCTGGAAGACCGAGAAGCAGAAGAACAAGAGGCTGCAGAACAAAGAGCAGAAGGACATTAAGCATAACACAAAATATCAGAGCAAAAAAATATTATGTAAATTATAAGCAGAAGAAGACTAAGCAGTGTATGGGGGTGAGTCCGTTCCTCCTCGTGGTGCCCCTGGATAAAGCCTGATGCTGCAGGCCAAACTGAACGCGGACAAATGTAACTGGTTTGTGACAGGCAGAACGGAAGGTGTAATCTTCAAACTTTTATAGATAACAACTACGGGAATGCCTGTCACAAATAAGAATATGATGAAGAAGTTGAATATGATGAAGATAATAGTAAAATAAAAAGAATATGAACAATGTAACCCAAAAAATAATAGGTAGAAGATGAAGAAGAAGATGAATAAGGTGAAGAAGTTGATGTCAAAGAAGCTGATGATGAGGATAATTAAGAAGAAAGCGTGGGAGAAGTAAAAAAGAAGGTGAAGGGCGTGGAAGTAGTGAAACATCAATATCTGACATAAAAAAAAAAAAAAATAACATAGTCAAATTCTTTCTAACGCCGAACTTCATAAAAAAAAATTAAAAATCCTGCTATTCTATTACATTGGGCTAAACCTCTGTCCCTTTAATATCTCCGCCACGTCCCCCAATACATCCTACATTATTCTTAGTTGTTTTCCTTCATGTAGAATGAACCTACAAGTTTATAAAGGGTTTATTTTAATTCCGATATTTTCGTCCCATTGACTTGCATTGGGATCGGGTATCGGTATCGGATTGGATCCGATATTTTGACGGTATCGGCCGATACTTTCCGATACCGATACTTTCCGATATCGGAAAGTATCGCTCAACACTAATCACTACTACTCCCATTAATCTACCTAGCCTAGGCCTCAGAATGCATAGTCATTTTAATCCTCCTAGGAATAGTTCACCAGTCAAGACTTTGATTTCACTGATTGAAAAAGAAGTAAATCATTTTACAAGACAAATTACAAGAGGTGAGCTATTTTTTCAGTCCAATATGGACCAGGAAGAACATAGAGCACTCCAATCTATATTAGCTGATAAAGATATAATTATAAAACCACAGACAAAGGGGGTGCCACAGTTATTATGGACCATTCTATGTATCGTACTGAAATAATATCTCAACTCAACAATAAAGACATCTATTTACTCATATCTCATAACCCCAACATTGCCATAAGAGAAAAAATTCATTACACTTTGAAACTTGCAGTTATATCAGGTGTTATAGACAAAAAGACCCAAGAATTTCTTATTAACCCCTTCCCGACATTTGACGTACTATCCCGTCGAGGTGGGGTGGGCCCCCATGACCGCCGACGGGATAGTACGTCATACGCGATCGGCCGCGCTCACGGGGGGAGCGCGGCCGATCGCGGCCGGGTGTCGGCTGCATATCGCAGCTGACATCCGGCACTATGTGCCAGGAGCGGTCACGGACCGCCCCCGGCACATTAACCCCCGGCACACCGCGATCAAACATGATCGCGGTGTACCGGCGGTACAGGGAAGCATCGCGCAGGGAGGGGGCTCCCTGCGGGCTTCCCTGAGACGATCGGTACAAGGTGATGTACTCACCTCGTACCGAACGTCTTCTCCCTGCAGGCCCCGGATCCAAAATGGCCGAGGGGCTGTATCCGGGTCCTGCAGGGAGCACTTCCGGGTCGGAGCAGGCTGCAGATGAAAGCTGCAGCCTGCTCCGATGAAAGTATGATCGCGGATCTGATAGAGTGCTGTGCACACTATCAGATCTGCGATCTGTGATGTCCCCCCCTGGGACTAAGTAAAAAAGTTTAAAAAAAAATTTCCACATGTGTAAAAAAAAAAAAAAAAAAAATTCCTAAATAAATAATAATAAAAAAAAAAATATTATTCCCATAAATACATTTCTTTATCTAAAAAAAACAAACAAAAACAATAAAAGTACACATATTTAGTATCGCCGCGTCCGTAACGACCCAACCTATAAAACTGGCCCACTAGTTAACCCCTTCAGTAAACACCGTAAGAAAAAAAAAAAAAAAACGAGGCAAAAAACAACGCTTTATTACCATACCGCCGAACAAAAAGTGGAATAACACGCGATCAAAAAGACGGATATAAATAACCATGTTACCGCTGAAAACGTCATCTTGTCCCGCAAAAAACGAGCCGCCATACAGCATCATCAGCAAAAAAATAAAAAAGTTATAGTCCTCAGAATAAAGCGATGCCAAAATAATTATTTTTTCTATAAAATAGTTTTTATCGTATAAAAGCGTCAAAACATAAAAAAATGATATAAATGAGGTATCGCTGTAATCGTACTGACCCGACGAATAAAACTGCTTTATCAATTTTACCAAGCGCAGAACGGTATAAACGCCTCTCCCAAAAGAAATTCATGAATAGCTGGTTTTTGGTTATTCTGCCTCACAAAAATCGGAATAAAAAGTGATAAAAAATGGTCACGTGTCCGAAAATGTTACCAATAAAAACGTCAACTCGTCCCGCAAAAAAAAAAAAACCTCACATGACTCTGTGGACCAAAATGTGGAAAAATTATAGGTCTCAAAATGTGGAGACGCAAAAACTTTTTTGCTATAAAAAGCGTCTTTTAGTCTGGTTTCACACTTGCGTTTTTATCTGCATGCGTTTTTTAAAAAAACCGCATGTGTGAAAAAATGCATGTAAACGCGGTAAAACGCATGCGTTTTTATAGAAAAACACAAGAAAACAAGAAAAAAACAAAAAACCCTAACCCTACCCCTAACCCTAACCTGAAATACGTGGCACTGAAATACGTGGCACTGAAATATACGTTTATATACGTATATACGTATATAAGTGCCACGATATTTCAGTGGCCACGTATTTAAGTGCCACGTATTTAAGTGCCACGTATTTCAGTGCCACGTATTTACGTGCCACGTATTTTTCAGTGCCTGAAATACGTGGCACTGAAATACGTGGCACTGAAATATCGTGGCACTGAAATATCGTGGCACTGAAATATCGTGGCACTGAAGTATTTACGTGCCACGTATTTTTCAGTGCCTGAAATACGTGGCACTGAAATACGTGGCACTGAAATATCGTGGCACTGAAATATCGTGGCACTGAAATACGTGGCACTTAAATACGTGGCACTTAAATACGTGGCACTTAAATACGTGGCACTTAAATACGTGGCTCTTAAATACGTGGCACTTATATACGTGGCACTTATATATGTGGCACTTATGACTGTCAGAAAATGTTCAGTAAACGGTTAGGGGTGAGGTTAGGGGTAGGGTTTCAGGTAGAATTGGGGAGATTCCACTGTTCAGGCACATCAGGGGCTCTCCAAACGCGACATGGCGTCCAATCTCAATTCCAGCCAATTCTGCGTTGAAAAAGTAAAACAGTGCTCCTTCCCTTCTGAGCTCTCCCGTGCGTCCAAAAAGGGGTTTACCCCAACATATGGGGTATCAGCGTACTCGGGACAAATTGAACAACAACTTCTGGGGTCCAAGTTCTCTTGTTATCCTTGGGAAAATAAAAATTTGGGGGGCTAAAAATCATTTTTGTGGGAAAAAAAATATGTTTTATTTTCACGGCTCTGCGTTGTAAACTGTAGTGAAACACTTGGGGGTTCAAAGTTCTCACAACACATCTAGATAAGTTCCTTGGGGGGACTAGTTTCCAATATGGGGTCACTTGTGGGGGGTTTGTACTGTTTGGGTACATCAGGGGCTCTGCAAATGCAACGTGACGCCTGCAAACCAATCCATTTAAGTCTGCATTCCAAATGGCGCTCCTTCCCTTCCGAGCTCTGTCATGCGCCCAAACAGTGGTTTCCCCCCACATAGGGGGTATCAGCGTACTCAGGACAAATTGGACAACAACTTTTAGGGTCCAATTTATCCTGATACCCTTGTGAAAATACAAAACTGGGGGCTAAAAAATCATTTTTGTGAAAAAAAAAAAAAAATTTTATTTTCACGGCTCTGCGTTATAAACTGTAGTGAAACACTTGGGGGTTCAAAGTTCTCACAACACATCTAGATAAGTTCCTTGGGGGGACTAGTTTCCAATATGGGGTCACTTGTGGGGGGTTTGTACTGTTTGGGTACATCAGGGGCTCTGCAAATGCAACGTGACGCCTGCAGACCAATCCATTTAAGTCTGCATTCCAAATGGCGCTCCTTCCCTTCCGAGCTCTGTCATGCGCCCAAACAGTGGTTCCCCCCCACATAGGGGGTATCAGCGTACTCAGGACAAATTGGACAACAACTTTTAGGGTCCAATTTATCCTGATACCCTTGTGAAAATACAAAACTGGGGGCTAAATTTCATTTTTGTGAAAAAAAAAAAAAATTATTTTCACGGCTCTGCGTTATAAACTGTAGTGAAACACTTGGGGGTTCAAAGTTCTCACAACACATCTAGATAAGTTCCTTAGGGGGTCTACTTTCCAAAATGGTGTCACTTGTGGGGGGGTTTAATGTTTAGGCACATCAGGGGCTCTCCAAACGCAACATGGCATCCCATCTTAATTCCAGTCAATTTTGCATTGAAAAGTAAAATAGCGCTTCTTCCCTTCTGAGCTCTGCTATGCGCCCAAACAATGGTTTACACCCACATATGGGGTATCGTCGTACTCAGGACAAATTGCACAACAACTTTTGTGGTCTAATTTCTTCTCTTACCCTTGGGGAAATAAAAAAATGGGGGTTAAAAGATCATTTTTGTGAAAAAATATGATTTTTTATTTTTACGGCTCTGCATTATAAACTTCTGTGAAGCACTTGTTGGGTCAAAGTGCTCAACACACATCTAGATAAGTTCCTTAAGGGGTCTACTTTCCAAAATGGTGTCACTCGTGGGGGGTTTCAATGTTTAGGCACATTAGGGGCTCTCCAAACGCAACATGGCGTCCCATCTCAATTCCAGTCAATTTTGCATTGAAAATTCAAATGGCGCTCCTTCCCTTCTGAGCTCTGCCCTGCGCCCAAACAATGGTTTACACCCACATATGGGGTATCAGTGTACTCAGGACAAATTGCACAACAATTTTTGGGGTCCAATTTCTTCTCTTACCCTTGGGAAAATAAAAAATTGGGGGTGAAAAGATCATTTTTGTGAAAAAATATGATTTTTTATTTTTACGGCTCTGCATTATAAACTTCTGTGAAGCACTTGGTGAGTCAAAGTGCTCACCACACATCTAGATAAGTTCCTTACGGGGTCTACTTTCCAAAATGGTGTCACTTGTTAGGGGTTTCAATGTTTAGGCACATCAAGGGCTCTCTAAATGCAACATGGCGTCCCATCTCAATTCCAGTCAATTTTGCATTGAAAAGTCAAATGGCGCTCCTTCCCTTCCGAGCTCTGCCCTGCGCCCAAACAATGGTTTACACCCACATATGGGGTATCAGCGTACTCAGGACAAATTGCACAACAATTTTTGGGGTCCAATTTCTTCTCTCACCCTTGGGAAAATTAAAAAATTGGGGGTGAAAAGATCATTTTTGTGAAAAAATATGATTTTTTATTTTTACGGCTCTGCATTATAAACTTCTGTAAAGCACTTGTTGGGTCAAAGTGCTCACCACACATCTAGATAAGTTCCTTAGGGGGTCTACTTTCCAAAATGGTGTCACTTGTTAGGGGTTTCAATGTTTAGGCACATCAGGGGCTCTCCAAATGCAACATGGCGTCCCATCTCAATTCCAGTCAATTTTGCATTGAAAAGTCAAATGGCGCTCCTTTGCTTCCAAGCTCTGCCATGCGCCCAAACTGTGGTTTACCCCCACATTTGGGGTATCAGCGTACTCAGGACAAATTGTACAACAACTTTTGGGGTCTATTTTCTCCTGTTACCCTTGGTAAAATAAAACAAATTGGAGCTGAAATAAATTTTGTGTGAAAAAAAGTTAAATGTTCATTTTTATTTAAACATTCCAAAAATTCCTGTGAAACACCTGAAGGGTTAATAAACTTCTTGAAAGTGGTTTTGAGTACCTTGAGGGGTGCAGTTTTTAGAATGGTGTCACACTTGGGTATTTTCTATCATATAGACCCGTCAAAATGACTTCAAATGAGATGTGGTCCCTAAAAAAAAATGGTGTTGTAAAAATGAGAAATTGCTGGTCAACTTTTAACCCTTATAACTCCGTCACAAAAAAAAATTTTGGTTCCAAAATTGTGCTGATGTAAAGTAGACATGTGGGAAATGTTATTTATTAAGTATTTTGTGTGACATATGTCTGTGATTTAAGGGCATAAAAATTCAAATTTGGAAAATTGCGAAATTTTCAAAATTTTCGCCAAATATTCGTTTTTTTCACAAATAAACGCAAGTTATATCGAAGAAATTTTACCACTAACATGAAGTACAATATGTCACGAGAAAACAATGTCAGAATCGCCAAGATCCGTTGAAGCGTTCCAGAGTTATAACCTCATAAAGGGACAGTGGTCAGAATTGTAAAAATTGGCCCGGTCATTAACGTGCAAACCACCCTTGGGGGTGAAGGGGTTAAATCAGATCTGATCATACCAGTGTTCTATACACTCCCAAAAATTCATAATCGGTTGGACAACCCCCAGGGAGACCCATATTGGCATCTATGGACTCGATCTTGTCACCCTTATCTATACTTCTAGAGAAAGTTCTAACCCCTCTGGTAAAGAATACATTATCTTTCTTTTTGGACACAGGGGCTTTCCTTAATACCATTAAGCAAGTGGGCCAATTATCCGAGGAAACACTTCTAGTCACACTAGATGTAAACAATCTATGAACCTCAATGCAACACAATAAAGGCATATTGGTCACTAAGATTCTTCTTGAACAATCTTCAATAGAACCATTGGTAATCAATTTCCTGCTTGATCTTTTGACATTGGAATTGACTGAATTTTTTTTCCATTTGAAGACACATTCTATTTACAAACTCAAGGTACAGCTATGGGGTCCAATGTGGCCCCTCCCTATGCCAATGCCTATATATCCCATTTTGAAACACAATTTATATATCCCAATCTTTTGTACCAGGTCTACTGCCAGTTATGGCTAAGATACATTGACGATGTGCTCTGTATCTAGAGGGGGTCTTCTGAAACACTCGCCTCCTTTTTCAATTAAATTAACAGTGTATAGCCAGAGCTGTCTTTTACCATTAATAGCAGTCAAGATCAAATTAATTTTCTTGATACGATGATCATTAAGAATTCTGACAGCGTATTGGTAGCTGACTTATTCACTAAGAGTACAGATCGCAACAATTTACTGCTATACCATAGTTGCCATCCACAGGCAATTAAGAAATCCATTCCCATCTCTCAGTTTCAGAGGGTTAGGAGAATTGTTAGTAACCCTGAAAAGTGTCAACAGCGTCTAGATGAAATGCAAACAAAATTTCTACAAAGAGGTTATCCTCACAAATTACTCCAAAACTGAAGTACCATGCCTAGCTCTTCCCAATCAAAAGGTATGTTACAGAGAATACCATTTGTCCATACTTTCCACCTGTTTTTCTATAGGTTACATAAAAAAATCCAAAAACACTGGCCTCTTTAAAATGTAAGCTATCCAGATGTTCCCAAATTCAGAGTACCATTTTTACCCTGCTTTAGGAGATCATCTAATCTAAGAAATAAACTTGTTAAAGCTGACATAGGTTCGGCTCAAAGAGTAGCTAAACAATTATTTCTTCATACACCGAAAAAGGGCACCTTTCCTTGTCTTCAGTGCGCTCAATGCGCTAATGTACTTAAGGGTGACAAAATTTCACATCCCTGCACAGGTGCAGATATTCCCATACAATGTTTTTATACCTGTGATTCCAAATTTGTAGTTTACGCCATAAAATGCCCTTGCAGGAAGGTGTATGTAGGAGAAGCGACACAGGCAGTAAAAGACCGAATTTCCCAACATAAGTCCGACATTTGATGTGGACGACACAATTTACCCATTCCTCGCCACTTTTATAATGCAGGCCCTACTATCGCTCAACTTAGATTTTTGGTACTAGAACAGGTTCAGCCAAATAGGAGAGGTGGGAACCGGGTCAGGCAACTCAAGTTCAGAGAGGCATTCTGGATCCACCATTTACAGAGTATGGAACCAAAGGGTCTCAATAGAGAATATGATATTATGAGCTTATTTTTATCTGTTTATGCTTATGTGCCTTTATATAGTCATTTATTAATGGCGGTTTTCCCTTTTCTCTCATAGCAATCGATGTCTCGTACTTGATTTATCTTACCAGTAGAGGTATGGAGATTTTCATTCAATTTTTCAATTTTATTTATTTTATTATATTTTTCAATTTTTGGGTGCACTGATGCCCAACCATTTGTTCTATTGGAGTATCAATACGTGGGAGGCATAGTTCAAATGGCCAGCACCACATCTCTGATGATGATGAAACACTGGTCCCAACTGCTGTAGCTTTCTGCTGTTTGTGGTCTGGCGAGGTAGGCAGGGATGGGGACTTGGTGGAACATCATGTGGAGGATTATTATTAGTAGTAATTTTTTTAAAGTACCATTGATTTCATGGTGCTGTACATGAGGAAAGGTTACATGCAAAACCCAAATAGAAATTACAATGAACAAACTAATAGTGACAGACAGGTATGGAGGGGAGAGGACCCTACCCCTGCAGCCTTACATTCTACAGGATAATGGTAGGATAATGGAAGGGCACAATTGGTTCGGGGGCTGCAGCAGCTCTGGTGTTGGTGAGGTGGCAGCGGAGTCATTGAAGGCAATTAGCTGTTCTGAAGACATGGGTTTTTAAGATTCACTTTATATATTAGAATGTAGGGGATAATCGGTTTTGTGTTGTGCCACAGAATTCTATAGGATGGGGGATACTCAAGAGAAGTCTTGTAGGCTTTTGGATGAGGAATGTACGATTGTGGAGGAGAGAAGTAGGTCTTTCTAGGACCAGAGATTACGTAGTGGGAGATATCGTGGGAGTAGTTCAGAGATATATGGGGGAGACAGAATATGGAAGGCTTGGTAGGTTAGTGTTAGTAGCTTGATGTGGATACTTTGTGGAACTGAGAGGCTATGAAGGGGTTTACAGAGGGGAGAAGTGAAGGAGTAGCAAAGACAGACGTGGATTAGTAGGGCAGCAGAGTTAAGGACAGATTGGAGAGATGTGACCATGCGATGGAGTATGATGAGGTTCTAGACCCCACATGGAGTCAAGGCCATCTGAGTGATGTGGGAAGAGATGGTGGTCATGTTGCAAACAGCACAGCAAAAGAGTGATCAGGGTGCAAAAGCGACAAGGCCAGCCCCTAGCCATTAAGTTGGCTGCTACTGCGCACCTCGGCCGGCCTCTAGCTATTACATCAGCTGCTACAAAGAGATGAGGCTGGCCCCCAGCCATTAAGTTGGCTGCTACTGCTTACTGCAGCCAGCCCCTAGCCATTAAGTCAGCAGTCTCTGTCCATGTTGTCTCCTCTTCCTACTCCGCTTTCTACACAGTCTCCTCATCTGGTCGGAAAGTGAGGGCCATCTATGCATGATCTATATGGCATACTCACCTGTTGTGAATTCTGCTCTTGGGCTCCCTCTGGTGGTTGTTGGTGGTAGTGCAGTTGTCTTGAGGTTGTAATCCGGGCAGGTGTTTCTGCTGATTGCAGCTCTATTAGGTATTTAGGTGTGCAGGATCCATGAGTCCATGCCAGTTGTCCATTGTACTTGGAGGGATTGCATCTCTCTCTGGCTCCTCATGCCCTGCTGCCAATTCAGTTAAGATAAGTGTCTGGTTTTTTGTCTCTTTGCACACATGCAGTGTGCTTTGCAATTCAGTGCAATTCATTGTGTTTTTGTCCAGCTTAGACTCTGTTTGGATTTTTCAGTCATGCTGGATTCTCAGGAGATGCAGATATACTTTCTATGTCTTTAGTTAGATGTAGAATATTTGTATTATCTGCTGTGGATATTTTTAGGATTTTAATACTGACCGCTTAGAATTCTGTCCTATCCTTTTCTATTTAGCTAGAAGTGCCTCTTTTGCTAAATCCTGTTTTTCTGCCTGCGTGTGTTTTTCCTCTTATACTCACAGTCAATATTTGTGGGGGGCTGCCTATCCTTTGGGGTTCTGCTCTGAGGCAAGATAGAATTCCCATTTCCATCTATAGGGGTATTTAGTCCTCCGGCTGTGTCGAGGTGTCTAGGACGTGTTAGGTACATCCCACGGCTACTTCTAGTTGCGGTGTTAGTTTAGGGGTTGCGGTCAGTACAGGTACCACCTACTCCTGAGAAAGTCTCTCATGCGGCTCCAAGGTCACCGGATCATAACACTCACCCTGCTGCTGCTCGTCTATCTGCACTGCAGCTTCACTTCTGCCTTCCCGCTCACTGCATCATATGTCACGTACCCTAAAGGTGAAAGGTGAAACTTCACTTCGCTCATGCTGGAAAGACTGTGCTTATAGCAGCAGGCGATACTGGAGTTTGAGATGTGGCAAGCAAGGGCGAGTCACTCTGTGGATCAACACCACTTCACGAACGAGTGGCCTTCCATGCGGTACGTGTGTGCCATGTTGCACTGCTTCCAGTACTCCACCAACATGGCCAGGGTTGATGATGTCATTATCCTTACCATTACTATCCTGTTTCTATGCCTCCTAGAAAAACAAAGCTTCAGGAGATGATGGATGAGGTAGTGGCACAGATGGAAGAGGAGGAGGAAGAGGGACCACTCACAACATTACCTGGCCAGGCTTCCACACATCATTGTACAAACAGCAACAAGGTTCACAAATGTCCAGCCAGGGGACAGTTTTGGAGGATGAGGAGGAGAAGTAAGATAAGGAACAATCATGTTTAGAGCAGAGTGGTACTCAAAGCAGCTCAATAGGCATCACTGGAAAGTGGCTCAGGGGATACAGACAAAGGAGAGGACACAGCCAATACACCTCCCAACGAGGACAGCTTGCTGTTGCCTCTGGGCAGCCTGGCACACATGAGGCAATTGAGCAACGGCCGCCAAGTTGGCAGGATTGTTGCAAGTGCTGATTACTGTGTTGCCACCCTGTTGGATCCCCACTACAAGGAGAAGGCACCATCCTTATTTCCGCCATTAGCGCATGATCCTAAAATGTGGGAATACAAGTGCATGCCAATACACACGCTACTGATGGAGTCCTCACCAGACTGCGGAAGGTCAGTGGAAGCACAAGGCAGAGGAGGAGGAGGAAGTCTCCAACGCAGTTGGGAAGGGAGGGTTAGCATGGCAGAAATGTGTAAAACCTTACTCAGTATGTCACAACATCCAGCACCACCATCTGATATAGTCTGTATTAGCAAGAGACAGCGTTTAGGTTGTGCCCACGTGCACCCCAACGCATATTTTGGAACAAATTCCTTCGTCAGGGGGGAGTGTAATGTCTGAACTGGTCATATATATAGACAACTAACGATGCCAATGAAGGCAATCCGGATATAAGTGGCGCATACACCGCCAGGAGGTCCCGGAAGTCCTAAACAGCTACGTCACGTGACCGGACGCACGGAGCTATGTGTCCAGCATTGCCAAGATCACAGAGACATGGTAAGCCAAGACCGCGAGATGCAGGCAGTGCATGCGCACAACCAAGGAGGCGACATTGGAGCAATCTAAACGCAATCGTAATTATGGAGATAGTGAACGGATTCCAAAGCAAAAATGATATAGAAATAAAGATTCCGCAAAAAAAGGAGCACAAATGAGCAATTAATGAAGGACATAATTAAGGACACATAATACAAAAATCACATCAAAAGGGTAAATACTAGAAATAATAAAAAAGGTGATATATAAGTGAGAAATATATACAAGAATAATAAAAGAAGAAAGAAACGAAAACATGAGTGTATAATCAAAATAAAAAATAATAATAGAAAAAAACAGATGAAATAATATATCTATATATATATATATATATATAAAAGCCAGTAGCGCTTGCACACTCTAAAAGACTGCAGCAAATAGTGTTACGTAACACCCGTCCGTAACTCAAATAGTTGTAAAAAGAAACAAAAAATAACTATCTGCGCTGTGTTCAGAGTTTTTATGTGAAAAACCTAAATAAATGCCTGTTAGAAATCAATCACTTTATAGGGGGAATCAATGTTTAAATGAATGTCAACAATCAAGAGAAGAAAGGGTTAAAAAGTGGTTAAAAGATATAAAAACATATACATATATATATATTTTTTTATATCTTTTAACCACTTTTTAACCCTTTCTTCTCTTGATTGTTGACATTCATTTAAACATTGATTCCCCCTATAAAGTAATATCTATATATATAATCGTCTAAGGGGCACTTCCCTCTGTTTGTCTGTTTGTCTGTCTGTCTGTCACGGAAATCCCGCCAGGCCGCGACCAATCAGCGACGGGAACAGTCCGGCCACGAAATCACCCCTTCCTACTCTCTGTCATTGCCCCCTCCAGTCAGCGCTCACACAGGGTTAATGGCTGCATTACACCGCGTTATGTCGCGGTGTAACACAGTTCGTAAACGCTGCTATAAACCCTTTGTGACCAACTTTTTACTATTGATGCTGCCTATGCTAAAAATAAAAAAAATAAAAAAAATCATTATATACTCACCTTCTGGCGCCTTTCCCGCTCCTCGCGACGCTTCGGGCCATGCATTGCGGTCTTGCAAGACCGCTACGTCATCATCTCGCGAGACCGCAATGCATTCTTGGGATGAGAGAGTCGCAAGGAGCATCGCTAAACACCTCGCCTGGATCTGGGGGCCTCCGGTAGGTGAGTATATAACTATTTTTTTTTTTAATTCTTTTTTTCAACAGGGTATGGTGCCCACATTGTTATATACTACGTGGGCTGTGTTATATACTACGTGGGCTGTGCTATATACTGCGTGGGCTGTCTTATATACTGCGTGAGCTGTGTTATATACTGCGTCTCTGTGCTATATACTATGTGGGTTGTGCAATATATTACGTGGCTGTGCAATATGCTACGTGGCTGTGTTATCTACTGCATGAGCTGTGCTATATAAAACGTGAGCTGTGCTATATACTATGTAGCTGTGCAATATATTACGTGGCTGGGCAATATACTACGTGGCTGTGTTATATACTGCGTGAGCTGTGCTATATACTACGTGGCTGCATTATATACTACGTAGCTGTGCAATATACATGGCTGGGCAATATACTATGTGGCTGTGCTATATACTACATGGCTTTGTTATATACTCCGTCTCTGTGCTATATACTATGTGGGCTGTGCTATATACTACGTAGCTGTGCAATATATTATGTGGCTGGGCAATATACTATGTGGCTGTGTTATATACTGCGTGAGCTGTGCTATATACTACATGGGCTGTGCTATATACTATGTGGCTTTGTTATATACTACATGGGCTGTGTTATATACTGCGTGAGCTGTGCTATATACTACTTGGCTGTGTTATATACTATGTGGGCTGTGCTATATACTGAGTTGGCTGTGTTATACACTGCGTGGGCTGTGCTATATACTACGTGGGCTGTTATACACTGCGTGGGCTGTGTTATATACTACGTGGGCTGTGTTATATACTTCGTGGGCTGTGTTAAACACTGCGTGGGCTGTGCAATACTATGTGGGCTGTGTTATACACTGCGTGGGCTGTGCTATATACTGCGTGGGCTGTGCTATATACATGGGCTGTGCTATATACTACATGGGCTGTACAATATACTACGTGGGCTGTGCTATATACTATGTGGCTGTGCTACATACTATGTGGCTGTGCTATATGCTACGTGGCTGTGTTATATGCTACGTGGCTGTGCTATATGCTATGTGGCTGTGCTATATGCTACGTGGGCTGTGTTATATACTACGTGGCCTGTGCTATATACTATGTTGCCTGTGCTATATGCTACGTGGCTGTGCTATATGCTACATGGGCTGTGTTAGATGCTACGTGGGCTGTGTTATATGCTACTTGGCTGTGGTATATTTCTCTGCTGTATCTGTGCATCATGAATCATGGTATGTGTTAAAGAGGGGGCCCACTGAGACTCTATCGCCCGGGGCCCTCAAAAACCTGGAGCCGGCCCTGGCTTCACTGATTGGTCACGCCCGGCCGGCCGCAAACAATCAGCGACAGGCGCAGTCCGGCCGCAAATTGGCACGGAATTTGAACCACGCTTCGCTAATTGGTCTTGCCCGGCCAGCCGAATCCTGTGTATAGATTGCATTATTCTGAAAACTTCATAAATAAACTACATACATATTCTAGAATACCCAATGTGTTAGAATTGGGCCACCATCTACTAATAATATAAATAATAAATCAAGAAAACAAAGCACAAAAATGGGGAAAAAAAGGGGACTAAGATTAAAAAAAATAAATAAAATAATAATAACACAAAAAATACATAGATGATGAGAAAATAAATACACGATAAGTCCAATTAATTTTTAATATTATTGTATCCCACAAAATAGATGTCCAAGTAAGGTACTCCAAGGAAAGCAGAATGTACTCCGGTGAGGATGACTCTGACAAGCTATCGAATTAAACAGGGATTCCTGGATCGGGGATATAGTCGACATTCTGTCAAAAAGGCCTACCACCGTGCCAAATATACAACATGACATCAAGCCCTGTATCGTAAGGAAATTCCCCCATCTGGTAAATAGTGTAAGTGAGATACATCACAAAATATCATGGCCAAACTGACCTGATGAGTCTTGCCTAACTAAATCATGGGCAATCCTCCAAGCTGACCCAATTCTATCACAATATATTGGTAGTAACCCTAGCATCACATATAGAAGGTCTAAAAACTTGGGAGATTATCTTGTGAGGAGTCATTACGCCTATAACGCTGTTTCTCCTTTTCTATCGGACTCAAAACCCCTATTGGGTTGCAAAGCATGTAGTAGATGTGTGGCCTGCCCTAATATTGCGAGAGATCAAAGTTTCCACAACTCAAAGGGGACAGCTACATATAATATCAAACATGCTATAACCTGTACTTCTAGGGCTGTGATATACTACGCTACATGCCCCTGTACTTTGATTTACGTGGGAATGACTACTCGTCAGCTTAAAGTACGTGTATGTGAGCATGTTTTAGGGATACAAGGGCCCAAGGAAATAGATGATACCTCTTTATTGAAAACCATCCCCAAACACTTTAAAATCCATCATAACTGTGGTGTGATGCCTCCCTCCTAAAAGTGATGGGTATTAATATGATCAGACCGAGTTAGAGGGGAGGGAAAATAAGTACACAATTGATGAGGATGGAAACTAGATGGATCTGGACATTGGATACTGTTTCCACCAATGGATTGAACAAAAATTTGAGTTTTGCCTCTTTTCTATGAAACCACCTTTTATTTGATTTTATTTGATTTTAACTGTATGAACTTGGTATTTACCTTAATTATTTTTTATTTATACTTTTTAGGATTCTTTTATACTTACACACATAGGTCCTCCGAGATTCTTTTCCTTGCTTGACGGCATTGATGGTGGGACCTGGCGCCGAGGGCTGGGCTGGATCCTGTGTTCCCCTTCTTTCCTTGGAGTATCTTACTTGGACATCTATTTTGTGGGATACAATAATATTAAAAATTAATTGGACTTATCGTGGATTTATTTTCTCATCATCTATGTATTTTTTGTGTTATTATTATTATTTTATTATTTTTTTTAATCTTAGTCCCCTTTTTTTCCCTTTTTTCTTTTTTTGCTTTGTTTTCTTGATTTATTATTTATATTATTATATATTATTTGATCTGTATTTTTCTATTATTATTTTTTATTTTGATTATACACTCATATATATATATAAAACCTTTTTTTATTATTTCTAGTATTTACCCTTTTGATGTGATTTTTTTTGTTTTATGTGTTTATTGCTCATATGTGCTCTTTTTGTGTAATCTTTATTTCTATATCACTTTTGCTTTGGAATCCGTTCACTATCTCCATAGTTACCATTGCTTTTAGATTGCTCCAATGTCGCGTCCTTGGTCATGCGCATGCGCCACCTGCGTCTCACGGTCTTGACTTACCATGTCTCTGTGACCTTGGCAACGCCGGACACATAGCTCCGTGCATCCGGTCACGTGATGTGGCTGTTTTGGACTTCCGGGACCTCCTGGCGGCGCCTGCGCCGCTTATACCCGGATTGCGTTCATTGGCGTAGTTAGTTGTGTATATATATATGACCAGTTCAGACATTATACTCACCCCCTGACGAAGGAATTTGTTCCGAAACGTGCATTGGGGTACACGTGGGTACAGGACCTGTTAACTCCTAAAGGTACATTGCTTCTTTATTATGCCCCTTGTACTTTGTAATCACATTTTTTTCACCAAATCATTGTGCTTATTGGGAGCTGACTCCCCATGGTACCTTGCTTTTCATGCTCCTTGGTTCTATCTATTTGTACATGTTTTTCACTTGGTAATGTTTTAATCATGGATTCTTTATGCACCTTGTGAGGTTTTATACACTTTGCACACTTTATAGTCACATACACATTTTTTTATTTTCTTTGTACTTGGGCTATTATATGTACTTTTATTACCATTTAGGGGTTATTAACTATATATGTATGTATATATATTTTATCTTTTTGATATGGTCTTCTATATCCTCGGTCCTGCATACGTGCACATTGATTTTATGATTTTATGTATATTCATGTAATTTTTCTTGCCACTTATTAATTAATAAAAATATATTTATTTTCACCTATTTTCCTGTCTGGGCTTCTCTGTTTATCCACTTGTTTGGTATATCCATGTATTGAGTGGTTTCCACTTTCTCCCTCACTGAGCACCATATTGGCCCATATACTATTGTGTATGTATACATGTACAGTGTTCATTTTAGGACATGGTCACAAATCAAAGTCAAACATCAGAAATACTCTGTCTGATACTTCATTCTGAGACTTGACTCTGATACTTGAGTCTGATACTTGAGGCTGATACCTGAGTCTGATACCTGAGGCTGATACCTGAGTCTGATACCTGAGGCTGATACTTGAATCTGAGACCTGAGGCTGATACCTGAGGCTGATACTTGAATCTGAGACCTGAGTCTGATACCTGAGGCTGATACCTGAGTCTGATACCTGAGGCTGATACCTGAGTCTGATACCTGAGGCTGATACCTGAGTCTGATACCTGAGGCTGATACCTGAGTCTGATACCTGAGGCTGATACCTGAGTCTGATACCTGAGGCTGATACTTGAATCTGAGACCTGAGGCTGATACCTGAGGCTGATACTTGAGTCTGATACCTGAGTCTGATACCTGAGGCTGATACTTGAATCTGATACTTGAGTCTGATACTTGAGTCTGATACCTGAGTCTGATACCTGAGTCTGATACCTGAGTCTGATACCTGAATCTGATACTTGAGTCTGATACTTGAGTCTGATACTTGAGTCTGATACCTGAGTCTGATACTTGAGTCTGATACTTGAGTCTGATACCTGAGTCTGATACCTGAGTCTGATACCTGAAATTGGTAAAATTAGTAAAATTAGCTAAAATTAGTACCTAGGATCACTTGAGCTTGTGGTGCAATGGTAAGGCCGACGGCTGTAATCTCTAAACGCAGGATCCGTTTTTTTTCCGCCAATCCTTTTTTTTCTCCGCCGGATCGGTTTTATTTTTCTGCCGGATCGTTTTTTTTCTGCTGGATCCATTTTTTTTCCGCCGGATCCGTTTTTTTCGGCCAGATCCGTTTTTTGGCGCAGGATCCGTATTTTTTTTTGGCCGGATCCGCTTTTTTCTGCCGGAACCATTTTTTTTGCCCAGGATCCGTTTTTTGTCTACCGGATCCGTTTTTTTCTGCCAGATCCTTTTTTTTGGCGCAGGATCCGTTTTTTCCCGCCGGATCCGTTTTTTTTTTTGTGCAGGATCTGTTTTTGTCGCCGGATCCGTTTTTTTGCACGGATCCGTTTTTTTGGCTCAGGATCCTTTTTTTTACGCAGAATCAGTTTTTTGGCGCCGGATCCGTTTTTCTTGCGCAGGATCCGTTTTTTTCTGCCGGATCCGTTTTTTTGCGCGGATCCGTTTTTTTGGCGCAGGATCCTTTTTTTTACGCAGAATCAGTTTTTTGGTGCCGGATCCATTTTTTTTGCGCAGGATCCGTTTTTTTCTGCCGAATCCGTTTTTTTGTCAGATCTTTTTTCTGGCGCAGGATCCATTTTTTTTGCGCGTGATCCGTTTTTTTTGCGCAGGATCCTTTTTTTGTCAGATCCGGTTTTTTTTTCCAGCGGATCCGTTTTTTTTTCGCCGGATCCATTTTTTTCCGCCGGATCCGTTTTTTTCTGCCTGATCCGTTTTTTTCTGCCTGATCCGTTTTTTTTGCGCCGGATCCGTTTTTTTGGCCGGAAGTGTTTTTTCCGGCTGATCCGTTTTTTTCTGCCGGATCTGTATTTTTTCCCGTAGGATCTGTGTCTTTTTGGCCGGATCCGTTTTTCCGCACCATCCGTTTTTTGAAAAACTCGCACTCGCCGGATTGTGCCTGACGGCAAAAACCTGATGTGTGAAAGCAGCCATACTTTTCCATCACACATAGTTTTGGTTTAAAATAATAAGAAAAATAATAATAAAAAAATATAACTTCCATTGCTTGGATTTGAACCCACAGCTCTCTGTTCTCCAGTCTGATACCTGATACTTGACTTTTCTCAAACATCAAAATCAAAATGTTTTCGTCTGATACCTGATACTTGACTACT
The DNA here is from genome assembly GCF_051348905.1 of Ranitomeya variabilis. Taxonomy (NCBI): domain Eukaryota; kingdom Metazoa; phylum Chordata; class Amphibia; order Anura; family Dendrobatidae; genus Ranitomeya; species Ranitomeya variabilis. The sequence goes on from NC_135232.1 coordinate 370,975,397, forward strand.
TTCAAACATCAAAGTCAGCAGGTTTTTCAGATACTCACAGAAATAAAAAGGGAAGAAAAGGGATCACTCCAATACTAGTTAAGCTGGTGGCTGAGTGGTTAAGCTCTTGGTTTATGGAATAGTGAAGTTTTGAGTTCTAGCCCCAAATAATTTTTTTTTTTTTCTTAAGTATCATATAATATGTCACTTTCTGCACTCATCAAAGAGATGTTTCACTATGTGACATATTATGTCAGGAAAAAAAAACAAAATGATTTTTCCAGTTTGCTGAGAGTGTGCATAGATTTCATAGCCAAAGAAAATTCCTGCATGGTAACAATTGGGCTTATGGTGTGGTGGTAAGGTTGCTGCTTGCGGCGTCTCATGTTAAAGCTTCTCCTGGGTTCAAATCCCATGTTTGTTTGGTTTGTTTTTTGTTGTTTTTTTTTTTAAATTATGCAGGTTACCACACAAACTCAATCATGTTACACTTTTAATATCTGACTTTCTTATCCCCCTGCCTTGTTAGCAAATAGTTTCAGATATGCGGTGTATTTACATCACATGGCCAAAGAAACTGGGTGGGAGCCACTGATTTACTATATATTTCCAAGTGACTGTACATTTACTTAACGTCATAGGAAAGGGTCTAATGCTCAAATTACTTTATACAATTGTTTTCTTTGCATCCACCCAAGAACTGGTTGTAAATTCATGACCACTAGGGGTCTCACTAATCCACCGTCTACAGTCTGTGAGGGCAGGTCCTTCTGTAGCAGCAAAAACAGGAACTATGGGCGAGTCCTACACGATCTGATTCTGCAGGGGACGTGCATGTGTTCAGTGCCATCTCACAGATCTGCGGAGCATCGGTTCTCTCTGTAAGTTATACCTTCATTCAGTGGCGTAACTACAAAGTCATGGGCCCCGGTGCGAACTTCCAAATGGGGCCCCCCCCCACCTTCCCCTAGATACGCCTCGGACTGTTGCAGGAATCTCCTGCACTGCAACATGGTGTTGGGTGCCAGCACAGCCCGCACAGTGGTATATCCAGCACAGCCCGCACAGTGGTATATCCAGCACAGCCCGCACAGTGGTATATCCAGCACAGCCCGCACAGTGGTATATCCAGCACAGCCCGCACAGTGGTATATCCAGCACAGCCAACACAGGGGTATATAGAGCACAGCCAACACAGTGGTATATCCAGCACAGCCCGCACAGGGATATATACAACACAGCCCGCACAGGGGTATATACAGCACAGCTCGCACAGGGGTATATACAGCACAGCCCGCACAGGGGTATATACAGCACAGCCCGCACAGGGGTATATACAGCACAGCCCGCACAGGGGTATATACAGCACAGCCCGCACAGGGGTATATACAGCACAGCCCGCACAGGGGTATATACAGCACAGCCCGCACAGTGGTATATACAGCACAGCCCGCACAGGGATATATACAGCACAGCCGGCACAGGGGTATATACAGCACAGCCCGCACAGGGATATATACAGCACAGCCGGCACAGTGGTATATCCAGCACAGCCCGCACAGTGGTATATCCAGCACAGCCAACACAGGGGTATATAGAGCACAGCCAACACAGTGGTATATCCAGCACAGCCCGCACAGGGGTATATACAGCACAGCCCGCACAGGGGTATATACAGCACAGCCCGCACAGGGGTATATACAGCACAGCCCGCACAGGGGTATATACAGCACAGCCCGCACAGGGGTATATACAGCACAGCCCGCACAGGGGTATATACAGCACAGCCCGCACAGGGGTATATACAGCACAGCCCGCACAGGGGTATATACAGCACAGCCCGCACAGGGATATATACAGCACAGCCCGCACAGGGATATATACAGCACAGCCCGCACAGGGATATATACAGCACAGCCCGCACAGGGATATATACAGCTCAACCCGCACAGGGATATATACAGCACAGCCCACACAGGGATATATACAGCACAACCCGCACAGGGATATATACAGCACAGCCCGCACAGGGATATATACAGCACAGCCCACACAGGGATATATACAGCACAGCCCGCACAGGGATATATACAGCACAGCCCGTACAGGGGTATATAGAGCACAGCCCGCACAGCCACTGCATAGTACTGCACAAGAGTTATGGCCCCATAAGTTGCTCCGCACAGCCACTGCCCCTTATAGTGCTGCACAAGCGTTATGGCCCCATAAGTTGCTCCGCACAGCCACTGCCCCATATAGTGCTGCACAAGAGTTATGGCCCCATAAGATGCTCCGCACAGCCACTGCCCCTTATAATGCTGCACAAGAGTTATGGCCCCATAAGATGCTCCACACAGCCACTGCCGACTGCCCCTTATAGTGCTGCACAATTGTTATGGCCCCACAAGTTGCTCCGTATAGCCACTTGCCCCTTATGCTTTTGCTGCCATAAAAAAAAAAAAAATCACATACTCACCTCACCTCTCTCTTCGCTCAGGACCCCGGGCACTTTCAATATTTACCTGGCTGCTCCTCGTGCGGCTCCGTCTTCGGCACTGACGTTCAGCAGAGGGCGCGCACTGACTACGTCACCGCGCCCTCTGACCTTGAACGTCACTGCCAGAGGGCGCTGATGACAGAGCCGCACCGGAACGAGGAGAGGTAAATATCACCCAGCGCTGCGCACCGCTGTATACTCACCAGTCACCACCAGTCACCTGTCCTGCAGGCTGCTCCTGGCGCTGCGTCCCTGCTTTTTCCACCTCTGCATCTTCTTCCTGTATTGAGCGGTCACATGACCCGTTCATTACAGAAATGAATATGAGGCTCCACCTCTATGGGAGGTGGAGCCGCATATTCATTTCTGTAATGAGCGGGACCATGTGACCGCTCAGTGCAGGAAGAATCTGCAGCGCTGGAAGAAGCAGGGACTTCCAGGGACCGCACCGGGAGTAGGTAAGTATAATTAGAGAGCGGTGACGGCTCCCTGCCGCGGGTCACTCACAAATGGTGCAATCATGGGTCATTTCATTCTCCGGCTTCACTACTGTCCATGGGGCCCCTAAGTAGTCTGGGCCCCGTCGCAACTGCGACCGCTGCGACCGCGGTAGTTACGCCCCTGCCTTCATTCAACTTGTCCAAGTGTTTTTGCAGTACCATTATATCTCCAACCATGAATTCTCAAGCACTTTTCCAAAATTGTGTAGTCAAGCTAAGTGAATTCACTATCTACCTTTCTGTTATTTCATAAGCAGTTGCGATGATAGGCATCTTCTCTGAAGTACTGATGAAAACAGAATCATTTTACTTCTGTTCAAGAACACTTTAGTGCTTCTATTGGTTTCTGCTCTAACTTAGCTTGTCCCATGACTTCTATCTCACTAATGATACCAATGACATAGCAGCATGTCTCCCAGTGTCAGACCTGGGTGTTTAGAGCCCAATAGACGAATGCGAAGGGTCACCCCACAGCTTAAAGAAAAGATTTTCTTTTTGGTCTTATGCTCAATGACCAAGTGTTTTACCATTCAGTATATGTGCAAAACAGGACCCTAATGTACACGCTCCAAATTAAAAACTAGGTGTCCATCAAGCAATTAAAACCCTTTTTTAACAACTTCCACTGCTAATGGCTGGGAGTGCTGCTGTGTGCTGGAAAAAATCAAGGTAAAGTTTATTGTTACTGTTGTACAAATATGTATAAACCTAGATTTGCTAGTTCTTTTAAAATCTTTGCATGCCCTTTCCACCTTTTTCATAACTCATCACAGTTTTCTCCTGTTAATTGTAATGTCTCCGTACGTATCATAATACACTGTTGGGGGAACATTTAGCAAGACCGACATGTCATATGACGGTCTTGATATCTCCCTTGCAGGTGCAGGATGTCCCAAAGGTCATCATAGGGTCACATGACTGATATTTTTGGTGCATGTTTTGGCAGTGCAGGGCGCAAGCTTCCTCCCTCCTTATTTTCTTCCTGACTTCTCGATATATGAATGCGCCCAGTGGCATGAGGTAGTGCACTATGTGTGTCTTACAACACAGTGAGTGTTAGGCCGGCGTCACACTCGGCGTAAGACAATACGGTCCGTATTTTACGGCCGTAATACGGCCGAAATACGGTGAAATGTTCCCAAAATAGTGATCCGTAGGCAGGGTGTGTCAGCGTATTTTGCGCATGGCATCCTCCGTATGTAATCCGTATGGCATCCGTACTGCGAGATTTTCGCGCAGGCTTGCAAAACCGACATCTAATGGATTTATGTGCTCAAATGTTCATTAAAACATATATACAGTATATATATATATATATATATATATGTCATTGAGACACATATATATATATTCTGTATTTAGATTTAATTAAGCGCGTTATTTGTGACATGCCGGTAATTCAATTGCCGGCTTTTAATTTCTCCTGCACAAACCCGACAGGATATGAGACATGGTTTACATATAGTAAACCATCTCATATCCCCTTTTTTTTTGCATATTCCACACTACTAATGTTAGTAGTGTGTATGTGCAAAATTTCAGCGCTGTAGCTGCTGAAATAAAGGGTTAAATGGCGGAAAAAATTGGCGTGGGCTCCCGCGCAATTTTCTCCGCCAGAGCGGTAAAGCCAGTGACTGAGGGCAGATATTAATAGCCAGGAGAGGGTCCATGGTTATTGCCCCCCCCGTGGCTAAAAAACATCTGCCCCCAGCCACCCCAGAAAAGGCACATCTGGAAGATGCGCCTATTCTGGCACTTGGCCACTCTCTTCCCACTCCCTGTAGCGGTGGGATATGGGGTAATGAAGGGTTAATGCCACCTTGCTATTGGAAGGTGACATTAAGCCAGATTAATAATGGAGAGGCGTCAATTATGACACCTATCCATTATTAATCCAATTGTTGGAAAGGGTTAAAAAACACACACACACATGATTAAAAAGGATTTTAATGAAATAAACACAGCGGTTGTTGTAATAATTTATTGTTCTCTCAAATCCATTTGCAGGCCCTCGCTTGGCAACATAATAAACGCACAAGATACATACCTTCTGATGTACTGTCAGGTCCAACGATGTAATCCATCTGAAGGGGTTAACTAATATTACAAGCAGGAGCCCTGCTAAATGCAGCTGTGCTCCGTGCCTGTAATCCCCGGCGAATGAATGAAATGTAGGTCATTGACCTACATTTCATTCATTCGCGGTGAGGCGCCCTCTGGTGGATGTTCTCATGAACTGCAGCCTGGGAACTTTTTCCCACGCTCCAGGTCATATGAGGACATCCAGCAGGGGGCGCATCACCGCGAATGAATGAAATGTAGGTCAATGACCTACATTTCATTCATTCGCAGGGGAATTACAAGCACGAGCACACCACTGCATTAGCAGGGCTCCTGCTTGTAATATTAGTTAACCCCTTCAGATGGATTACATCGTTGGACCTGACAGTACATCAGAAGGTATGTATCTTGTGCGTTTATTATGTTGCCAAGCGAGGGCCTGCAAATGGATTTGAGAGAACAATAAATTATTACAACAACCGCTGTGTTTATTTCATTAAAATCCTTTTTAATCATGTGTGTGTGTGTTTTAACCCTTTCCTACAATTGGATTAATAATGGATAGGTGTCATAATTGACGCCTCTCCATCATTAATCTGGCTTAATGTCACCTTCCAATAGCAAGGTGGCATTAACCCTTCATTACCCCATATCCCACCGCTACACGGGAGTGGGAAGAGAGTGGCCAAGTGCCAGAACAGGTGCATCTTCCAGATGTGCCTTTTCTGGGGTGGCTGGGGGCAGATGTTTTTAGCCACGGGGGGGCCAATAACCATGGACCCTCTCCTGGCTATTAATATCTGCCCTCAGTCACTGGCTTTACCGCTCTGGCGGAGAAAATTGCGCGGGAGCCCACGCCAATTTTTTCCGCCATTTAACCCTTTATTTTAGCAGCTACAGCGCTGAAATTTTGCACATACACACTACTAACATTAGTAGTGTGGAATATGCAAAAAAAAGGGGGATATGAGATGGTTTACTGTATGTAGACCATGTCTCATATCCTGTCGGGTTTGTGCAGGAGAAATGAAAAGCCGGCAATTGAATTACCGACTTTTCACTAACACCGCTGCGTATTTCTCGCAAGTCACACTGCTGGTCCGTGTGGAATCCGTATTTTTCTCGCCCCCATAGACTTTCATTGGCGATTTTTTTGCGCAGTACGCTGACAAACGCAGCATGCTGCGATTTTGTACGGCCGTAGAAAGCCGTATAATACTGAACCGTAATATACGGCTAATAGGAGCAGCCCCATTGAGAATAATTGTGCCGTATGTTATGCAAGTTTTACGGACGTAGTTTCTGCGCTCTTACGTCCGTAAAACTCGCCAGTGTGACGCCGGCCTTATAAAGGGTAAAAATACGTGTGGAAAATAAAATTGAGTTGAACATATTGTTTGCATGCAGTTTCAGATCCATCTAAGGGCTGTCCCACACGTCCAGATAATTCCGGTACCGGAATAAATCGGTACCGGAGTTATCCGTGTCAGTGTGCCTGGGAACTCACGTAGGCCATACGTGCGGCACACGTGTGCCGCCCGTATGGCGAGTGGGTACCACACGGAGCGTGTGGTACCCACTCTGCATCGTGCTGAAGCTGCGATTCATATGTTCCCTGCAGCAGCGTTTGCTGCAGAGAAAATATGAATAATAGTGTTTAAAATAAAGATCTATGTGTCCGCCGCCCCCCCCACCCCCTGTGCGCCCCCCCGCTGGTCAGAAAATACTTACCCGGGTCCCCCGTCGGCTGTCGCTCCTTCCTGGTCTGGCCGCGGCTTCTCTACTGTATGCGGTCGATTACACTTATGAATATGTGACTCCTCCTCCAATAGGGGCGGAGCCGACTATTCATGATTGTAAATGAGCGGCCCCACGTGACCGCATACTGTAAGCCGCGGCCAGACCAGGAAGGAGCGACAGCCGACGGGGGACCCGGGTAAGTATTTTCTGACCAGCGGGGGGGCGCACAGGGGGTGGGGGGGCGGCGGACACATAGATCTTTATTTTAAACACTATTATTCATATTTTCTCTGCAGCAAACGCTGCAGCAGGGAACATATGAATCGCAGCTTCAGCACGATGCAGAGTGGGTACCACACGCTCCGTGTGGTACCCACTCGCCATACGGGCGGCACACGTGTGCCGCACGTATGGCCTACGTGAGTTCCCAGGCACACGGACACGGATAACTCCGGTACCGATTTATTCCGGTACCGGAATTATCTGGACGTGTGGGACAGCCCTTAGATGGATCTGAAACTGCATGCAAACAATATGTTCAACTCAGTTTTATTTTCCACACGTATTTTTACCCTTTATAACACTCACTGTGTTGTAAGACACACATAGTGCACTACCTCATGCCACTGGGCGCATTCATACATCGAGAAGTCAGGAAGAAAATAAGGAGGGAGGAAGCTTGCGCCCTGCACTGCCAAAACATGCACCAAAAATATCAGTCATGTGACCCTATGATGACCTTTGGGACATCCTGCACCTGCAAGGGAGATATCAAGACCGTCATATGACATGTCGGTCTTGCTAAATGTTCCCCCAACAGTGTATAATGATACGTACGGAGACAAGAGGCTGGCCTACATTACAATTAACAGGAGAAAACTGTGATGAGTTATGAAAAAGGTGGAAAGGGTATGCAAAGATTTTAAAAGAACTAGCAAATCTAGGTTTATACATATTTGTACAACAGTAACAATAAACTTTACCTTGATTTTTTCCAGCACACAGCAGCACTCCCAGCCATTAGCAGTGGAAGTTGTTAAAAAAGGGTTTTAATTGCTTGATGGACACCTAGTTTTTAATTTGGAGCGTGTACATTAGGGTCCTGTTTTGCACATATACTGAATGGTAAAACACTTGGTCATTGAGCATAAGACCAAAAAGAAAATCTTTTCTTTAAAGGGAACCTATCACCCCGTTTTTTTCGGTATGAGATAAAAATACTGTTAAATAGGGCCTGAGCTGTGCATTACAATAGTGTAGTTTGTGGACCCCGATTCCCCACCTATGCTGCCGAAATACATTACCAAAGTAGTCGTTTTCGCCTGTCAATCAGGCTGGTCAGGTCGGATGGGCGTGGCTTCTTCCCCCAGATATTGCGTAGTTTTCCGTTGGTGGCGTAGTGGTGTGCGCATGTCCAAGGTCCCCAATCCTGCACAGGGGTGTGAAAATAGCAGCGATGTCCGTTAATCCATTAGTGGTTGGTGGGTGCGGCCATCTTCCTTTGGCCGCGCGTGCGCAGAAGCGGCGCTCTGCTGGCCGCGGCTTCAGGAAAATGGCCGCGGGATGCCGCGCGTGCGCAGATGGATATCGCAGCGGCCATTTTCCTGAAGCCGCGGCCAGCAGAGCGCCGCTTCTGCGCACGCGCGGCCAAAGGAAGATGGCCGCGCCCACCAACCACTAATGGAATAATGGACATCGCTGCTATTTTCACACCCCTGTGCAGGATTGGGGACCTTGGACATGCGCACACCACTACGCCACCAACGGAAAACTATGCAATATCTGGGGGAAGAAGCCACGCCCATCCGACCTGACCACCTTGATTGACAGGCGAAAACGACTACTTTGGTAACGTATTTCGGCAGCATAGGTGGGGAATCGGGGTCCACAAACTACACTATTGTAATGCACAGCTCAGGCCCTATTTAACAGTATTTTTATCTCATACCGAAAAAAACGGGGTGATAGGTTCCCTTTAAGCTGTGGGGTGACCCTTCGCATTCGTCTATTGGGCTCTAAACACCCAGGTCTGACACTGGGAGACATGCTGCTATGTCATTGGTATCATTAGTGAGATAGAAGTCATGGGACAAGCTAAGTTAGAGCAGAAACCAATAGAAGCACTAAAGTGTTCTTGAACAGAAGTAAAATGATTCTGTTTTCATCAGTACTTCAGAGAAGATGCCTATCATCGCAACTGCTTATGAAATAACAGAAAGGTAGATAGTGAATTCACTTAGCTTGACTACACAATTTTGGAAAAGTGCTTGAGAATTCATGGTTGGAGATATAATGGTACTGCAAAAACACTTGGACAAGTTGAATGAAGGTATAACTTACAGAGAGAACCGATGCTCCGCAGATCTGTGAGATGGCACTGAACACATGCACGTCCCCTGCAGAATCAGATCGTGTAGGACTCGCCCATAGTTCCTGTTTTTGCTGCTACAGAAGGACCTGCCCTCACAGACTGTAGACGGTGGATTAGTGAGACCCCTAGTGGTCATGAATTTACAACCAGTTCTTGGGTGGATGCAAAGAAAACAATTGTATAAAGTAATTTGAGCATTAGACCCTTTCCTATGACGTTAAGTAAATGTACAGTCACTTGGAAATATATAGTAAATCAGTGGCTCCCACCCAGTTTCTTTGGCCATGTGATGTAAATACACCGCATATCTGAAACTATTTGCTAACAAGGCAGGGGGATAAGAAAGTCAGATATTAAAAGTGTAACATGATTGAGTTTGTGTGGTAACCTGCATAATTTAAAAAAAAAACAACAAAAAACAAACCAAACAAACATGGGATTTGAACCCAGGAGAAGTTTTAACATGAGACGCCGCAAGCAGCAACCTTACCACCACACCATAAGCCCAATTGTTACCATGCAGGAATTTTCTTTGGCTATGAAATCTATGCACACTCTCAGCAACTGGAAAAATCATTTTGTTTTTTTTTCCTGACATAATATGTCACATAGTGAAACATCTCTTTGATGAGTGCAGAAAGTGACATATTATATGATACTTAAGAAAAAAAAAAAATTATTTGGGGCTAGAACTCAAAACTTCACTATTCCATAAACCAAGAGCTTAACCACTCAGCCACCAGCTTAACTAGTATTGGAGTGATCCCTTTTCTTCCCTTTTTATTTCTGTGAGTATCTGAAAAACCTGCTGACTTTGATGTTTGAAAGTAGTCAAGTATCAGGTATCAGACGAAAACATTTTGATTTTGATGTTTGAGAAAAGTCAAGTATCAGGTATCAGACTGGAGAACAGAGAGCTGTGGGTTCAAATCCAAGCAATGGAAGTTATATTTTTTTATTATTATTTTTCTTATTATTTTAAACCAAAACTATGTGTGATGGAAAAGTATGGCTGCTTTCACACATCAGGTTTTTGCCGTCAGGCACAATCCGGCGAGTTTTTCAAAAAACGGATGGTGCGGAAAAACGGATCCGGCCAAAAAGACACAGATCCTACGGGAAAAAATACAGATCCGGCAGAAAAAAACGGATCAGCCGGAAAAAACACTTCCGGCCAAAAAAACGGATCCGGCAGAAAAAAACGGATCCTGCGCAAAAAAAACGGATCCGGCACCAAAAAACTGATTCTGCGTAAAAAAAAGGATCCTGCGCCAAAAAAACGGATCCGCGCAAAAAAACGGATCCGGCAGAAAAAAACGGATCCTGCGCAAAAAAAACGGATCCGGCGCCAAAAAACTGATTCTGCGTAAAAAAAGGATCCTGAGCCAAAAAAACGGATCCGTGCAAAAAAACGGATCCGGCGACAAAAACAGATCCTGCGCAAAAAAAAACGGATCCGGCGGGAAAAAACGGATCCTGCGCCAAAAAAAAAGGATCTGGCAGAAAAAAACGGATCCGGTAGACAAAAAACGGATCCTGGGCAAAAAAAATGGTTCCGGCAGAAAAAAGCGGATCCGGCCAAAAAAAAATACGGATCCTGCGCCAAAAAACGGATCTGGCCGAAAAAAAACGGATCCGGCGGAAAAAAAATGGATCCAGCAGAAAAAAAACGATCCGGCAGAAAAATAAAACTGATCCGGCGGAGAAAAAAAAGGATTGGCGGAAAAAAAACGGATCCTGCGTTTAGAGATTACAGCCGTCGGCCTTACCATTGCACCACAAGCTCAAGTGATCCTAGGTACTAATTTTAGCTAATTTTACTAATTTTACCAATTTCAGGTATCAGACTCAGGTATCAGACTCAGGTATCAGACTCAAGTATCAGACTCAAGTATCAGACTCAGGTATCAGACTCAAGTATCAGACTCAAGTATCAGACTCAAGTATCAGATTCAGGTATCAGACTCAGGTATCAGACTCAGGTATCAGACTCAGGTATCAGACTCAGGTATCAGACTCAAGTATCAGCCTCAGGTATCAGACTCAGGTATCAGACTCAGGTATCAGACTCAAGTATCAGCCTCAGGTATCAGACTCAGGTATCAGACTCAGGTATCAGACTCAGGTATCAGACTCAGGTATCAGACTCAAGTATCAGCCTCAGGTATCAGACTCAGGTATCAGACTCAGGTATCAGACTCAAGTATCAGCCTCAGGTATCAGACTCAGGTATCAGACTCAGGTATCAGACTCAAGTATCAGCCTCAGGTATCAGACTCAGGTCTCAGATTCAAGTATCAGCCTCAGGTATCAGACTCAGGTCTCAGATTCAAGTATCAGCCTCAGGTATCAGACTCAGGTATCAGACTCAGGTCTCAGATTCAGGTATCAGACTCAGGTATCAGACTCAGGTATCAGACTCAGGTATCAGACTCAGGTATCAGACTCAGGTATCAGACTCAAGTATCAGACTCAAGTATCAGACTCAAGTATCAGAGTCAAGTCTCAGAATGAAGTATCAGACAGAGTATTTCTGATGTTTGACTTTGATTTGTGACCATGTCCTAAAATGAACACTGTATACATGAGATATGTACATATACGCATGTATATACTTATATGTAGAATTGTGGAGGTTATCGGATTTATTATTATCCATTATTTATAATTTTTGGTGCTTGTGTTGTCCTTTTCTCACACATACAGTTGCAGAGTACAAAGAGAGGTTTTATGGCACAGTACCTTCAGAGGCAGGGATGGAGAGGCGTAAAGGATTTTTTAGGCACACTACTCACAAAAAGACGGATGCAGAGTACAGTACCTATTTTGAAACATGATTCTTAAAGACACAGAATAAATTATTTTTTAAGTCCACAAATGGGAAAGAGACGGCTGCAGTGTATTTTTTTTTTTTAGACACACTACTTTCAAAAAACCGAGGCAGAGTACACTTATTTTTTTACCCACACAAGAGATTTTATAGACACACAACTCGCAAAAAAATGCAGCAGAGTATACTTATTTTTTATACACACTACTCCTATAGACACAGCTGTACAGTAAAATTATTGGTTTGGCCTAGAGATGGCAGCGAGCCATGCACACCAGGCAAGAAAATGTATTTATTTGGCCTAGAAATGACCATGAGATGGCTGATGACAGTTATTTTTTTTCACAGACTAATAGAAAACACATGATTTATTTGGACTACTAATGGCAATGAGTAGGCTAATGCAAATTATTTATTTCTCATACTACTAGGAAACACACACCGATCCTGAAATATTATTTTTGGGGCCTAGAAATGGCAATGAGATGGCTACTGACAGTTTTTATTTACCAGACTAATAAGAAATATACATACCAGTCAGGAAAAATTCTGTTTAGGGCATAGAAATGACAACAAGATTGTTGAGGTGATATATTGATTTGCAAAAGTACTAGAAAATACAAACCAGGCCTGAAAAATGATTTGTTGTGCCCTACTAATAGCAATGAGATGATTGATGCTAATTATTTATTTCTCAGACTGCTGAAAACACACAGCGGCTTAAATTAACACAGGCGGGGTGGGGTGCAGAGTACACACAGCAGCTTAGAGGTACAGTACTCCCACAAGCAGAGGGTGCAGAGTACACACAGCGGCTTTTAGCACAGTACTCTCACAGATGGGTTTGCAGAGTACAAATAGTGACTTAAAGGACAGGACTCCCACAGGTGGAAGGTGAAGAGTATACACAGCGACTTTAATGATAGTACTCCCACAGGCGGAGGCTACAGAGTACACACAGCAGCTTTTAGCACAGTATACTCGCAGACTGGTTTCCAGAGTACACACAGCGGCTTTTACCACAGAAATAGCACATATGGTTGTGTGAAAAAGTAGCTCCTTCTTGATTTCCTATTCTTTTGCATCTTTGTCAAACTTCAATGTTTCAGATTACCAAACAAATTAACCCCTTAACGACCGCCGATACATCTTTTCACGGCGGCAATTAAGCGTACTTAAACCACAGCGCCGTTAGCTGTGGAAGAAGTGTATAGCGCCCCCCAGAGTCGGAATTTCTCAGGGGTCTCAGCTACCAGGTGTACAGAGAACATGATTTGGGTTGGTTTTTACTGACCCCAGTGTTGAGATCACAATTATTAACGGTATAATGGCGACCGCAAAAAAAAGTCAGATTTTCCATTTAATTCCTCTCTCCTCTGATGTGATCACACATCAGAGGACAGAGAAATAGGGTCCCCAGTCCCCTGATTGCCCCCCTATACCTCTGGAGTCCAGGAATACCCCCATGATGTCCCCCAGTGTTTTTTTCTGGGAGAAAATGTTGGGCACATGCACAGGGCGCACGCCGAGACCTGCCAGCCGGCACCCGGTAACAATAGAAAAATTTTCCTATTGGTTCATTTTGATCACTGTGATAGACACTATCACAGTGATTGAAATGAAAAAAATTGTAAATAAAACTCCCTTTTATCAACCCCTTAGATAGGGGAAAATAATGAAATAAAAAAATAAATGTATTTCCATCTTTCCATTAGGGTTAGAGTTGGACTAAAGTGAGTTGGGCTAAAGTTAGAGTTAGGGCTAGGGTTAGGGTTATGGCTAGGGTTAGGGCTAGAGCTAGGGTAAGGTCTATGGCTAAGGTTAGGGTTAGGGTTATTGTTAGGGTTATTGTTAGGGTTAGGGCTAGGGCTAGGGCTAGGGTTAAGGTTAGGGTTAGGATTGGGATTAGGGTTAGTGGTGTGTTAGGGTTAGGGTTATTGTTAGGGTTAAGGCTAGGGTTAGGGCTAGGGTTAAGGTTAGGGTTAGGATTGGGATTAGGGTTAGGGGTGTGTTGGGGTTATGTTTGTGGATAGGGTTATGGTTAGGGTTGGGATTAGGGATACGGGTGTGTTGTGGTTAGGGTTAAGATTAGGGTTATGAGCGTGTTGTGGTTAGGGTTGGGATTAGGATTAGGGGTGTGTTGGGGTTAGGGTTGAGATTAGGTTAGAAATGTGTTGGGGTTAGGGTTGGAGTTAGAATTGGGGTTTTTCCACTGAATAGGTACATCAAGGGGTCTCCAAACGCTACATAGTGCCATCATTGATTCCAGCCAATTTTGCGTTCAAAAAGTCAAATGATGCTCCCTCCCTTCTGAGCCCTGTCATGCACCCAAACAGACGCTTTCCCCCACATATGGGTTATTGGCGTACTCAGGAGAAATTTCACAACAAATTTTGTGGTCTGTTTTCTCCTGATACCCTTGTGAAAATAAAAAAAATTGTTCCAAATAAAAATTTTTGTGAAAAAAGAAAAATGTTCATTTTTTCCTTCCACATTGCTTTAGTTCTCGTGAAGCACCTGAATGGTTAATAAACTCCTTGAATGTGGTTTTGCGCACCTTGAGGGTTACAGTTTTTAGAATGGTGTCACTTTTGGGTATTTTCTGTTATATTGACCCCCAAACTCTCTTCAAATGTGAGGTGGTCCCTAAAAAAATGGTTTTGTAAATTATGAAAAAATGAGAAATTGCTGGTCAACTTTTAACCTTTATAACGTCCTAACAAAAAAATTTTGTTTCCAAAATTGTGCTGATGTAAAGTAGATATGTGGGAAATGTTATTTAATAAGTATTTTGTTTACCACCACTCTCTGATTTAAGGGCATAAACATTCAAAGTTTGAAAATTGCAAAATTTTCAACATTTTTGCAATATTTCCATTTTTTTCATCTTTCAACACCATGCCCTCACTTGGTACAGATATATGGATGATATCTTCTACATTTGGCAAGGTGACCAAACTAGCCTCCTGCAATTCCACAACCACATCAACACTGTTAGACCTGAGCTGACATTCACATTATCATACCAGACTGATGAGGTTACATTTCTTGACACCAGGATCCTTAAAGATACCATGGGTATACTTAGTAGGGACATTTACACCAAACCCACAGATTTCAATAGTCTCCTTCCATACAGCAGTCGTCACCCCAAATCGATAAAAAATAGTCTCCCAAGATCCCAATTTTAAAGGGTTATCAGGATTGTGTCTGACCCTACTACCAAGGGGATCAGACTGCATGAAATGGCCAAAAAATTTAGGGCTCGCAATTACCCGTCAGAGCTCCTTGAAGCGGAATCTACAAGAGCGCTCAATGAGGCTAATGCCAGCACAATCGCAACACACAAAACTCAGAGATTACCATTTGTCCACAACCATCATCCATCCATGCATAGGGTCCATAACCTAATCCGGAGACACTGGCCCCTCTTAAATAAAGCCTATCCCAACATCCAGTTGTTTAAAAATCCACCACTAATGTACACTAGACGTCCTAAAAACATCAAGGACAGGGTGGTCAGGGCCGACTTAGGACCATGTAAAACAACATCAACTAGGACCCTCACCATACATAATCAAAGGTAATGAGTTGGTGCATCCGCGTACGGGTAAGTCCTATCCCATTAGAGACTACTACACCTGTGAATCAAATTTTGTCGTATACCTCATCAAATGTCCCTGTGGCTTGCTATATGTGGGTGAAACAACCCAGGCCATAAGGGATTGTATCTCCAGCCATAAATCGACGATTAGATGTGAAAAGGTATGGTTGCCCCTACCGGCACATTTTAAGGAAGCAAAACACA
Organism: Ranitomeya variabilis; assembly: GCF_051348905.1. Lineage (NCBI taxonomy): Eukaryota > Metazoa > Chordata > Amphibia > Anura > Dendrobatidae > Ranitomeya > Ranitomeya variabilis. The sequence goes on from NC_135232.1 coordinate 370,991,183, forward strand.
ATGTAGCTTAACTGAGATATCAGGTCATAGAAAAGGTCCCTAGACCAAGAAGAGGTGGAAACCACATCCAGTTGCTAAAACAGCGTGAAACATACTGGATTTATACCCTTGACACCCTTCACCTTAAAGGTCTCAATCGTGAAATGGATTGGTTAACGTAATAAACCTTTGATCTTTTTCCCTAGATCAATTGATTCAATGCACACGTAGTCTTGACCTTTATCATATTCGAGATGGTAAGATCCACTTTTGCTTCCCCTTTCCCCCCCTTATTTATATAAGCTTTCATTTCCCTACTTTTTTCCTTTATAATTTTTTACAGTTTGGACTCCTACTTTGATTTACCCTTGTATTTTGTTCATTTATTCATCTATTTATTTATGTTGCAATAGAATTATCACTTTTGATTTATTTATTTATTCATTGGATTTATTCATTTAATTTATTTATTTATTTATTTAATTTATCTGCTCGGTATGTACTGCTTACTATGTACAACATCCCCATTATTTATCCGCTCACCTACCTATGTATTCACACATGATCTATGACTTAATAATGCTTTATATTTATGTATTAATTTATTGTGTGAAAATTCCATTATCCCTTCTATCACATACCATAATGATCTGACCATTCCTTACACTAAGTCCTCATTGTTCCAACTTCATCCGCGTGTCATATTAGACCCGCGTTCCTATGGCAACACATAAACACTTCACTATGAGGACACACATCGTCAGGTAGAACTTTCTCCCTCATTGCGCATGCGCCGGCGTTGTTCGTCACTTCCGGTCACCTGACCAGCCAGCGCTTCATATAGCGGCGTGTCATGGTTCTCAATGGCAAGAGAACATGGTAAAGCATACAAAAAGGACTAGCTCTTGGAAGATGGAAACTCGAGCTGACTGTGAGCTAAACCTACCGCACAACTAACAGTGGCCGGGTAGCGTGCCTACGTTTTATCCCTAGACGCCCAGCGCCAGCCGGAGAACTGACTGACCCTAGCAGAGGAAAATACAGACCTGGCTTACCTCTAGAGAAATTTTCCCCAAAAGGCAGACAGTAGCCCCCACATATATTGTCGGTGATTTCAGAGGAAATTGACATACGAAGTATGAAGATAGGTTTAGCAAATTGAGGTCCGCTTACTAGATAGTAGGAAGACAGAAAAGGGAACTTCACAGTCAGCTGAAAACCCTTTCAAAACACCATCCTGAAATTACTTTAAGACTCTAATATCAACTCATGACACCAGAGTGGCAATTTCAGCTCACAAGAGCTTCCAGCCTCAGAAATAAACAATCACAGAGTACTGGAACAAAAATGCAAAACAAACTTAGGACTACAAGTCCAACTTAGCTGATAGTAGTCTAGGAGCAGGAACATGCAACAGAAAGGCTTCTGGTAACATTGTTGGCCGGCATAGAAATGACTGAGGAGCAAGGTTAAATAGAAAACTCCCACATCCTGATGGAAACAGGTGAACAGAGGAGATGAAGCACACAAGTGCAGTACCACCAGAAACCACCGGGGGAGCCCAGAAACCAAATTCACAACAGCGGCGTTAACCGGCCAATTCAGCACCTCCCAGCTTAGGCACGGATGTGCCAGCTCTCCCACTCAACCACAAGCGTCGGCTTGTGCAGCCACTTACCTCCAGACACCGCTGTGTCTGTGAGCGTGACGATACCACCACCGGATGTAAGCCCACCCTCAGATAAGTACCTGTTCATGCATTGTTTAAGCCCATTGTCTAAGCCCTTATCTATATAAATATTTCCTCTTGCAGCAATTACAGCACTTAAACACATCTCTGGGATCATTGCAGCCCTAGTGTACACTCCATCCAACGTGGTACATATATATTACCCTATTTCCATCATAAGCACTTGTCTGTACATTACAAAATAACGTCCATCTTTATTAACTCTCTCCTTGCAGTAAAAACAGCGCTTATATATTTCTGCAGCCCTAGTGCATACCTCATCCAATGTGATTGACATAGATTCATCCAGAGTGGTAAACATGGATCCCCATTTTTTTATCATTTTTTTACTTTGTTCACTTTATTTGACCCTTAGTCACGCATACCCATTTCAGCACACACCTCAGTATTGGTAACCTATAACAGTATTTCCTATATTTACGACACCTGCCTTGTTACAATATCCAATATATCTTATCAACAAAATTATTTATATGGAGATGCTCATTGCCTCTTGTCATTTCCAACAGGACATACTTTCCAATACATTATTTTCCCTAAGGGGTGTACAAGTTCGACTTATTGATGCATCTTCAAAAGGGTATGTTCTGATCTTTTACTCCACTTTTCCATGTTTATTCCCCAACATCTCTTCCAGGCTCCATCTCAGTATGATAGCTCTTCCATTTAGTAGTCTTGATGACCTTTTACCTAACCTCTGATTTAGGTGTCTTTACACCCGCCATACGTGTGTGCCTATCCTTGTTAACCAGGAAATGACTGATGTCAGCCTGACATGTTTTCTCGACTCTTATGTAAATATGTAAATATGTATTATATATACTGTATGTTACATCTATATTTTTTCATTTTTACAGCGACATTGTGATCAAGGCCATATTGAGGCCGAAAGGTCAAACATCACCTGTCGCCCATCACCTATAAATAAATTATTCACTCTAAGTAAACTTTTTTACTTGTATGAGTGCAGTGATTATAGACTTTACCTCTCTATGGGATCATTGGTTCCGTTCACTAGCACCATCAAATCAACTATAAGTCGTGTGCTAGCCTCTCGTTTCTTCTGCAAGTATATACAGTATGAGCACCACTCGCCAAGAGGACAGCAGAAGTGGATCGTCTGAGAGGTGCGTAGAAATACTTTTTTATTATAAAATGAATTAAATGAGTGTGGGAAGGGGGGAGCAAATGAGCGTGTGTGGGGGTGGGGGACAGCAAATGGTTTTGAATTAAGACCGGGGAGTGGAGGAGAGTAAATAATGATGAATTGAGACTGGGGGATGGGGACAGCAAATGGTGATTTATTGAAACTGGGGGGTGGGGTACAGTGAATGATGATGAATTGATACTGGGGGGGACAGTAAATAATGATTCATTGAAACTGGGAGGTGGGGACAGCCCATGGTGATGAATTGAGTCTGTGGGATGGGGTACCGCAAATAGTGAAGAATTGAGATTGTGGGACGAAGTACAGCAAATGGTGATGGATTGACACGGGGTGGGGACAGCAAATGGTGATGAATTGAGACCAGGAAGTGGGGTAGAGTGAATGATGATGAATTGATACTGGGGTGGAGACAGTAAATAATGATTAGTGATGAGCGAGCATGCTCAGCACTACTTGGTACTTGCCCGAGCATCTCACTGTTCGAGATGTTCAGAGCTCGCCGAGTATTTCTGAGGTTGCTCGGCGGGAGCTCGGGTCCCCTCCCTGCATGTTTGGTGCACTTTAGAAAGCCAATGAACATGCAGGGATTGTCTGCCACACACTGTAATGCCGCAGCCATGTTGGCTGTGGCATTACAGTGATTGGCTGGCCGCACAGCATCATCAGGTCTATATCAGACCTGGCACCGCCATACTCATCACAGTCTACTCTGGAATCTGGCAGTGTTAGGAGAGTTGCTGCTGAGCTAGGGAGAGATTTGATTGTTTCTTAGTTAGTGTAGGTATACCATAATATATTATTCACATATCCATCTCAACTAACAGTCCTTCTGAGGACTAATTCAGCTGCATAGATAACAGTGCTAGGCAGGTAGGCAGTGTATTTGGCAGACTACAGTACATATAGCAAGAGGGTCCATTCCTGTTCTGTCTGCTACTGCTGCTTTTACAGATATTTCTAGACATAGCCCCAGGTATCAGGGGCCAGGAATATTTTTTGGGGGGATCTTAATCCTGATTATTTGCTTAAAACGCAATCCAGAGAACACCATTTTTCTGCTCCATTTGCTTGTTGCCACTACAGAATATAGCCAGATCCTTTCCATATTACAGGGCTAAAAATCCATCTATTTAAAACCGTGGTTTGTCCGTCACATGGATCACATATAAGTGCGCTCAAAATTCTGAAATTTCTGGCCTCCATTTAAATTTTTCTGCAGTGTGTTAGTGAAGTTATTGACACCAGTTTGCTGTTAAAAATAGCTACCTACAGGCCAGCTATTTAAAACTGTGGTTTGTCTGTCACACGGATCACATATAAGTGCGCTCAAAATTCGGCTATTTCTGGCTTCCATTTAAATTTTGTTGCAGTGTGTTAGCGAAGTTATTGACACCTGTTTGCTGTTAAAAATAGCTACCTACAGGCCAGATATTTAAAACTGTGGTTTGTCCGTCACATGGATCTCATATAAGTGCACTCAAAATTCTTCCATTTGTAGTGAATGTGGAAAATATTGTCCTCCATTTAACGTGGACAAGGTACATGGCAAGGGACAGGGAACTGGACGTGATGGTGATGGTGCATGCAGAGGCCAGCTGAAATTGTGCCACAACAAACACCCACATCTTCTCGCCCGACCTTCTTGTCCCAATTACTAGGGGAATGCAGCACACCACTAGTAACTGACCCAACCTGGCAGGAGGACATGCAGAGCGAGGACAGCAGCACACAACATGACGGAAGTTGCCAGTACAACTGTTAGGTCTTCCCGAGTCTGGTTGTTTTATAAAGACTCTGCCGATAACCCCAAAAAGGTCATTTGCACCACCTGCCAGGCCAGCTTCAGCAGGGGTAGCAAAAATACCTGCCTTACTACCACCAGCATGATCAGGCACATGGCAGCAAAGGACCCGACTTTGTGGGCTGAACCCCAGGGTCCCGAAACAGTGTCTGTGGGAGACACCACTGCTTCTTCCGCTGTTGTGCATGCAAGCCAATCCCCTGTCCATGGTGCATGTGAAGATGCCTCCTGCCCCGCACCTGTCATTGCACACACTCATCTAGCACCAGCAGCAAGCACGTCCATGTCCTTGTCCCAGCGCAGCGTTCAGTTGTCCATACCCTAGTCCTTGGAACACAAGCACAAATACACAGCCAATGCCCCACAGGCCACAATACTAAATTCCCACATTTTACGACTGCATGTGCTCGAAAGGTTGACTTTTAGGCTTATGGAGACGGAATCTTTCCGCAACCTGGTGGCAGCGGCTGACCCTCGGTACTCAGTCCCCAGCTGCCACTATTTCTCCCGATGTGCCATCCCTGCATTACACAAGCATGTGTCCCATAACATTACCCGTGCCCTCAACAATGCAGTTACTGGGAAAGTCCACCTAACCACGGAAATGTGGACAAGTGCTTGTGGGCAGGGACAGTACATCTCGCTGACCGCACACTGGGTTAACATAGTGGAAGCCGTGACCCAGTCAGACCTTGGGATGGAACATGTCCTCCCGATGCCGAGGATTGCGTGCCATAGGTCAATCAGGGTTGCCCCACAGTCTGTTGCTCATGCACCTCATCCTCCTCCTCTTCAGCCTCCATCTCCAAAATTACCACATCAGTCACAAGCTGGAAGCACTGCAACACTGCCTCAGTCAAGCGGCAACAGGCTGTGCTGAAGCTAATATGCTTAGGTGACAAACCGCACAATGCTGAAGAGTTGTGGACAGCGCTGAAAGCAGGCAGATCTGTGGCTGACACCGCTGAACCTACAGCCAGGCATGGTCATGTGTGACAATGGGCGGAACCTGGTGGCGTCTCTGAGGTGAGGAAAGCTCACACACGTACCATGCCTGACCGTTTTGCTTAACATTCTAGTTCAGCAGTTTGTCAAAACCTACCCGGAGCTGCCGGATCTGCTTGTCAAAGTACGCCGCCTGTGTGCCTATTTTAGAAAGTCAGCTAAAGCTTCCACCGCCCTTGCCGTGCTTCAGCAGCATTTGCAGCTTCTAGCTCACTGACTGGTGTAAAATGTCCCCAAGCATTGGAACTCTACACTGCAGATTTTGGGAAGGATTTGTGAGTAGAAGAGGTCAGTTGTTGACTACCAGAATCAACAAGGCAATCGGTATTCAGTTCACACTCCACGCATAAGACCTCAGGAGTGGACATGGATGTCAGACATACAGTATGTACCATCCTTCAAAACTTTGATGACTCCACTAAGATGGTGAGCAGCGATGACACCATTATTAGCATCACTATCCCACTTCTCTGTGTTCTGAAATGCTCTCTTCTCACAATCAAAGAGGATGCATTGCAGGCAGAGCACGATGAGATTGAGCAAGTCATGACAGTAATTACTCATTAGTGACACTTCTAGACCCACGCTACAAGGAGAACTTTCTATCTCTTATTTCAGAGGTGGACAGGTCTACTAAAATTGAGCAGTACCAGAGGTACTTGTTGTGGAATTATTAAAAAAATACCCTTCTGAAAAAGCTGGTTGCAGAGGTCACAGTTTTTGGACAACCAAGGAGTACAGGCGAGAGATGCAAGTTCTGGGAGAGTTTTCTCAGACTCTCCAATTGCACAGGCACTGAGGCGCGGGTTACTCCCACAAGGAGTGCAAAGTTTGGGAAGATGCTGAGGGAGTACCTTGCTGACCATACCAATGTCCTCCGTGATTCCTTTGTGTCTTATAATTATTGGGTATCCAAGCTGGACACGTGTCATGAACTGGCTCTCTACGCCTTGGAGGTCCTGGCCTGCCCTGCCGCTAGCGTTTTGTCAGAGCGGGTTTTGAGTGCCTCTGGTGGAATTATAACTGATAATTGCATTCGTCTGTCAGCTGAAAATGCTGACAGGCTGACTCTTATAAAAATGAACAAGGGCTGGATTGAGCCAGACTTCTCAACACCACTGAATGATAGCAGCATAACAAAAACTCAAATTCAGTGTCTTTTTTTGGGAAGTCTATTCCCATGCACCTCTTCACACCCACACATGGGTATACGCTTCCTGATTTTGGCTATTTGCTGTTGTCCTCCTCCTTCTCCTCATCCTCATCCTCATCCTCCACCACCATATCACCAGGGTGACCGTGGTCCGTGATGCAACACTCACATACTTTTTTAAAGGGTGTTTATGATGCCCATAAAAAAAAATTGTTATACAGTATGTCCATGTATAACCCCCAAGGATAAATGTTTGTCAGCCCACACACTTACTGCATGGGCATTGCAAGTATAGGAGACCTGCTCCTTTCTAATGGGAACATTTTTTTTTATGAGGACCTCCTCCACGTCTCTTCCAAGGGGCATTGGAGTGCCTCCAAATTTTTGACAGTCCTTGCATTCACTGCATAGGCAAACTCTATGGGAGACCCACTTCCTAATAATTCTTCTTCTCTCTATTTCTTGTGAATAAATGATGTTATTCACTCTGTCTGCTTTACTGCATTTGTATATAACCAAAACCAGCACTATGTCTTTAACAGCAAGGACACTTAATGATCCTGACATAATACCCTAAGTAAATACTTGCTATGAGGTGGAAGTGTTATATGCCAAGTACTGGAAGAAACAGGAAATCTCAGGGGTAGTGTTCACTAACTCTTGGGTCAGGAAACAGACAGTGCAGGTGCATTATTTAAGAGCTTGTCAAAGATGATCTCCTGCAGCACACTGTTCCAGAGCGGTATGTGTGCTTGCTGTAAGTGTAATCATTTATTAAAGGCTTTCCCACTGCACAGCTTAACACATTACATATACATTTTTATGGATGTACATTATTAATAGGAATAGAATGGTTTCTGTGACATCTATCATTTCATAAATACATCACAGAATGTATGCTTTTATCATTTATTTATTTCCATCAACATGAAAAATCTTCAGAAGATAGTAAAGTACCAATATACAAAAGAGCAGAATGTTAAGAATATCATCAATGGGGTCAATGACACAATGGAAAAGTTAATCAGTCTCTATCTATTTATCTATCTATCTATTTATTGAACAACAAAAGTCCTCAATAATAAATTTGTTAGTAGCACAGCACTTCAATAGATAAATGCATAACAACACAAACATCCGGGAATGGAAAACCCCCAGCACTCAAATGAAGTGAACTAATCAAAAAGTACATTAGATTAATTGTTATTACATATAATCAACATAAAACATATATAAAAAGATGCCTCATATGAGGCAAACCAAAGTAGGCAATATACTGACAATGATTATATGAACTATGGAGACGCAAGGTAAAAATGACATACAGTATGTTCATAATGAAAGAGCAAATAAATCCACCCTGTCCCATGTCCTATTAGTAGATAGTTAGAAATATGTTTAGATTTTGCAATCTATGTGTCTCATATCTATCTATCTATCTATCTATCTATCTATCTATCTATCTATCTATCTATCTATCATCTATCTATCCCATATCTATCTATCTATCTATCTATCTATCTATCCCATATCTATCTATCTATCTATCTATCTATCTATCTATCTATCTATCCATCCCATATCTATCTATCTATCTATCTATCTATCTATCTATCTAGCTATCTATCCCATATCTATCTATCTATCTATCTATCTATCTATCTATCTATCTATCCATCCAATATCTATCTATCTATCTATCTATCTATCTATCTATCTATCTATTCCATATCTATCTATCTATCTATCTATCTATCTATCTATCTATCTATCTATCCATCCAATATCTATCTATCTATCATCTATTCCATATCTATCTATCTATCTATCTATCTATCTATCTATCTATCTATCTATCTATCTATCTATCCCATATCTATCTATCTATCTATCTATCTATCTATCTATCTATCTATCTATTATCTATCTATCTCTGTATTGTCACAGAATGCAGTATAGGTAGAACTCCAAATATAGTTAGAAGTAAAAATAATTGCATACACATAATTTAGCATATCAATTAATCAATTACACAGATTTTTAAAAACATAAAAGCAGCACAATATAAAAAGTGTAAAGAAAATACTGTGCATAATAACACTCATGTTGAACAATTGTATCAATACAAAATGTCAGATAATAGTGGATGTGGTAGATCATGCCTGTAGAAGGATGTGAGTATCTGTCACCTTTCAGCATCAACATACAGTTGATGCAATTAAGGCAAGGGTAGCAGTCTTTTCTTTGCCTTCCAGTGAGCAACATTTGTGTTGTAACTTTAAATGGTTCCACATCCCCATATACATCCCAATCTCTAACGTTAGAAGAGCGTCTGTAAGAGAATAATGGTGGGTTGTTAAATTCAGGCACATTGTTCAAGGAGTTACACAACAAGGACTAATGGCAGTGGTCATTTTAGCTAAGTCGCAGATCTGCTTGCTGTATGTAGATATAGTGATTATGACCCTTGTTTATAATAAACTACTAAAATACAATACTTTATGTGCCAAAACAGAGATACCAGCTAAAGATCCAAACCCTTAAGCCTAAAATCCCACCAGTGATATTGGAACACATTTGCGTTCCAAGGGGCGGAACTAGCCGGTATGTGTCATCTCATAGTGCATGCATTAATGGGAGGCTGCTAAACGGTAACATGACTGGACAGGTACTTAAATTCCAAGCACAAAACTTGATATTGAATGGCCACTTACTATAGTGATTGAACACATGGGATGTTTTCGAGGCCCTGATTGGATGGTAGATGGGTTAAATGATCTCCAATCCCCTCCTGTAAGCACACCCCCGGAAGAAGAACATATCAAAACGTGCGTTGGGGTAGAAAGCAGGTTTTTCCCAGTCTCCACCTTATTTTGGCACTTTAATTGATCCCAGTGTTTCTATGGGCTAGTGAGTGTTTACATGGTCATATGCACTATAGCACTTTGCTTGTTTATACCCATACACATTAGTACCACAATAGGCTGGCAAAGGTTATATGTTTCATGTACTTAGTCACTTTTGTAGCCCTTTTTCTCCTCTGTGTTTTGACTAGCCATGTTTTTTGTTTGAGGCGTATCAGCACTTTAGAAGCATAACATGGCTATGGTTACCATATTTTAGACTCAAACAATTCAGAGGAGTTATTTTTAGGATCTTTTTGCAATAATTATTTACATGTACCATGTGTGGTTGCTGAGATAGACCTGTTTGACAAGCGGCATCTTTATTATTTTGTGAGATCAATTTGTGAGATTTATGCTGAAATTTGTATTCTAAATAAAGTTTTCAAGTCCACGGGTGGACCCGTTGAAGTGCCGTTTAGCACGAAACGGCCGTTGTCCGTAGTTGACTTTATCCCTCCCTGCTCTCCACTTTTTAAGAATGTCCAAATAAAGTGATTCAAAGCTCCTCCAGGGTAAGTGCGCTCCTTTTTTCTTCAATTGTTCTAAATAAAGTTTTCATCTTTATACATTCCTTGTCTGTCCAGTATGTTGGATGGTCTGTAACATATATTACAGTGTAATGTGATGTTATGTTGATTTGAGCTGGACTAATATGTATACGTATTTTTTAACTTAGCTGGTTATCAAAAATGGAGGGACCCCACGCCTCTTTTTTAAATTATTTATTTAAATCATTTAAAAAACGGCCTGAGGACCCGTCTATTTTTGATAACAAGCCAAGATAAAGCTGACAACCGAGGGCTGCAGCCCCCAGATGTCGGATTTATCTGCGCTTGTTATCAAAAATAGAGGAGACCCTAAGGGTACTGTCACACAGTGGCACTTTTGTCACTACGACGGTACGATCCATGACGTTCCAGCGATATCCATACGATATCACTGTGTCTGACACGCAGCAGCGATCAGGGACCCTGCTGAGAATCGTACGTCGTAGCAGATCGTTTGGAACTTTCTTTCGTCGCTGGATCTCCCGCTGTCATCGCTGGATCGGTGTGTGTGCCACCGATCCAGCGATGCGTTTGCTTGTTACCAGGGTAAACATCGGGTTACTAAGCGCAGGGCCGCGCTTAGTAACCCGATGTTTACCCTGGTTACCATCGTAAAAGTAAAAAAAAACAAACCGTACATACTCACATTCCGGTGTCCGTCAGGTCCCTTGCAGTCTGCTTCCCGCTCTGACTGACCGCCGGCCGGAATGTAAGAGCAGAGCACAGCGGTGACGTCACCGCTGTGATCTGCTTTCACTTTACGGCGGCACTCAGTCAGAGCGGGAAGCAGACTGCAAGGGACCTGACGGACACCGGAATGTTAGTATGTACTGTTTTTTTTTTTTTACTTTTACGATGGTAACCAGGGTAAACATCGGGTTATTAAGCGCGGCCCTGCGCTTAGTAACCTGATGTTTACCCTGGTTACCCGGGGCCTTCGGCATCGATGGTCGCTGGAGAGCGGTCTGTGTGACAGCTCTCCAGCGACCACACAACGACTTTCCAATGATCACGACCAGGTCGTATCGCTGGTCGTGATCGTTGGAAAGTTGCAGAGTGTGACAGTACCCTAAGTCTTTTTTTTATTTATTTATTTTAGTAGAATGTAAGTCCGCAAGGACAGGGTCCTCTCCCCTTTGTACCAGTCTGTCATTGTAAACTTGTTAACTGTAAATGATATAATAATAATATAATAATAATAATTTTATTTATATAGCGCCAACATATTCCGCAGCGCTTTACAAATTATAGAGGGGACTTGTACAGACAATAGACATAACAGCATAACAGAAATCACAGTTCAAAATAGATACCAGGAGGGATGAGAGCCCTGCTCGCAAGCTTACAAACTATGAGGAAAAGGGGAGACACGAGAGGTGCATGGTAACAATAGCTTTAGTTATTTGGACCAGCCATAGTGTAAGGCTCGGGTGTTCATGTAAAGCTGCATGAACCAGTTAACTGCCTAAGTATGTAGCAGTACAGACACAGAGGGCTATTAACTGCATAAAGTGTATGAGAACATGATGCGAGGAACCTGATTATGTTTTTTTTTTTTTTTTTCATTAGGCCACACAGGGATAGTTAGGTTAATGCGTTGAGGCAGTAGGCCAGTCTGAACAAATGAGTTTTTAGGGCACGCTTAAAACTGTGGGGATTGGGGATTAATCGTATTAACCTAAGCAGTGCATTCCAAAGAATCGGCGCAGCACGTGTAAAGTCTTGGAGACGGGAGTGGGAGGTTCTAATTATTGAGGATGCTAACCTGAGGTCATTAGCGGAGCGGAGGGCACGGGTAGGGTGGTAGACTGAGAGCAGAGAGGAGATGTAGGGTGGTGCTGAGCCATGGAGTGCTTTGTGGATGAGGGTAGTAGTTTTGAACTGGATTCTGGAGTGGATGGGTAGCCAGTGTAATGACTGGCACAACGTAGAGGCATCGGTGTAACAGTTGGTGAGGAATATGATTCTGGCTGCAGCATTCAGGACAGATTGGAGTGGTGAGAGTTTGGTAAGAGGGAGGCCGATTAGTAGAGAGTTACAATAGTCCAGACGAGAATGAATAAGTGAAACAGTAAGAGTTTTTGCAGAGTCGAAAGTAAGAAAAGGGCGAATTCTAGAAATGTTTTTGAGATGCAGATAAGAAGAGCGAGCCAGTGATCGGATGTGGGGGGTGAATGAAAGCTCGGAGTCAAGGATGACCCCAAGGCAGCGGGCATGTTGCTTTGGAGTAATGGTGGAACCGCACACGGAGATGGCAATGTCAGGCAAAGGTAGGTTAGTAGAGGGAGAGAACACGAGGAGTTCAATTTTGACAGGTTCAGTTTCAGATAGAGGGAGGACATGATGTTAGAGACAGCGGTAAGACAATCACTGGTGTTTTCTAAAAAGGTCGGCGTGATAACAGGAGAAGAGGTGTACAATTGGGTGTCGTCAGCATAGAGATGGTACTGGAAACCAAATCTACTGATTGTTTGTCCAATAGGGGCAGTATACAAAGAGAAGAGGAGGGGGCCTAGGACTGATCCTTGAGGAACCCCAACAGTAAGGGGAAGGTGAGAGGAGGAGGAACCAGCAAAACATACAGTGAAGGATCGGTCAGAGAGATAGGAGGAGAACCAGGAGAGAATGGTGTCCTTGAGGTCGATGGAGCGGAGCATAGTGAGTAGGAGCTGATGATCCACAGTATCGAATGCTGCGGAGAGATCCAAGAGAATTAGCATGGAGTAGTGACCATTAGATTTAGCTGTTAGTAGGTCATTAGAGACTTTAGTGAGGGCAGTTTCTGTAGAGTGTAAAGAGCGGAAGCCAGATTGAAGAGGGTCGAGAAGAGAGTTATCTGAGAGATAGCGGGTAAGACGGGAGTTGACCAGGCGTTCGAGAAGTTTGGAGATGAAGGGAAGATTAGAGACAGGTCTATAATTAGCGGCACAGTTTTGGTCGAGGGATGGTTTTTTAAGTAATGGATGTATGATGGCATGCTTAAATGAGGAGGGAAAAATACTGGATGTGAGAGAAAGGTTGAATATTTTTGTTAGGTGAGAGGTGACAGCCGGGGAAAGGGACTGGAGGAGATGTGACGGAATGGGGTCACTGGTGCAAGTGGTCGGGCGAGAAGATGCAAGGAGCCTGAATACTTCTTCTTCTGTAACTGGTTCAAAGTCAGAGAGTGAACTAGATGCAGTGGGGGAGGGAGGACAGTGCATGGTATGAAGAGATTGGGAGATGATTTCCTGTCAAATGTGGTCAATTTTTTCTTTGAAGTAATTGGCCAGATCGTCATGGCGGAGATCTGTGGCTGGGGCCTGCTCTCTTGTGTTGAGTAGGGACTGTAAAGTGTCAAAGAGACGTTTAGGGTTATTTGACAGTAAGGTGATGAAGGTGTTGAAATAGGTTTGTTTGGAGAGGTGAAGGGCAGAGTTGTATGTTTTTAGCATGAACTTATAATGGATGAAATCTTCGGGTAGATTAGATTTTCTCCACAGACGTTCGGCGCACCTGGAGCACCGCTGCAGGAAACGTGTTTGCAGCATGTGCCATGGTTGTCACCGTCTGTGCTGAGTTGTTCTATGTATAGGAGGTGCAGCTTCATCCAGGGCACTTTGCAGGGTTTCATTGTAATGCTTCAGAGCAGAATCAGGACATGAGATGGAGGAGATTGGACGATATCTGTAACCCTGTATGTAACCCTTTCTCATGCACAGCACCATGGAATTAATGGTACTATATAAATAAATAATAATAATAATTTTACACAGTGCGCCTGCCAATCATAGCCATGCCAATAATTGACATGTGCGAAGTGCCCACACAGGAAAAGCTTGTTGATTGGCTGGGCTGCAGCCTTTCAACAAGCTTTTGTCAGGCTGCCAAGCCGAACAGTAACAAGGATTTCCATGTTCGGGGTCCATGCACGGACACTAGGTGTCTGGTACGGAGCCCGAACTTTACAGTTCAGGATGACCAATCACTAATGATAAATTATTTAGGCTTGAAAATCAGTAATTTCTGCCACTTTTATGGAAAAGTTAGCCAGAAATATTTTTTGTTTTTTTATGTTATATTTTAGTTCTATGTAGGATGTTTGGAGCTTGGAAAAACTATGAATACACATAAGAACATTAATAAGAACATAATATTGAATTTAAAAATCGTAAATATTAATAGGTAAAAATTCACATTAATGTATGGGCATTGTCTGGAATTTCAAATAATAGCTGTGCCATTTTTGTAAACAGCTAAGACATTATTTTGTGATAACTACTTCAGATCCAATTTTAAAAAAACCTCATAGACCAAGTACGGTAATTGTACCAATAAAGAGGAATAAACCAGCTCAGAGCCCTGTTAGTGTTAGATGTTCTCAAAAATAACCTCCCTATCATAAATTACCTCTCTGGGAGGTGCAACAGTGTGAGGTTTGATTATACCAATAAGCTCATTAATCATGGGATTATCTAGTATCCAAGCTAACTTCTAAGACATTAAATCAAATGTTCCAACAAATATTGAGTAATTGTTATCACATTGCATTTCACTGTGCTATACACTGTTTAGCCTCACATCTGTTGCTAGCCTACCAATTAGTTTATTCCAACCCTCAGCACACTTGTTCTTTTAATTGGGGGGATGTGCAATTAAGGCAGCAACTATTTAAGTATAATGCTGTGATATTTCTAAAGCCTCGCTAAGATGTCCAAGATTTGCATTTATGTTCTATCTGTGGTTGGATAGAACAAATAGTGATTATAACATATTGTCTTTTCATATGTTTATGGGTATTTTTTGTCGACCAACTGTTCAAATAAAAAATACAGCTACATCTGATTTTGACTTGTCTTTTTTGTTTCATGAACCAAAATTACACATTCCAGTCGATAAGTCCGCAAAACACTTGGACCAGTCGTCCAATCGCTGTCCACATAACAGCCGTGTACTGAAGCTACAGAAGCAGGGACTGGGGGAAACAGATGGGTAAGGAATTGGTTAAATGACAGGAAACAAAGTTGTCATAAATGGCACATTCTCCAAATGGGATATAGTCAACAATGGCGACCGCAGGTATTTGTGCTAGGACTGATTCTTTTTAACCTCTTTATTAATGACCTAGTGGATGGGATTGAGAGTAAAATGTCAGTCTTTCCTGAGGACACCAAACTATGTAGGATACTAAATCTGACCTTGACATTATAATATTGCAAAACAATCTGGATAAGATGTCTGAATGTGCAAACTCTTGGCAAATGAGATTAAATGTAGATAAATGTAGACTAAAGGTACCGTCACACTAAGCGACGCTGCAGCGATACAGACAACGATGCTGATCGCTGCAGCGTCGCTGTTTGGTCGCTGGAGAGCTGTCACACAGACCGCTCTCCAGCGACCAACGATGCCGGGTAACCAGGGTAAACATCGGGTTACTAAGCGCAGGGCCGCGCTTAGTAACCCGATGTTTACCCTGGTTACCAGTGTAAAATGTAAAAAAACAAACAGTACATACTTACATTCGCGTCCCCCGGCGTCCGCTTCCTGCACTGACTGAGCGCCGGCCCTAACAGCAGAGCGGTGACGTCACCACTGTGCTTTCACTTACGGCCGGCAGTCAGTCAGTGCAGGAAGCGGACAGCGAGGGACGTGTGACAGACATCAGAAGGTGAGTATGTACTGTTTGTTTTTTAACATTTTACACTGGTAACCAGGGTAAACATCGGGTTACTAAGCGCGGCCCTGCGCTTAGTAACCCGATGTTTACCCTGGTTACCAGTGTAAAACATCGCTGGTATCGTTGCTTTTGCTGTCAAACACAACGATACACGGCGATCTGACGACCAAATAAAGTTCTGAACTTTAATCAACGACCAGCGACATCACAGCAGGATCCAGATCGCTGCTGCGTGTCAAACACAACGATATCGCTAGCCAGGACGCTGCAACGTCACGGATCGCTAGCGATATCGTTTAGTGTGACGGTACCTTAATGCACTTAGGACAGAGTAATCCTAGAGCTACATATTCACTAACCCCTTTCTGGCATTGGACGTACTATTCCGTCCATGTGACCTGGGACTTAATCCCCATGGATAGAATAGTACATGATTACCGATCGGCCGCGTACACGGGGGTGTGCGGCCGATCGGGGCCGGGTAACAGCTGATTGTCACAGCTGACACCCGGGACTAAGTGCCAGGAGCAGACACAGACCACTCCCGGCACTTTAACCCCCGGAACACTGCGATCAAACATGATTGCAGCATTCTGGAGCCGGCACAGGGGCTGACAGCCCTTCTACCTTTGGATCGGAGACCCCTGTTTCCATTTTTAAGCACTAGGGGGAGCAGCTGCTGAAATTTCACAAAAACCTAGTGTACAATTAGCTCACATTACAGCACTGCAGTAAATATGGGCGGAGTCTGCTGACGTGTGTGATGTCTCCTCTCCTCCACTTCTGGGTGTTTGCTAAGGGATAAGAGCGGATGATATTCAGGAACCCAGTGAGCAGCCATTTTGTTGGTGACTGGAGAGTTACACTGACAAGTAGACAGTCACCGAGGATGGCAGGCAGCAAGGATTCTGGGAGATATGTGGTGGAGGGAGCAGGGTGACAGCAGCACAGAGTATTTCAGGAGAGCAGTGTGCTGGTCTATGGGGGCACCCTGTTTGGTGCACGGAGCAGCCAGGGATTGTACATAGAGCGCTGTCTTTTATACACATGGATAGACCGTCTGCTTGTCTGCTCCACAGAAATCCAGAAATCCATTTCTGTGGATTGATGGCCTGTTCTGATCCAGACTTTGCATGCAAACCCCATTCCCCTCCTCAGATCCTGTCTTCTCCATCCTGTCCTGGCAATGTGTGAAAGCGAGACGACAGGCGCAGTCGGGGTGACGCTGGGAAGGAAATGCAGCCATATAGTAATGATAAAAATGAGACCCCTCTCTTCAGCAGCCTCACCAGCCCTCCCCTGACTGCACCTACCTGGAGGTCATGCTGCCCCCTCTATTACCCCAGACCCATGTACAGCTGCTCAGCCAGGACCACCATAGAATGGGTCCCCTTTCTGAAGATAATACTGCCATAGTGTTCTCACATAACACCGCCATGTAGATCACACATAATACCGCCATATAGATCACACATAATACCGCCATATAGATCACATACAATACTATCAAATAGATCACACAATACTGTCATACAGTTCTCACATAATACCACCATATAGATCACATAATACCGCCAGTATTCTCACATACCGCCATATAGATCACACATAATACCGCCATAGTGTTCTCACATAATACCGCCATATAGATCACACATAATGCTGCCAGTGTTCTCACATAATACTGCCATATAGATCACACATTACCGCCACATACTTCTCACAATGCCGCCACATAGATCTCACATAATACCGCCATATAATTCTCACAATACTGATCAAGCATAATACCACCATACAGATCACATAATACCGTCATATAGATCTCACATAATGCCATAATACAGCATGACCCCTGCAGCTCCTGCTATCGCACGCATTGAGTTGTGTGTGCAATGGGGAAAGACATACAGGGGGGAGAGGAGTGCATAGGAGAGGATTAGATACACGGTTCACCAGACAGTATCACACAGGATAGGATTAGATACACGGCTCAGCAGTCAGTATCACACAGGATAGGATTAGATACATGGCTCAGACCGTATCACACAGGATAGGATTAGATACACAGCTCAGCAGTCAGCAGTCTGCTGTATACTACTGTGGGCTCTGCTGTATTCTACTGTGAGCTGTGCTGTATTCTACTGTGTGCTGTGCTGTATACTACTGTGGGCTGTGCTGTATACTACTGTGGGCAGTGCTGTATACTACTGTGGGCTCTGCTTTATACTACTGTGTGCTCTGCTGTATACTACTGTGGGCTCTGCTGTATACTACTGTGGGCTCTGCTGTATACTACTGTGTGCTCTGCTGTATACTACTGTGGGCAGTGCTGTATACCACTGTGGGCTCTGCTGTATACTACTGTGGGCAGTGCTGTATACTACTGTGGGCTGTGCTGTATACTACTGTGGGCAGTGCTGTATACTACTGTGGGCTGTGCTGTATACTACTGTGGGCAGTGCTGTATACTACTGTGGGCAGTGCTGTATACTACTGTGTGGGCTGTGCTATATACTACTGTGCGGGCTGTGCTATATACTATGTGGGCTGTGCTATATACTATGGGGGTATATTATATTCTATGGGGGAGGCTGTGTTATATACTATGTGGCTGTGTTATATATTTGGGGGTACATTATACATTATATTCTATGGAGGGGGCTGCATTATATTCTGTGTGGGGCTTTATTAGATTTTGAGGGATGATTGCATCATACCCTTTGATGGGGCTACATTATATTCTATGGGGAGGTGGGCTGTATTATATCCTGTTCGGGGCTACATTATATTCTATGGGGGGGGGCTGTATTATATTTATATTCTATGAGGGGTGATTGCATCATACTCTATGAGGGGGCTACATTATACTATATGGGGGGCTGCATTATATTCTATGGGGAGGTTACATTATACTCTGTGGGGGGTTACATTATACTCTGGGGTGGCTGCATTATACTCTGTGGGGTGGTGGCTGCATTATACTATATGTGGGCTGAATTATACTGTATCGAAGACTATGGGGAATACATTATACTATATGAAGAACTATGGGGTGCATTATACTATGGGAAGTGAATTGTACTACATGGATGACTATGGCGGTGCATTATACTATATGGAGCACTGTGAGGAGTGTATTATGCTATATGGAGAACTGAGGAGTATATTTTAATATATGGAGGACTATGTGGAGTGTATTATACTATATGGAAGACCATGGGAAGTGTATAATACTATATGGAGGACTATGAGGAGTGTATTATACTATATGGAGGACTATGGGGTGTATTATACTAAACAAGCAAAATGCTGCATATTCATTGGGTGATTGGATTGATTATGCCGGAATAAAAATCCCTGTTCTCAGCAGCACATCGCCGGTATAAACTGTAGCTGTGCTGCTGATAACATGATACTGTATGGTGATCTGTTAGTGATCTATTAGTGATCGTTCTGTCCCCTTCATTCTTTCTCAGATGGTGGAAAAAGGCCGGGAAACAAGGGTCCAACGACTTCAGTATTGTCGATCACACTTGTTTAGCGGCCTGAGATCAGTGCATGTAAATACAGCAGAAATGCTTCTGTATGATGTGCAATATGTTAGCATTTGGGGCCCCATTTTAAACTTTGCCTAGGGCCCCACTTTGCCTAAAACCGGCCCTGGCTCCAGTGTATGATGGACCCCATATATGATGCTCCGGTGTATGATGGACCGCATATATGATGCTCCAGTGTATAATGGGCACCATATATGATGCTCCAGTGTATGATGGGCCCCATATATGATGGCCCCATATATGATGGGCACCATATATGATGCTCCAGAGTATGATGGGTCCCATATATGATGCTCCAGTGTATAATGGGCCCCATATATAATGCTCCATATATGATGCTCCATATATGATGCTCCAGTGTATGATGGACCCCATATATGATGCTCCACTGTATAATGGACCCCATATATGATGGCCCATATATGATGCTCCTGTGTATTATGGTCCCCATATATGATGCTCCAATGTATAATGGGCACCATATATGATGCTTCAGTGTATGATAGGCCCCATATATGATGCTCAGGAGTATGATGGGCCTCACATTTGATTCTCCAGTGTACAATGGGCCCCATATACAATGCTCCATATATGATGGCCCATATATGATGTTCCAGTGTATGATGGGCCCCCTATATGATGTTCCACTGTATAATAGACCCCATATATGATGGCCCATATATGATGCTCCTGTGTATTATGGTCCCCATATATGATGGGCCCATATATGATGCTCCAATGTATAATGGGCACCATATATGATGCTTCAGTGTATGATGGGTCCCATATACTGTATGATGCTCAGGAGTATGATGGTCCTCATATTTGATGCTCCAGTGTACAATGGGCCCCATATATAATGCTCCATATATGATGGCCCATATATGATGTTCCAGTGTATGATGGGCCCCCTATATGATGCTCCAGTGTATTATGGGCCCCATATATGATGGACCCATATATGATGCTCCAGTGTATAATGGGCCCCATATATGATGGGCCCCATATGATGCTCCAGTGTATGATGGGCCCATATACACTGTGTTCCAAATTATTATGCACATAGAGTTTAGGAGTGATAAGGTTAGAATTTTTTTGTTTGTCATTTAAACTCATTGATGGCGATGTGTGTCAGGGCTCTTTATATCACTGAAAGCAATTGCAGATACCTGTGCAAATTAGTTTGGCAGGTGTGTCCAAATAAAGGCAAGACTACTTAAGAAGGCTGTTCCACATTATTAAGCAGCCTACATTTTTTGCCAAAATGGGAAAGAAAAAGGATGTGTCGGCTGCTGAGAAGCAACAAATTGTGGAGTATTTAGGTCAAGGCATGACTTACAATCAACATTGCCAAGACACTTCATCGTGATCATCGCACAATCAAGAAGTATGTAGCTGATTCCCAGCACACACGTGTGCGTGCTGATAAGGAAAAATTGAGGACTCTTTCCAACAGGCAATTGCGTAAGGTTAAAAGAGCAGCTGCAAAAATGCCTTGTCATAGCAGCAGACAAGTTTTTGAAGCTGCTGGTGCCTCCAATGTCCCCAGAACAACAAGATGCAGGGTCCTTCAGAGGTTTGCAGCTGTGCGTAAGCCATCCTGTCGACCACCTCTATCCACTGCAACAAGCAGAAACGGCTCCAGTGGGCCAAACAATACATGAAGACTGACTTCCAAACTGTTTTGTTCACCAATGAGTGCCGTGCAACGCTCGATGGTCCAGATGGATGGAGTGGCGGATGGCTGGTTGATGGACACCCCATGAAAACACGGCTAAGGCGCCAACAAGGAGGAGGTGGAGTAATGTTTTGGGCTGGAATCATGGGGAGAGAGATTGTCGGCCCCTTTATGATCCCTGAAGGGGTAAAGATGAACTCCATAATCTATGTGGAGTTTCTAAAACAACACTTCCTGCCATGGTTCAAGAGGAAGAACCGTGCTTTCCGCAGCAAGATCATTTTCATGCATGATAATGCACCGTCTCATGCTGCAAAAAACACATCTGCATCTCTGGCTGCTATGGGCATAAAAGAGGACAAACTTATGGTGTGGCCACCATCTTCCCCTGACCTCAACCCCATAGAGAACCTCTGGAGCATCATCAAAAGGAGTGTCTATGATGGCGGGAGGCAGTTCACATCTAAGCAACAGCTCTGGGAGGGTATTCTGTCCACATGCAAAACAACTGAAGCAGAAATCATCCAAAAACTGACAAATTCAATGGACGAGAGAGTTCAGAAGCTTCTTTCGAACAAGGGGTCCTATGTGCAAATGTAACATCACCTAGAATAAAGTTTTCACTTGAAAACTGTTTGATTTCATTTTGTAATAAGCTGATAATGCTTATAACTTCACAATTGACCATTTTTTCGTTCAAAATAAAAAGAAAAGGTTGAAAACTCTGCTGTGCATAATAATTTGGAACATGCATTTTGAGTGTTTATTTTTTTAAAAATAGGCAGTTTGTTCCAAAACATTGCAATTATACTAGAATAGTAGATGACTGGAAAATAACAATGACTGCAATTCAGATAGGTAATTTAGAGAAAATATGAGGAAATATTATTTGCATAATAATTTGGAACACAGTGTAATGCTGCATATATAATGGGCCCCATAGATGATGCTCCAGTGTATGATGGACCCATATTTGATGCTCCAGTGTATAATGGGCCCCATATATGATGTTCCAGTGTATGATGGGCCCCATATATGATGCTCCAGAGTATAATGGGCCCCATATATGATGCTCCAGTGTATAATGGTCCCCATATATAATGCTCCATATATGATGGCCCATATATTATGCTCCAGTGTATGATGGGCCCCATTTAAGATCCATATATGATGGACCCATATATGATGCTCCAGTGTATGATGAGCTCCATATACAATGCTCCAAACATATAAAAAAAGAAATACTCACCTCTCTTCTCACCTGCTGTGCTCTGAACTCCTCAGTGTCGCCGTCTTTTGGCTCTCTGCTCTGTGACTGTTCAGGCAAAGGGTGCACAGATGTGACATCATCGCACCCTCTGACCTGAAACGTCACAGTCAGAAGACACTGCAGTGGTGGAGCGGTGAGAGGTAAATATTACAAGTGCTGGGGCCCTGAGCAAGCGGGGGGACCCACTCGCTGGCACCGGCACTAGCACAGACATCGGGTCCCCATAGCGTGCTGTGTCCCCGACGGCAAGTGGGCAATGTGACTGAACAGCTAAGCTGTGAACTCTGACATCCTCTAACTTGCTGCCTTCCCTGTCTCAGCTTTTATACAGGCTGTGAAGGTCTCTCCTGGGTCTCTCCTGATTGGCTGCATAATACCATGTGATGAGATAGCTGCAAGGAATTATGGTTCGAGGTCACACCTAAAATCATGTCAGCTTTCTGTGGCTGATGCAATATTCTGCAATGTGTAGAAAGTCCATGGACACTTTTTTGGCGATTTCTGCGAATTTAACTGCAACTTGTTCAAATGTGCTGTGACAACATAATTTCATAAAATTTTACTCAAATTCAATACTCTCTTCTCTATGGTTTTCAAAGAAAACGAAACTTTGGCCAATATAATTGAACTAAACCTTAAGGTTTCTCATTTATACCAATTCCATAATAGGGAGAAAGCTACAATAAAATATGGTTTGACATTAAAATACAGTAGCAATAATAAATACCTAGTAAGCCTCTGCAAGTTTTCTTTTTTATTATTTCATTTTTACTTTGGTCAGTCACAAAGCCACCTTACAGTTATATTGAACAGTGTTAAGAATGTGTACTATATCAATGAAAACCATGTGACAAAAATCCTAATATCTGTAGTAAGTAATAAAAATGATAATCCTTGTTCACTACCACAGCGTCCAACTTTCTATTCCCAGAATTTTATTGTTAACCGCAGACCTATTCTTCTACATATCAGCCTTTCTGTTATGAAGCTACTTGGCTGCAGCTTTCACCACCATTACCACAAGCTTAAAAACCACATTTACAAAATAATTTAACAAATAACAGTATAGAAAATAAAATTTAAATCTTAAGCATCGATTTTGTTTTTAGCAGCAGTCTGTGGCTATTTAATAATCTATCACAGATGGGGAAGAAAAGAACTACATGGATATTATTTCTTAGCACACTTATTCTATTAGCTTAAAGTCCACTTCACATTATAGCTAACCACCACTCCAAACCAGGCTTAAAAAACTTGTATTTAATAGAATACAAAAATGTATGCTTCTACATTAAAGTTTTACTTTTTGCCTTTGACAAGTAGAGGGGACAACTTTCTTGGGTGTTGACTCTAATCAAGCAGCCTAGTGTAAAGTTAGGTTACCTGCACAAATCCACGCGATACGTTCTAGTGCTGACCTCTAACCTATAGGCCGGGGTCACACTTGCGAGTTCAATGCGAGAAACTCACGCGAGTCTCTCGCATCAAGTCCTGGCACTGCCACCGGCACTCGGGACCGGAGCGTGCGGCCGCATAGAAATACATGCAGCCATAAACTCCGGTCCCGAGTGCCGGTGGCGTTGGCAGGACTTGATGTTAGAGAGTGGCGCGAGTTTCTCGCATTGAACTCGCAAGTGTGACCCGCCATAAAGTTTCATTGATCCATACACACATCAGTTTTAAAATCAGATCCATGTCTCCAGTTGGACACTCAGAGTAAGGTTACTCTAATCTGATTTTTTTTGGCTTACAATTGACCAATACAGTCTATCGAGGTCTGTATAATACAGACAGAAAACAGAGGGCCAGATTCATCAAAGCTTTGCTCCAAAAGCTTTGACAAGTCGCATAATTTTGGCAATACTTGAGGCTACTCTAAAATTAGGCAACTTTTGACATTCTCATGCCATTTTCGCCCATCTCCAAGAAAGTGGGTGGAGCAGGGGCAGGATGTGGGCGTGGCAACCACCTCTCGTCAAATTTAAGACAAGTGGCGGAGTTCACTGTGCCACAATTCTTACACCAGCAGGGACTGGAGTAGAATTTGTGGTGAGGCACACACCGGGGTGCACGCCATTTGTTCCGGCACTACTGATTCATGAATCAGGAAGGTCGGACTCCAGTAACACTCTTCATCAAGACCGGTGTGAACAACGCAGGTGTTGCGGAATCAGGCCCAAAGTTTCATATAAGTTTAATTCATTTTTTAATTGACGCACAGCTAAGAGTCAATGGATAAAAGAAGTTCACAGTGTAACTGCTTCAGTGAGAAAAACTGATGAGCAAAAAACCCCAGAAGCAACCGAGATGACAACTGAGAAAAAAAATTGCCTTAAAGGGGTTGTCCATAATTTTAATACCATGACTTCTGTTTTCCAAAATCAGCAACATCCCTGTCTACAAGTTTTGTATGGCAGGTTTCTCATTTTTCTACATCTCCAAACTTTACATTTGTATTTAATATAAATGGAGATTGTTCCTATGCAAGACTAGTGACTAAAAGGAACATTGCCAATGATGCCTTTCCAGTGGTAGCATAGTAACACTTACTAAAGCCACACTTAAGCTCTGCTTGGGACACGTTTTTTAGATTTGTTGTTTGAGCCAGAAAAGCTTCCAGCATATACGCAGGGTGCATGGGGCTGTGTAAATGATGCATTTACCCAAAGAACGTCCCTTTTGGGCCAATAGGGGTAGAAACTGTGCAATCAAAGGGTATGCGCACATTCTCCAAAACCCTCCTGAAACAGCGCTAACTAAACACTAAACAGAATGAACAACTGTACGTAAAACCGACTTGCTATTCATTTGCTCAGTTCTTTGAGTGTTTCTTAATCTCTTGATGTTTCTAAAAAACACCAAGGGGTTAAAAGAAATAAATTGACCATTCTTCAGTTGTTTTTTGCTCTGAAGACAGTCTATACTTTAAAATAAAAGTCAATTGAAAGGATCAAAAGATGCCTGGAAGATGCCAAGGTGTCTTTTAGAAGCGTATTGCCAATGTTTTTGCTTTAAAAACCACTATTGATTTCTTCTTAAATGGAGTTTAAAAATGCTGGGTAAATGGCAATAAAAGGAAATCCCTCAAACACACATGGAAGATGCTGGCAGTCACAAACATCACAAAATTATTCTGGAAAAAATAAAAAAAAAATAGAAAAAAGATGCTTCAGAATTACAAATAGGTGGAGAAAAGCAACTCTTCTTGAACAGTTTTCTTCTTAAAAACTTGTCTGGTTTACACCCTGAAGAAAAAACTTTATGTGCACATACACTACATACAGGTGCTTCTTACAAAATTAGAATATCATCAAAAAGTTAATTTATTTCGGTTCTTCAATACAGAAAGTGAAACTCATATATTATATAGAGTCATTACAAACAGAGTGATCTATTTCGAGTGTTTATTTCTGTTAATGTTGATGATTATGGCTTACAACCAATGAAAATCCAAAATTCATAATCTCAGTAAATTAGAATACTTTATAACACCAGCTTGAAAAATGATTTTAAAATTGGGAATGTTTTAGGCTAGGTTCACATTTGCGGTTGAGTCCGCAGCGTTTCGTACGCAACCGCATGGCAAAGCACATGCAAACGCATGATAACGCTGCGTTTTTTGTCTGCATCAACTTACACATTACGGATAAAAAAACGTAATTTTGCACACATTTGCATGCGCTCGCTTTGTTTATGTGCATGCGTTTGTTATGAAAAATATTTTCAAGGAGAATTTCCTTGACACTCATGGGATTTCTGTATATAGACCCTTGTACAAACGCAAGCCAAAGCATGTCCTTGCGTTCCTATGCGTTCCACAGACTGTAATGTGTTTTTTGAGGCACTCCTTCCGCAAGCATCTGAATGAGTATGGCGGCGGAAATTTGACCCCAAAAAATTCTAACATAGTGCATCAGCCGCGCCCAGCGAAAATATGCATGCATATGCAAACACAGGCGAACGCATACAAATGCATGCACCTGCGTCTACAATGTTAAAGATAGGAAATCAAGACGCCTGCGGATATATGTGTCAGAAATGCTGCGGACACAACCACAAATGTGAAACCAGCCTTACTGAAATGTATATTCAGTAAATGCATTCACTACTTGGTCATAACATTTTACTCATATTTAATACGCTCTTCTCTACAGTTTTCAAAGAAAACTAAACTATTTTTGCATCAATTCAGTGTGGCATGGAGGCGATCAGCCTGTGGCATTGCTGAGGTGTTATGGAAGCCCCAGTTTGCTTTGGTAGCATCCTTCAGCTCGTCTGCATTGATGGGTCTGGTGTCTCTCATCTTCATCTTGACAATACCCCATAGATTCTCTATAGGGTTAAGGTCAGGCGAGTTTGCCCGTCCAATCAAGCACATTGATACTGTTGTCTTTTTATGAGGTATTGGTTCTTTTGGCAGTGTGGACAGATGCCAAGTCCTGCTGGAGAATGAAATTTCCATTTCCAAAAAGCTTGTCAGCAGAGTGAAGCAAGAATTGTTCTAAAATTTCCTGGTAGATGGTTGCACTGACTTTGGTCTTGATAAAATACAGTGGACCTACATCAGCAGATGACATGGCTCCCCAAACCACCGATTGTAGAAACTTCACACTAGACCTCAAGCAGCTTGGATTGTGTGCCTCTCCACTTTTCCTCCAGACTCTGGGACATTGATATCCAAATAAAATGCTAAATTTACTTTCATCTGAAGACAACATCTTGGACCACTGAGCAACAGTCCAGTTCTATTATTTTGGCCCAGGTGAGACGCTTCTGCCGTTGTCTATTGGTCATGAGTGGCTTGACACAAGGAATGTGACACTTATAGCCTATATCCTGGACACATCTGGGTGTGGCTAAGAAAAGGCCATTCAAAAATTTGGGGGAGATCCACAAGGAGTGGACTGTTGTTGGAGTCACCACACTCAGACGTATCCAGGACATGGCTACAAGTGTCGTATTCCTTGTGTCAAGCTAATCATGAGTGACCTATAGACAACACCTGACCAATAGACAATACCAGAAGCATCTTAACTGGGCCAAGGAGAAAAAGAACTGGACTGTTGCTCAGTGGTCCAAGGTGTTGTTTTCAGATGAAAGTAAATTTAGCATTCTTTTGGAAAATCAATGTCTCAGAGTCTGGAGGAAGAGTGGAGAGGTGCACAATCCCAGCTGCTTGAGGTCTAGTGTGAAGTTTTCACGAACAGTGATGGTTTGGGAAGCCATGTCATCTGCTGGTGTAGGTCTACTGTGTTTTAGCAGGACCAAAGTCAGTGCAGCCATGTACCAGAAAATTTTAGAACACTTCATGCTTCCCTCTGCCGACAAGCTTTTTGGAGATGGAAATTTAATTCTCCAGCAGGACTTGGCACCTGTCCACACTGCCAAAAGTACAAATACCTGGTTTAAAAACAACAGTATCACTGTGCTTGATTGGCCAGCAAACTCGCCTGACTTTAACCCCATAGAGAATCTATGTGGTATTGTCAAGAGAAAGAAACACCAAACCCAACAGTGCAGACAAGCTGAAGGCTGCTATCAAAGCAAACTGGGCCTCCATAACCCCACAGTAGTGCCACAGGCTGCTCGCCTCCATGCCACGTCGCGTTGATGCAGTAATTGATGCAAAAGGAGCCCCAACCAAGTATTGAGTGCATTTACTGAACATACCTTTCAGTAGGCCAACATTTCGGATTTTAAAATAATTTTTAAGCTGCTGTTATTAAGTATTCTAATTTACTGAGATAATGACTTTTGGGTTTTCATTGGCTTTAAGCCATAATAATCAACATTAACAGAAATAAACACTTTAAATAGATTACACTGCTTGTAATGACTCTGTATATGAGTTTCGCTTTTTGAATAGAAGATCTGAAATAAATTAACTTTTTGATACAAAGGTATGTATTTGTATTTTTTTCAGTATCTTGCCCTTTGTTTTGAAGCTGCCAAGACTTACAGTGGCTTGCATTTTAAGTGTATTGCTACCTCAAAATATGGAATTTCACTGTCTTGTGGACAGAGGAGACCAAGATAGAGATTTTTGATAAAGCACATCATTCTACCGTTTACCGAAAATGGAATGAGGACTACAAAGAAAAGAACATAGTACCTACAGTGAAATATGGACACTGATGACAAAAACAGAAAAAATCTAGACTGCCGTTTGCCAAAGTGTATGTGACTAAGCCAAAATCCTTCAGGGAAAGCGTCTTGTGGGCAGCTGAGACAAGGATAGAGCTTTCTGATAAAGCACATCATTCTACAGTTTACCGAAAACGAAATGAGGCCTAAAAAGAACACAGTACCTGCAGTCAAATATGGTGGAGGTTCAAAGATGTTTTGGGGTCATTTTGCTGCCACTAGGTGGCATGATTGTGTGCAAGATATCATGAAATCTAAAAATTACCAAAGGATTTTGAGTTACTATTAGAGATGATCAAACCAGAAATTAAAAGTTAGGGGTCATAACGGACAGTTAGTGACCGGTGCTACATACCGAACACGGACTTCTCTCGGACGTCCGTTGCAATGTTCAGATTTCTGGGAGGAGCAAGAGGGATAGAGAAAATTTTCCAGCTCAAAAGTTTGGGTTCCTATTGTTTTCAATGAGGTTCGGGTTCAAGTTTGGGCACAGTTCTGGTACCCAAACCGAACTTTGGAATAAAGGTCTGGTTGGGTAACAGAACCCGAACTTCCACAAGTCTGCTCATGCCTAGTCACAATGTAGTGGCCAGTGTTAGAAAGCTGGGTTTGCATCCTAGGTAATGGGTCTTCTAGCAGGACAAGGAGTTTCAAGGAGTTGGAAGGGATCACCAGGGTCAAGTCCAACCCCTTGCTCAATGTTCAGCCTGTTTGAAAACTTGCATTGAAGGAGAACTCACCACCTCTTGTAGACTGTTCCACTCATTGATCACCTTCACTGTCAAAAAGTTTTTTTTCTAATATTCCATTGCTTTTTTCTAACATTCCAGTGCTTCTCGTGTTACCATGTGCTAACGAGAATAAGGATGATCCCTCCTCATTGTGACATCCCTTCAGATATTTGTAGACAAAACATTCCCATATTCTTTAACCATTCCTCACAGGACATTGTTTGCAGACCGATCACCATCCTGGTAGCTCTTCACTGAACTTTCTCCAGTTTTTCGTTGTTTTTTTAAAATGTGGTGCACAGAACTGAACACAGTATTCCAGATAAAGTCAGGCAAAGGAGCAGGAGAGAGGGATAATTACTTCACATGATCTAGACACTATGCTTCTCTTAATACATCCCAGAACTGTGTTCGCCTTTTTTGCTGCTGCATCACACTGTTGACTCATGTAGTGTCTGTGATCTATTAATATATCCAAGTCTTTTTTCACAAGTGTTATTGCTTAGCTCTATTCCAATTTTGTAAATGTCATTTATGTTTTTGTGGCCCGGATGTAGAATCTTGCATTTCTCCCTGGTAAATAGATGGAAACAAAGGGCTGGAGAGTTCGACAGTTCTGAAGTAACTAGAAATGAGTCCAGATGTAAATGTCATTGAAAACCTGTGAAGAGATCTTAAAATTGCTGTTCAGAGGAGGCACTAGTGATGAGCGAACGTGCTCGGATAAGGTGTTATCTGAGCATGCTAATTGGGATTGCCCGTTTGTTAGTTAATCCCTGCATGTGTTGCGGCTGTCGAACAGCCACAAGACATGCAGGCGCAGGGATTAGAACATATTACTTGAGCATGCCAAAGACACTGTTAGCAACCAAGAATGCTCGGAAAGCACTTTAACCGAGCACGTTTGCTCATCACCGGAGCTTCAAATATGAGAGACCTGGATCAGTTTGCTAAAGAAGAGTGGTCCAAAGTTCCAGTTGAATAGTGTTATAAGCTAGTTGATGGTTATAGGAAGAGATTGATTGCAGTTATTTATTCCAAAGAATGTGCAACCAAATATTAAGTTGAGGGTGCCAACAATTTTGTCTGGCCCATTTTGAAGTTGTATGTAAAATGTCAGGTTTTCGCTTGTTTTTGTGGTTGTTCCTGTACACACAAAAGGAAATAAACATGTGTATAACAAAATGTGTAATTGCAATAATTTTCTGGAACAATTTCAAGGGTGCCAACACTTTCGACCTGGATTGGATTTACTTTGCCAGCAGCAAATCATGTTTTCATGAGTGAACATATTGCCAATCAACAATAATTTTTAGGTCAGAAAAAATTTTGCAATCAGCTTTAATTAACCAAATTATGGCTGATTGTTCATTTGTTTATGTTTACACTGGGAATGATCATTCACATAATCATAAACTCATTTAAAAAGTCCTTAACAGAAGTATGTGACCTACAGAGAGTACAATAGTAAGTGATACAACTTCCTATATGTGAACCATTTGTGCATAACTTAAAGGAAACCTGTCACCCACAAAATAGAAGGTGAGCTAAGCCCATCAGCATCAGGGGCTTATCTACAGCATTCTGTAATGCTGTAGATAAGCCCCCGATGTATGCTGAAAGATGAGAAAAAGAGGTTAGATTATACTCACCCAGGGGCGGTCCCGGTCCGATGGGCGTCACGGTCCTGCGCCTCCCATCTTCTTATAATGATGTCCTCTTCTTGTATTCACGCTGCGGCTCCGGCGCAGGCATACTTTGTCTGCCCTGTTGAGGGCAGAGCAAAGTACTGCAGTGCGCAGGTGCCGGGGAAGCTCAGAGAGGCCCAGCACCTGTGCACTGCAGTACTTTGCTCTGCCCTCAACAGGGCAGACAAAGTACGCCTGCGCCGGAGCCGCTGCGTGAATTCAAGAAGATCACGTCATTGTATGAAGATGGGAGGCCCCGGACCGCGATGCCCATCAGAACAGAACCGGACCGGGACCGCCCCTGGGCGAGTGTAATCTAACCTCTTTTTCTCATCTTTCAGCATACATCGGGGGCTTATCTACAGCATTACAGAATGCTGTAGATAAGCCCCTGATGCTGGTGGGCTTAGCTCACCTTCGATTTTGGGGGTGACAGGTTCCCTTTAATGATTGGGCTATCCTTAAAGACTACTTTCATTTACATTCGGTCACTATTGAGTTTCACTGAACTTTACCCATGATGAACAAGAAATAGTCAAGAAATATGTTGTTATACATTTGCTCCGATAAGATGGCTGTACATTTTTTTCCCCAATAGACAGCAAAGTTTGTTGCTGTAAATTGATTCAGACTTCTCATAATCTGTAAAACTCCATTTGCATGTATTATTTTTTGTGAGTACAAGTTTAAGGTTGTGTGTTCTGCAACAGGATTACTGACTGTAAAATCATCTTCGCACAGAAATATTGATTCAGAAATTTCTGTTCTTGAAAATCAATTCCATGCATGATTAAAGGAGAGGTTTTTGTAGCAAGAGTATGGATTTAAGTGTAGTGTATAAACTTATCTTAAAGCCCAGATTTATCAAAGTAATATTGCCAGAATTATGGCAATTTTTCAATTGCTTTGAAAAATAGCAACATTTTTGCACACCTCAAAGTGGCACAAAAATGTTGCAGCTTTTTGTGATTTTCATGCCAGTTTCTCCCAACTCTACCGAAATACGTAGGTGGAGCTGGAACATGACACCATAGCTTATTTAGTTCATAGCTAGCTGTGGTGTTCCTATCTTACGCCAGTCTGGAATAAGATTTCTGCGAGTCGTCAGAGGCTCCTTATTCAATAATAGGAGTGGGCCTTGTAATGAATTAAGAGCATCTAACTCCTACATGCCTCTCATCAAGACCGGTGAGAAAATTGTTGGAATTGACGAAATGGGGCCTTAATATAAAAAAAAAGTCTACTACTTTGTTTTAGCTCATTGAGAAAAGAGCTTTTCAGCACGATTAAGAAATCTACATAATTTGGTAACAGCATTTTGGCTAGGGAAGCAATTGTATTATATGAAGTGAGTGGATTCAGTTTCTCGTTGACGTATGCCTTCTGTCACACAATGTTTTAAGCTACTTTAACAATTTAGAATGATTGGGTTTTGCAGTGTCCAGATGGACTAATGATGCAGCCCAATTAAAAAATTAAGACCAAAATTTCCCCGGGAGAAGATCCAGATAACGTCAAATGAAAAAAGTGCAATTAGTGAGGATTTATGGGAGACTCTTCCAATACTGCTAAATGTCATATGGACACTAATATCCAGTTGTAGGGAGGTTATACATATAATCATTTCTGTTAAGAAACAAACACTCCGACACATAAATGTAGAAGTTACTTAAGTTTAATGCTTAAAAGTCTGAATGCACAAACAATCTAGTATTATATATGTACTTATGGTCAACAATGTCATATAATTCTGTACAATGACACAATTTAGTATCAAAATCTTTCTACACTGTAGATTATTACGAAACTGTTAATGACATCAAACACTGTGTACTTAAAACACCATTTTTGCTACCACATTTTTTGTAAGTTCAGTAAAACAGTCCAACTTTTCAGTATTGGTTTGTTTCTAGTAGGAAATTAAGTATTTTCTACGTATACGATAAGATTTATCTACAATGTCCTTTTGATTTTGATCCATAGCAGCAAAGGCACTGTACATCAGCAGATCCACAGACTTTAAGAAATTTAAAGCGTTTAAAATAAAAAAAAAAAAAAATAGAAAAAAAAAAAAAAAATTAAAAATACAAAAGAATCACATATTAAACAGCAACAATGACATTAAAAGAGTAAAAGTATTGTCTGAGGCATGGCGGCTCACTTTGCCTCGGGCCTGGGACGTTCAGAAAAAGGAGGGCCTGAAAAGAAGGTCTTGTCTGCGCAGAGGTTACATTCGTTTGCATCTCCTTGTTATGTCACCAGTTGTTGGTTGCCGTGAAGCAGATGATGAGAATGATCCCTTTGGGTTTGCTGTGGCATATCTCATTCAGTGAACCAGCATTGACGGAGTTAATTCCTGTGTAAACTGTGCATTCCATATGCGTCCAGGAGGGAATTGCTTGGGTAAAGTTCGGATTTTATCTGTATATGATAAAATAAAAAAAAATAAAAAAAGAAGAAAAATACGGTTACAATTTCTCAGTTTATATCATCACCCGGCAACACAGCAGTTTGCGTATGTCTTGACACCCTCAGTACAACAAAAGTTATATGGAGAGGCTGTCTAGTTCACAAGACCCTGTTTTAAAGCTCGATTAGGTCATTCTGAATCTAGAGAGAAGAGACCGTCTTGTTGGCCATGTGATTAGGTCGCCATAAAATATAGTCATAAAATGTTAATGGTGATTAACCAATATCTCGCTAAAAACAGCGGAACATGCGAGTACAATTGAACTACAATGAACGCAAATGTGCCAGACAGATCTTTATTCCAGTAGAAGAATTGAAAAGATTGTTCCAGGCCCAAAACACACTGGTACAAGCATTCCGGAAAGTCCTTTTTACCCAAAAAATAGCTGGGATATTTGTCAGTATTCATCATTACTGTCACATGTCATTGAGTAGTAGTGGTTTTCTAAGCCGAGGATTCACAAGATCTAGTTCATTCCCATTTTCGTACACCGGTTCATTCCTATTTTCTTAGGCACAACTGATAAAGAACCCCAGGTTTGGTCTGCAATGGGCACTCTATGGCCCAGATTCATAAAAAAACAAAACAAAACAAAAAAAAAAGTAAAAGCCGTGAAAAGGTCCAAACATTTTGTCATTTTCATGCCAGTTTTTCCCAGCTCTGTTGAAATGGGCAGGGCTGGAGGACAAGGGCGCGACGCCACAGCTCATTTAACCCCTTCCCAACATGCTCATTTAATCACTTCCTGCAAAACGGCATAAATATATGGTAGTGATCGTGCTGAGCGTCACTGCGATCAACTGCAGGTGTCAACTCTAAATAAGAGCTGACACCCGGCAGCAACGCCCACGATCGGTGCTAGCGCAGATTGCAGGCGTTTAACCCCACTGATGCCGCTGTCAATAGTGACAGCGACATCTAAAAGGCATTGCAGAGGGAGTGAGCTCCCATTCTGCTCTCATCTCTGAAAGATTGCTCAGAGCAGGAGATGACATGCATCCTCTGCGTGACAGTATCTAATCTAATGCTCTGCAATGCCGAAGCATTGCAGAGTATTAGATCAGCGATATCTAATATATAAAGCTGAATGTGTGTGTGTGTGTATGTATGTATGTATGTATGTATGTCCGGGATTGGCATCTGAACCGTAGCAGCTACAGCCACAAAATTTTGCACAGTCACACGTCTGGACCCCGAGAGCGTCATAGGCTATGTTGTGAGGTGAAATTTTAACCCCGCGCTTTCCAATTCACCAAACAATTTTGCCCCTATCGACATAATGGGGAAAAAGTGAAAGGAAAAATGTTGGAGGCAAATTAACAGCTGCCAGATGTGAACAAGGGGGACTTAAAGAATGACAGCGATGGCACCAAAGAGTATATACTGTACAGTTGCTAAGGTGGGGCCCCAACATGGGATAATCACACCACCACGGGGATATGAACACACACACAAAATGCGCCACACACTACCACGTGCTCGAACACATATACCACCCTCAGTGCACATTTCACCACACATACACCAACCTCGCCACATAAAAGTAGAAACACAAAAGTCGCCGCTCAAAACTCGCCACGCGCAAAACTCTCCACATGCAAAACTCGCCACACGTGCAAAACTCGCCACACGCAAAACTTGCACACGCAGAAAAATTGCCACACGCAGAAAAATTGCCACATGCACAAAAGTTGCAACACATGCAAAAGTTGCCTCACACAAAACTTGCACATACTCAAAAGGCACCACACATAAAACTCGCCACGCGCAAAACTCGCCATGCGCAAAACTTGCTGCACACAACTTGCTACACTAACCTGTCACATGCAACTCGACACACAAAAAGTTGCTACACGCATGTCGCCACACAAAACTCATCTCACAAAAGTCCCTACATGCATGTCGCCACACGCAACTCAACACACACAACTTGACACACGAAACTCGCCCTAAAACACACACAAGTCTGGTATCCTTCAAAAATAAAAATCTGATTAATAAGCAGACAAACTACAAGAGCAACAAATGTACCATATAGGAATCCGGCAGCTGTCAGTCACATGACCAGTCTATTATGTGTATGTGTGAGCTAATATATACTGCCAGGGGGTGGGCTTACTGTTGACTGGGGATTTATCAGGCTGCCATTTTAGCTTACAAATACTGAGGTAAAAATACTGACCAAATAACGTGTGAACGAGGGCTAATACAGGAGGAGATGGCATACAGCTATATACTATATACAGGAGATGACACACAGGTATATACTATTTACAGGGGAGATGACACACAGGTATATACTATATACAGGAGGAGATGACACACAGATATATACTATATACAGGAGAGATGACACACAGGTATATACTATATAGAGGAGGAGATGACATACAGGTACATACTACATACAGGAGGAGATGACATACAGGTATATACTATATACAGGAGGAGATGACACACAGGTATATACTATATACAGGAGCAGATTACCTACAGGTATATAGTATATACAGGAGGAGATGACACAGGTATATGCTATGTATAGGAGGAGATGACATACAGGTATATACTATATACAGGAGATGACACACAGATATATACTATATATAGGTGAGATGACACACAGGTATATACTATATACAGGAGATTACATACAGGTATATCTAATATATAAAGCTGAATGTGTGTATGTATGTATGTGTGTATGTCCGGGATTGGCATCTGTACCGTCGCAGCTACAGCCACAAAATTTTGCACAGTCACACGTCTGGACCCCGAGAGCGTCATAGGCTATGTTGTGAGGTGAAATTTTAACCCCGCGCGTTCCAATTCACCAAACAATTTTGCTCCTATCTACATAATGGGGAAAAAGTGAAGGGAAAAGTGTTGGAGGAAAATTGACAGCTGCCAGATGTGAACAATGAGGACTTAAAGAATGAGAGCGATGGCGACAAAGAGTATATACCGTACAGTTGCTAAGGTGGGGCCCCGACATGGGATACTCACCACACACGGGGATATGAACACAAACACAAAATGCGCCACACACTACCACGTGCTTGAACACATATACCACCCTCAGCACACATTTCACCACACACACACACCAACCTCGCCACATAAAAGTCGAAACACAAAAGTCACCACTCAAAACTCGCTACATGCAAAACTCGCCATATGCAAAACTAGGCTCACGCAAAACTCGCCACACGTGCAAAACTCACCTCATGGAAAACTCACCTCATGCAAAACTTGCACACACAGAAAAATTGCCACATGTACAAAAGTTGCACCACATGCAAAAGTTGCCTCACACAAAACTTGCACATACTCAAAATGCACCACACATAAAACTCGCCACGCGCAAAACTCGCCATGCACAAATCTTGCTGCACACAACTTGCTACACTAACCTGTCACATGCAACTCAACACACAAAATGTTGCTACACGCATGTCGCCACACAAAACTCATCTCACAAAAGTCGCTACATGCATGTCGCCACACGCAACTCAACACACACAACTTGACACATAAAACTCGCCCTAAAACACACACAAGTCTGGTATTGTCCTTCAAAAATAAAAATCTGATTAATAAGCAAACTACAAGAGCAACAAATGTACCATATAGGAAATACGGCAGCTGTCAGTCACATGACCTGTCTATTATGTGTATGTGTGAGCTAATATATACTGCCAGGGGGGAGGGCTTCCTGTTGGCTGGGGATTTATCAGGCTGCCAATAGCAACCAATCACAGCTCAGCTTCTATTTTGCTACAGTTAATTAACCTGAGCTCTGATTGGTTAATATAGGCAACAAAGACATTCTCAGTATAACAAAGCTAATATATGTTGTGAAATGCTTCTATTTGCTTAGTTTTTGCCTTTTAATAATTACATTTCTATCTATTTGTTTTGTGGTTTTTGTGTGCAGAATAAATTTTTGTTAACACATTCTATTTTGCTAACAGCAGTCATTAACCCGGGCGAAGCCGGGTAGTACAGCTAGTATCATGATAAAGTTGATGTCACAATGGGACAATGTGAAAAAGTAAATACACACATACACACACACACACACACACACACACACACACACACACACACACTAGATGGTGGCCCGATTCTAACGCATCGGGTATTCTAGAATATGTATGTAGTTTATTTATGAAGATTTCAGAATAATGCAATGAATACATAGGATTCGGCCGGCCGCGACCAATTAGCGAAGCGTGGTTCAAATCCCGCGCCAATTCGCAGCCGAACTGCGCCTGTCGCTGATTGTTTGCGGCTGGCCGGTCGCGACCAATCAGTGAAGCCAGGGCCAGCTGCAGGTTTTTGAGGGTCCCGGGCAAAAGAGTCTCACAGCCCACGTAGCATATAACAGCCCACGTAGTATATAGCACAGCCACGTAGTATATAGCACAGCCACGTAGAATATAGCAGAGCTACGTAGTATATAGCAGAGCTACGTAGTATATAACACAGACACGCAGTATATAGCACAGCCACATAGTATATAGCACAGCCACGTAGTATATAGCACAGCCACGTAGTATATAGCACAGCCACGTAGTATATAGCACAGCCACGTAGTATATAGGGCCAGCTGCAGGTTTTTGAGGGCCCCGGGCGAAAGTCTCACAGCCCACGTAGCATATAACAGCCCACGCAGTATGTAACACAGCCCACGCAGTATGTAACACAGCCCACGCAGTATGTAACACAGCCCACGCAGTATGTAACACAGCCCACGCAGTATGTAACACAGCCCACGCAGTACATACATACAGACATACAGGTGACATACTATATACAGGAGGAGATGACATACAGGTACATACTATATACAGGGGAGATGACACACAGGTATATACTATATACAGGAGATGACACACAGGTATATACTATATACAGGAGGAGATGACACATGTATATACTATATACAGGGGAGATGACACGTATATACTATATTCAGGAGGAGAGGACACAGGCATATACTATATACAGGAGATGACACAGGTATATACTATATACAGGGGAGATGACACGTATATACTATATTCAGGAGGAGATGACGCAGACATATACTATATACAGGAGCAGATGACACAGGACAACTACTATATACAGGAGATGACATACAGGTACATACTATATACAGGAGATGACATACAGGTACATACTATATACAGGAGGAGATGACACACGTATATACTATATACAGGAGGAGATGACACACAGGTATATACTATACTATATAAAAGAGGAGATGACACATAGGTATATAGAGGAGGAGATGACATACAGCAGGTATATACTATATACAGGGGAGATGCCATACAGGTATATACTATATATAGGAGATGACAGACAGGTATATAGTATATACAGGAGGAGATGAGACATAGGTATATACAATATACAGGAGGAGATGACATACAGCAGGTATAAACTATATACAGGAGATGACATACAGGTATATACTATATACAGGAGATGACATACAGGTGTATACTATATATAAGGGAGTTGACAAACATGTATATACTGAGGGGAAAATGAGGGGTGTGAGGTGAAAATGAAAAGGTGTGAGTGCAAAATGAGAGGAGTGAGGGAAAATAGTGGAGTGATCGGAAAATGACAGATGTGAGGTCGAAATGACAAGTGTTAGGGGGAAAATGAGAGGTGTAAGGGAGAAAATGAAAGATGTGAGGGGGAAAATAAGAGAAGCGAGGTGCTATAACTAACCACAGATATTTTCTATGTCCAGGCAACGCCGGGCTCTTCAGCTAGTATAAAATATATATATATATATATATATATATATATATATATATATATATATATATATATATATATATATATATATATATATATATATATATATATATACATACATATATATACACACATATATATACACATACACACGCACATACGAATATACACACACACATACATGTACACTGTATATATACACACAACATTCCAATAAATACATTTATGTAAAAACAAGAAACAAAAAAAGTACACATTTGATATCGCTGTGTCCGGAACGACCCGATATATAAAATGGTCCCAACAATTAACCCCTTCAGTAAACACCATTAAAAAATAAAGAATGAGGCAAAAAACGGTGCTTTATCAAACCGCTGAACAAAAAGTGGAATAAAACGTAAAAAGACAAATGTAAATAAAAATGGTATCTCTGAAAAAGTAATCTTGCCCCGCAAAAAAACATGCAGTCATAGAGCGCAGTCAGAGGATAAATAAAAGTTATAGCTCTCAGAATAAAGCAATGCAAAAATATATATTTTTTTCTCTATAAAACACTTTTTGTGTAAAAACGTCAAAACATAAAAAAATATATAAATGTAGTATTGGTGTAATCATACTGACCTGAAGAATAAAGCTGCCTTCTCAATTTTACCACACACGCATAAAAAAAAAAATTCCGGAATTGCTGTTTTTTGTTAATTCTAACCCCCAATAATAGGAAAAGAAAGTGCTAAAAAAAAATTTTCATGTGCCCAAAAATGGCACCAATAAAAACTTCAACTCATCCCACTAAAATAAGCTGTCACATGACTGTCACCCGAACTATGGAAAAACTATAGCTCTCAAAATATGGGGATGTAAAAACTAGTTTTCGCAATAAAAAATATGTCTAAGAGTGTGATCGCAGCCAAACATAAAACATTATATAAATCTGGTATCGCTGTAATTGCACCGACCAGAAGAATAACACTGCATGAGGAACAGTGCAAAAAATAAATAGAACCAATTCTTTCTCCCTTGTTGATTTTTTCATTCTGTCTTCCAAACATCGAAGTAAGGCTCGGTGCTCATTTATCCTGCACTCTGAGCCGAGACCTTACACTAGGGTTTCCGTGCAAATCTCTGAAATACATGATTCAGTCAGAACCCCTGGTGAAAGATTACCTAGAATGAGGCAAATGGAGGCACTGTGGAAGCCGTCTGACCTGTGATCCGTCTTTTCAGGCAAGCATAAAAGCACAGTCAGCCACAGTTTTGTGCACTTCTGAAAAGCACACTGCTGAACAGAAGACAGACGGAGTCCAACGTAACTCTGCTGCTTCTTAATATTGAGTGACTGCCTTATGGATTTCATTTTAATCATGGCACTCCGAGATTTGCATGGAAACCCCAATATAAGTGCTCAGCATAGAGCGCCAGATAAATGTGATCCCAAATGTTATGCAAAATGTTCCCAATAAAAGCTTCAAATCAATCCACAAAAAAAAAGCAAAATGTTCCCAATAAAAGCTTCAAATCAATCCACAAAAAAAGCAAGTCCCCACTCATGTCCATCTGTTAACAGAAATAAAGGCTTCCACGTTACTGGTAGCACAAAGGCTCGGAAAAAGCTCTATAGCTCCTCACCCTCCAGAAGAAATTCAGCAAATTCTGTGCTCCCAAATCCAAATGCCCCCTCCTTTCTGAGCCTCAGTGTGCCTAAAACACATTTAGTGTCCACGTTTGGCATTTCTGTAGCGAAGACAGCCCGTCTAATTTATGGGGTGTGTCTCCAGAAGCATGAGCTGGGCATAACATATTGGTGACTACAACGTACTGGTCACTACAACGGCAGTTTATAATTTTCACTCAGCAACATCCACTGCTGCTTGTTTCTGGAAAACACCCATGGAGTCAAAATTGTCACTACATCTGTAGATAAATTCCCAAAGGGGTATAATTTACAAAAAGGGGTCACTTAAGGGGGGATTCTGCTTTTTTAGCACTTAGGACTAGGGTTGAGCGAAACAGATTGGCACTTTTCAAAAGTCGCCGACTTTTAGCAAAGTCGGGTTTCGTGAAACCCGACCCGATCCCACTCTGGGATCGGGTCGGCGGTACACGATCTGTAATCCAAAGTCGGGTTTCTTTTTTTTTTTTTTATATACACTGTGTTCCAAATTATTATGCACATAGAGTTTAGGAGTGATAAGGTTAGAATTTTTTTGTTTGTCATTTAAGCTCATTGATGGTGATGAGTGTCAGGGCTCTTTATATCACTGAAAGCAATTGCAGATACCTGTGCAAATTAATTTGGCAGGTGTGTCCAAATAAAGGCAAGAGTACTTAAGAAGGCTGTTCCACATTATTAAGCAGCCTACATTTTTTGCCAAAATGGGAAAGAAAAAGGATGTGTCGGCTGCTGAGAAGCAACAAATTGTGGAGTATTTAGGTCAAGGCATGACTACAATCAACATTGCCAAGACAGTTCATCGTGATCATCGCACAATCAAGAAGTATGTAGCTGATTCCCAGCACACATGGGGAGAGAGATTGTCGGCCCCTTTATGATCCCTGAAGGGTAAAGATGAACTCCATAATCTATGTGGAGTTTCTAAAACTACACTTCCAGCCATGGTTCAAGAGGAAGAACCATGCTTTCCGCAGCAAGATCATTTTCATGCATGATAATGCACCGTCTCATGCTGCAAAAAACACATCTGCATCTCTGGCTGCTATGGGCATAAAAGAGGACAAACTTATGGTGTGGCCACCATCTTCCCCTGGCCTCAACCCCATTGAGAACCTCTGGAGCATCATCAAAAGGAGTGTCTATGATGGCGGGAGGCAGTTCACATCTAAGCAACAGCTCTGGGAGGGTATTCTGTCCACATGCAAAACAATTGAAGCAGAAACCATCCAAAAACTGACAAATTCAATGGACGAGAGAGTTCAGAAGCTTCTTTTGAACAAGGGGTCCTATGTGCAAATGTAACATCACCTAGAATAAAGTTTTCACTTGAAAACTGTTTGATTTCATTTTGTAATAAGCTGATAATGCTTATAACTTCACAATTGACCATTTTTTTGTTCAAAATTAAAAAAAAGGTTGAAAACTCTGCTGTGCATAATAATTTGGAACATGCATTTTGAGTGTTTATTTTTTTTAAAAAGATACTGTTTTCATAGGCAGTTTGTCCCAAAACATTGCAATTATACTAGAATAGTAGATGACTGGAAAATAACAATGACTGCAATTCAGATAGGTAATTTAGAGAAAATATGAGGAAATATTATTTGCATAATAATTTGGAACACAGTGTATGTATATATATATATATATATATATATATATATATATATATATATATATATATATATATATATATATATATATATATATATATATATATATATATATATATATTTACTTCAGCGCGATAATGTTGAAAAGCCGGTAATTCAATTGCCGGCTTTTCATTTCTCCTGCCTAAACCCGACATGATATGAGGCATGGTTTACATACAGTAAACCATGTCAAATCCCCCTTTTTTTTTGCATATTCCACACTACTAATGTTAGTAGTGTGTATGTGCAAAATTTGGGCGCTGTAGCTATTAAATTTAAGGGTTAAATCGCGGAAAAAATTGGCGTGGGCTCCCGCCAATTTTTTCCGTGATTTAACCCTTAAATTTAATAGCTACAGCGCTGAAATTTAGCACATACACACTACTGACATTAGTAGTGTGGAATATGCAAAAAAAAAAAAGGGAGATATGACATGGTTTACTGTATGTAAACCATGTCTCATATCATGTCGGGTTTAGGCAGGAGAAATGAAAAGCCGGCAATTGAATTACCGGCTTTTCAACATTATCGCGCTGAAGCAAATATTAAAAAAGTATGCTTCCCCATTGAATTG
Organism: Ranitomeya variabilis; assembly: GCF_051348905.1. Lineage (NCBI taxonomy): Eukaryota > Metazoa > Chordata > Amphibia > Anura > Dendrobatidae > Ranitomeya > Ranitomeya variabilis. The sequence continues at coordinate 371,034,378 of NC_135232.1, forward strand.
CATTGGGTTTCGTGTTTTGGCCGATCCCCGACTTTTCAATAAGATCGGCCGATTTCACTTGACCAGACTTTTGAGAAAGTCGGGTTTCGTGAAACCCGACTCGATCTCAAAAAATGAAAAGTCGCTCAACCCTACTTAGGACCTCTGTATATAAAGTCTAAAAATTATTCTAGGAAAAGCTGTGCTTCAGGAGGTAAGTAATGCTCTGTCCCTTACAAGTCTCGCCATATGACTAAGCAGTACTGTACAGCCACATATGGGGTATTTTTACATTCAACAGAAATTGTGTGACAAATTTTGGTCCCATTTTTACCCATTTACCATTGTAAAAATGTAAAATATGGGGATAAAACAAAATTTTGGTGGTAAAAATGTAATTATTTTTTGCTTCACTGTCCATTGGTATAAAATTATGTGGTGTCAATATGATCAATATGTCAATATGAATACATTGAGAGGCGTAGTTTGTAAAATGGGGTCACTTGTGGGGGAAGAGGTGGTTTCTGCGGTTCTGGCACGTCAGGGGCTCTACCAATGTGACATGGCACCCTCAAATCAATCCAGCAAAATCTGGACTCCAATATGGCGCATCTAAACTTCCGAGCTTTGCATTGTGCCTTAAAAGTGTTTTTCGACCACATATGGGGTATCTGTGTAATCAAGAGAAATCGCACAAGAAATTTCAGGGTCCATTTTCTGATGCTATCCCTGTGAAAATGATACAAAAATTGGGGCTAAAAACATTTGTGGGAAAAATATATATTTTTCATTTTCACAGATCAACGCTGGAAGATTCTGTGAAGCACCTGTGGGTTCAAGATGCTCACCACGCATTTAGATAAATTCCTTGAGGAGTCTAGTTTACAAAATGGGGTTACTTGTGGGGGATTTCCACTGTTTAGGCACATCAGGGGCTCTCCAACTGTGAAATGACACCCGCAGAACACCATCAAAATTTGTGTTACGAAACGTCACTCCATCCTTTCTGAGCCCTGCCTTTCGCCCAAACAGTAATGGCGTAGTCAGGAGAAATTGCTTAGCAAATTGTACGGTGCATTTTCTCCAGTAAAAAATTGGTGTTAAAAGAGCATTTTTGTGGGAAACAATGTGATTTTTTATTTTCATGGCTCAACCTTATAAACTTCTGTGAAGCACCTGGTGGTTATTGGTGGTCACCACACATCTAGATAAGTTCCTTAAGGGGTCTAGTTTCCAAAATGGAGTCACTTGTAGGGGTGGTTTCCACTTTGTAGGCACATCGGGGGCTCTTCTAAACAAGGCGTCAGTTAAGAATTCCAGCAAATTCAAATAGTCAAATGGTGCGCCTTCCCTTCCAAGCCCTGCCGTTAATGGAGCAAGATTCCTGGCGTAGTGCACACCACTCGTCAGACAAATGACAAGTCATGAATCAGGAGCATCAGACTCACCATGAAGCCTCATCAAAACCGGCAAGAAAATCACTGTTCTTGATGAATTGGAGAAAAAGACTTCAGTCAAAATGCATAACCGTTCAAGGAAACCGGTCACATGATTAGGATGCATCAATGCGAGACTGGCTGCAGTATTACAAACGTTGTGTTTTACTCTGAAACATTGCTGCACTGCAGAGAAAACATAGTGGAAAGCATGACCAAGGAGGAGATGACTTGTCCAAGGTGTCCCTGCTAGTGATAAGTGAGCATGCTCAGGTGTTATCCGAGTATCATGGGTGCTTGGGTAATACAGGTATGTTCGAGTCCCTGCAGCTGCATAAATCGCGGCTGTTAGACAGCCGCAACACATGATTGCCTAACAAACCGGGAATCATTAATCAAGCACCCACGATACTCCGATAACACCAGGTAATGCTTTATTCGAGCAAGCTCGCTCATCACTAGTCTCTGCCTAAGTCTCATTGCGCGCTCCCCATTTGTGTTCAGGGAGAGACATGTCAGTCTGGCGAAGAGCGAAGAGGGTAGAGACCTATCAATTAAGACTTGTCCACTCAGAGGACAGATTCATCAACACTGGCTTTATATACATCAGTCATGATCAACTGTGCACTGCCTGCCAAATTCATTTCGAGGCAAGTGCACCCTTTACCTGCTGCATGCCACCTCCAGAAAGGTTACTCCAGTCAGTAATGGGAATACTATTCTGGAGTAATGTACACCACATTGGTGTTGTACGTTCTCATGAATTGGTCAACTGGTGTTCCATCATATACCATTCCTCTGCATGTCTGCTACTTTTGTAAAAGTGGGCCGATCTAGCCTGGGGTGGCATAAAAATGCCAAGAGTAAGTAACTTCGAGTCGCACAACAATTTTGTGAAACATCAAGGTGTTTTATAGTAGAATTCTGGCAAAAATATCTTGATGAATCAGGCCCTATAAGTTTGTAATGCAGGAGTCAGGCCCCTGATACATGCTGTTCGTGGTCCAGGCAGAATAAAGCACACGACCGGTTTCTTCAACTATATTTACATCAATCATGTTATATTTGGAGCCAATATGGAAATTTGACTTTTGAGTTTAGGAAAGCCTTGTGCACTAAATTTAACTTATGTGAAATAAGTCCCATTGTTTGGATATGGGAAAATATGTACACTTTAAAAGTATTTTTTTTATGCATAGAACTGTGTAGTAGACTAAAATGTGCACCCAATGGTGACGGACATCACTTGATGACATCCATCACAGGAGTCTAATAACATGTATGTCCAGGCATATACCAACAGAATAATCTCTCGTCAAATGTCGGTTTCTTTCATATATCAGAAAAATGGTCCTAGTATCATTAGTCATTTTGTCCAGAATTTCATTAGTTTTTCCTCAGTGTGTCATGCAAGCTTGGTCCGTTTTTCTTGGTCTTTCCTTATCTAGTAGTCTGTGAGAAATGAACACAACTCAAATGGAATCCAAGTTCTCTCCAATTTTTTCACAGATCCATGTACTTGTATTACGGACTTTGATTGGACACTGATCAGAATCGGACATGTCTACGTCATCAATCCGCAGAGAAAATAAATAAAAAATGTATGTGTACAGCCCCATAGACTATACAAGGTGCAAGTTCTAGCTGTAGAACACGCGGAGAACTCGTACAATGAGAACGGATGTCTGAATGAGCTCTTATGGAGACTAATCGGAGTTATAAAACTCTGAGAATACTTGATAGAGACAAAAAAAAACCAAAAAACTTAATTTCTAAGATGTGTATTTTTCATTAAAGGAAAGCTTGATTTCTATTTGCTATTTTTTAAAGCTAAACTGAAGACTGAGGGCAATGGCTTATTGCACGATAACGCATAGATGGGAGCTGGTTAGGGCAAAGCTGACAACCAGCGAATATACTGTGACACAGGCCAGAAATGACGGGATATTTACATAATTGTAGCCTAGCGCGCCGTTCATGTTTTGGAAATACAACAAAACACAGTCACAATCTGACAAGCGTGGCATGGCTGAAATGTGGCCTTTGTGCGATCGCCGCCCCTGCCGGCCTCTAATCCTCAGTAATAACCAGTATGAGAATCTTTCATCACAGCAGTGGTTTGTCCAACTGCAGAGAGAATGGGCCAGAGGGGAATTTGTGGTGGTTAGCTGGGAGGAGGAAGGTCACAAGTTGGAACTATTGTCTGATACTAATATAATCCTTTTATTTTCTTCTATGAACGTTAAACATTTTCGACAGTGGGAACTGTTTGGTCACGGTTTCGATGCTCTCCCATCCTAAAAATCAGTGCTTAAACTTTGATATAATTACAGATTTAGGAGATCTTTCGTTCGCTTGCTGCTGTTAATACCCAATTTCTGGCTTATGTAAAACAATAAGCTTTCTACTTAATGGCTTGTTAGTGCCATCACCGTTCGGTTTGTAATGTAAGAACATATTTTCATCTTTGGTTTTATTAAAGGGTTGTCTGGGGAAAATAAGTTATCACCTATGCACTGGACAGGTGATGAATTGTTGATCGGTACGATTTTGACCGATCGGCAAAATGGGGTATCTTCTGGCTCTATTAGAATGGAGCTGAAGTGTGTATGCTCATCCACAGCTCCATTCATTCCCTATTTATTCCCGCTACACTAGGCTTTTCCTGGCAGCCCCATAGAAAATTATGGGGTCGTGGTCGGCACCATTTGTTAACGAGGATAAAAATTCCCCAATCTGTGATCAAAAGTAGCTACCGTATTTTCCGCTTTGTAAGACGCACTTTATTTCCCCCAAATTTGGGGGGGAAATGGGGGTGCGTCTTACAAAGCAGATATACCGCTTACCGTTACAGGCTGGGATGAGGGGGTGTCCGCTGCCGCCCGCTGCTGCTGCCGCCCACCACCGCTGCTGCTGCCGCCCGCCACCGCTGCTGCTGCCGCCCGCCACCGCTGTCGCCCGCCACCGCGGTTGTCCGCTGCTACTCCGGTGCTGCGGGGGCTCTGGCGACATTTTGTGAAAGACCAGAGCCCCCCGGCAGTTCGTCCATGCGTTCCTTCCTGTATGACTGACTCCGGGAAAATGGCCGCCGAAATCTCGGGAGATGAGATTTCAGCGCTGAGATCTCATCTCTCGAGATTCCGGCGGCCATTTTCCCGGAGTCAGTCATACAGGAATACATGGACGAACTGCCAGGGGGCTCTGGCCTTTCACAATATGTCGGCAGAGCCCCCGCAGCACCGGAAACAGCCCTGCAGCCCCGAAGCCCCCCTGCAGCACAGGAGCCCCCCCGCAGACCGCCTCATACCAGCCTGCAGCACAGGAGCCCCCCTGCAGACTGCCTCATCCCAGCCTGCAGCACAGGAGCCCCCCTGCAGCACAGGAGCCCCCCTGCAGACCCCCTCATCCCAGCCTGCTGCACAGGAGCCCCCCTGCAGACCCCCTCATCCCAGCCTGCTGCATAGGAGCCCCCCTGCAGACCTCCTCATCCCAGCCTGCAGCAATGATCCACTCCTGCCTCCAGCAGCGACCCTGGGACCCTGATCCACCGCAGCCACAACCCCTGGTAAGTAATAAGACGCATGGATTATAAGATGCATGGATTATAAGACGCCCCACCAATTTATTAAAAAAAGTTTTTTCCTATTTTTCTCCTCAAAATTTGGGGTGCGTATTATAATCCGGAGCGTCTTACAAAGTGAAAAATACGGTAATTATCCCCGAACCCAGGGATAGGTGATTACTGGTTTTCACTAGGCAACTCCATGTAAAATATCTGTTCACATATTCATCTTTGCTATACAGGTATTTTTAATATAGGAAGTCCAGTTGACATTAAAGTGAACTACCTTAAAAAAAACAACAACAATTAACTGTGTGCTGTGTACGTATATCTTACATTGTGCCCAATGGGTGCCATACGCCACCGAGTGCCTATAAAGGCATACACTGGGACCGTCACAGAAAGTTGTGAAATAAATCTGATGAACTAGAGCCTTATGGTTGTGGGACCCCTTATTATAGGCAATTTATGGTACATAATATGCATTCAATACATTGTGTAATATGGGGTCTATAAAGATAGATAGAGTCTCCTCTTTTTAAAATTATCCACAGAGTTGTGACCTGTCATCTGATTCATAGACCATCAGGCTGCGATTCATACTTCCTGCAGTTTGGGTACTAAAGGGGAACACGTCTATCCCCGAGGAGAATGCCAAGCCGAAGACTTATTGGCCATGCCATGCTCCTCTGGAAATTTAAATATGCAAATAGCCTCTACAAAAAGGAAAAGGATGTGAACAATAGTGCCTTCTATTGGATTTAGAAATCCCAAAGTTTAACATCGACCCTTTAACGAACCTTGCCATAATGGCTTTGAATAAAGAGCCAAAACAGAAACTCTAATTGCAGACACTTGTTTTGGGGTATTTACTCCTCCTTCACTCACCACAAGGAGACACATTCCCCCTTGGGGTACCTGTCAGAGGCCGCTCACCTAACCTAATCAGATATCCTGCTTTGCACTGAGATGGGGCAAACATCCCGAAACATGTGTCTGCAAATGGAGATTCTCTTTTGACTTCGTATCCTTAGGCTATGTGCACACGCTGCGGATCCGAAGCAGATTGGCCGCTGCGGATTCACAGCAGTTTTCCCAAGAGTTCACAGTACCATGTAAACCTATGGAAAACAAAATCCGCAGTGCACATGCCGCGGGAAAAAACGGGCGGAAATGTAGAGTTGTTTATTCCGCAGCATGTCAATTCTTTGTGTGGATTCCGCAGCGGTTTACACCTGCTCCTCAATAGGAATCTGCAGGTGTAAAACCGCAGGTGGAATCCGCACAAAATCCACGGTAATTCCGCAGTAAGGATTTCATGCGGATTTACCAAAATCAGTGCGGAAAAATCCGCACACCAATCCGCAACGTGTGCACACAGCCTTAGTCATGCGACTTATTACTAAAGTTCTAGTCCACTTCCACTCTGAAGAGGCAATTTCCATATCAGAGACTAGCTGCAAGTAGTACAGCCAAGTATAGTTTTCTCAGAGGAAACAGTTTAGTTTAAAGATCCAGCTGTGGACCACAGACAAAGATAAGACTAGCCCGGCTCTTCTGCTGACTGACACGTCTCCAGCTATGGGAGCGACCTGTCAATCACCTGCAGCAGCACTGGGAAAAGCTGTCTGGGGTTGGATTCGTCACATCTTTAAACTATAATTTCTCTGAAATGTCAGTGTTTCAGATAAAAATGTACCCAGCTCCCTTTAAATTTATAATTTCATGTATATTAAAGGTAATACATATCTAAAATGAGAACATTTATTAGATAATCACTTTAGAGTAACTCCAATACATGCATAGACAGATAACTATCCCATGGAGATGTATTCTGGTTTTTAGCTCACAAAGCTTATTTACTGGATAATGAAATGTTTATATACTCTGTATTACAACTCGTACAGTTTTTAAGATATCTGTCTGAAAGGGAACCATCATTGCTTCCATGAAATGGACATGTGATGATCACAGAGATGCACGGCTTTGGTACAGCAGAGCTCTGATGACTGCAGTGTAACGGGCCGTCACCACGTGACCAGGACATATCATCCTCTGGATGCCAATAATTAAGGCTCCCATTCAATGAATACAAGCAAAGATCTATTCATTATGCAACAAATATATGCTTTATTTAATACCCCTTTAAAATGAAAGCTCAGATCTGTGTGGGGCAATTTAGGATAATGCCAATCATTATAGCTGATGCAAAGGGAGATATGTGAAGTCACACTAAATGGCAAATACAGTTTTAGATCTAAACGCATTTATCTGAAGACTATTCTTCATACGTTCAGAGCAATGCAATACTTACAAAAGGCCTCATATCCAAGCAGCATCTTAGGACTGAAAATGGTGGCGCTACGTTACAAGCACTGAAACGGATTTGATGTTTCATTCCCTCTCATTTACCACTAATAAGGATGGTGCCTTCTAAATAAATTAACGGTTTAGCATCTGATTCAACGTAAAGCATAGGTTTAATAAGCCAGAAAAGTCCAAAAAAACAGTATATGTATACATGGATGCAATAAGCCCTGCAGCTACAGACGTGGGGAGGGTTACATGCATGCCGCAGAAACGCATTTCGATCTTAGATGGAGGAACACTTTAATCCTCATTATAGAAACTTGTGCGGAAAAATGGAGTTATTGCCCACTGCAACCAACGAGACCATTATCCATTTTTTAATCAGTATAGGAAAGGGAGCACACAGAAAGTAACTTCCAACATAATTGCTGTCTAATTACTGTTGACCAAATATCTTCAAATAAATAACAGCCTTTGTCAAGGATGCCAAAATGGAGCACACCAGGTGAGTAAACATCATATATAACAAGTTATGTACCGTATGTTATGTCATCCGCTTATACTTGGAAACGTTCTCATATCTTGTGCCCTACACTGGTCATCGCATCAGGGTTTCCGTCAAAATCCCAGAATTGAGGTTGAGATGGAATCCCGGAGAGAGCCATTAAGTATAATCAGGTAGATCCAGTCACTTTGGGCTCTTTTCTAGCTCAATGGCTCAGGTGGAAAGTTCTTTCTAAATCTTGGCTCTCTAGGATTTTTGCAGAAAATCGGTAAGGAGGTTGTTCCAAACATCTTGAAGAACTAAACACTTATCTTCTGCGGATGAATGCTTCAGCAAATCCTTGGGTCTCTTCATGTAATTCCATACAGACATGAGGATATTGAGATCATAGCTGGGGAGTCACATCATCACTTGAAGGACTCCTTGTTATTCTTTACACTGAAAATATTTCTTAATGACATTGGTTGTATGTTTGGGGTCATTGTCCTGCGCCAGAATACATTGGGAGACATCCATCATGCAATACAATCAGGGAGGCAACTGAATAAGTATCTGCCTGTATTTCTCAATCATTATTCCTGACAAAATTCCCACCTTCATTTGCTGAAATTAAGCCCCAATCTTGGAAACAACCTCCATCAAGATTCACTATAGCCTGCAGACATTCATCATTTTATCCCTTTCTAGCCCTTCTGTTACAGCCTAATATTTCATATTTGGACTCAATAGTCAAGAATACTTGCAGCCATTGTTTGTCATCCCAGTTCTAAATTTTCATGTATAGTCGAGTTACTTGGCCTTGATTCCAAGTTATGGCTTTTTGGATGCAATTTTTCTATTAAGACCTCATCTGGCCATACTTATCCAAACAGTAGATGGATATTGCTATATCCCACTGGATGCTGCCAGTTCTGAGCTGATGGCACTGCTGGACATCAAGGGGAACAAAGCATGATGCTTTTTTCATCTGCTGCCCTTAGTTTCCTAGGTTGACCACTTTATACGGTTCTTAATATTGTCCTTTTCTTGGTACTTCTTCTAAAGAGCTTGAACATGCACAACTTGAAACCACAGAATGGTTTGACATTTTTTGCCTGGGAGAGACCTTGCTGATGCAGTATAATTAATATGTGTATTATTGCTGTTCACGCTTTTCAATGTTGTATGACCTGTGACATGAAAGAACAACAAGGAGTCCTGGAAGTAATGATCAAGACCCACACAAAGCAATAACCTAAACAGCTACATTGACAAAGATTACATGAAGAGAAAAGGATTTGCTCAAGCCTTTATCAACAGAAAAGTTCCTTCAAAAACGGTGTTCAAGTATACCTAGAAAAAAAGAAGCCATTTTGGAGGCAAAGGATGTTCATACCAAACATTGACCTGTTGCAGATTTTGACGAGTCTGTTTGGATAATATAATGTTTCTTCCGTTTAAGACAAAGCCAATTTGTATAAGAATTCCCCAATTAGGAAATAGAGGAAAAGAAAAATATAAGAAAGGCACTTTCAGACAATAATGCAATGGGTACGCTACAATTTTACAATATCGAATAGTATAATGTTTTAAAAGCAAACCTACCTTAATTTCCATGGCTGGTAAAGGCTCATTTTCTTAAGTCAGTTCATTTTTTTTTCTTTTGTACAAAGTCTTCTTTACAGAAAATAAATATGATACAGCTATAATACATAATCCGTGAACAAGTCTGACGTATAGAATAAATGTTCTTTTTCTGAGCGTCTTCCACCTGCACATCATCTGGAGATTTGGTTTCAAGTTCCTAGTAAGCATTTACAACAAAATGGAGGAGCGCATTTGGCAAAGAAAATTTAACAACTTGCTGAGGTGGACACTACAGGCCCTTGATTCCGGAAAGGAGGAAAGAAAAAAAAAAATGACAGAAAAGTGCTACTAGTAGGCGTCTCATTGGCAGCTGGAATATGTCCCTAATAAATAACTTCATAGACTGTAGCCTTCTTGTCCCCTGATCCAGTGACAATGTATTTGTCATCCACAGAGATGTCACAGCTCAGCACAGAAGAGGATTCTTTGGACTGTGGGAAAATATAAACAGCAGTGAAAAAACTGGTGCTTCCAAGAAATATGGAAAAAAATGCAGACAGATCCATTCCTCTAAGTCAAATTTATTGGCTAGGTGTGTAATTATCCTTTATTCCAACATTGGGAAGGAACTAAATGAAGCTAGATTATTACACAGCTATAGAAAACTAACTTTCTAAGGATAAATTATGTACAGGAGAAAAAAACCCCCAGTATATCAGGTCTTCACCGATCTAAAATGATCATCTATCCACAGGAAAGATGATAACTTCTGGATACTGGAATACCTCTTTAAAGGGGTTGTCCGGTCTAAATAGATAAGTCTATATACACACACACACTTAGACATTAAAGACATGCTATAGATGGGTGGATGGGGTCCTTGCCCACTGAATGAAGGTATAGGACAGATCAAGTAAAAAAAATAAATTGAATATCACATGTATAGCCTAAGCATTAAAGACAGATACACAAATGAACATATGAGCCAAAAAAAGTAAATGCCAAGCACACAGTTATAATTATTCAAAGGAAAAATAAATAAGGATGAACAATGGTGTCATACACTAGTAAAAATGAACAGTAGCGTTAGAAAGACCTCACCAATTAAAAAAAAAAAACACCCAAAGAGCATTTCACATGAAGCTTAGTCAAGGGGTCTGACAAAGCTTAATGTAAAACACACAGAATGCATCCCCCTGACGAAGCTTGATGCGAAACAGGGTACATTTTCTTTGATTGAGGAGGTCTCACTAATGACACTGCATTTCTATTAGTATGTGACACCACGGTTTCATCCTTATTTTTTGTTTGAATATTTATAATGTGGCATTTATTATTTTGGGCTCATATGTTCTTATGAATATCAATGCGGGGACTGTAAATATGATATTCAATTATTTTTTTGTCTACTCGATCTGTCCTACATTTTTATTGGGTGGATGGTGTCATTGCCCATTGATCTACAGTAGGTTTTAATGTCTAACCTTGTAAGTTTATTATACTATTCTTTAAATGCTGTCTAATCCAAATTTCAATAAAATACATACACTTTAAGATGTTGAGCTCTGCACATTCTTTATACAGGTTTTATTTTATGATATAAAAATAGTACCTGCTTTATGGTAAGAAACCCCACCGTTCTTGGCTACCTTCTACTTTTCCTACCCCTCCAACGTTCTCTCTCACATGGAGTATCAGATTATTAGGAAAGTTTTGCGGTATCAGGTCTCGGGATTTTCTATTATAATCAGTTTATAAATAGCATAGACTTTATAACAAAAGGCAGCTGTGGAAAACTATGAGCCTCTTCTATTCTTTGGCTGCACCTTTCATTCAACTTAGAGTGTGTCATGTGTTTTTAACATGTTTATCAGATTTGTTACATATTTTATTAATAAATACTAATACAGCAGCCACTGAAATGAAGAAAATGCAAAGTTACCTGGAATATACTGGCTCCGTAAGGTGTTCTCCAGGCATTCAGTAGGTTGTCCTTTCCAGTGCTCACAAACCATTTGCCTAACATCAAAAAAATTGTAACATTAAATTTTGCAGTGAAACTATGCAATCTTAAGTATTACTTTAATGTGGGTGTATGGACGATGTACTCCTAGAATTGGAACACACCAACAAGTTCCTACTACTAGATCAATATACATTTATATGTATAGAGCACGATACGCATACATACAGTGCATTGCGAAAGTATTCGGCCCCCTGGAACTTTTCAACCTTTTCCCACATATCATGCTTCAACCATAAAGATACCAAATGTAAATTTTTGGTGAAGAATCAACAACAAGCGGAAACCAATTGCGAAGTTGAACGAAATGTATTGGTTATTTTAAATTTTTGTGAAAATTCAAAAACTGAAAAGTGGGGCATGCAATATTATTCGGCCCCTTTAACTTAATACTTTGTTGCGCCACCTTTTGCTGCGATTACAGCTGCAAGTCTCTTGGGGTATGTCTCTATCAGTTTTGTACATCGAGAGACTGAAATTCTTGCCCATTCTTCCTTGACAAACACCTCGAGCTCAGTGAGGTTTGATGGAGATCGTTTGTGAACAGCAGTTTTCAGCTCTTTCCACAGATTCTCGATTGGATTGAGGTCTGGACTTTGGCTTGGCCATGTTAGCACCTGGATATGTTTATTTGTGAACCATTCCATTGTAGATTTTGCTTTATGATTGGGATCATTATCTTGTTGGAAGACAAATCTCCATCCCAGTCTCAGGTCTTTTGCAGACTCCAACAGGTTTTCTTCAAGAATGGTCCTGTGTTTGGCTCCATCTATCTTCCCATCAATTTTAACCATCTTCCCTGTCCCTGCTGAAGAAAAGCAGGCCACCACCATGTTTTACAGTGGGGATGGTGTGTTCAGGGTGATGAGCCGTGCTGCCTTTACGCCAAACATATCGTTTGGCATTGTTGCCAAAAAGTACGATTTTGGTTTCATCTGACCATAGCACATTCTTCCACATGTTTGGTGTCTCCCCCAGGTGGCTTGTTGAAAACTTTAAATGACACCTTTAAGGATATCTTTGAGAAATGGCTTTCTTCTTGCCACTCTTCCATAAAGGTCAGATTTGTGCAGTGTACGACTGATTGTTGTCCTATGGACAGACTGTCCCACCTCAGCTGTAGATCTCTGTAGTTCATCCAGAGTGATGATGCAGCCAAGAGGCCCATCTCTGATCAGTCTTCTCCTTGTTTGAGATGAAAGTTTAGAGAGACGACCGGTTCTTGGTAGATTTGCAGTGGTATGATACTCCTTCCATTTTAATATGATCGCTTGCACAGTGCTCCTTGGGATGTTTTGGAAATAATTTTGTATCCAAATCCTGCTTTAAACTTCTCCACAACAGTATCACGGACCTGCCTGTTGTGTTCCTTGGTCTTCATGATGCTCTCTGTGCTTCAAACAGAACCCTGAGTCTATCACAGGGCAGGTGCATTTATACGGAGACTTGATTACACACAGGTGGATTATATTTATCATCATTAGTCATTTAGGACAACATTGGATCATTCAGAGATCCACAATGAACTTCTGGAGTGAGTTTGCTGCACTGAAAGTAAAGGGGCCAAATAATATTGCACGCCCAACTTTTCAGTTTTTGATTTTCCACAAAAATTTAAAATAACCAATAAATTTCGTTCAACTTCACAATTGTGTTCCACTTGTTGTTGATTGTTCACCAAAAATTTACATTTGGTATCTTTATGTTTGAAGCATGATATGTGGGAAAAGGTTGAATAGTTCCAGGGGGCCGAATACTTTTGCAAGGCACTGTACATATCCTTAATTCATGGGACCACGATTGATTGAAAGGACTTTTAAGGTAATTGTTGAAGAGCAGTACACTGACCCATGGTAAGCTATGGTATCTTATCCACTGTAATCCTCTGAAAAATTCATGACCAAGAAATCAACCCTTTGGCATCAGCAGCCTACATACACTATGTAGGAGCATGCCCATGTAAATGGAACAATTCTAAAAGCAAAATGACCTACCACAATGGGCAAACTTGAGGGAGAGTACACAGCTTTCATGAAGATGCAGCTGGTATTTGTCTGGCTTGGTGACATGTAAAACTTCAACATTGCTGTTCTCCATGCCTACTGCTAACCATTCACCAGTTGGACAGTACCCCAACGAGAAGATCTGAAAATAAAGATGTAAAAATCATAAGTTGACTCGATAGCACAAAGAACATCACAGGTTAAAAACCCTACTTCTATCTACAGAGCCACTTTAGATTTACCAGCGAAAGGTTTGTAATACAAGTCTACTGCATTAAAGAGGGCCTTGTCTGCTCTCCGGAGAGCTTCTTTAAAGCACTTATTATAATTTGATAGAATTTGAAAAATGAAAAACAAAAACCTTTCACAAAGTAGTAAACATTTCCAATCACGCATTAGTGCAGTTGACCCCTTTATACAATATTCCAATATAAAAAAGGGCAAAAAAAAAAAAAATAGAACAAGTCATTGTAGCTATGGGGCTAAGAATTTACGGAAACCTGAAATCGGGTAAAAACGGTGTCCTTGGGGAGGTATCACTAAACTAAACTTTCTGAAGTAAGGAAGCTCTTTTAGTGAAAATAAAGGAAGACATTATAGAAAGCAAGGCGCTGGCAATACTTTGATCCACAGGAGCAGTGGAGAACATAAAAAAAGCTGCTGCAGAGTCAACCCTCCCTGTACATGGTGATGAGACTGTACCTGTGAAGTGAAGTCGTGTTGCTGGAGCTGTCGGCCTTCACGTAGATCCCAGGACCTCACGGTGTTGTCCAAACCTCCAGTCCAGAGCTTGGTACCATCATTAGAAATGTCAATACAGCTGGCTCCATCTGTGTGGCCTTGGAATTGCCTGATGATAGAAAACATAAAAAAGGCATATTCACCACGATGAAGCACAAGAAGTACACAAAGATAAAGTCACATGTGCGGCAACAGAAACTGATTAGTATTATTAAAACGACTTTCCTAAACAACAAACAAGCTTGTCTCTCCGGGCCTGTCAAAACAAATGAGAAGATGTTGGAGCATAATTTATACATAAAGACATTTCTCTCCTTCGAGTAGGTTTTAAGTTATTTCCAAAAATATCAGCACACAACATTTCTATTATTGCCAGAATGCAATTTGCAACAATTAGGTCACCCAGGCAGTTATTGGAAACTGATGTATTAATACAGTGTATGCATTTCATAAAAAAGGGACTTCAGGTGTTGTAAAACTACAGGTAAAACCAAATGCACACAAAAACATATGGAAAGGAATTAGACTATGAAACAGAATACCAGTATGTATTTGTAAGTACCGTATTTCAGCATTAGTAAAATGTGGATTTTTCATTTTTGGACCTAGAGCTCAGGCTCTTAAAACAACAGAAAGGACCCAGGTCTCTTACATTTTCTGCTATGTCTTTAGGTCCTTCACTTGCTTTTTTTTGGATTGTACATTGGGAGCTGCCTTCATTTTGGCCAGGCATTCCTCCTATCTGTCTTAGACTGCTTTTAATGAGAGCAGACCACAACTGGATCAGAATTCATTCTTGAGGAGTTCAGGAGAAGTCTGCTTAGTGTAGGGTCCACTATAAACATGTCACTTTGTCATTGGCAAGCAGATTTTCAAAGTTAAAGATATTTGGCTTTTGAGAGTAATGGAAAAGTTTCAGGTTGAACCTACGTATAATGCACTTTAATCTTTTCAGGTGAATGTTATGTGTCGATCTCTTTACATTTGACTTGACGTCACCGCTGTGCTCTGCTTTCACTTTACGGCCGGCACTCAGTCAGTGCGGGAAGCAGACGGCTAGGGACCTGACGGACACCGGAATGTGAGTATGTACGTTTTTTTTTTTTTTTTTACATTTACGATGGTAACCAGGGTAAACATCGGGTTACTAAGCGCGGCCCTGCGCTTAGTAACCCGATGTTTACCCTGGTTACAAGCGAACGCATGGCTGGATCGGTGTCACACACACACCGATCCAGCGATGACAGCGGGAGATCCAGCGATGAAAGAAAGTTCCAAACGATCTGCTACGACGTACGATTCTCAGCGGGGTCCCTGATCGCTGCTGCGTGTCAGACACAGCGATATCGTATGGATATCGCTGGAACGTCACGGATCGTGCCGTCGTAGCGACAAAAGTGCCACTGTGTGACGGTACCCTTACACTTTGTGAATGCTACTGGGACAAGGCTCTACTACTTGAATAACATCATTAATCCAGTCATTGTGCCTCTGCATGAACAATGCAGGTCTAATTTCATCTTCACTGTCATCAATGCCCCAGCTCACAGGTTGCATTCTTAAGGAACGGGTGCTGGAGACTGGATGTAAATGGAGTACACTTTCTCCACACCTGAATCCCATAGGTTTTCTATGGAATCAGCTGAGGCTTGTTAACTGTGTACCACAGAACCTCAATGACCTGAGGACCACCGTTGAAGAATTTTTATTTTCGAAGGGTAACAGGAAAAGATGAAACCTAAATATGGTGCGCAATATCTCCTGAGCATGCAGATACCCCATATGTGGGGGAAAACCACTGTTTGGGCACAAAGCAGAGCTTGGAAGGGAAGGAGAGCTATTTAATGTTTTTGATAGTAAAATTTGATGGAATAATTAGGGGAGGCCATGTTGCATTTGGAGAGCCCCTGACCTGCCTTAACTGAGGAAAACCCCCACAAGTGACCCCATTTTGGAAACTACACCCCTCAAGGAATTTATCTCAATGTGTGGCGAGCACCTTGAACCCACAGGTGCTTCCCAGACTCTTACAATGTTGACCTGTGAAAATGAAAAAAAAAAAAAAAAATCCCACATAAATGTTATTTAGCCCCAATTTTTTCCCCAAATTTTGCTGTGCAATTTCTCCTAAGTGTGCATATACCCCATATCTGGTTGAAAATTACTTTTGAGGCACAGTGCAAATCTTAGAAGGTAAGTGCTACAAGGGCATAATCCCCCTTCAAGTGACCATATTTTGGAAATTATCTATAGGTGTAGTGAGGATTTTGACTCCATGGGCGTTTTCCACAAACCGGCAGCAGTGGATGTTGGTGGGTAAAAATTGCAAACTGCCACTCTAGTGCCCAGTACATTGTGCCCAGCTCATGCTTGTGGAGCCCATGCACCCGTAAATTAGGCAGGCTCTCATCACTACAAAAATGCCAAATATGTTGATGCTAAATGTGGTTTAGGCACACTGGGGCTCTGCGGGACAAGTTGATGTTTTTATTGGGTCCATTTTCGGGTACATGACATTTTTTAAATCGCTTTCTATTCCGATTTTTGGGAGCTAGAAAGAAAATAAATCCAACAATTCAGTAACTTTTTTTTTTTTTTGGTTTATTTTTATGCCATTCCACATGTGGTAAAATTGATAAGGTAGCTTTATTTTTCAGGTCAGAACGATTACAGTCATACCACATTTATATATTTTTTTTGTTTTGGAGCTTTTCTAAAAAAAAAAATATTTTTGCATCACTTTATTCGGAGAGCTATAACTTATTTTTCTGCTGAGAGCTGTGTGGTGGCTTGTTTTTTTGCAGCACAAGATGACGTTTTCAGCTATACCATTTTTATTTACATTTGTCCTTTTGATAGCGTTTTATTCCACTTTTTGTTCGGCGGTATGATGAAAAAAGCATCATTTTTTGCCTCGCTTATAATTTGTTTATGGAGTTCACTGAAGGGGTTAACTGGTGGGACAGTTTTATAAGTTTGGCCGTTCTGGACGTGGCAATACCAAATGAGTAACTTTTTTCCCCAATATTTAATTTATGGGATTTTTAAAAAATCTTTTTTTTCTTTTTTACATAGTCTCTCTATAGGACTTTCACTTTGTGCATTGCATTGCATTAGAACTGACAGTCTGCTCTCACACAAACTTGTTAGATCATGCACCAAGCAAGATTTAACAAGTTTGCTAAAGCTTGGTGACCAGGATGTCGTCTTAACGACATCAGGTCACCATGGCAACAATCTGGCCCCCTCGATGACGTCGCAGAGGCGAGAATCGAAAAGGCTGAGGGGGCTCTCACCCTGCCTTCTAAATGCTGCGATCACTAGCGATCGCAGCATTTAGAAGGTTAAACCGCCGGGAGTGGTGCGGGCAGAATCAGCTGACACCCAGCAGCAATCGCTCATGCACAGCCCTTATGTGCGCAAAAGCGCGAGGACGTATATATACGCCTAAGGTCAGTAAGCACCTACTGACCTGGACGTATCCATATGTTCAAGGTTGTAAGGGTTAAGACTGGAATCTAAAATGCCAGGTTTAAAGGGAATCTTATCACATTTGACCTATCTAAACTATTAATATGGGAATGCAGGTTATGAAGAGCTGAAAAAAATACCTAGCTGCGTGTCTCATATCAGATGCCTTGTTGTTGAGAAATCTTTCATCACTTTATATAAATGACCTCTTTCAGAGTATGAGGAGGATGTCGTCTGGAAGATAACTCTGCCTCCATAGCTTATTTTACATATAAGGGGGAGTTACCAGCAGGGCCGGCCTTTGCCCTGTGCGACCTGTGCGGCCGCACAGGGCGCCAAGGCTCGTTAGCATACAAGGGGCGCATTTATTGAGCTCAGCAGATTAATGTCACATTACATCAAAATCAGGGGTGGGATTCAGCCGGTACGACCCGGTACGGGGCAGCCGTTTTCTAAAATTTCCATCTGCCAGCGTTCCAGTTACCACGCCCCCGGTCATCGGGCCCCCCCTGGCAGTGGCGTAGGAAGGGGGCGGCACAATGCGGGGGGCGGCACAATGCGGGGGGGCGGGTCGCCGGCGGTGCAGAATTTACCTGGCTGTTCGCTTCTCGGCTTCAGAAAAATGGCCGCCGCGATCTCCATCTGCGCATGCGCGGCATCCCGCAGCCATTTTCCTGAAGCCCCGGGCAGCAGAGCACTCCACCTGCGCACGCGCGGCCTCAGGAAGATGGCCGCCCCCACCGATAAGCAGATAGAGCAGGATCGCGGTCAGGTAAGAAGAACTTGGTTTTTTTTTTTAATTATTATTGAGAGCGGCGATCGGGAGGGGGGGGGCAGGGCAGAAAGCTGGACACAGGGAGGCAGAACGCTGGACACTGGGGCAGAAAGCTGGACACAGGGAGGCAGAACGCTGGACACTGGGGCAGAAAGCTGGACACTGGGGCAGAAAGCTGGACACTGGGGCAGAAAGCTGGACACTGGGGCAGAAAGCTGGACACTGGGGCAGAAAGCTGGACACTGGGGCAGAAAGCTGGACACTGGGGCAGAAAGCTGGACACTGGGGCAGAAAGCTGGACACTGGGGCAGAAAGCTGGACACGGGGGCAGAACGCTGGACATTGGGGCAGAACGCTGGACACGGGGGCAGAAAGCTGGACACGGGGGCAGAAAGCTGGACACGGGGCAGAAAGCTGGACACTGGTGCAGAATGCTGGACACTGGTGCAGAATGCTGGACACTGGTGCAGAATGCTGGACACGGGCAGAATGCTTGACACAGGGGCAGAATGGAGACACGGGGCAGGATGACAGACATGGCGTCATGACTGGAGACACTGGAGGCAGGATTGGAGACAGATGGGGCAGGATGGATACGATGGAGACAGATGGGGCAGGATGGGAAGATCATATGGGGCAGGATAGATACTCATTAGGGCAGGATGGGAGAATATATGGCTGACGCCAGGAATGAGACACACGGGGGCCAGGATGGCGAATATTATTACCATAGGGGCTAATTAAGGGATATTATTACTGCAGTGATGTATTTATTTTATTTTTTGAGTATACTGTTTTAAATGGAGGGGCGGTCCTATTACTGTGTAGAGTGACACTATGTCGCCTTCTTCATGTGGTGTAATGTAGAAGTTGGGAAAATTAAGTAATGTGTTCTGCAAGTGGAACTCGAGATAACTGTGTTATTTCCTGCAGAGACGAGTCCTGGCTGGATGAAGTGATGGCGGTCTGTGCGGGATGAAAGATGAAGGACTTCACCTAGAGATGTCACTGGTGAGTCAGTGTGTTACCTATACACTGACACTATACACTGTATACTATATACTGAGGTCCTGTGTATGTCACCGGTGATCACTGTATTACCTATACACAGACGCTGCATACTAAGTACAGATCTCCTGTGTATAATGGCACTTATGGTGATAGTATTGTGGTTTTTTTTATTATTGATCAGTATTGTAGTATTCAGTCACTATGTGGTGGTAATATGTGGTCTGGTCATGATGTTGTGGTATTCGTTCCTTGTATTTGATATTATTCGATCACTGTGGTGGTAATATGTCATCTGGTCATGGTGTGGCGGTGTTTGGCCTTGCAGGCCGCCGCTCTGCACTCTGATTGGCTGTCAGCCCATATGGCTTTGGACCAAGCGTCATTTTTTCCTTTTGGTCCGCTTTAAAGCACTTTATAATTCCCGTTATTGCAATATTAGTGTTTCTTCAAGTGTTTTGCAGGGAAACACAAGTTTTCTAAGTAAACGTGTTGTTGTGAATATTAAAGAGTTATTGTTTTCTTTCAAAGTTTGGAGGGGGGGGGGGGGGCGCCGTCCTGCAGTCTCGCACAGGGCGCCTTTTGGGCTAAGTTCGGCCCTGGTTACCAGTACGAGACAGGTAACTAACACAGAACAGGAGAAATTAACTGTCATTTTGCAGTAGCATTTTTTTCAGCTCTCTGAGCTCTGCTGCATTGTAACAATATTACAACCTTGTCTGCCTGTGAGATAAAAGCCGAGAGGAACCTGCAGATGTGTCAGTGATAATCGCACACCGCTTATGCAGTGACATCAGGAGAGCAGCCATTATGCATCATATTGGTAACTTCCCCCTTTATGTAATATAAGCTCTGGAGGCAGAGTTATCTCCAGGCACCATCTGTCCCAGAGCCTAGAAGAGGTCATTTACATAAAGTGATAAGAGATGATTTATCTACAGGCATCTGATACCTTGGATGATGACTTTTCAGCAGTCTATAACCTGTATGCCCATATTAATAATTGAAATAAGTCAAATGTGGTGACAGATTCCCTCTAATGAATCAGAGCCTAAATGTCGGAAAACAGCCTCTGGCTGCAAGAAAACCGGCTGTAGGTACTATAAAGCACTGCCTTGGCTAAATCCCACTTCATCTGCTGCTCTTTGCTGCAGAAAATTTTACAAAATAAAAACACTGGAAAAGTGTTCTTTAGATTTTCTTTTCAAGGGGTTGTTAGGTTTTTTTTTTAACATATTGTCAGTATAGGTTATAAAAAAAAAATAAAAAATACCCACCTCAGCAAGCCCCTGCCACCTTGTTGATGCTACCAAGGCCCGAGTCCTTCCCTACTTATACAGGGACCTTGGCAGTCAATCACTGGCTGCAAGTGTGACATGCTGCAGACAGTGATTGACTGCAGCAGGCAGACATCTCTCTGTGGAGATGTCATGGCTGAGCAAGAAGTTGAGTTCACTAGTTTGACAGATCTTTTATGATTCAATGTACCATTTCCAGTTCAATGATTTCAGATTAAAGGATTTCCAGTTAAGAAAATTGTCTAGAAAATTACGCAACTGAACTTATCTGAATAATATAAAAAAACGTAACCAAATCGTACTTTTCATTATCACTAGAGGACATACGTTTTCTTAGAATTCAGCCAGACCCATCATCACGCATATATACACCCGGTATCCACCAGAACCTCTGTGGGTTGTGTACACACACCGACAGCTTGATACTCTGCCAGCGGCGGCCTTAAATCATTGTTACTAGATACTGTGGTGTTACAAACAGAAGTGACTGGAGGGGAATTCCTGAAAACAACATGAGCGTGTATAACTCAACCACAGAGCTGTGAAATATATAAATATACAACTGCAACATAGTGACAGAGAACGGTATGAGGACAGGACAATCTGGATCACAGTATCATCCATGGTGATTAACCCCATCACATCTACCATGAGTTGAAGGGTGGAAAAAAAAGAGCAATAACTGGGATAAAATCATTATCTTACATATTGACCCACAAATGGCTTATAAATAGAAAGGGACATGGGATCCATTACCATGAGATCTAATTTCATGGCAGTTTAGTTAAAACCCAAACAAACCTCCAGCAAGTAAAGCCACTTACCAATTAAGGCTAATGTGCCCAGGTCACATTAAGTCGATGGCGTCAGTGCAACACAAGCCTAACAGCCCATGGACCTAGTTAAACAATAACCTCTAAATAAAAGACTAGAACATGGACCTCCATATTAACAGAGGGCATAGCTTTTTCATTTCTTTCTGAACCAAGAACAAAATTGAGTAGGTTTCAGAAGCGCCTTCGAAATAGTTTTTTTTTCTCGAAATAGTTGAAAACCAGTTTTTCTTCCCTGCTATCAGCAAGGGCATCAAAAGATGATGAAGTAAAAAAAAAAAAAAGAAAAACAGGTTTGTGCTGACCTAGAACATCCAGGAGCTTGTGGGATTAGCTATATCAAAGCATGATATCCTCCCGACATCATAAATCTCTCAGCACGCCTCTTTATTTTGAGCACAACGTAACCATTCCTAGATGCCAGTTCTATGATTATTGTGTGAACGGGAAATGGTGATCTACGCAAGACCTGGCGCCAACATTTGGGCTGAGCCACCTATATTAGGGAGTGTACCATCATACATTGCACTGGAAAAGCACTTAAAACAAAATCTAATAAATGTATTGTGTCCCATAAAGGAGCGTATACAGCTTAAGTCGTAAGTTCACATACACCCCAACTACATTCATTAATGACACTTCCTGACTTTAAAGCCTAACACAAATTCCCTCTCAGAGGTCAGTAAGGGTCACTACTATATTTCGACAATGAGAAAATATTACTACAGGCAATCATTTATTTCAGGTTCTATTTCTTTCATTTGATTTAATGTGACTCAGAAATTCACAGAAGAATTTGGTAGCCTTGCTTTCCACGATAAGTTGCTGGAATACTAAACCATTTCTTCTGGGGAAAAAAAAACAAAAAAACGGTGAAACTGATGTTTGTAGACCCCTTTTCTCTCACACGCTTTTTCAGTGGCGCCCATAAATCTTATATGAAATCAGGGCTTTGTAATGAGCTTCACTTTGTTGCCCTCAAGCCACTTTGCCATCTCTTTGGAAGTATGTCCATTTGGAAGTCTCAATTGTGCCAAGATTTACCCCAGCTGCCTGGTGACTTGATTTCACCAAAAAGTAAGATCTGCGTCCCCATGTGGAGTTGCTGTAACCAGGCTTTTTATGGTGGTTTTGGAGCGGTGGCTTCTTCCTTGCTGAATAGCCTTCCAGGCCTTGTAGATAGAGGACAAGTTTTACTGTTGATATTGATACTTTCACACCTTTTACCCACATCTTCACAAGGTGGTTTATTTTACATTTTTGATTTGCATTTTTTGCACCACAATATGCTCATTTGTATGTGACAAAGTCTCCTTCCTGAATGATATGATGGCTGTCTGCTCCTTGAAGATCATTTGAATAGATGGACATGATACCTTCAGGAATTTAGTCACAAGGAGGTACTAGACTTAATAGTCCACAATTCATTTTCCGCTGTCTTGGCTGAATTATTTTGCTTTTCACATGATGTCAAGTAAGTAAGTCGGCAATTAGGACTTAAAATATTGCCATATGTAGACTTCAGCCAGTGAAATTAATTAGCCAATCAGAAGCTTCCAATTCCATAGTACTGTTTTCTGGAACTTTCCAAGTTATTTAAAGACATTGGTGTATGTAAACTTTTGATCGACTCAAATTTTGATACACTGAAGTAAAAATGAAATGATCGGTTAACTTTTTTTTGGGGATAAAATTGCTCATGTCAGACATCCAAAATAACTTTCTAAAAACAGATTGTGGACCTCAAATCTGTGACGGGCAATAATATGACTTAATTACTACTTAAATGTATGTAAACTTAGGACTCCAATCTAGAAATGCATGCTAAAATAAACATTATAACATCTTGTCTGCTTATAAGAATAACCACATTGTGGTAGATTCTGAAAGGGCTTTCCACCAAGAGACACTTATAAGGCACCATCCACAAGATCTCCATCAGCGGAACCTACTGTCATTTTATAAAAGGTGTGGTTTACTTATAGGCAAGGGACAATGTTTTTGAGTTGTGAGGGTTTGGGTCATTAGACTCCCACCGATCAAACAAAACATAGATCTGAAGGTCACAGCTGCTGCATGAACTGCGGGCATGGTAGAAAGAGAGAGTGGCAAGAGTGGATATACACACTCAGACTTAATACTGAGACTGGACCCCATTTTGTTAGTGTAGTTCATACCGGGGCTGAACACTTCTGAGCTCTGGACCTAGTCCCCCACAGATCAGCAGTACTATGCAGTGCCTATAATACAAAATGACAATTACGCTCTGAAAGGGAGATCCCAATCCCCCGGCATCTGAATACCAGTGAGGAGAGATTTCTTGAGCATGCTCGGGTGACCTCCGAGTATTTTTTAGTGCTCAGAGATTTAGTTTTCATCGCCGCAGCTGAATGATTTACATCTGTTAGCCAGCATAAGTACAGCTTGTAATCAAGCTGGCTAAGAGGTGTAAATCATTCAGCTGCGGTGAGGAAAACTGAATCTCCGAGCACTAAAAAACACTAGGAGGACACCCGAGAGTGCTCGGGAAATCTTGAGTAACGAGCATATTCGCTCATCACTAGTGGCGTCACATGCGCCTGCTCTCTCTAGTCCCTGTTATAGGAGTTCTGAATACATACATCCGAGAAAATATTCATGCGCTTTATTCAAAACGAATGGAGGTGCACGTGACACCAACTTGCCAGTCACTGATGATCAGACACTAGCCGAAACAGGGGAATCCCATTCTAGAGACAGGTATTAGTCCTAAAAGTAGGACCGGCATGTATCAGACAATTTAGTCACTTGTCAGACAACCCCTCAAAGACTTGTATGAGTGTAAGCAGGCACGTTAGCCAAGTTCTGCCGAAATCTACAATTATGATGTAATGTGTATGGGGACATTAAAACTATAGATCGTTCAGGTGAACAGCACCACATTTTTCTTACATTTTGCATGTCTAAGAAATTCAGAGAACCTTGAGTTATAAAGACAGAAAAAAAAAAATCTAGTCCGGCTACGAGCGCATTATTTTCTGATCTTAAACTTAATAAATCTGCGGACCATTGATGACCCCTCCATGTGCCAATTAAATCAAGGCCACTTTTCTAGCCAATTATATGTGGCGCTAAAAGTGAAAAGTCACAAGCATAATTAGAGATTTTTCAATGCCACAAACCTCACGCAAATCGTAGAATAAATTCCCCTTTAGCATGAATGCCCACTCTACATTAATTGAGTATATTGTTCGGGGTCGTCCTTACAATTCTTTACTGCAACGTTTTAACCAAAGTGTCTGAGCCATCAGTATTAGGAGAGAAGTCTCCACTAATCAGGCACCGTGTAATCTTCCCTTCACCCCGGTATTACTGATCACTAAGGGCAATCATAGCATGAAAGAGACAAAATCAGCCATTTCATCAGGTGATAGCATTTTGGGCTTTGAACGTTCTGTCTTATTGTGAGGTTCATTGATTTGCAACTCTGAAGATTACAAGGCAGAAAGCCACAAAGTACAGAGTGGGTGGGAAATGAAAAAAAAACCCACAACCCATCTATTGACAAGCGTGTCAAGAGAAGACTTTTATGGATTGTAAAGCAATGATTCTGGTTATTAAAATTAGTAAAATCACAGTCTATGATCCTGGGTAAAAGTCCTGCCCAACCAGTTGTACTGTTCCAGGAAGCAAAATCATGTTCTGGGAGCCCATTGTGATCACTTTTATTACTACTCCCATGCTAATGTGCTGATAACAGAGTGCACAGGCGGCCAATACTGATATAGTAGATCAGTACAAACGATGAGATAATAGCACAAGGGGGTACAGAAGGAGAGTATAAGCTTTATTATTTTATGGTGGCCAAACAGTGATCAAGAAGGGGTTGTCCTAGTAGGGGACAACCCATTTAGTTTAGATAATACAGTTACTATCCAAATATCACCCACAGCTTCTACATTAGAGGAAGCAACATTTTTCCTATTTGGATTCTTTTGCACTGTGGCTTTAGCTACTCTTCTAGCGTATACTACTAAGATGACAGCTTACACAATCCAGGGCTTGCCAATATTTATCAGGTTCATTGAGATATTTGAGATCTCTCTGTTCTGGAGTCTCGATGTTTCTATGAAATGTGGCAGACAATAGATAACAGGTTGCGGCCCCCGTTAAGGTCTTCGATAGCAGCATAAGGTGCTTTGATGATAATGCCTAGTGTATTGACCTTGAGATGCAAAGAAATATGCCAGAGCGGCCGTGTCCTCTGATTCTTGCAGCAGATAGACTGAGCGGCAGTATGCAACAGATAGTGACGGGCAATTCCGGATACAAAAGGAGATGGACTTTGATATCATGGAGCTGCAGACATTTTAAATAATAGATACACATACGAGTATCTGTTCGGAGGAACACCAGTAAAATAAATATGAGAAGTAATGCAAACATGATAGTTTTTTATGGAGTGCCCATGTGCAGACAAGTAACGATGTACCTACCTTACAAGGGTCTGATTGTGCAAGTCCCACACGGCAATGTTGCCATCACTACAGCAGGAGAAGCAGACCTTGGAATCGGGGCTGATGGCCAGGGCATAGCAGGCGGGAGCAGATGATGTGAGCTCTGCTTTTATACGTGGGGTAGGAGCTGCCAGGTCCCATATGGATAACGTGCTGGCTTCCCCTCCGACAATCAGAGTGCGCCCATCAGGGAGTAATCTACAGGAGCGGATGTAGTTATCTCTGTTCTGCAGAGACAAAAACCATTGGCAGATCAAATCGGAGCAAGTGTTTCAGAGCCGGCTTCACATACAAGTGTCTTCACTGCTCAGATAATCAGCAGCATTCCAGAAACCTTCCCTTTTACTTTTGTATCATTAAAACGCACACACATGCACATATACATATATTTTACATGGGCGACAGGTTAGCCTCTACGCAGGAAACCTCGGAGAACCCAACTATCCCTCCTGATTGTAATGAGCCATTTGCAGTTATGACAATGATAAAGTGGAGTAATGCCAGACAATTACATGATATTAGGCAAGTGCTTAAACTTCTGTGTTGTGAGATAATTCATCTTAATTAGCATCAAAAATCGGAGGCTGGAAAGTCAACCCAAACTTTGCGATGCCGGCACTACATGATATATAGTTCAGTGCAGAAGTCGATATGCTAATAGATAAAATATCGTCTGCACTATTTTACAGCCCACTATTAATCTAGGATGGATGGTAAATTAATGGCATTATTTTGTTCTACATAGAAGGTTACCACCCTCCAGAGAACATCTATTTGTGGCTCCAGGCCAAAATAAGTTATTAATCACTGCGCCGCACATCTCCAAATGTTGCATTTTCTTCTATTTTTAAAGAAGAGTTTGCATACGAATCTCAATTTAATACCATATACATTCATTACCTTTAACCGCTCAGCTCAATATCCCGTGCAAGTATGGGATTGTAGTGGTGATCACGTGTGGAGGGGGTTCAGGAGATAAACACAGATGCCGGCCATGTAACTTAACAGCCATGGCAGTACATCAGCTCCGCCTATGGCTGTTAGGCCCCTTTCACACATCAGTTTTTTGCCGTCAGTCACAATCCGTTGGGTCGAAGTATAAGTCGCAGATTGTGAAAAACTGATGCGATGGATCCGTTTTTTTGCTGGATCCGACTAGCGGATCTGGCTAATTGGATCCTAAAAAAAATTGGAGTATGCAACGGAATCCGTCACCGGATTCTGTCATCTGAAGGATCCGGCGCCCATAGGCTTCCATTCGAGCAAACGAGGGATGGCGATGGATCCGTCGCTGTCTGTTTTTTCAACGCACACAAAAAACGTTACTTTGTCCATTTTCTCCGTCCGCTGGATAAACAATTTTCAACGCATCCGGCGAACGACTGATGAAACATAAGGCCATCCTTAGCAATCTGTCGCTAATACAAGTCTATGAGAAAAAAAACGGATTCGGCGACTGATTTGTTTTTCAAAATTCTACGGATTGCGACTGATAGCAAAAAACGGATGTGTGAAAGGGGCCTTAGGGTCTGTGCACACGTTGCAGTTTTGTCACATTTATTTTCTGTGCAGATTTGTCACAAAACCTGAAGGAAGGATTTTTAAGTACCAGCAACGTGAATGAGATTACCAAGTCTCATGCACATGTTGCTTATTTGTTTCCGTGCAGATTTACATGTGCAGCATGTCAATTCTTTGTTTTTGCTGCAGATTTCCCCTATACTAATGAATGGGGTGAATACATGCAAAAATCGTAACAAAAGTATGTATTTTATGCTGCATTTTTCCTGCCAACACCTCAATATTTGCAGAAGATTTTTCTATGATGTTAAGCCACCTGCTGAGACTCAAATGAGGCAGAGGTTTTCACTGTATACTGCAATATCATATATAGTAGAAGTGATTGGATGGTTGTAGGTTCATGTCCCCTAAAGGGACTGGAAAAGAAAGTTAAAAAAAGAACAAAAAAAAAAAAAAAGAAGTGATGGAAGAATAAAAATGGTATGGATGTTGGAAAATGGAGAGAAACAAAACACCGTATTTTTTCCTCTCAAACTTCTGACATTTTTTTTTCCCAAACCCCCCTACCACCCGAAAAACAAAAGAAAAAAAAAATACACCCACACATTACAAGTTTGGTATCACTATAATTGTATTGACCTAGAGACTAGAGAATCTGGTTTCAGAGTGATTTTTTTTATTTTTTTTTTAAACAGAATGAATGCCATAAAAAACCCTCAAAAATTGCAGAATTGCATTTTTTGGTTCACAATTGCCCTACACTTGGAACCTTCTTCCCTGTTTTTCAATACATTATATGTTATAATGAATGGTGTAATTCAGGACTATAACTCTTTTCCTAATGCTGGTGTGACTGGATAATGAAGTGGTGCAAAAAAATTGAAAAATCCTTCTGGAATGCGGTTCAGAACCTACAGAATTTGTTGTATAATTATCGAGGCATGACAATTCTTCCTAGTCTTTGTATTTGCCCTATTTTCTAGTTTATTTCATTTACATGATTTATCTACTTAAGCGGTGATCGAAATCTGCTCTCCGTGCATTCATTTCCTTGCACAGTTTGTGGCTTGTTTAGCTGATCACACAGATGTTATTCTGATAATGGCTGCATATAATGTACAGAGGAGGCAGAGATTATCATCCTAGAAGTTATGTTCACACATATCAGACTCTGCGGCAAATCGGCAAACATCTTCAGGAAAATAGAGCTAATCTTGTTGCCAATTTCCCTAAGGACATCTGCAGCAATTAAAAAACGCTCTCGTCTCGGTACTTCCTGGCCCCTGTGGTTATCCCGAGAAAGCGGTAAGCCAGCACGGAAACATTGCTGGAAATCTGCTCTAGACGTGTGCACGAAGGATTTTAGCTTTATGGAGGATTTGGACTTACCCATCGAACTTGATGGCGAAGTTTCCCAATGAAACCACATTTTGCTGCAACATAAATGGACATGCCATGCAGTGAGAAAAATCTGCACGGCAGGTCAATTTCTGCGCAGAAAAAAAGCTGAACGATCCTTCAAAAATCTGCAAGAATTCTGGTACATGTGAACACGCATGTAGGCAGTGAGGGTATAAACTGACAGCTATGTCTTAAAGGGAATCCGTAAGCAAGGTTTTGCTACATAATCTGAGAACAGCTTAACATAGGGCAAGAAAGCCGGATACTTACTGGACTGCTTGGTGTAGTTTTCATAGAATGGTCTCCTGTAGCAGAGCTATGACATTTGGGCTGTGTATAACCCCCACCCCTGACTGGCAGCTTCCTGTATACACTGTGTATTGACAACAAGCTGCTAAGCAGCGGTGGGGGCGGGGTTACATAGATTAGCCTGACTTCCTGGCACAGGAGCTGTAGTCCTGCAGTGTCAATCTCCTGGTGATTAAGTACGGATTGCACTGAAACTAAAGAACACAGCTTAGTAAGAGACACATCCCTAGAATCAGAGTCTGCTGTACTATATAATGCTGCTCTCAGATTAAATAGCAAAAACCTGCCGACGGACCCCCTTTAATAAAGAGTCAAGCAGTAGCTATCTGTACAAAAACAAGTAGTAGATATTCTCTACTGTGTATGTAGTGACTCATCTTAGACTGTTAAAGAAGCACTCCCACTTACAGTTTTATAAGTTTAAATGTGTGTGTGCGCATGTAATGAAGAGAGAGTGTATTAATATACTCACTTACTGCCGATCTCCGGTGTCCAGTGCCGGTCTTCTGCTCTTCTCAGTGACGTCACCACAAATGAGTCCTGCAGGATCATTCTACACGCTATGTGTGAGATCTCATTCAGAAGAGAAGAAGAATGGCGCTGGACACCAGAGAAAGCGGCGGTAGGCGAGTATATTAACACACTCACACACATTTATACTATAAATATGTTAGCGGGAGCGCTTCTTTAAACTTTTATCATCACACGTGAAGACAGTTCATTGGTATATCCAATATAACAAATATTGCAAAAAATTCATAAAATCCTCCATTGGTGCCTACCAAGCAGTCCAGCTGAGAGACCGGGCTTTTGTTCCCAGGGTGACTAATGTCCCAGACCTTGACACATCCCTTTCCACCGGTGTACACGTGTCTAGTGGGGTTGCTGATGGTAACTGCACAAACCACTTCCCCGTGATTTAGTGTGTTTATCTGCCGCGCGTGCCGAGGGATTCCGGGGCCAATCAGAGCATCAGGAGGGAATGGGACCGGCTGCATCTGGCCGTCAGCGCTTACATGGAATGAATATGCACTAATTAGAAAAAGAAATATATTTTAAGTACAAAAATATTCAGAAGGTAAAGCTTTCTTAGTTATAACTAATTTCATTAAGTTGTAATCTGCCAGAATGAAAGAAACAAATCCAAGTCTAGAAAACTAATACCCTTTCATGTAAGAGGGGAAAATAACGCTTCAAGCATTGTATTGATTGCAATCGGCATAGCTCATCTGACCATTTATAAGGAAAAAAAATTAATCTAGACCAACTAAAAAAATAAATAAATAAAACATGATGTACAAAAATAAAATTTACTAGTCTTTATCTTGCCTCTTGAGCGCTAAGGAACAAGTTCCTATCAACTCATCAGTTCCCTACTCCACTCCTCCCCAATGTTAATCTTTAACCTCCATGTGCCTTGATTTAGAAGGTAATTGGGGTTTGCAACGCATTTATCAATGAAAATGTATTCTGAAAGCTACATAAAACAGCATCTATAGTATGTGCCATAAGCCATGAACGCAGCTAAAAAGACACATTCTATAAACATACATATAAACCATCAGCAAATCGACCAAAAGTTTAACGCCCAAGAAAGATAATTCTCTTGGACATTTCACTTGGATCTAAAAACAGAGGGAGTGTAAGTGCAAATCTGATCTGTCAGCGGGATAACCAATAAATGCTACTTACGGCTTTCCACCTGGGATGCCTGTCAGGTTTGGAGGGATTCCTGGAACACGCATGTGATGATGTGGGTCAAAGCCAACCTAAATAGTAATTGGGAAACACAAGAACAATTGTAGGTCATGTAGTGGAAACCTCTGCTCCTACAACTGACAGTATGTAAGCATTTAGGAATGTTAACGATTCAATTTCCTCATATATAAAAAAAAATTATCTTTAAGAAAAAAAAAAAAAAGTGTGAGATAGGGAGAGATGTTTTTTTATAATGAAGAGGGAATAGTAAACAAATATACGGTATATTATATAGTTATACACACACACAGACATGCAAAGGGTGAAATAAGTATTGAACATGTCACCAATTTTCTAAGTAAATATATTTCTAAAAGGTGCCATTGATATGGAATTCTCACCAGATGTCGGTAACAACCCATCCAATCCACACAGGTAAAAATATCAAACCATAGATGTCCATAAATTAACTTGTGCAATAATGAGAAATGACACAGGGAAAAAGTACTGTACTTGCTTACTGAAATTTAATTAACACTTTGCACAAAAGCGACATCTGGTGAGAATTTCATGTCAATAGCGCATTTAGAAATATATTTGCTTACACACACACACACAATATATATATTATGCATATAATATTTACAAATCTATACACATTGTTGATCTACATTATGTTTTCCTTATCATTCCAAAATATTTTTTCCTTGAAAAATCTCTGTGAAATTTTGCGATCCTTTCTTTTGCTCACCGAAGGCCATAAACCGCAAAAATTGATGACCCGAATGGATCAAAAGGTCTTATGTCAAAATTTGCATTGTCGGCATGACCCTCAAAATAAACAGTAGGCACGTCTCTGTGTAATATCCAAACACAAAGTTAATGTGAAGGTCCTAATTTAAAGGGAATCCATCACCCGTTTTTGTTTCCCAATCTTAGGAAAGAATAAAACGCAAAGACACATTCTAGTGGAGTATCACATAATAGGCTACCGATTTTGATTAAATCAGTACAGGGAACCTGTCACCCCCAAAACGGAAGTTGAGCTAAGCCCACCGGCATC
Source organism: Ranitomeya variabilis (assembly GCF_051348905.1). Lineage (NCBI taxonomy): Eukaryota > Metazoa > Chordata > Amphibia > Anura > Dendrobatidae > Ranitomeya > Ranitomeya variabilis. The sequence continues at coordinate 371,066,376 of NC_135232.1, forward strand.
AGGGGCTTATCTACAGCATTCTGTATTTCTGTAGATAAGCTCCCGATGTATCCTGAAAGATGAGAAAAAGAGGTTAGATTATACTCACCTGGGCAGGTGATCCGATCCGATGGGCGTCGCGGTCCAGGGCCTCCCATCTTCATAGGATGATGTCCTCTTCTTGTCTTCACACTGTAGCTCCGGCGCAGGCGTACTGTCTGCCCTGTTGAAGGCAAAGCAAAGTACTGCAGTGCGCAGGCGCCGGGCCTCTCTGACCTTTCTCAGCGCCTGCGCACTGCAGTACTTTGCTCTGCCCTCAAAAGGGCACAGAAAGTACGGCTGCGCCGTAGCGTGAAGACAAGAAGAAGACATAATTGAAAGAAGATGGGAGGCCCCGGACCGCGACGCCCATCGGACCGGACTGCAGCGGGACCGCCCCGGGGTGAGTATAATCTAACCTCTTTTTCTCATCTTTCAGGATACATCGGGGGGCTTATCTACACAGCATTCCAGAATGCTGTAGATAAGCTCCTGATGCCGGTGGGCTTAGCTCGCCTTCTATTTTGGGGGTGACAAGTTCCCTTAAGCCTGTTGCAGCTCTGCTAGTGCGCTCTTAAAAATTGAGATATTTAACACAGCCCATTCCTAAACTGTGCATGGGCAGAATTTTGCCACTCAGCGGTGTGGGGTGAGTTTTTATGAAGGAATATATAGCTGACGCATTAAACTGGTGACAGATTATTTTTAATCCATTATAACAATATAACACATTTTGGGATTAGAATACAAAGTTGAAGACACTTCTAACATACTTTGTACTCCAGTTCCCCACTACTACAAAACCTTTGTCTGCTGTTACATTTTTCTCCATTCATAAACTGAAGCCTTAACTAGCACTGTTCAGAGCTACATACTATGACATATCTAATATTCTAGATATCGATATGGTGAGAAACATCGCTCAATTTATCATGTCCATGATCTTGCATCTAGATTATTAAGCTAGCCAACCAACTTTGGCGAAGTTGGCCAACTATCAAACAAGTACTGTGTGCTCCCACTAGTTAGCGAAAATAAGGATTTTCACTTCAGTTCTCTTCTTAGAGAATGTCCTAGTAGTCTGATGGCGGTTTATTTGTCAGAACCATGCATGCTTAGCAAAGCCATGCATAAATGTGAATAGAGACAAATTGTCGTTAGCCATAAGAGTGTACAGCCAATACTTATCTAATATGGCCAGTCTTGGCCTCCCATTTATCATACTGTATTTCCCTTCTTTCAGAGAAGATTGAAAGTTTAGAATAAAATACAAAAAAAAATAAATCACAATGTAGTAATTAAAGTTCTTACCACGGGAGACCTCCCATAGGCTGCAGCAGCTGCTGCTGCGGCCGCAGCGGCGCTCATTTGTGGGGAGATGTTATGTAGACTGGCATAAGCTGCTCCTGGGCTGGTCAGTTCTCCATTCATTCCGGCATGTGGAACTATCCCAAAGGGGGTTGGATAAGGACAAGGGACTGCCATTGGAGTCCTAAGACCGGCTGTAAAGAATAGATACAAGCAGCCAGTAAATAACTAAGGTTGTACACTTCATATCTTTCTATTTATTCATAATTTGCCTATTAATCTCACATTTTTACACATTTTATCACACCCTATAAGATTGAAAAAAAAGAAGTGATCCTGAAATAAAACCGTCTTCCGCCAAGAATACATTTTTTTTAATAAAAAAAGAACAATTAAACAGCGACATCCATCTTACTTAATGGGTCGACTCCTGGTGGCTTGCCAGGCACAGGCCGTAGACCAGTCGAGTTGCTGCCAGGTGTGGGGGCATCAGTTCGCGGAGTGGGTGTGTTAGATTTTGAAACAGGAGTTGTAGACTTCTCGTTCTTTCAAGAGGTGAATGTTAAGGGTGAGATACAAGGTTTTTTTTTTAAAAAAAAAAAAAAAAAAAAAGAATAAAAAGAAAAATCAATGTGAATTCCAAAGTGCAAATATGGCTGTCTTTACGTAAAACAAACATGTAAGAGTTACATCAGCACTATACAACCACTAACAAAAAGAATCTCTGGCTGCAGCAAAGGATACAACATGCTAAATGACTTGAATCCTCCCAAAAGTAAACAGCTTATTGACTTTATGGTTTACTCTGCTGGAAACCTCAAATACTCACCCTGCTAAAGTCAACAGCCCTAATGGAAGAGTCATAACATATGTGCTTTCACAATCATATCTTTCAAGTATCTATTCATAACATAGGAGTGTACAGCAGACGTGTGTAACCAGAGCAGCCGAAATGGAAACACACCTGTAGGGAATCGCTTGTGAGAGAGGAAAAAGCCATTTCTAGCAGGAGCAGTGGCTTCAAAATGGAGTTTTTATTCTAAAGTACTGGGTAAAGCTTCCCAAATAAGAGATTTAGGGAATACCACCCTACATTTCCTTCAAAAGGGCAGAGTGGCAGTAAATCATCAAAGCATGATTTATATTCCACACTTTCATACAGCAATGTAGGATCAACCCTCCTAAGCCGTCTATATGGCCATGTAGGTCATAGGAAGCTGGATAAAAGGATACCTTGATATCTGCGATCTGTTGTCTTATTCCAGTGAAATCCACATTTTTCTTATATGTAAATGAACTGTTGAGATCTCCTAGAGAATCTGCCTCCAGAGTTTATTTTAAATGAAAAGTAGCGTTACCAATGTGAGACATGTAACTCAGGAGAGCAGACTGTCAATCAGTACATGTTTCACATGCCACCTTTAACTTAAAATAAGCTCCGGAGGCAGATTCCTATGGAGAACCAAGTCCGTCCTACAGATCTTAACAGCTAATTTACATATTAAGAAAAATGTGCGTTACTCTGAAAAAAAAAACAGATATCTAGATATTCTAATCAGCTTTTTACGACCTACATGCCCATATAGCTGGCTTAGGAGGGTTGATCCTACTGACCGAGCGCTTCTGAAGAAGGCCTATCATTTGCCGTAAACATTTTATTCCTGTGCCTCTCCATCCCTGAGATGTGGTCCCCTCTTCTTTGTATGCAAATCTAGTCAAGTGGGTGTAGTCTTCAAAAGATATGAAAACCACACCCAGTTGCCTACAAAGAATAAAATTTATACAAAGGGAACAGAGGCCATCTCTATAGAGTGGAGAGGCAAAAAAAAAGCCCAGAGATGCAGGAGGACAGCAGAATTTACCCATGGTGAAAAAATATATACAATTTTATCGTAAGCGTCGGTTGCTCTTTGAAAGGGTTGTTTCACAATTACGACTCCTTACTATTTTTCTATTGGAGCTGTAAATAAAAGGAATCACTTGCTCCTCTATTAAATACAGTAGAGAGTCGTTATCAAAGAACATCTCGAATGGACAGACCTAACCAAACCGGATGGCATATAGAGTCATATTCATCTAAGACAGACTTTATTTATGAAGTGGCCCAAATATATGGAAGAAAATAGAATAATGATTACACATTTACAACTACTCCTAATGAAAGCCGGGCGACTGTCCCTACACTTGGCAAGGGTCACTTCATGATTCCTCATCTCAACAGCTCTCACCGATATTCAATGCTTATTAGCGCTCATCCGAAAGACGTGGTAAAATGGTTTCTAGTCTAATGACTTGAGTGTATAAAAATGCCGAAGTTAGAGAAGCAGCCAAGGTGGGCAAATTCTAACTCATTAACTTAGAGATATTGGAATACAATAGTGACAAAAGGAGACAGAGCCATACTGGCTGTCACGTTCGCTTTACGAAAGCTGTACATCAGCCGGCATTCTGGTATATCACTATCAAAGTGACAGTTTTACCAAAAGTTGTTACAAAATGGTTATATGTGTGCAAGTAAACAAATTGCAAACATAATTGTCAACTTTAGAAACGGCAAATTGTAATGTTTAAAGGGGTTGTACCAAGACGGTAAGATGGGAAATAATTTATTGATTACTGTAGGCTCGAATGTTCGATTGATTACTGTGCGTGGATTGACCACTGTTGCATATAGACAGGGGTCTTCAAACCAATGGAACCCCTCTGATCCTATAAACATGGCTCTGACTTCCAGCAATCAATAAATGCCCAATCAGTAGGGGATAACTTATTAAGGCCAATTTCAGACAAAAACATTTCATGCTGTGTACATAAACCATGCATGGACCTGCTGTGGGTCTCCTTACCTGAAGCAACAACCCCATTTATGCCCGTGAGGCTGTTAGTTTAGGTCAGGAGATTCACAGCTAGTCCATCCATTGTGGGCTTTATACGCAGCATCAAACATGCTCGTTTGGCTTGGTACAACCCCTTTAAAAAGGTGGAAATCCCATTTAAGGAGTTTGAATGGAAAGTGAATTGAAGCTAAAAGGAACGGTCACAATACAATAGGTGAGCCAAGACGTAACAGTAAATGGCTGGAGTTAAACATTGGAAAGTCATCCCTGTAGAATTCAGATTATAAGCAGGCTTGGACTAGCCCACGGAAGAAAATGAGAATCCTCTGGTGGCTCCCTGTGCCACCACCCTCTTATATGAGCAGTACAAGGCACAATATACTTGAATCACTATGTTCAGACACAAGCAGCATCTTATTTATCAATCTACGCAGTTCATTGTTATATAATTCTATGATCGAGGAGAATGGCACATTGGCATGTAGCCGAAAAGTGGGGCCCTGGAGTTGGCTACTGGTGGGCCCTTGGCACCCCAGTCCGACACTGGCTATAAAAGTGCTAATAAATCTTTAACATCTGATGATATGAAGCCTAACCAGTTAGTCGAATAGATAGAATTGTACTCCAAGCAGGGTGGATTGATTTAAATCACGCCGATTTAAATCATGATTTAAATCACGATTTAAATCAAAAGATTTTTTTCTATTTAAATCGGATCGATTTAAATCATGATTTTAATCATGATTTAAATCACTGATTTATATCAAAAGGTTTTTTTTAATATAAATCACGATTAAAATGAGAAGTGAGAGCAGTGCGCATGTGCGCCCATAGTTACACGGACGAAACTAGGGGCAACGATCTAACGCCAGGGTGAGGGGGGGACCCCAAAGTAAGTAAAAATCTTTTTTGTTTTACTATATGGCAATAGGTAGGTGTTTAAAAGCAGCATGTCTTAATTGTATAAACTATTAATAGCCTCCACATTTTGTTCATACTGCCCCTTTAATTCCACACTTCTAGCTTGGTTTCACTTTTGGTTTAGTTTCTTTTTCCATTCAGTTGACATGCCCAAACTTGTTGGATAGTCAGCATCCTACAGAAACCTCTGGAAGAGCATGGCATTGTGAATGTTACACATATACAGCCTTTATTCTACTGAGTTAAACAACTCAGCTTTATCTCATGATGGAAGAACCTTTGGATGGTAAAATATTTTCCTCAAAAAGCAGTTTATTGAAAAAAATCCGATTTAAATCAAAAAAATCCGATTTAAATCAAAAAAATCCGATTTTTTTGATTTTTTTAAAAAAACATTGATTTTTATCCACCCTGACTCCAAGTCTGACTTACAAGGCTGAGTTCTTTGGACTTTGAAGATGGTGTGCTGCTTGATGATGCAATGGAGGCAGGGCTGATTGGAGGATCTTTCTTTAGAAGTCGGGCTTTATCTAAGCCGTTCTCCCTTGGAGAATGTGCTGGACTTCCTCTTGGTGAAGAAGGGTCCTGCGAGAGGAAAAATAAAAATGGTTACTATTTCATAACGTGTTAAATGTAAGTAACACTCATTGATAGGACATGAGGCAGAACTGTGACAATGCAAACAATGTAAAACAAGCAGAACACAGACCTCATTGGAAACATCCACCACAAGGTTATCATCGCTTTTTTCACCATCACTGTCCTGCATGGGGAAGAAAATACATTGTATCATACAATAATAAAAGTTACCAATGTACAAATGGTGGCTGGGAACATTTTGTGTGACCTTCTCTGTATGCTACTTTTAGACATTGTTATAACGACTTATGATTCTACATAAAACATTAAAGAAGCACTTTCATCAAAGTTTATCAACATATTACAGTGGGAAAAAAGTATTTAGTCACCAATTGTGCAAGTTCTCCCACTTAAGAAGATGAGAGAGGCCTGTAATTGACATCATAGGTAGACCACAACTATGAGAGTCAAAATGAGAAAACAAATCCAGAAAATCACCTTGTCTAATTTGGCAAGATTTATTTAGCAAATTATGGTGGAAAATAAGCATTTAGTCACTCAAAAACATGCAAGATTTCTGGCTCTCACAGACCTGTAACTTCTTCTTTAAGAGGCTCCTCTGTCCTCCACTCATTACCTGTAGTAATGGCACCTGTTTGAACTTGTTATCAGTATAAAAGACACCTGTCCACAACCTCAAACAATCACAGTCCAAACTCCACTATGGTGAAGACCAAAGAGCTGTCGAAGGACACCAGAAACAAAATTGTAGCCCTGCACCAGGCTGAGAAGACTGAGTCTGCAATAGGCAAGCAGCTTGGTGTGATGAAATCAACTGTGGGAGCAATAATAAGAAAATAGAAGACATACAAGACCACTGATAATTACTCCCTCGATCTGGGGCTTCACGCAAGAGCTCACCCTGTGGGGTCAAAATGATCACAAGAACAGTGAGAAAAATCCCAGAACCATATAGGGGGACCTAGTGAATGGCCTGCATAGAGCTGGGATCACCGAAACTAACGCTACCATCAGTAACACTACGCCGCCAGGGACTGAGATCCCGCAGTGCCAGATGTGCCCCCCGGCTTAAGCCAGTACATGTCCGGGCCCGTCTGAAGTTTGCTAGAGAGATTTTGGACTATCCAGAAGAGTACTGGGAGAATGTCATATGGTCTGATGAAACCAAAGTAGAACTGTTTGGTAGAAACAAAAGTCGTCGTATTTGGAGGAGACAGAATGCCGAGTTGCATCCAAAGACCACCATACCTACTGTGAAGCATGGTGGTGGAAACATCATGCTTTGGGGCTGTTTCTCTGCAAAGGGACCAAGATGACTGATCCAGGTACATGAAAGAATGAATGGGACCATGTATCGGGAGATTTTGAGTGCAAGCCTCCTTCCATCAGCAAGGGCATTGAAGATGAAACATGGATGGATCTTTCAGCATGATTATGATCCCAAGCACAGCCAGGGCAAAGAAGGAGTGGCTTTGTAAAGAGCATATGAAGGTCCTGGGGTGGCCTAGCCAGTCTCCAGATCTCAACCCCATAGAAAACCTTTGGAGGGAGTTGAAGGTCCATGTTGCCCAGCGACAGGCCCAAAACATCACTGCTCTAGAGGAGATCTGCGTGGAGGAATGGGCGAACAAACCACCAACAATGTGTGCCAACCTTGTGAAGACTTACAGAAAAAGTTTGAACTCTGTCATTGCCAACAAAGGATATACAACAAGTATTTGGCCATTAACAAAAGTTCATCTCAATATTTTATTTTCCACCATAATTTGCAAAATAAATCTTCAGACAAGGTGATTTTCTGGATTTGTTTTCTCATTTTGACTCTCATAGTTGTGGTCTACTCATGATGTCAATTACAGGGCTCTCATCTTTTTAAGTGGGAGAACTTGCACAATTGGTGGCTGACTAAATACTTTTTTCCCTACTGTATATAGCACTGTGTACTTACAATTGCCCAGTTTGCCTTTCTACCCAGCTACCTCTGCCTCTATGTAGAAACAGGAAGTCTCTTTTTCCTGCAGAAATGATTCCCTTTTAACTGACCAAGCTGTTCCCTCCAGAAATGATTCCCTTTCAACTGACCCAGCTGTTCCCTCCTACCCCCTGCCTGGTACTTTGGCAGTGGCTCATGCAGGAAAAAGAGAGACTTCCTGTTTCTACATAGAGCTTAGCAGGATTTAGCTAGTCAATTTTTTTTTCACATGATATCATAGACCTATTGAAAAAGAGAACAATTAGCTGGGTAGAAGGGCAAAATGAGCAATTGTAAGTACACAGTGCTATAGAATATGATGACTTCAATATATTAATAGGGTAAAAGCTTTGATGAGAGGATTTGTTTCTTTAACACACACACACACACACACACACACACACACACACACACACACACACACCAGGCTGAACTCAAACATTTCTTTGTCATAGCACCTAATTAAAAGATAATGACACCCAAGGGAGGATATTTACTTCTTTTTTTTTTTAAACCATTTTTTTTCTAAAGCATTTTTGCAATAGGACTGTAAAAAAAAACTAATACATTTGTGTTCTGCTGTTTTTAGTTCCTCACAGTACAAGAAAAAAAAAAAGACTTGATACAGTCATGCCTGAATACATGCATTTTTTAGTGCTCTCCACAGCGGAAATACACTAAAAACATGCATTTTTTATCTGCAGATTTTCTGCATTGAATGCAATATTATAGGGAAAATCTATACATAAAACTCAGCATATCTGCAAGAGAAATTGACATGTGGTGGATTTCAAACACGCATGGCAGCTCAGTTTATTCTGTGTGAAAAAAAAAAAAACAAAACCAAAAAAAAACAACAGATCTCTATACACTGTGTTCCAAATTATTATGCAAATTGGATTTAAGTGTCATAAAGATTTTATGTTTTTTTTTTTTTTTTTTCAAATAAACTCATGGATGGTGTTGTGTCTCAGGGCTCAATGGATCACTGAAATCAATCTTAAACACATGTGATAATTGGTTTTCCAGGTGATTCAAATTAAAGGAAAACTACTTAAAAATGATGTTCCACATTATTAAGCAGGTCACAGTTTTCAAGTAACATGGAAAAGAAAAAGGATCTCTCTGCTGCTGAAAAGCATCAAATAGTGCAATGCCTTGGTGAAGGGATGAAAACATTAGATATTTCCCGAAACGTAAGCGTGATCATCGTACTGTTAACAGACTTGTGGCTGTATCTGAGCACAGATGTGTTTGTGCTGATAAAGGCATAATGAGGAAGATTTCTGCCAGGCAAGTTCATCGGATTAAGAGAGAAGCTGCTAAAAAGCCATTACAAAGCAGCAAACAGATATTTGAAGCTGCTGGTGCCTCTGGAGTCCCTCGAACCTCAAGGTGTAGGATCCTTCAAAGGCTTGCTGGGGTGCATAAACCTACTATATGGCCACCCTTAAACAGTGTTCACAAGCAGAAATGGTTGCATTGGGCCCACACATACATGAAGACTAATTTCCAAACAGTCTTGTTTAATGATAAGTGTTGAGCAACCCTGGATGGTCCAAATGGATGGAGTAGTGGATGGTTGGTGGATGGCCACCATGTCCCAACAAGGCTGCAACGTCAGCAAGGAGGTGGAGGAGTCATGATTTGGGCTGGAATCATGGGGAAACAGCTGGTAGGGCCCTTTAAGGTTCCTGAAGCTGTGAAAATTACCTCTGCAAAGTATATAGAGTTTCTGACTGACAACTTTCCTCCATGGTATAAAAAGCAGAAACGTGCCTTCAGGAGCAAAATCATCTTCATGCTGACAATGCACCATCTCATGCTGCAAAGAAAACCTCTGAGTCATTGGCTGATATGGGCAGATAAACTCATGGTGTGGCCACCATCTTCCCCTGATCTCAACCCTATAGAGAACCTTTGGAGTATCATCAAGCAAAAGATCTATGAGGGTGGGAGGCAGTTCACATCAAAACAGCAGCTCTGGGAGGCTATTCTGACTTCATGCAAAGAAATACAAGCAGGATCTCTCCAAAAACTTACAAGTTCCATGGATGCAAGAATTGTGAAGGTTACATCAAAGAAAGGTTCCTATGTTAACATGTAACTTGGCCTGTTAGGATGTTTTGGGGTTAAATAGCTTTTTTGCTCAGTGAATATCACCTCATAATGCTGCAAATTCCACAAATGAGCATTTTCAGTTCTTTAAAACAAATCAAATGTTTAGAAATTCTACTGTGCATAATAATTTGGAACAGTGCATTTTAAGTTTTTATTCATTTTGGAGATTATACTGTTATCATTGGGAGGGTTATTCAATTAAATTCGATGTATTATCTAAAGGGTGATGACTAGTGTTGAGCGATACCGTCCGATACTTGAAAATATTGGTATCGGAAAGTATCGGCCGATACCGGCAAAGTATCGGATCTAATCCGATACCCGATACCAATACAAGTCAATGGGACTCAAGTATCGGACGGTATTCCTGATGGTTCCCAGGGTCTGAAGGAGAGGAAACTCTCCTTCAGGCCCTGGGAACCATATTAATGTGTAAAATAAAGAATTAAAATAAAAAATATTGCTATACTCACCTCTCCGACGCAGCCTGGACCTCACCGAGGGAACCGGGAGCCTTCTTTGCTTAAAATGCGCGCTTTTCCTTCCTTCCGTGACGTCACGGCTTCTGATTGGTCGCGTGCCGCCCATGTGGCCGCGACGCGACCAATCACAGCAAGCCGTGACGTAATTTTCAGGTCCTTCTAGGCATTCAGTATTTTAAAATTACGTTCCGGCGTTGTGATTGGTCGCGTCGCGGTCACATGGGCGACGCGACCAATCACAAGCCGTGACGTCACGGGAGGCTGGACACGCGCGCATTTTAAAATGCGCGCGTCTCCTGCCTCCCGTGACGTCACGGCTTGTGATTGGTCGCGTCGCCCATGTGACCGCGACGCGAACAATCACAACGCCGGAACGTAATTTTAAAATACTGAATGCCTAGAAGGACCTGAAAATTACGTCACGGCTTGCTGTGATTGGTCGCGTCGCGGCCACATGGGCGGCACACGACCAATCAGAAGCCGTGACGTCACGGAAGGAAGGAAAAGCGCGCATTTTAAGAAAAGAACGCTGCCGGTTCCCTCGGTGAGGTCCAGGCTGCGTCGGAGAGGTGAGTATAGCAATATTTTTTATTTTAATTCTTTCTTTTACACATTAATGTTGTTTCGATACCGATACCCGATACCACAAAAGTATCGGATCTCGGTATCAGAATTCCGATACCCGCAAGTATCGGCCGATACCTGATACTTGCGGTATCGGAATGCTCAACACTAGTGATGACTTTTATTAGACTGACTGTCATTTGCACCAACCATTTAGGAAAATCCAAGAAAAACGTCACTTGCATAATAATTTGGAACATAATGTAAATGCCATCCCCTTTGGTGGAACTGTAAGTCGCTGCTTTTTTTCGTTTTTTTTTTTGCATAGAGAAAATACGCACTCATCAAACACTCATCGCAGGATGGATAATGAGATGACTAATAAAAAAAATGCAGTTAACATAAAACCTTTTTTAAACAGAAGGTGATATATTCTGATGAATATATTATTATGGCGCTACCATAAAATTAGCATATGGAGAGGTTGTCCATCATAGTAATTCTGTCTGTTATGATAATGTGACTTCTGAAAAGTCTTCTTCAAAGAACAGGAAGTGCCAGTGTAGCATCAGACTTACTGGCCAGTTGGAAACTTGCAACATTTCTGATGGAGCAGTCTATGTATATATGTGCATTTTTTTATTTTAATGTGATATGAAATAATAGGAAAAACAAATTGAAAAAAAAATATTATGCAACATAAAAACCTGATTTAAACAATAGGTCATTTTCTGGTGACGCATTCTCTTTAATGGAGGTTTTCCCACTACTGGGACAACCCCTTCTAAATGCTGCCGGTCTCCCCCCAGTAAACATTAGTCACTTCTGATGCCGACGCCGTTCCAGCCTTGTCGGCACGCGCTCTCATGGGGCTAAACAGCGCTAGTTTCACAGTCACTTCCTTTGGAGAAATCACATCTGGAGGAAGCTAGCTGCTGCCGCCCTCACTTTCTCTGGATGTCAATTACATCGGTAGAGGGGTGAATCCACCTCTGAATGGCAGCAGGGATTTATGGGAGGAACTACTTTAGGCTGAGCTAACAATCTGAGCTGTGCATTGAGCTTACCTTTACAAGAATAAATTAAGAAAATGCTTAAGCAAGGATCCCAGGAGCCCTAAGGGACCATTTTGAGACCATACGTCAAGATAGGAGGCCAAATGAACAACATTTGACACAATAATGGAACCAATATGGTCGTCCAAATTTACCTCAGACCGGCCTAAAGCCGTGCGTACTGGCCCATTCCATGGATACACGGTGACAGCTCAATGTGTGCACAATAAACAGAGGACCTGTCACCACGTAAGCAGCAGACTAGGACAATTTAACAGCATGGCTCATATAAACTTGCTCTAGAAACCATAAATGGCAGATCACTATTTTCTAAGAATTTTTAAGGTGACTGATGTTCCACAGCTCTCGGCTGATGACAAAGTAAACAGATAAACCATATGAACTGGACGTACTCACTAAACAAACTCTTCACTACGTTCTCTCTAACCAAACACACCCTTTGGAAATATTTAAGCTCCTTTATGAACCATTAAGCATATTTACTTGTCAAAGATAAAGTGTGTGGCCTGTAGTCACGTTCAGCTTAGGTACACGGAATATATCCGAGCAGGCGTAACAGACACAAGCTGGCCATTCAGCAATCAGGGTCCAGGGTTACTTACATAACGGGCGGCTATATCTTTTTCTTCGGTCTTTTGTTTTTTACTTTCTGAAGAATAGTCGGCTGAATTTCTGTGCTTTTCTGCTGCTCTGAAACTCGCAGATGGAGACACAGATGAGCTCTGAAAGGAAACAACGGGCATCACTTAGTCAAGTGTAGGACATAGGTATTTTTACAATTGTATATTTACAAGATTTTAGAAGACCACATTTATTAAGAATTCCAGTATTAAAAAAATAAAAAATGGAGTCATTTGTGGCAACTCCCAAATTCCCCTAAACTAAACACCTAGGACCCAATACTTCAAGACCGGCATGAACAAGAGGAGGAGATGTGCTGGAGTCAGACGCTCCCGAGGCGTACGCCTCTTCATGAATCTAGAGTGTCGGGTGAGCGTACCCGTTACCACTCACCCTGCTCCAGTAACACGCCCTCACCCCATGCAGCTGAGTCCACTTTGTTGGAGCTTGGCAAAAATGGCAGAACGTCCAAAGTCGCACAGGCTCGAGTTGTGCCAACATTATGTGACACATTTACTTTTATATGGAGTATTGACTTATGAAATAAAAATTAAACTGTGTTACAAAGACTCTTCACAATATCCTTGAAGAAGCACTTCTCTCATCAAAGTTTGTATCTGCTTAATACATTGCACTCATATTATAGGGCACTGTGTACTTACAATTGTTCATTTTGCCCTTCTACCCAGCTAATTCTTCTCTTTTCTCTACTCTATGTAGAAACAGGAAGTCCCTTGTCTCTCCAATCATCATTCGCCTCTTCACCTCCTGACCCAGCTGTTCCCTCCTACTCCTGCCAGGGACTTTTGCAGTGACTCGTGACTCATACAGGAAAAATTGACCTCCTGTTTCTACATAGAGCTTAGAAGTCAGTTAGTCAGTGTTTAATCATGTGATGTCATAGATCTAATGGAAACTAGAAGAATTAGCTGGGTAGAAGGACTTTCTAATTCTGAGAGTCATAACGATTTTACTGGTGATTGCCAAGTAGCCTCGTGTGTACTACTAGGATTTTACAATATGTAATCCTGAAGCATGAAATTGTCCCATGTCCCTTCTCAGCTCGGATGTAACTTTTTCATTAGTGTAATGGATGTCAGCTCACTTTTTATCGCATTGCGTTCCTTCAGCAGTTTTGTTCTGCCATTTTCCTCTACAAGTTGCGGAACTGATAAAAGAATTTTGATGTCTAATGAAGTGCAGTGCTGGTGACATAATTCAGAGGGGAACATTATTCATAATGGAGTGAAGAAAAAAAAGAAAGATGTCAAATTGCTTCACTTAAGAGATTGTGAAGTTGACATGTTGGAAAGAAGTTTCTCTGCTCCATTTAACATGATAAAATATCACGGTAAAATGACCACTTCCAATTTGTTGAACAATATATGTCGTACTTCATTAGGTACAGCAGAGCGCGGCTTGTAAATGGGGACTATAAAACGTAGGCAAAGACACTGAAAAGCCAAGGTAATTATCGTCCTGTAATAAAGAGCCACGTGCCAGGACAATGGACATACACAGTATTAGGAACATGACGGGAAAAACCACTAATAGGATGGAAGTACATGGGTGGGTGCACACATGGCGGGTATATGGGAAAAATGTCCATCTTTTTTTTGTGTGGAACATGTGCAGTATGTTACTATAGCAGGAAGTTTGTTGAGATTTAATGAAAAAAAAAAATTCCTGGCACGTTATAGAAAAAAGTGCTGCAGATAAAGTGATAATCTGCAGGTAATTGGGGTTTAACCCCTTCACGACATGCGCCATACATGTACTGCGCATGTCATGTCCCATCACATGTCAGCTGTTTTGAACAGCTGACATGTGCCCCTAACAACCGCGGGTGGAATCGCGATCCACCTGTGCCTGTTAACCCATTAAATGCCGCTGTCAATTGCTGACCGTAGCATTTAAGGTGAGCGTGCCGGAAGCACGTCACTAATCCCATTGGTGACCCAGTCACAGGACTGCGGGTCACCGATGGGTTGGAATGACAACCAGAAGTTTCAGCAAACCTCTACGGTTATAGCCGGATTCCTATGAGCGCTGCCAGGTGGACAGCGCTCATCGCAAGTGAGCATTTCTGCTACATACAGGCGATCTGATCATCGCCTGTGTGTAGCAGAGGCGATTGGGTTATCGCAGCTTCTAGCCTCCAATGGAGACTATTGAAGCATGTGAAAAATTAAAAAAAATAAAAAAGTTATATTCATTCATTCGTCGTCGTATTCATTCATTATATTCATTCATTCGTCTAAGGGGCACTTCCGTCTGTTTGTCTGTCACGGAAATCCCGCGTCGCTGATTGGTCGCGGCCTGCCGGCCTCGACCAATCAGCGACGGGCACAGTCCAGCCGCGAATTCGCCCCTTCCTATTCTGTCAGTGCCCCCTCCATACTCCCCTCCAGTCAGCGCTCACACAGGGTTAATCAGAGGTGTATCTAGCGTTTCTGGCACCCGGGGCAAGGATTCATTTTGGCGCCCCCCCCCCCAGGACATATGCCCCCCGTCAGCCCCATCATTGCCCTCCCCTCCCCCCACACACACACACCATTCACTTCTCTGCACATTCCCCTGCAGCGCGATACACACACACACACACACACACACCCAATACTGAGCCCCACACACACACACACACACACACACACACACACACACACACACACACACACTCACATACACGCACACATTCACATACACACACACATTCATACACACACCTCTCACCTCTCCTCGCGCTCTGCCGCAGCAGCTCCATCGCCTTCCTCTCACACAGCCGGCCGCTGAACGATGACATCATCCAGCAGCGCGTCTGTGTGGGAGGAAGCAGGAAGACAGATCGCTGGGCAGCGGAGCTGCAGGGATTTCTCCCTGCCCACCGCAGCCACTCTGCAGGGGCTCCCCTCCACCTCTCACACATTGGGAGCCGGCTGACTCCCAGACCGGCTCCCAGCCCCGGCTGCCCCCCCCAGATACGCCACTGGGGTTAATGGCTGCATTACACAGCGTTATGCCGCGGTGTAACGCAGTCCGTTAACGCTGCTATTAACCCTGTGTGACCAACTTTTTACTATTGATGCTGCCTATGCAGCATCAATAGTAAAAAGATCTAATGTTAAAAATAATAATAAAAAAAAATCATTATATACTCACCTTACAGCGCCTTTCCCGCTTCTCGCGACCCTCCGGTCCCAAGAGTGCATTGCGGTCTTGCGAGATGATGACGTAGCGGTCTCCGCAACATTGCATTAAAATGTAGTAACAGGTGATCAAAAGATCGTATCCACACCAAAGTGATCACGAAAAAAAAGACTACAGGTCTCGGAAAATTATGCAATTTTTTTTTTCTTTTTAACAAACCTTGTTTATTTTTTATTTACATGGTGAAAAAAAAAATACAATCTACACATGCTTGGTATCTACGAACTCGTAATGACCTGGAGAATCCTAATGGCAGGTCAGTTTTAGTATTTGTTGAACATGGTAAAAAACAAATCCAGAAAACAGCTGTGGAATTGCACTTTTTTTGTTAAAACCGCAAAAAACAAGCCCTCACATGGCCATATTGACGTAAAAATAAAAAGTTATGGGAAGAAGGAGAGCAAACAACAAACGCAAAAACGAAAGAGGGCTGCGGCGTGAAGTGGTTAAAGGGACTGTCAGCACACAATGACTGTTCAAACGGAGTCTCGCCACTCAGTGCTTCATGGTGGGGCCGATCACTTATATACACCTTCCCACCTGCTTGTTTTCCTTCTATCTCCACCCACCATTTTTGATTGACAGCTCTGGCTTCATAGAGCCATAGAAGGGAGGAGATAGAAGGAACACTAGCAGGTGGGAAGCTGTGTATAGAGGACTGGCCCAGGCATGAAGCACCGAGTGCCTGTACTTGGTTTGAACAGTCATTCTGCGCTGACAGAGTCCCTTAAAACCCTATAAAATCAACTTACTGGTACAGTGGTTACAGGGAAAAAGTTTTATTCTCGCTAAAGCCACTTACTTGCGTTACAATCATCATTATACTAAGAAAACGTCTAATCACTCCCCGGCTCTGTGACATCCTGCACACAAATGCTCTAGAGCAGGCTGTCAATCAAAGTGCCTGGTAGTGATTACAGCGTGCTCACTGTGTAATGAGTGGTGGCCAACAGTCCACTGACCAAATAACTGGACACGAGCAGCTGCAAAGAGAATAACACTTTATTTTCTCCCTGAAGTTACTACACAGGGTTTAAACGCCATTTGCTTGTAGAGTACCACTATACCTCCAGATAAATAGAATTCCTTGGGGGTCACTTTAAAAGGGACTTTCAACACAGAATGACTGTTCAAAGCAAGTAAAGGCGCTCGGTGCATCATGGTGGGATCATATCATTTATATAAAGCTTCCCATCTATCTCCTCCCTTATCTGGCCCTATGAAGCCAGAGCTGTCAAAGAAGAGGAGAGTGGGAGTTTGACAGAAAACAAGCAGGCGGGTAGGTGTATAATGATTGGCCGCATCATGGAGAAACAGTCATCCTGTGAAGACAGTGCCAACAAAAAGTGTAAGGCCTCAGTAAGACGTCCATATTTTTCATGTAAAGCAAAATCTGACTGATTATTCATGTCAGAGTCAGATCAGAAAAATATTCTCCACCTTTTTTCATACTGACAGTTTGTGAAAATCGGAGAGACCTCGTAAGTCAACCACTTTTTTCATATTTTGAACCAACCCTCAGAACAAAATCGGACAGGTCTCCGATATTTTCTGCAGACCAGTAGTCCAAGGGAAAAAAAAATAAATAAAAATCGGGCGTGTGAATGGCCTCCTAGAATATCATTGTATGAGTGATATATGTGAACAACATGGATAGCACTCGTATGCGAAAATAGACATCTGAATGAGGCCTTAGAGCCACAAAAAACTGGGACTATTCAAGTCAAAAAGTGGTAAATTGTGACATCATATTTATGATAGATATTCAAATTTACGTTTTTTCTATGTACTGTAATTAGCACACCATTTCCAGTAATGGTGGTACATGGAGAAAAACCATACAAATAGGAATTTTTACATATGGTGCAGTTAGATGTAAACTTAGACTAGATCATTTTATCACCGTGGTTCATGCAGCTTTGTACGTTTATTGTGTCCACACTACCCATTGGCCGTCTTTCTTTGTGCCACTGGCCTAAGAAAAAGCAACACTCCACCTTTGAATTAAGTGTGACTATACATTTCCCATTTATAACCACCATACTGGGCTGCTATCCTTTCTGCTGCTGGTCCAATCTCCACTTCTCAAAAACGACCATCACAGGAGCATTGCGAGCTCTGTGTAAAGTGTGACCCATGCCTCTCTCTGTTCTGTGGTGCACCCCCTGGCAGAGGGCACCACGGAAATAGCCACATTCATGTTCAATGGGTGGAAGGTTAATACATCTATCTATCTATAAGGTATTGACCAAACACCCTTCCAGCACGCCAGAGCCACATTGTCAACTTCTGCCACTTGTAAATTTTGGGGAATCAGTCTTCTCCAAATACTGGCACAAATGTGTTACCATCAGTAGCAATAAACAATGTAATGGCTGAACATTACCAGGACATGATTAATATTACAAGCAGGACAGTGCAAAAAAAAAAAAAGCCTTAGGCTATGTTCACATGTCAAATGCATCAAATGTTATCAACAAAGTGTTAATCGGCACAACGGGGAAGCCCACTCAGTGCACAGGTAATTGCATGAACTGATGCTGCAAGCATGTATACAGCAGTAAGTGCTCCGTGAGCCGGGGTGCCACTCCAAAGAAAATAGCCACAATGGATACAAAAATTTAAAGGAACGGATGGCACTCACCGGTTAAAAAACTTCTTTATTCCAATACTTTAAAACATCGGCGTCGGGAGGATGGGAGCAGGAGTGGAATGGACGACAGCCGTTTCGCGCTGCAGTGGCGCTTCTACTGGTTGACGCCGATGTTTTAAAGTATTGGAATAAAGAAGTTTTTTAACCGGTGAGTGCCATCCGTTCCTTTCAATTTTTGTATGCATCAAATGTTATATGTTCTGCCACATAATGCCTTACTAGTGTGCACTGCATACAATATGATATAGGAAACACTATGCTCTGCTGCCTCTCGGCACAGGTCAATGGTCCATAATGCTACAACTAATCCCACTGCCTACTCAACAATAGGTTCCTTGCTATGGGAAAAGTAGGCCTAGGTTATCCCTTTAGGAATGTAGGAGGATCACCAACAGGAAGCGAAATAGATAAGGCAACTGGAGAGGACTTAACAGGTCTTGGGTGGTCCAAAAGATTACAACAGATGGCCAGTAGCCACAAACCAATAAGGCTATAGAGCGAAACCTAAGGGTACCGTCACACATTGAAATTTTCATCGCTGCGACGGCACGATCCGTGACGTCGCAGCGATCGTATGAATATCGCTCCAGCGTCGTAGACTGCGGTCACACGTTGCAATCACGGCGCTGGAGCGATGCCGAAGTCCCCGGGTAACCAGGGTAAACATCGGGTAACTAAGCGCAGGGCCGCGTTTAGTAACCCGATGTTTACCCTGGTTACCAGCGTAAACGTAAAAAAACAAACAGTACATACTCACCCGTCGGTGTCCTTCAGGTCCCTTGCCCTCTGCTTCCTGCTCTGAGTGCAGCCGTACAGTGAGAGCAGATCGCAGCACCGCTGTGATCTGCTCTCACTTTCCGGCCGGCACTCAGAGCAGGAAGCAGACGGCAAGGGACCTGAAGGACACCGACGGGTGAGTATGTACGGTTTGTTTTTTTACGTTTACGCTTGTAACCAGGGTAAACATCGGGTTACTAAGCGCGGCCCTGCGCTTAGTTACCCGATGTTTACCCTGGTTACAAGCGAACACATCGCTGGATCGCTGTCACACACAACGATCCAGCGATGTCAGCGGGTGATCAAGCGACGAAAGAAAGTTCCATACGATCTGCTACGACGTACGATTCTCAGCAGGATCCCTGATCGCTGCTGCGTGTCAGACACTGCGATATCGTAACGATATCGCTAGAACGTCACGAATCGTAACGTCGTAGCGATGGAAATTTCAATGTGTGACGGTACCCTAACAGAAATAGGCACAAACCATGTATGCATTTCTTATAAGATGTCTAAAAAAAACAAAACAATGAATGACCGGTGGCTTGAAAACTGATGGCTGAGACTTTGATGGACATTTCATATTAGCGAAACATCACTTGAGCCTACAAATTTGGGGCAACCGTCTAATGTGTATAGGAGACGTCCAACTCTCCCGACAGATGTTTGGGGTAGAGAAGGATCCAGGCTGTTGTACTTCATGGTTGATCCTTTTGTTCTCCTTGGAGAGAAGTCTGTCGGCTGTTCTCAGAGAACATTGGAACGCCTAGCTGAGCTGAACGTTGCCGTGTATGGAGTTCGGAGATGGGGATCAAATGATCATTCAGCCAATAGCTGTCTAATAATTGTGGCCACCTCCAAGCTGATTCTTGCAGCCTCTAGGGAAGTAATTGTTGCCTACTAGGAGGATCACTATTGCTTAGAAGCAATTCTTACATGACCCCATAAAATGTTTCGGACAGGAGGATGGCGTTGATCTCTAATACTGCTTGTCTAGAGTGGTCCTGACATAGAATCGCACAGAGCGTTTCCTCAATAGTAATACCATTTCTCACGTGAATGCCATTGCTGTGGCTAGCAAAACGTGGACAGATATTTAATCCCACTACTCAATGAGGTGGAAAGTGATAAAGCTTCATCATGAGCAGCAGAGAGATACGAGCAGTTACGATCAAAATATGTAGAGCGCCAGGGGACCTATAGGAAGCAAAGCCGTAAGCTGCTACATGGGAGAAACACTGTTCTCCATCTCTGAATAAATGGCATAGTGCTGGTCGCAGGAAAGGGAAAAGATGCATGGTGCCATTCAGACAACATAATCATAGTGCAGAGCTAATTGGTATGCACAGCACACGGAATTAACAAATGTCTTTTCTCCAGAGAACAGCAGAAAACCACAGATTCAGGTAACCAAGAATAAAACAAATTTCCAGGACGACAGAAAATATATACAAAACAGTCTTAAAGCAGCGTCAGCCTGGCAGGCCCAAGACAAGGCGCTCCATAGGCTGCCAGGCTAACATGGCTGAAGGCGATCTGTTAGGGTTAGCGACCTGAACTAAAAGCGAAAATTTAACAATATACTAAGCGATATAGTCAATTCTCCATCCAAGCAGTAGGTAGCTGCAGACATACAGGCCGTAAGGGTTTTATCTAATATGGCCCATACCTTTTACTGAAAAGGCTGGAGACTAAAAAGGGAAACCAGTAACCAGAACATGCTGTAGGTAAATCAGATATGTAATGCAGAAGTAGCACAAGAGAAATCTGCAGCATGAACTGGTTCCCAAGAAAGTATAAGTATTATGCTATGGCTCTCATGCTGCAAATGTTACGTACAGCCACGATAGGCCACGCAACACAAAGCTTGCTGTTAAAGGGAACCTGTCACAATGAAGATGTAGTCCAATCTGCAGGCCCCATGTTCTAGAGCAGGGGGAGCGGAGTAGATTGATATAGAGTTTTGTGAGAAAAGAAATAACCTGTGCTTTAATCATTTAATTCTCTGCTCTTTCTGGGATTTTTGGTCCCTCCCAGAGGGTAGTCCTATCAGTGAGTGACAGCTACAGAGACTACGGAGTTAGCCGTCCGTCACTGATAGGTCCACCCATTGGGCCAAAAATCCCAGAGAGAGAGCAAAGAATTAAATTATTAAACCGCAGTGTTTTCATAATCTTTTCTCAAAAAATAATAAACCAATCTACTCCGCTCCTCCTGCTCTATAACATGGTGCCTGCAGCTGCCACTGCATTTTCATGGTGACAAGTTCCCTTTACGATCTACCCGATACAGGGAGACCTTATTGATATAATGGTGTGGGGTAAAACAAAAAAATGACCACAACCTGAGAAACTATCACTATACAGCTGGAGTTTAGTATTCTAAATATGCCTAGGTAATAAAGGGATGTCACTGTACTGGGGAGTCCAGGGCTTTGTTGGCGGCATGGGACGCATGCACATTGCCCAGTTGAAGCTGGTGGTTCGGTGACCAAAAGCAAGGGATAGGTTCTCTTAAAGAGCTTTGAATACCCTGTAATGAAGGCGGGACGCTAATTCAGGGGCTCCATCTACCAGCTACATGTAGGAAAGACTACAAAGTCTCCTAAACTGCATGTATACTTAATAATTCTCAAGGAAAAAAAAAAACAATCTTAAAAGAATACTCATTCACAATAATCTTTCAGTGTAAGCAGGTTGCTGATCATCCAATAAGCAAACAGTAAGCTGGTTTATCGGTTGAAGTGGTCTCTTGTGCAGCACAAAAGTTAATCGTTCTCGGCAGCATATTGTCCTAAGTAAACAAGCTCTCGCTCCTGAGAACTATGGCCACCCATGCGCACTGAAAAATATATTACAGGTCTCCAAGTGCGCATAGTTTAGCATGGTCTGCCTGTATAAAAAAGGTATTAAACAAACGCAGATTGGCATATATTTACCCATCGGTGATCCTTAAGGAAATTCATCTTTAGGTTCTCCTTTGAAAAGTAAATTCTGACTGGAAAGTTTTGTACTTTGGGTAATTTTAAAAGTATTCAGTAGCTCTCAATATAATGGCAATTGATGTAACTTCACTTTAATGCACTTCGAAAGGTTAAGGCTGTGTGCCCATGATGAGTTTTTGGTGAGTTTTTTTGATGCTGCGTAACAAAAAACACAGCATCTTACAGTTCCAGCAAAGTGGAAGCGATTTATAGAGATCTCATGCCCACTGTGCTTTTTTATACTCTGCGTAAACGGACCTATGGTGCGCGTTTCAAAAACGCAGTGTGTCAATTTATCTTGTGGGGACGCTGAGTTTTATGTGCAGATTTTCCACATTAGATGTGGAAAATCAAAAGGTGATAAAAGCACGTGTTTTTAGTGCATTTCCAAGGCGTTAATGCATTAAAAAAACCGCATATAACATGCATATAGACAAACCTTTACCTTTAGGTTATGTGCACATGTTCAGGTTTTTTTCACGTTTTTTTCGCGATAAAAACACATTAAAAACGCATACATTATGCATCCTATCATTTAGAATGCATTCTGCCTGTTTTGTGCACATGATGCGTTTTTTTCCGTGAAAAAAAACGCATCGCGGTAAAAAAAGCAGCATGTTCATTAATTTTGCGGATTTACCGCGTTTTTCCTGCTATTCTATGTATTGGGAAAAAACGCAAAAAAAAAAGCACAAAAAAACACATCAAAAAAGCGGAAAAAAAAACGCATGCAGATTTCTGGCAGAAATGTCCGTTTTTTGTCAGGAAAATCTCTGCAAGAAATCCTGACGTGCGCACATAGCCTTGTAGGTGAAGGTTTGTTTTTTTTTCTATAAAGTCAAATACCTTGAATATATATATATTATATAAACATGACGCACCAAAGACAAAAAAAACCTGTGAAAAATGCAATAACAACACAAGTAACAAAATATAAATAACCCAATTTACTTCTCACGTGCAAAAAATCTGCAACTTCCAAAATTTAGCTCATCATGGGAATGTAGCCTAAAAGCTCTGAAAAGAGGGTGAATAACAAAACATGGATGTTAGTAGATCTGAACTAACTTGTTGTCTTGACTTTTGTCATTAAAATAACTAGTAGTATTAAACGAACATGCTTGGATAAAGTGTTATCTGAGAATGCTCGGGTGCTATCCGGGTGTCATCGGCGTGCTGGAATAATAGGTTTGATTCCCCATGGCTGCATGTGTCATGGCTGTTCCACAACCGCAACACGTGCAGAGATTGCCTACCAAACAGGTCATCTCTGCATGCGCTGCAGCTTTTGAACAGCCGCGGCGACTCGAACATAGTATACGGGCAATGCCGAAGATACTGTTGGCACACGAGATAACACCTTATCCGAGCACACATTTGCCCAACACTAATGACTAGAAACAATAAAGGCCCCATCTCTCATGGACACCAGTAGCCATATGGTCTCGCTCTACAGTATGTATGACCTTGATCACCTGAAAGAGAAGTGCCTTTGTTCATCCATCAAATAGATCTTTTCCAGAGATCTAACAATCGTGCCACTTTAGTCTAGAACAGAGTTTTATCTCTAATTCAATTAAGTGGCAAAATATTAAAGCGCTATGCCATTACACGGTTAATGCAGCCATCAAGATGTAAATGCCTGGGAGAACAGATTATTACATTTTGCCTGAGACAGCGGGACAGCAATATCAATACTTGAAATTTCAATGCAGGCTGCACTTCCACATTAAGAGGGTTATTAAGTTTAATGTAAAGAGATCAAGCTGAATAAGTACATTTTTTACCACTGTACTTATAAAAAAAAAAAAATTACAAGGAAATTGTAACAAGAGACAGGGGTGAGCCTACAAAATTACCACCACACAGAGATGGGTCATGTCCATCACAAAGATTAACAGTTTAGGATGTAATGTGAAGGACAAAGATTCCAGGAACCACCATCACGTGTGTTACGCATGGACCACGCACAATCACCTTCAGCAGTCCTGCATAAATAGGACGACTCTGATTTTTATTATTTTACACAATTAGTTACGCTTAATAGGACCTTATAAACCCCTGTGATAATGGACGGGAAAATGCTTTTCTGCTCTTCTAATTGTTCAATTAAAAATGGTGATAAATAGATTAATACAACGCAAGAATTGCATTTTTAAGATGCAGGCATTGTTGGTCTTCACGCAGCACTTCCTGTTCCTGGGCTGTCGGAGCTGCATAGACTACATTTCCCGCAGTGCCCTGTGTTGGCATCTCAGCCTGCTCTGTATCTGCCCGTATAACATCTTACCATGACGTGTGGCCTGAGGAACGTGTCGGTACTATCCTGAAACGCATAGCCTTGCGACCTGAATTTGCTGATCTAAAAGTGGTGAACAATGGACCACAGAAGTAGTAGATAATGGTGAACCAACCCTGGACTGATTGTTTAGTTCAGCATCATTGGCGTGAAAAACGCCAGTCTTGATGAATTGGGCCCATTGAACACAATTTAGAGAACTGTTCTGCAGCACTTGGCAGCGGCCACTACACACTGAACGGGAGTTGTGCACTCCAGCTTCATTTGTTGTGTCTACAACCAACAACTGCCAGAGCCTTTAATAGCCGAATGGTGAGGGTGTGAGATTATGGATCGCCACCGATATGATATTGATGAGCCATCCCTAGGAAAGGTCATCAAGATCTGATGACTGCCAAACCCTTAACAAATCTAGAGTTGAACATACTTATGTGCTTTACTCTATAGCGAATTTAATATGAAAATTCATGACAAACTCCTTTTAGATCAGAATAATTGTACAATTCCTTAAATGACCTGCCTCTTTGAAGAACTGAGTGCTACTGCATGTAAACATTGCAGTGGGGCAGTGCTCCCCCATGGTGTCTCCGCTGCTGCCATGCCCTTTCCCCAGTAAGGACACCATTTCTTTCCAATGTATAGCATGGACTAAAGCGCAACTCCATTCATAAGGGGTTGTAGTGAGTAAATAGTGAGTAACACTTTTGAATTACATTATTCACAGTGTACTGGAAAACGGTTGAAAAATTCCAAGTGCGGTGTAACTGCAAACCCCCCTCCCCACAACTCTGACATTGTTTTTTGGAAATTGTTTTACGGTGTACATTTAGTGGTAAAAAATGACTTCGCAGTAGGATTGTCTTCATCAGTACAATTACAGCAATCCCAAACTTGTAGAGGTTTTTTTTTCTTCAATTGGTGTGAGGCCTTGTATATTTTGCCCCCATCGGTGCCTTGCGATCATATCACGTGAGCATCGGTGGGTGCAAAAAATGATGTGAACCAATACCAGCACGCTTTAGCGCCATTGTCAGAGCTTGACAGCAGCAAGTGACAGGTTATCAGTCGCAGGTGGAGCATTGCGGCTGTTAGAAGTAGGTCCAGGCTGTGATACACACCCGCTACTGACTTGCGCCATTCATGTATGGCGAATGTCGATACGGAGTTTGAAGAGAATCTGTCACCAGGTTTATACAACCTAATCCGAGAGCAGAATTATGTAGAGATAAAGACCCTGTAGCTTCCATAAAATCACCAGTTTATGGCTGGTTAGTAAACCTCCTACCATGTAGTCCGCCATATTCATAACCCCTCCCCCATCAACGATTGGCAGTTTTCTGCCTATGCACAATGTACACAAAGCTGCCAGTCGACAGGAATGGGTGGCGCTATACAGAGCTCAGTATTCAGAGAACTGCTAGATCTGCAGCAGATAAGTTTGATTTTATCAAAACTGCAGCAAGCAACCCAGTAAGGGACATCACTGGAATCAGGGTCTCTAGCAAAAACCTAGTGTTTTTAACAAAACGTGAAATTGCAAAAGTTACATGACAAACGGAAAAAAATAAGCAAACAACCCCCCAAACATTTAGATTACTCTGGGGTGAGATTGCTAATACACCAGTTCCTTCATTATTCCTAGACGGTTAACTGGCAGCTCGTAACACCCGAATCCTCCAGCCGCTCAGTTGGAGATGTGGGAGGCCTGGAATTCAGGGACATCACTTAGTCAACAGCAGTGTTAGCAGGGAGGATGGGTAAACTGGAAAAAGTGTATAGCATCTGCCATGTATGCTCCAACCCCGAGCTGCCTACAAAGTGAATACAAATTTACATCCCAGCAATTAAATGCAGAGGGAGGAATGATCCGAGCGTCTCGAATAACGTGTGCAATTTACTCTGGGAGTAGACCAAGCTTGTCAATATGGTATCGTTTTATATTCTCGCTCATTAGCGGTGTCAAAAGGACACTCAAAAACATGAACAAAGCTAAGCCTATCACATTACAATGAGCTGCTGTGCCATGTTATCCAGACATGTCAGGACACACTCCGTTCCCCGGTGGCGACACACTAAGCTGACACTGCTCCTCCGAGCCTTTCTGCTGAGAGCTTTGTGGTGGCCATAATGAGATGCGCTCACGTATTTTAGTGAAATTAAAGAAGCAGCTATGCTGCCATTACCTCAGGATCCTTCCGACAACACGAGCCGTGTGGCGTCATCCCAAGAACTGCCCCACAGAAAACAATGGATCGTGTACGGTGCTCACCTGGGTACCAGGGGAACATCTACACTGCCTGCCATTTCCGCTAGTCCTTTTTACATAACAATACATATTCAGCTGCTCCTTGGTTAGAAGGCCTCATTCACACATTGGTGATTTTAATTTATTTTCATCAGAGCTTTGGATCAGACTTTCATCAGTGGTTTTTACCATGAGGTATACATCAGTAATTACCTCGTATTCCAAAAATTATATTATATATATTTAGTATATACACACTAATTATATATTCAAAGCTTCTACCCATTACAATGCCAACAGCGGACAACACACACATTGTACATAGATAGTTTCCATGTGCGGTTTGTGGTTTTCACGGACCCATAGATAAGACTCTAATTTCTTTTTTTTTTTTTACAGGCCAAAATGCTTATGAAACAAGTACCCACTATAGACTATGACGCTGTTCACGTCCATGTTTTTTCTGTAAAAAGCATGGATAGAACATGCGTATAAAACATGGTTGTCTGAAGGAGGCCTATCTGTTCTGAGGGAAGCTTCTGTGGAGGAAGGATTTTCCCCTCTACCTAGACCTACGGCTTTCCATCTGTGGGATGAGTTGTGGCATTGAAGGACAACATACATTTTACCATACAACATCCTGGAAAACTGAAAAAAAAATCCAAGCACAGTGAAATGGTGGATAAAAACAAAACAGAAAAACAATTTGCCTTGAATTTTTATTTTACAACATTCCTTGTGCAGTAAAAGGACCTTGGCAAAATGATCCTTGAGTCATAACATTTATATCTCAGTCGATGGAGCGGTGCGAGGTCTTGTTTTTGGTAAGCTAACGGTTTTGTAATCATACTAGTATTGGGTACATACAACATTTTGATCGCCTGTTATTGTGGTTTTTGGTGGTGATACGGTAAAAGAAACTGCAATTCTGGGGTCTTGCTTTACGCCATTTATTATATACACTATGTTCCAAATTATTATGCAAATGACATTTTTCTTGGATTTTCCTAAATGGTCGGTGCAGATGACAGTCAGTCTAATAAAAGTCATCATCCGTTAGAGTATTCATTGAATTTTATTGAAGAAACCTCCCAATGATAACAATACCATCTCCAAAATTAATAAAAACTCAAAATGCACTGTTCCAGATTATTAGGCACAGTAGTATTTCTAAACATTTTATATGTTTTAAAGAACTGAAAATGCTCATTTGTGGAATTTGCAGCATCATTAGGAGGTCACATTCACTGAACAAAAAAGCTATTTAACTCCAAAACATCCTAACAGGCCAAGTTACATGTTACCATAGGACCCTTCTTTGATATCACCTTCACAATTCTTGCATCCATTGAACTTGTGAGTTTCTGGAGAGTTTCTGCTTGTATTTATTTGCATGAAGTCAGAATAGCCTCCCAGAGCTGCTGTTTTGATGTGAACGGCCTCCCACCCTCATAGATCTTTTGCTTGATGATACTCCAAAGGTTCTCTATAGGGTTGAGGTCAGGGGAAGATGGTGGCCACACCATGAGTTTATCTCCTTTTATGCCCATAGCAGCCAATTACTCAGAGGTATTCATTGTCATGCATGAAGATGATTTTGCTCCTGAAGGTATGTTTCTGCTTTTTAGACCATGGAAGAAAGTTGTCAGTCAGAAACTCTATTTACTTTGCTGAGGTCATTTTCACACCTTCAGGAACCTTAAAGAGCCCTACCAGCTGATTCCCTATGATTTCAGACCAAAACATGACTCCTCCACCTCCTTGCTGACGTCGCAGCCTTGTTGGGACATGGTGGCCATCCACCAACCATCCACTACTCCATCCATCTGGACCGTCCAGAGTTGCTCGACACTCATCAGTAAATAAGACTGTTTGAAAATTAGTCTTCATGTATGTCTGCGCCCACTGCAACCGTTTCTGCTTGTGAACACTGTTTAGGAGTGGCCGAATAGTAGGTTTATGCACCACAGCAAGCCTTTGAAGGATCCTACACCTTGAGGTTTGAGGGACTCCAGACGCACCAGCAGCTTCAAATAACTGTTTGCTGCTTTGTAATGGTATTTTGGCAGCTGCTCTCTTAATCCAATGAATTTGTCTGCCAGAAAACTTCCTCATTATGCCTTTATTTGCATGAACTCTGTCTGTGCTCTGTTTCAGTCACAAATCTCATCAGAGTATGATGATCACTCTTAAGTGTTCGTGAAATATCTAATTTTTTCATACCTTGTCCAAGGCATTGCACTATTTAACGCTTTTCAGCAGCAGATAGATCCTTTTTATTTCCCATATTGCTTGAAACCTGTGACCTGCATAATAATGTGGAACATCATTTTTGAGTAGTTTTCCTTTAATTAGAATCACCTGGAAAACTAATTATCCCATGTGTTTAAGATTGATTTCAGTGATCCATTGAGCCCTGAGACACAATGCCATCCACGAGTTTATTTGAAAAACAAAACAATTAAATCTTTAAGACACTTAAATCCAATTTGCATAATAATTTGGAACACAGTGCAGGTTGAATAATTTTTTATTTTGTTAGATCTGCTGTGGCAATGCTCAATTTATTTATAAACTGGGAAATTGGATGATTTAATTTTTTATTTATTTTTTACATTATATATCATTATTTTTGGTAGTCATCTTAGGGGATCTGAACCTGCAATCGCTTGCTCTACATATTCCAATACCATTGTATTGCATCAAGCAGGAAAAATTATATAGTGTCTGGGCTTCATAAGAGTATTAAGATGGCAATCATGAGGGTATTCAGCAGGCCTCTCACTGCGATGATAACCGATTAGCACACCACGTTCGCGTCAGGTTAACGAGCCTTGCCCCATGGCCAGAGATAAATGCCAAGTCAGAAACTCATCTAGTCTGTTTTGGAGTGTTTCCTCTTCATCAGTGTAGAGCATTGTCCCTACTGTTCCATCACTATATAGCTTTTTTTTGTTACTACTTTATCTTTGATGACGCTTTGTTTGAGTATCTCCACTTCCACTAGGATTCTCAAACGAGTTGTCACCAGGGAGCAGAGGCCGATTTCACTACCACGGCCTCTGCCCCCTCCCTGGAATGAAGAGTCATCGGTGAAGTCTGTTACAGGACCTGGGCTAGTCTGTGCTCTACTTTCATGTGTGATACAACATATGCTCAGTAGATTTCTGTCACTGTGTATTTTACCATGACAGTGCGCTCACTCACCGGCAAGAGAGCAAACTCAAGTTTGTCTTGTCTCAAGTGCGTGTTGTAAGAAGAATACCCAGCATGCAGGACTATTGTTGCCTCTGAAACAGATGTCAATTGCATGGGTGGTGTTGGTCTCTGCTTTTCCTGCATGCCAGATATTCTTCTTACAATGCGCACTGACACTGCGCTCTCTTGCGATCTTGACGCTTTTCTCAGTGTCTGCGAGGGAGCGCACGGTCACTGTGCATTGAAAGTAATAGCACACAGTAACAAGGGACCTCATTCTGAGCATGCGGAACTGACAAAAGACATGCTCAGTAGAGCAGAGACTTGCACAACCCCAAAATCAGACATCACTGATGAATCTTCATTTTAGGGAGGGAGCAGAGGCTGCAGCACTGACTGCAGCCTCTGCCCCTTAATGACAACTTGTTTAATTATCCCAGCATGCACTGGAATTCTCAAAGTGTCAAAGAGGGAGTAGTAAAAAAATAAAATAAAGCAGTTAGAGTAGTGAGGGAACAGTAGGGACCGATTCATTAAATTATATTAGAAAAGAGATTAGATTATGACATTAGATATTTAAGATTAAAATAAATTTTTGTTTCGGACCACCCCTTTAAAGAGTCATACATTGACTTACAGTAATGCTACTTCTCATAAGTGGTCCTCGAAAAAGTTAATTTAAGATTCAAGATAGCTAAATTTGCATATTCATCTCCCATGGGGTACTGCCAGATAGTCATTTTAAGTAGAAGCAGCAATTCCCTCACGTTGCCAGACTCTGCTTCACACTCACAAGGGGCGAGCACCCCGATGAGTTGTTGGCTTGGCTTTTATACCTGGTCATGCTGCACTGCTCTTTAGAATGGACGGACCTTGACTTCTAGAACAACTACCTCTCATAGTTGGTACATGTAGATGCCTCTCTATTACTAACCTGTGGGCTTGATATCACCTGACAATACAAAGGCGACATCAACCCCACAAATATGAACCCCACTTGCCACCGCTACAGGGCAAGTGGGAAGAGCGATGCTAAGTGCCAGAACTAGCACATCTGTAAGATGCACCATTTCTTGGGCGCCTGAGAGCTTATGTTTTTAGCCTGGGAGTTGCCAATATCCATGGCCCCTTCCCAGGCTATTAATATCAGCATGCAGCTGTCTGCCTAGCGTTTGCTGGTTCGATTTTATAGGGGGACCCCATCTCAATTTTTTTTACAGGGTTCCCCAGCAAACTAGCCAGTAAGGCTGGTGATGAAAATTATGCGGGAGCCCATAAAATGTTTTTGAAAAATAAACAGATATTGCATTTCATGCACATTTCCGACAATTGCTATTTTGTTACAGAATATGTAGGTTAATGTTAATTATGATAATGCCCCTACATAGTCTGGTGTGTGTGTGTGTGTGTGTGTGTCTTTATTTAATATTAATGAGGGCTGAAGAGGTTGAACAAGGAAATTACATCACAATTTTTTTTTTTTTATTAATATATCTTTATTTAGCTCTATGAATTTACAAAAACGCATGAGAAACCGCATGAAAAAATGGTGCATATTTTCAGCTAGGTTTTTCTGCCAAAATATGCAGAAACTTTGCAGAAATGTCTGCAAGCAAATACGCAACGAGCGCACATAGCCCTAACCCATCTGCTTTCTCGTAAGTGGAAGAAAAAAACAAAAAAACAGATGCCTGAACAAAGCTTCAGGGCTTATGCGAACATCCATGCAACACTGTGAGCGCGTGAAAAAAAATGCACGGAGTGGTCTCTTCATATATTTCTGCGAGGCAATCACACTTAGGCCAGGAGACTTGTTTTATGATCTGGACTCGGACTGCGATGCACGTACATCATCATGAGCCCTAAAAAAAAAGTCATGTCAGAAGTGATGACTGGAGTAAGCGTGACAGAAGCAGATGTCTCGTTTGGGGGGAGAACCCTCTTCTATTTATTGGATACCTGTAATGTGTAGTTATTAGAGCCATATACACATACCAATTAATGTACAGCACAAGGCTTGCTGCAACTTTACAATGAAAAGCTGTGCGCTAATTGCCAGCGACAATTACCAAACCTAAGGTGCTTTCCTTTCTTCCTTTATCCTCCCTTTTTGTCTCCCAACGGCTGAGGCATTCCGAGTTTATTGTATGAAAACAGTTTCCCTTAATGCAATAGAAATTATGTTCCAGTAAATGACTTCTAATTCAAATGGCTATTCTATTTCAGGGTATACAATTTCATTTAATCCTTCGTCACTCATTACTCTGACAACTGCCTATAGTTTTTAGCCTGGGAAAGCCAGCCTTTATTCTGGTTAAGTTAATTAGAGAACATTACCCTTAATGAAATGTACAACCTGATATTTAGGATGATGCATATCTGCCACTCTGGCTACACAGAACATTCGATTGAGTGCGGAATATAATAAATATATTATATATTCACATACATACACACATTCTTATTTTTTTTTTTTATGTCTTCTCCGTTAAATAATGATTTACTGCTTAATGACATTACAGGTCAATAAACTGAAATGAGCCACGTGATAAAAGGAAACCACATTTCAGGTAATTGAGGAAATATTGATTAGCATATAACCAGGACTCTTTATGTGGTACTCGGAGTGAGCGATTTTTATATCTCAATTACCCTGGCAGCTGGGAGCCAGTAAAAGGATTAATTATACTTCGTACATTAAGCACAGCCTGACTGGGCGTCATGAATTTATCATATCCACTGAAGAGGAAGATAAGGAAGCTGTGTGAAGACAAGATGCGCTCCTTCAGTTGGGAATGAAAGTAGGCCGCTATATCGCCAGGCCTTGCTGGCACAGCGTCCTTTCAGCTTGTTCCCATTTGTACCTAAAGCCTTTGTCAACAGCTCAACAAGAATCAAAAGCAAACAACCCACTACAAACAGACTGGTGGAGTGCGAAGAGTCGCTCACTCACATTCCAGCTGCTCAATGTCTGTTCAGACTCCTCACTGACAAGGTTAAGAGGGTGAGGAGGATAAGCGCAGGGCTAAAAACATGTTGGCTCAGTACAGATAGTTATTCTAAAGCATTAGCCCGAGGGGGAGCTGCACACAACTCCAAGGACTCCATTCCCCGCCAGAAGGAGAGCTGGTTCTCAGGAGAAATTAGTCTACACAGGTGCATTTCTGCCTACGCAGTATTCCACCTGCCCTGTCACAAAGGTTCAGGTATGGCGACTGCACACTTATACCGTCGGGAACGGCTCAGCTAGTAATTACATATTATCGTCTTATGACTCCCTGTAGAAGCTGCGAGCTCCTGTAATACAGCGGCGCAGCTGGGGAAGATTCAATTCTCCGAGGTTTTAGGACAATTTGTAGCCTATGCCAACAGCAGGCTGTTTATGGATTCGGAGAGTGACAGCTAGGGGTGGTAAACGTGAAGCTTGTGGGCCACAATGCAAAAACAGGGCCCAAACCATCACAGGTAATAGTAGTAGGCCTTTCATATGCAGAAAAAGGGAACTTTTCAAATCTTCAAAAACACAGGTGTGATTGTAACCCATGCACTTAATATTATTAGACCCTTGATAACAGCAGCCACCATGGTAAAGTATTTTCGATATCCTTATAGATCCAGCAGTTATGCCTACAATTTCCTGCATTCGCATAGGCTCACCGATGTGCACAAAGTGACTGTTAAGCCCCAAGGAGCACTAGAGTATCTGTGCTTGGTTTAACGGTCCAGTCGGTTCACCTTCACACCTACTTGTTTTCCATCAATCTCCACCCACCCTTGGGTCCTGTGCAAACAAAGCTTTAAATTATGGAGGAGGGGGCAATGATCATCTTGAGCATGTGCAAATATCATTGTGAATTTTTTTTTTTTTTTTGGGGGGGGTAACAAGGTCAGCCGTGAAATCACCAATTGAGATAGGTAAATCATGTGTTAATCTGTATAGTGGTGTTATCAGTCATGATCATTCTGCCTGGGACCATAAGGAAACTGCTGGAAACTTTTCCTGAAAGGACAGGAAGTCCCGTATATGTCTAAAACTGACAGTGTGCAGTGCAACAATAACATGAATCCTATTTTTTTTTTTTTTTTTTTTAAATATAAATTATGAGAAAAAACAAAAAAAACAACATTACCAAATTACATTTAGAAACAAAAACTTTATTGAAACTCATTTTCTGATGATATAATCCCTTTAAAGCCTACCTGTCAACCTATTTCACAATACAGACTGCATATATTAGTACACTGATCTACTAGACCTTTTGGAGCTCATTTACGTTGATAATCCATTTCAGATTGGCAGTATAGTCCTCATATTAAAATTAATTCGAGCCCTCATGATTCTAAGAGTATTTAGTCTTCGCCCACCCAGTCCGCCTTACAGCTGCAGATTGTACTGAGCAATGTGAGATCTCAGCAGCAGAAGTGACACTGTGGAGCTGTCAATCAGGCTGGGGGGGAATAGAGATTAAGTTTAAACTTTAAAAATGTATTATCCAGCCATTATGTAATGGATTATTACTGTAAAAAAAAAAAAAAATCTACTATGCAGTTTGTATTGCAAAATCACAGCCTGCCTTACCATCCTAAAATTAGATCTATCACCAGATTTCAATTTTTGCTATGTGCCTACAGTTCATACGGCAAATTTAATCTGTCAAATGTAAGATACACCCAAGATGCAATCCATTTTTTTTTTTTTTAAATTAGCTTTTTCTGCTTTAATAGTGGTCTATAGAAAACCGATATCTTACACACCCTCTAAACACTTTCTCCAACACGAATGTAAAGAAAATAATTTTCACAGGGGAGCAGCCATACATGCAAAGCAACACGACCTAGCTGTTAATGCGGAGGTCAAATCTGTCATTGATCTGCCTGCTTGGAGCTCATTACAGACAGCCAGACTGCAACATCATCTGAAAAGTATAACTCTGCCAAGTGATTTAATGACCAGTGACTCTTTGAATTGTGATCAAACACGGTTATCCCTTGCCCTCCGAGTAACCTTTTAAGTGACATCGCATGCAGCACAACTAATATGATACACATGACTTCTTCTATGCATCACATTTCTGCCAAAGTAAACCACTTGTTTTATTAAAGAGAAGACAGATAACATTTAGACTTCACTAATAGTTTCACAGAGATAAAGATACCCCCATGCACCAACATTACACCGAGGACAGGGCTCAGCTACAGATATCGCATAACACAAAAATATTATATCGATTGGGCTCTATTACATCAGGGAGAGAGGTAAAAGCATCCTCAGCGCAGGGCATTAGAGAGAAATAATCAAATACACCATTACAAA
The DNA here is from genome assembly GCF_051348905.1 of Ranitomeya variabilis. Classification (NCBI taxonomy): domain Eukaryota; kingdom Metazoa; phylum Chordata; class Amphibia; order Anura; family Dendrobatidae; genus Ranitomeya; species Ranitomeya variabilis. Next base: position 371,101,572 of record NC_135232.1, read on the forward strand.
ATTCTGATCTCAAATAGAGCAAATCAAGTACAAATTAGATCATAAGAAAGGAAAATAAATACACTAGGGCATATTTACCAAAGCCGTCCAATGCTTATTGGAAGCTTAGGCTAGACAGCTTAAAATAGGCCCAATGTTTCAAAGTCGTTCCTGCTGGTTTACTAATGGTAAGACTAGTTTAAAAGGAACCTGTCAGGCAACTCATGCTGCCAAATCCATGGCCGGCATGAATTGTAGCCTAGTTACATGATTGCAGCCTACTTTACTATTCTCTAAAAAGCTCCGACATTTGATAAAATATACTTTGAAGGTCTAGACAGAGATCATAGGAAATGACAAGACTAGCCTGACTCTTCCTAGTGCTGCTGCAGGTGATTGACAGATCTCTGTCTATACACGTGAGGGTGAGACCGGTCATTCTATCAGCGATGGAAGAGCCGATTGGGATCAGAACCAGTCTACTCTGAACTCTAGCTATTGTTCCCAGCCAGATCTTCAGAGTATACCATCTCTGAGCAATTGTGCAGCCAGACTGATTTAAGCTGCCCACTCACCCCGACCCTTTGGGGAGCATGAATCCAGTCGACAAAATGCATTTAAGATTATACCACCTGTTAGCTGGCCAAGGTTGAAGTCATGCATTGCTGTCATGGTCCATAATTCACAGACCGAATGCGTGTCTCCTCATCCGAACTCAACAGCCTCTTATATGGTCTATGAGGTTATTGAGTGCAGGTCAAGAGACCCTCGTCCAGTCATCACAATCCATACATTGAACGCGACTCATGGATGTGTTAATCCAATCTTACTTTGTGCCAGAAACGTGAGCCAAAATTTTGGATCATTTTTGTAGGACATACCGTAGCTATGTCTGTTAAACCATACACCTTTCCAACAAGGCCATGCTCTCTTGTTGGACAGGTCGTAAAAAGTGTCCAACAGACAAATATGGTGCTAGTCAAGAAAGACAGTTCTTTATGTTAAATTGGTGTAAAAATTGTGGTGCATTTTGCTTGATAAATATACCCTACTGTTTGGGAGAATGTTGGTTCTGGAAGATATAAAAAATGTAATCAAAACTCAGATATTTAGAAGCATTACAAACCATTTTTCACTTTCAAACTCAATTGGGTATCACAGACCAGGCTAGTGCACATAAATAACAGACAGCACCCTACACGCCACGGAGCATGTCATAGTATGTGAGGATGTGACTGGCCCAAGCTTTAGTTTGGCAGCGTGACCCCAAGAGAAGGCATACGTTCTCTACCCACCAGTACCAGATTTGCCATTCAGGAAAAATGGACAACCACAGGTATGATGGCAGCCAGACTGGGTGTCAACTTTACTTTCCAAAAAGAGACATTACAAAAAGTAAACTAAAAGCATAGCAGCTGCATGACAAGTACCGACATATGAGGCCACCGGAAAGGCACGTAATCTGGACCCATAACACCATGGTTCATATCGGTCATGTAGCCATGACTAGCTAATTTACATCCCTCAACCCAATCCATTGTACTTCATTAGACTTATTCTTAATTAAACCATTTAAATTTGTTATTTTAATAATAGTTAAGGCCCCGTCTCACTAAGCGATTTACCAACGATCACGACCAGCGATATGACCTGGCCGTGATCGTTGGTAAGTCGCTGTGTGGTCGCTGGGGAGCTGTCACACAGACCGCTCTCCCCAGCGACCAACGATCAGGGGAACGACTTCGGCATCGTTGAAACTGTCTTCAACGATGCCGAAGTCCCCCTGCAGCACCCGGGTAACCAGGGTAAACATCGGGTTACTAAGCGCAGGGCCGCGCTTAGTAACCCGATGTTTACCCTGGTTACCAAAAAAAACAAACAGTACATACTCGCCTTTCGGTGTCCAGGTCCCTTGCCGTCTGCTTCCTGCTCTGACAGTGCCGGCCGTACACTGAGAGCAGAGCGCAGCGGTGACGTCACTGCTGTGCTCTCACTTCTCACTGTACGGCCGGCAGTCAGTGAGAGCAGGAAGCAGACGGCAAGGGACCTGACGGACATCAGAAGGCGAGTATGTACTGTTTGTTTTTTTTTACATTTACGCTGGTAACCAGGGTAAACATCGGGTTACTAAGCGCGGCCCTGCGCTTAGTAACCCGATGTTTACCCTGGTTACCAGTGAAGACATCGCTGGATCGGTGTCACACACACCGATTCAGCAATGTCAGCGGGGCCTCAACGACCAAAAAAAGGTCCAGGCCATTCCGACACGACCAGCGATCTCGCAGCAGGGGCCTGATCGCTGGTACGTGTCACACATAGCGAGATCGCTACTGAGGTCGCTGTTGCGTCACAAAACTAGTGACTCAGCAGCGATCTCGCTAGCGATCTCGCTATGTGAGACGGGGCCTTTACTCTGTATGGGGGCAAGTACACATTTAATGTTATCTTTTCACCCCCTAAATACGAAGAATATAGGCCGCAGGTAGTTTGTTCATTTAAGCGTGTGTATTAAGGCAAGCAGTACTCATGCTATTGTGTACCAATACAAAGAAAAAGCTGTGAAACTACCTCCATCACACGAGGATCAGTAGAAACGCACGACGTAAAGAGATTTAATAGGACAAAAGTGATGTGCAATTTTTTCCTTACCCTGAATGTTATAGCTGGTGAGAATCACACAAGTATTATCTCAGGGATGGGCCAACACTAATCATTTGTATTGCATTAGCATTAACTGCAAGTGTAGAGCGACCATTATAGACCTTGGAACAGGCTCGGACTGGCCCATAGGGTAACAGAGTAATCCCCCGGTGGGCCCCTGTGCAGATTTGGGCCCTAAACTCCACTGTATGAGCAGTACTTGGCATAATTCAATTGATTCACTCTGTACAGAAAAAAGCAGCATCTCATCATTCATTAATCAAACTACCTAATTTATTATTATTATATAGAGATATAGGTAAATTTGTGAACGATAAAAGTGTAATATTTGTATGCAAGTGGGCCCCCAAAGTCAGTGTTACTGGTGGGCCCTTGGCACCCCAGTCCGACTCTACATAGGGATATATGAAGATACATGAAAGATGCATCTACATTCATTGTGCCTGTGAGCATGTGCAGTAGGAAGCTCATTCCACCTCGCTTCCTGCCTATGACGACATGTCTCCAGTGACTATTCTTATTAAGTACTGAGGCTAATAACCCATTTACATGAGCTGAAAAACTGTGTTCCTTTTTGCTTGTCCACACATGCAATCATGTCAATGTTTGCCCCATAAACGAGAAAAATGCTCATTCATCAGGTGGTTGGAGGAGTGGAATTCAAAGACCATTAACTTTTCTTGTGTTCGTTAATAAAAAAATGATTTTTAAAAAAATCTCAAAGACAAATGATATAGAAAACATTTTCAGGGAAAATTATTTTAAAGGTTGTTTTCACACAAAAATATGCTTGAGAATCCGTACACAAGAAGGATGCTGAATGGGGACGTTTCATGCATTATTATACATCCGCTAAAAGTACCCATCAATACATTGTTGTGTTTAACCAGATCATTTTCCACATTTCATGACCAGGAACATTTTTTCAGGGTTTTTTTTTTTGTACTTATGACTTTAGGAGCTCAAAAAAAATAAATAAATAAATAAAGTGTTGCTTGGATACTCAAATTTTACATTTTTTTGTGAGGGCGAAGGGAAGACTTTTTTCTCCCGGCAGATATCAAGGGAAAAGTATATTAAGAAAAAAAAAAAATACTTTATTATTTAATTTAGGCGGTGTTCCCATTTAAACAATTGCTTTTAAAAGGGAATCTATCAGCAGGACTTCACAAATTAAAATATATGTGCATGTACAGTAGGTCCATTAAAGACGAGTCCAGGAATACATTACATGGCCAGGCCATTCCTCTGCTAGTGAGAAATCAGTGTTTGAATAGACATGCAAATGAGACTGTAGGCCACTGTCACTCCAGCTCTATTACCCAACCAGAGAAGCCTCCTTCTGCTTGACTGATGACTCCTTTGCCTAAAGTCACACAGAATAGAGGTTGTCAGACAAGCAGGAGGCGGCGGTACTGGATGAGAAATAGAGCTGGAGCATCAGACAGGCTCTTTGCCGTGTGACTTCAGACAAAGAGGTCATCAGTCAAGCAGGAGGAGGCCGTGCCTGTCCGGGAGTAAAGCTGGAGTGACTAACACTTCAGATCTACAAATCGTACTTCAGCCTCATATGCATATCAATTCAAACACCGATTTCTCAGTAATGAGGAATGGATTGGCCATATACAGGTACTGCTGGACTTGACTAAATAGTTTGGGGAGTTGAAATCCTGCTGACCGTTTCCCTTTAAAGATTTAGCACCATGCAAAAACACCTTAAAATTTATTAAGATGGCACACAACGGCAACTTCCTAAACATTATTTTATTTATATAGCACTGTCATAGCCTATAGAGCTTTAGAGATATTGTCAATGTCCAACAGGTCTTACAATCCCATATCAGTAGGTCTGTGGATTTTGGGAAGAAACCAATCTACGGTAATCCCATGGATGGTGGGATTTGAAGCCCAAACCCTTTTGCAAAGCAACAATGCTAGCCACAGAGCCACCGTGCCGACATGCTTAACATACTCTGCTCAAAAAAATAAAGGGAACACAAACAACACAATGTAATTCCAAGTCAATCACACTTCTGTGAAAATCAACCTGTCCAGTTATGAAGCAACACTGATTGTGAATCAATTGCTCCTGCATTTGTATAAATAGAACAGGCAATAGGTATAAATTATAGGCAATTAGTAAGACATGCCCTATAAAGTAGTTGTTTTGCAGGAGATCACAGACCATTTCTCTGTTCTCATCCTTTTTGGCGGTTTTCGTCACTTTTCATTTTGTCATTGCTTTCAGCCCTAGAGGTACAGTAGCATGAGGCGATGCCTACAACCCACAGGAGTTGCTCAGGTAGTGCAGCTCATCCAGGATGGCACATCAATGAGAGTTGTGGCAAGAAGGGAAGCTGTGTCTGTCAGCACAGTGTACAACGCATGGAGCAGGAGACAGGCTGCTACCCCAGGAGACGTGGAGGGGGCCATAGGAGGGCAACAACTCCGCAGCAGAACTGCTACCTCATTTTTTGTGCAAGGCGGCACAGAAGCAGTGTCAGAGCCCTGCAAAATGACCTCCAGCAGGCCACTAACATCCCTGTGTCTGCTCAAACTGTCCGAAAGACTCCATGAGGTTGGTATGAGGGCCCAACGTCTACAAGTGGGTGTTGTGTTTACAGTCCAACACCGTGCAGTGTGATTGGCATGTGTCAGAGAACACCATGATTGGCAGATTTCACATTGGCACCCTGTACTTTTCACTGATGAGTGCAGGTTCACAATGAGCACGTGACAGTCTGAAGACGCCGTGGAGAATGTTTTCCTGCCTGCAACGTCCTCTCCGGCATGACCTTCTTAGTTAGTTCAGTAATGGTGTGAGGAGACATTTCTTTGGAGAGCCAAGCAACCCTCCATGTGCTAGCCAGAGGTAAACTGACTTCCATTAGGTACCGGGAGGAGATTCTCCGACCCATTGCGAGACCATATGCAGGTGCAGTGGACCCTGGCTTGCTTCTGATGTATGACAGTTCTAGACCTCATATGGCTGAAGTGTGTCAGCAGTTCCTACATGATGAAGGCATTGATGCTATGGCCTGACCATGCCCAAGCATTGTTGGGTGGTCATACAGGCACGTGGTGGCCATAGATACTATTGAGCATCATTTCCTTGTCTTGAGGCATTTTCATTGAAGTTGGAGCAGCCTGTAATTTGATTTTCACTTTGATTTTGAGCATCATTCCAACTCCAGACCTCCGTGGGTTATTAATTTTCATTTACATTGATTATTTTTGTGTTTTATTGTTCTCAACACATTCCACTATGTAATGAATAAAAGTTTTTCAACTGGAATATTCCAGTGATATCTAGGATGTGGTATTTTAGCGTTCTTTATTTTTTTTGAGCAGTATATTATTTCCCTTTTACACCTTATAGAATCAATCTGGTGCATTTTACAAATCCTCTCTTTCAACAGTCTTGGAAGTTTGGCAAATGCCATGTTTTTTCCAATTTTGTCAATAGAATTTTGGGTCACTTCACTTCGTAAATCCACCAGTATGTTGATTTTTTTTCTTGATAAATTCCAGGACAATTTTTCTCAGATCTTCACGTTAGTCAAACTAACATCTAATATTCACAGCATATCCATCAAGTATAATTATTCTAATTTTCAGCAGAATCACCAGAAATGGCTACTGCCACATATATTATGAGCATCTGCTTCTTGTGCCATTTCTGCTAGGATGTGTATATGGGCATATTAATTTCAGACAGAACTACAAGTTTTGATTCCTCCAACTGGAAACCAATAGGAACATAAATGACCATAAAATTGTATGACTCGAATGTAGTTACATCCATTTTCCTCTAGATTATTCATTCTGCGGCACACCAATAAACCCAATAATTCCATGATTTACCAGATCATTTTTTATTCATATCCTCGCGTAGAAGACACAAGCTAGTAACATCCCATGGAGAGTAGTGTCAGGCCAAATCCCTAAACCGCTGAAAGCACTGTCTGTATAAATCTCACTTCACTTTCATTCTGCCAACCACTTAGGGCAGGGCCCAGGGGAGCCCTCCAGCTTATCCCAGCTCATGCAATGTTATAGGCACAAGCCAGAGTGGTCCAATCGGTGCCAAGAAATAAAAATGTTTAAGGAAAAAAGAAGAAGAAGAAAAAAAAAAATCACAGATGTTCATGCATTTCATATACCTAGTGGCCTATGGTTTGTTGCTAGGGCAACACAAGACCACCAGTGAGCGCATTATTAGCTTTATAGAATAAGTCTCGGGGGCCACTGGCATTGAAGCGCTGAACTAAAATGTTGAAGCCATGCTATCCATGTCTTGTGTATATCGAAAAATCTAAACCCTGGCTTAGCATAAAACATAGCAGACAACGTAAACTAGGTTATTAAATGTTATAGAACTGAAATAATGAGCTGGTGTGTAGGTTGCAATGCATGCAAAGTATGGGCATGTTCACACTGGCCATTAACCAGACAAAACCCTGCTGGAAGTAAATACAATATGGCATATAAATAACATAGGGTACTACAGGGTTTACAGAGTACCCCATGTTAGTTATATGCACTATTGCTTTTACTTACTGCAGGGCATAGGTTCATTCTGTTTCACTCTTGGATTTTTCCTGTTTAATAGCCAGTGTGCACATGCTCCTATTTCGATTGCATACCAACTTATACTCCAACTTACCCCCCTAAAAATTAAGTTTCAGGTTTCTGCATTAGTACAGGCAAGGCTTCTTTCACACTTCCGTTTTTACAATCTGCACAGGATCCGTCAAAATGTTGAAAAGACGGATCCTGTGCAGATTGTAAAAAACGGGTGCACTGTGCCCTTCTTTCAGGCGGACCCGTCGAGGCTATGTGCACCTGTTGTGTATGCGTCCTCGCAGCGGTTTTCCACTGCAAAAACGCATATACAACACAAACCAGGTTAAAAAAAAAAAAAATCGCAGTATTCTCACCTACCGGCGTTCCGAGCAGCGATGCTCCCGGCAGCTAGCGTTCCTAGTAATACATTGCGAAATCTCGCGAGAAGTCGCAATGTATTACTAGGAACGCTAGCTGCCGGGAGCATCGGTGACGCCGGTAGGTGAGAATATTGCGATTTTTTATTTTTTTTTAATTATTTTTAACAATAGGCAGCATCAATAGTAAAAAGAGAAAGAGCGCGAGCGAGAGAGAATTTCCCTGATGGGAAATTCTTCCACGCATGCTCAGTTTGAAAAGGCAGGACCCGTCGCTGGATTCTTGCTTTTCACAGGCAGCGACGCATTTTCCGACGTGCAGAAAAAAACGTTCCTCTGAACGTTTTCTCTGCCCGACGGACCGTTTTTTTTACGCAGGATCCAGTGCACGACGGATGAAACGGATGGCCATCAGTCACAATCCGTCGCTAATACAAGTCTATGGGAAAACGCAGGATCCTGCATTCTCAAAAAACGACGGATTGTGACGGGAGCTGAAAGACGGAAGTGTGAAAGAGGCCTAAGGGTGTGGCCTCCACTTCTGTGAGCTGGGCATAACTTTTATATAGCTTCCCATTTGCGGTGTATCCATTTGGAACCCGGACCGGCTCGGACCTTATTAAGGTTTCAATATTAGTGGTTAGGACCATCCCAATAGTGGTACACCTTGATGCTGGTGGAATGGCTTTTATGTTTTTTTTTTATTTTTTTTTTCATCAAAAACGGTGTCTATGCTATTTATATGCATTATTGCTTTTACTTACAGCAGGGTATATGTTTATTTTGTTTCTGTCTTGGGTTTTAAATGTTGTAATATCCTATATAAAGAAAGGAGAACACAACTAAAAGACATTATTATGCAAATTAAGGGGAGCCACTGAACTTTGGTACCCTCGGGGGGGCGGCTATCGGGCCTCTGGTTTTAATTAGATCGCTTCATCAATTGCACATCTAGAAATAAAAAAAAAAAAATGTATATTTTTATATACAAATAGTCCGATACTAGCAAAGGTAACCACGACTATTTTTATTTCTTTGAATGATGAAATGAAAGATGTAGAAAATAAAAGGAGCAGCAAACTACGTTTTAGATTTTTTTTTTTTTCTTTTTCAACAAAAGGAGGAGGGAGGAGGGGAAATGACAGCAGAATGAATAACATCTTACATTCAGACTGCGGGAGAAGGAACACACAGAGGCAGCAGCCATTTCCTGGGAAAAGATAAAGCACTAATGAGAAATGACTTGCTGCTCATTCAGACAACAGTTCCCTTTGTGGTCGGGGCTTCCTGGCTGACAGGAACCCAGAGCCTCTTAATAGGATTTCCATATTATTTCTAACACCTGCCTACAACTTATTTGTTTACATTGAAGGAGGCAAAATACTCCGATCAGACATCTGCTTCCAGATCGGCCATATCTTAGCGCAGCATCCAGAAAAGTAGCTTTGTTACCATGGTGACTTTATTCTCTCCCAGTTGCCTGCCACATTAACATTTCCAATTTTATTTTGCTATTCAGTAGGCCGAGTGGCTTGGAGGTAAAAGAAGAAAAAAAAAAAAAATTGGGGACTACCGTCCAAACATAAAGAGGCTGTAAATCAATTAGGTGATCAGTATAGTGTCTCTGGTTAGACTTGAGAAAGCCTCAGTCAATGAGGTTAGTGCTGTGCAAACAGAGGAGGCCACCACTCCCCGTGTACTTTGCTTGTGTGTTCTTTCCATAAAGACAACACACTACTGCAAACAATGGAATACTTTGCATAACCAAGGCTAAATTTACCTAGTCATTCAAATGAGCACATTAGACAAGGCTCAGCTAGCAATGCATGCTTTCCAAGTGGCCAATTTACACTTCTGTTGTTTTAAGCCATCTGGTTTGGAAACCCTACTTCTAAAAAATAAAAAAAAAAGTAGATGGAATTAGCAATGTAAAGTCAAAACGATTGGTTTAAACATTTTTTACAATTAGTCGTCACAATTACAATTGCTGGACAAAGAATCAAGCAACGACTTCTACACACTAGGCCGGGCACATTGTTGTTGGGTTGAAAATGCAACACCATCCTCTATTTGTTAGTCCTTTATCATCTAAAATACTACAAATTTTCATCCGAAACGCTCTTCTACTATATCTAATCTATTTTTGAATATAGTTTCATTAAAAATTCACTATCCTACCCTCACTACTCTAACAGCGCTATTTTATTTGTTTACTACTGCCTCTTTAATGACGCTTCATTTGAAAATCCCAGTGAATGCTGGATACTCAAGCGAAGCATCAACAGTAGAGGCTACGATTAGCACAGCAGCTCCGGTCCCTTCCATGAAGCAAAACATCATCAGTGGGCTAGACCCTGCTCTGTTTCTGTGCAATGGGCACAATGACAGTGCACTCTCACCCACTCAGACTAGTAGTAATGAGCTGGCAACAGAGTGCACTGTCAGTGTGCGTTGTAAGACGAACACCCGGGTTGCAGTGATCAGTGCCGACCCAGCAAGTACCTAAATAAAATAAAAATATATAGAGTAGTGAAGTAAGAATAGGGAATTTTTAATTAAACTATATTAGAAAACAGATTGGATTATGGCATTTAATAGATAATTTTCATCCTAATATGGCCAAGTTGTATTTAGGACTTTCAAGAAACTGTTCATGATGAGCCAAGCTATCTAAGGCTACGTTCACATTTGCGTTGTGCGCCGCAGCGTCGGCGCCGCAGCGCACAACGCAAACAAAAACGCGGCAAAACGCACGCTAAAACGCTGCGTTTTGCGCCGCATGCGTCGTTTTTGCCCGCAAGTTGGACGCAAAAAAAATGCAACTTGAAGCGTTTCTTGCGTCCAACGCTTGCGGCCATGCGGCGCAAAACGCAGCACAACGCATGTCCATGCGCCCCCATGTTAAGTATAGGGGCGCATGACGCATGCGGCGCCGCTGCGGCGCCCGACGCTGCGGCCCTGACCGCAAATGTGAACGTAGCCTAACATATATAAAGAATAACACTATAGCATTTTCACCCCTTCAGGTTCCTGTTCTTAACTTGCAATGGACTCTGGGCTAGTGGGAGGTGACTAGCTGTTATGAGGTCTCTTCTACACAGCACTGCACACCCAGAGGAATTCCTGATCTTCATTCTTGAGCTAGCACACAAGTATACAGCAGTTCTGTGCAGTTTGGTACATGGTTCAGCAAGATCTTTCCGTGTCTCCCTCTGCTCCTCACTCCTTCATAGAATATAATAGGTGATTCAATCTGAGACCTCTCTACGCTAGCAGTCCTTCTCATAAGCAAGACTGAGTTGAGTTTTTTTTTTCCCCTCGGTGTGAATGCGTTCAGGAGGTTCAAGGTGGCTTAGTGGTTAACACTGTTGCTTTGCAGCACTGGGGCTTGAGCTCAAATCCCACCAAGTACAGCATCTGCAAGGAGTAGTTTATACGTTTTCCCGTGTTTGTGTGGGTTTCCTCCAAGTTTCCTCCCACAGTAAAAAGATACAGATAGGGAATGTAGATTGTGAGCCCCAATGGGGACAGTGATGATAATGTCTGTAAAGCGCTGTGGAATTAATGGCGCTATATAAAGCAAAGCATAATAATCTCCGTTTTAGTAAATATATGTAATCGGCTCTAAACAACAATCGTGGAATATACAGTATCTTCTTCATAACTCTGCATTGTGCCTTGTCCTTTTATTTCTCTTCTAATGTCCAGAATAAGTTGTCAACTGGGTGTTACCATTTTGACAAAGGGGCGTGTCCCAATACAACAACACTGTCGTCACTGATTGTACAGTGTCTGTACCTGCAGGGACACCCTCCCCAACTAATAACACCCACTAGTCAATTTATTCACACATTTCTAGGGTAAGAGGTCTAAGAAAAGAAGCACTAATGTTATTTCATGAAGAACATAAGGTCTGAGTCAAGCAGACATGATGAGAGAACAGATAATGGTTCGGGAGATGTGGAAAGTGTACCCCAATGGGTGGTTTATAACCATTCTGTCCGTGTCACCCTGAGAACCCATCTAACGTGCAAGGCCTTATTGCAGAGCTCTGCGTGCTCTTACACACTGCACCAGTCTGAGCACATTTATCTCCTGCTGTCCTGCCAATCACCACGTGTAATTACTGCACCGGCCACTAACAGATTCACGTGTACCAGCTCAGAATGTAGATATTTACTCGCCTCTTAATAAACAAATAATTAGCAGCCAATCCTTGGAATAAGGGCACCTGTTCCACACAGTGTGCCTGCCCGTAGGCTGAGATCAATTAACACCTAACAAATTACTGTATCACACGGTAGAGGAATGGGAGCGTCTAATTATTCTTAGATAACGCTACCCAAAATACCAGAATGCAAAGCAAACAGCTTTTTCCAAGCAGCGAAGTCTAAGCTGGGAATTTGTTCAAACCAAATTATCTCGACAGTCGATGGAAAGCAAACAATAGGTTAAATGTAAATATAAGTCAGCTCCATCTCCGAACTGGAGCACACAAGAGGTTTCCCAGAGGAATCGTTAATGTAGCTCGACATCGCTAAATAATACCTTTCCTTTTATCATACAAGTCTACAGGGAGCCGAGGGAAATATGCAACACAAGGCGCACAATTATGGATTATGTATAACTTACAAAAATTACTTCAAAACAATTTAACATACAGAATCTTGGGCGACCGCGAGGGGAACAGGGTGCACTGCAAATCACACAATGCCAGAGGGCAGGGGTGGTGAACCTCAAAGTCATCCTCCATTTTCTTCCTGCAGTCTCCCTCCGCTGACACTGGCCTTTGTGCCCACCTGAATCAAAGATGGCCTCTGAAGGGGCATGGTGAGCCCTGTATTAAGTCTGGGCCACGCTTGCTCTGCCTTTTCGGTGCTATAGAGGTGAGGTTCCAACTTATCCCAGGTCCCGATGGAACTGTGGCGGCCATCTTCTATGCAGGAGGGCTGGACCGCCAAGCTCTACAGAGGAGGCAGCAAGAGGGAACCAGGTAAGGCGAATATGCATGACAAAAATATAAATCACTTTTCAGTGTCAAGATTGGTTACACAAACAAAATAAAATGATCGCCAAACCCTCCAATTGAGCCAGGACCAATCAACTATCTAATGCGTATGGTGTCATCCCGACTCTCGCCCGATATCGGATGGCGAATGAAAGAAGGGTCAGCCACAATAGATTTTAACATGCCCAATCACACAAAAAAATGGATATTGTGTACCTGTCCCAGGACTCCATATTTAGCCTGCCATACAACCACCATAATGATGATCATAAAGCTCTACCTCCAGGAGCGCCATCCCTTGGGGAGTGTGGTTGTTTAATGTTGCAGTCATCTAGTGTAAACCCAGATTTATAGTCTCCTGATCAAATTTAGAGAGTTAATGGCATCTGTTTACCTGGTCCAAAAATTACCCCAAATGTGTTATTCTCTGTTTCAAATTAAGGTACAATAAAATATTTAAGCAAAAAACAAACAAAACAAAAATATAATTTTTTTTTATATATCTATATCTAACTATTTTTTTTTAACATTCCCATATGGGCTAAAAACAATAACATTTTGCCATTCTTTCCAATTAAGTATTTTTTGTGGCCATTTATGTTATTTAAATCTAGTCCATGTTATTAGTATTTCCAAATTAAACACTTTGCCCATGTACCCATTCAGTTCCGTCATTGCACTGCAGCACCCAGGAAGTGAAGGCAAACCCCCAGACTGCTGAGTTATCAGAGGATTAATATAGAAAAGATAACAGGAAAGCTTGGGAGTACATAAGGAGATTAGAGGTCAGGATCCCATTTTAGGATTGCCTAGATTAGTGCTGCTTGCCCATACTCTGTCCTTACTAAGTATCTATCTATCTATCTATCTATCTATCTTAGACAAAGGCAATTTTCCATTTTAGGCACAAGAACTAAAAGTAGGAATAAATGCATCCATGGTCATTATTTCCATATATACGTTATATATATATATATATATATATATATATATATATATATATATATATATATATATAAAAAGCCACTTTTGGGTATATTTATGAAGTGATGTTCTTCGCAGCCTAAGCAGAAGAGACTTCGGCAACCTATGTAGGCGCACACACTGAAATAGGGATTTTGGCCCACTCCTCCATACAGATCTTCTTCAGATCTTTCAGGATTTGGGGCTATTGCAGTGCAACAGTGAGTTTTGGCTCCGTCCAAAGATTTTCTATTGGGTTCAGGTCTGGAGACTGAATAGGCCACTCCAGGACCTCGAAATGCCTCTTACTGAGCAAATCCTTAGTTACCCTGGCTGTGTGTATCGGGTCACTGTAATGCTGGAAAGCCAGTCACGAACCATCTTCAATGCTCTTACTGAGGGAAGTAGGTTGTAGGCTAAAATCACATGACCCCATCCACGCTCCTTTTAATACGGTGCAGTTGTCCTGTCCCCTTTGCACCCCAAAGCATGATGTTTCCACCACCACGCTTCATGGTTTGGGTGGCGTTCTAGGAGATGTACTCATCCTTCTTCCTCCAAACACAGCGAGTGGAGTTTGATACCAAAATGTTCTATTTTGGTCTCATCTGATCACATGACCTTCTCCCATGCCTCCTCTGGATCATCCAGATGGTCACTGACGAACTTCAAAAGGGCCTGGACATGTGCTGGCGTGAGTACGGGGACCTTGCGTGCCCTGATTGATTTTAATCCATGACAAAGTAGTGTATTACTAACGGTTACGTTTTAGACTCTGGTTCCAGCTTTCTTCAGGTCATTGAACGGGCCCTCCTGTGTAGTTTTGGGCCAACTGCGGACTTTTCTCAGAAACAACCTTTGCCCAAACTGAGAGATCTTGAATGGAGCTCCCAGACTGAGGAAGATTGACAGTCATCTTGTGTATTTTCCATTTTCTAATAAAATAAAATTTCTAATATATTGTCCTGTAGCCCTTCCCAGCCTTGTGCAGGTCTACAACTTTGTCCCTGGTATCCTTAGACAGCTCTTTGGTCTTGGCCATGGTGGAGAGGTTGGAGAGTGACTGATTGTGTGGACAGGTGTCTTATACAGGTAACAAGTTCAGACAGGTGCAATTAATACAGGTAATAAGTACAGAGTAGGAGGGCTTCTTAAAGAAAAACTAACAGGTCTGTGAGACAGAATTCTTGCTGGTTGGTAGCTGATTAAATACTTATAGTATGATTTTTTAAATAATTAAATTGCATTTTTTTTGCATTAAATGTTATTTTCTGGTTTTTAGATTCTGTCTCTCACAGCTGAAGTGTACCTACGATAAAAATTACAGAACTCTCCATTCTTTCTTAAAGACCTCTCCAAAGTTGCAAAACCAGCAGTGTAGCAAATACTTATTTTTCCCTACTGTAACTATGTGTATAGTGGTCACTTGAGCATCATAACCCAAATTATTGATGGAAAGAGTAACTGGATACACACACACAGGTTTAACTTGTCAGAAATATGCATGTTATGACTGATGGGAGTCGGAGTATCGAGAGTGCCATGACCACTAAAATGAAGAGACAGAATTGTTCTCTCTAGGACCCTTGCTTTTTAAGAACCTTTACATTAATCCATTAATATTTGGTAAAAAAAAAAATAATAATAATAAAAAAGAAAAGGCCAAAGCAGCACCCTTATGCATGGTGAGCATGCCAGATTGTTGATCTGAATGATTATAATAACAAGCATTGAGCACAATGAACTGTTCTTTTCACCGAAACAGCCGTTGGTTATCCGTTATGATCAAAATCATTCACTTTGACAGCTTTTTATACGTTTGGGAGCTCAGCTCTAAGCGTATGCCATGTGACCTCCCACAATACACTGCCTTCTGCAAGCCCCCACAAATCTACATGTACATGTCAGTGCCAGACATACTAAGAAAGATCTGAAGACGCAATGTTTTTTTTCCAAAAAGGGAGTCAACATTTATATTTATACTAATTGTAATAAAGTTTTTAAAAAGCATAGCTCGGTTTCATTTGTTTTTTTTCATCCAAAATCAGTCCAAAATTTGTGCCATCTATTTTTCTACCTGCTCACAGCTACCACTAGCAGGCGCCAAGGAGCTTACTGCATAAGGAAATAAAGAAATCCATCTTCAGTGTGTGCTCGTAGTGGTGGCTGCAGGCATGAAGAAATCTATTACAGATCTAGAAAAGGACCAAACAGAGTCTATAGTCTAGTTATGTATATTATTGTATACCCCTTTTCACATGTAAAGCGCCATGGAATAAATGGCGCTATAATAATAAAACGACGTGTAAATGTCGAATCGATCGTGCATTAACGATATCGGACTGCCGATTGCATTGTCCTCATGGAGATAAGTTGCCGGCCATAGTGTACGTTGGCAGCTTTCTCATAGTGAACACAGGAGAACTCGGGCAAACAAGAGTTTCTGTGTCCGGCAGACAGAAATACAGAAATCTAATGGGTACTGCCAACCTATGGCCGTGGGGACAGTAGGTATGGATACATATCTGAAAGAAATAATTACGTTTTCCAAGTAAAACAATATATATATATATATATATATATATATATATATATATATATATATATATATATATATATATATATATATATATATATATATATATATATATATATATATATATATATATATATATATATATATATATATTGTAGCATAGCGCCTACTACGTGTCTTGGGGAGCACTCGCTTGGCAGCAGAATCAATGCACTCGGGCACGGTTTTCTATCAAAAACAGTCTTTTCGGTTTATTTCACATAATGTAAACCACATCCACAGGAACTTGGTAACAGTTTGAACACA
Organism: Ranitomeya variabilis; assembly: GCF_051348905.1. Classification (NCBI taxonomy): domain Eukaryota; kingdom Metazoa; phylum Chordata; class Amphibia; order Anura; family Dendrobatidae; genus Ranitomeya; species Ranitomeya variabilis. Next base: position 371,117,968 of record NC_135232.1, read on the forward strand.
GTCTGCATATATTCATCTTTACCACAGTTCGTCTCTGACCCCGGTCAGCATTATACACGGTTTTCAGACCGTTACCCGTTGGCAACCTTTACGGGTTCCTGGACACCCCTTGGCCTCCGAGGTGCCCATACACAATGTCTCTCACTCTGACCCCGGTCAGTGTCACACGGTTCCTTCCCGTTACCTGTTGGTGCCGCACAGGTTTCCCGGATCCCTCTTCTCCACAGAGGTATCCATCAGACGTTTCTCACTCACACCGACTTCAGGTCAGTCCCAGGTCCTCACCACAGACCTCCCAGGTCTACGGTCTCCAGGTGCTTCCAGGACGACTCCACTCGCCGGAGCCTCCAACACCAACCATCCGTGAAATGTCCAACACGCAGGCTCTCCAGCCTGGAATGGTCACTGTGTGCTTCCAGGACGTCTGTCCCCACCTGGGACCGTCCAGCACACAGGCCACTTTGCAGTGTCCTGCCAGGACACACGGAAGTGTGTCCACCCTGATGGACACTTACCCACTAACACTCACATTCCACCTCCTTTACATAGGTGTAACCACACCCAGGTACCTGTCACATGGCTAGTCAGGTGAGCATGACATCACCACAGGCCCTTGCACACCATATATATGCCTCAATGCATATCCCAAGGAGCACACACAGCGCCCCCTAGCTGCCACAGGGGTCGCTATACCACTATATATATATATATATAACCTTGTCATGCACTCCTTTGACAACCCCCTATAAAAGGCTGCCAGCCTCTTTCACCCTTCAGTCTTTTTGTTTCAGTCAAGATCCGTCGTTTTGTGAAAAAAAATGGATCCAGCGAATTTGCCCTCTGGATCCATCTTTTTCTCATAGACTTGTATTAGCAACGGATTACGACGCATGGCCTCACGGGTCGTCCGTCGTGCGCTGGATCCGTCGGAATTTGTTTATCCGTCATCTGGAGAGGATGGACAAAGTAACGTTTTTTTTTGTCTGAGTCGAAAAGTCGGACAGCGACGGATCCTGCGGCATCAGTCGTTGGCTAGAATGGAAGCCCATGGGCGCAGGATCCGTCGCTGTCCGTCATCCAGCGACGGATTCCGTTTTTTTTAAACTAAGCATGCTCCAAATCTGTATTTAGTAGCCAATTGGCCAGACAGCCCCAAATCTATATAAACCTGCCATGTGTCCTCATTCCTCAATGTGCCAGCAAGAAGCATACAAGCAAGAAGCCTGCCAGCAACCTGCCTGATGAGAGATGCACAGATGGTCACAATATTTGCTAGAACTCCTTCCATTTCTGCCACTTGCTCTACAACTTCTCAAAGATGGGGTGTTAAAACACTCAATATATAGGTTTCCATTGTTTTCCAGTAGCCAATCACGTTTGGGAGCCTCCCATATGGAGATATGGAAAAACGGTTCCGTCGAAAAAAAAACCGGAAGAAATGGATGAAAAACCGGATGCGACGGATCCGGTTTTTCGATGGATCCACTATACGGATCAGTCGAAAAAAAACTGATCCGTTGTTTCCGTTTTTGACTATTTTTGACGAATCCGTTGCGACGACAGATTTTGACTGACGCCAGAAGACTGAAGTGTGAAAGAGGCCTAATAAGGGGTGTCCAGAGTGATTTTGCAAAATGTAAAGAAATAGTGTAGAGTTTTTGGTTATAAATGGGATAGAATACTGTCTATTATGTGATCAAACATCTGAATTGCATAGAAAAACAAACTGAAAGTCCCCAGTGACTGACGGGGACTGAAGCGGAAATCATGCCTTATATAAGAGCATAGGCGATGGGGAGACAGAAGGGAGAATGTCGTGACCGGGTCTACAACTGCACTGTCTTCAAGAACACATGAAGACCACTTCCTCTCCTAGCCACAAATAAGGCCTCGTGACCTTACTACTGATCCGTTCTCCGGAAATCACAAGCAAAACCAGAGAGATGGGCAGATGCTGATATGAAAAACCACACAACTGAAAATGCATCTTTACTAAAAAGCTATTTCTGAGAACAGGAATGAAAGCTATAAAACCAGGTGAGTAGTTCTGCTCGGCTCCGAGGCAATGCCCCCACTTCGCCAATGAGCAATGCAGCTTAATTGCCCGAGCATCCAGGGAGTTTAAATTTACATTTTACAAGCTTTCCTCAAGACTGCCCTATTTAATAATCTGCGCCATCGAAGGAGCGAGAGAGACAAAAAAAAATATATATATAAAATCACATTCAAGTGCTTCCGACAATTAAACCTGCCCGATGCCGCGTATAAATCAACATTTTGCTACCATAACAAAATGTTACACAGGGGCCCGCAAAACACTGCCCATATTCTCATTACATGCAACACTAATTACAAGCAGCAGATCTGGAATTTTATGCACATTAGAGGCTTTTAGAGGAGCGATGAAAAAAATTTCAGGCACCATTAATTTAAATTTGTGTAGAAGTTGCCTTTTGACAGATGGCCAAAAATTACTTATTATTTAGATTACCAAAACTGTCTGTACGAAGCAGGGGAGAGGGAGAAATTAAAAGGGGTAAATTTATGTCTCCGTCATTACCTACTAAATGTTAAGGAGCAGTCTTCTATAGGAAGAAATGATTCCTCCTAGGAGGAAATGGCTGATGGGCCGGGGCTGCAGGCGAGATCACCGGGAGTCGCGCACAAACAATTCTAGCAGCAGAAAACCCTCTTAACAAGGAGGCACTTAAGGGAGGGCAGATCAATAGAACAAGCAGCTAACTGCTACTCCGGGCATTGCTGCAAACATTTAAGGAAATTAGCCAACTAGTTCACCTTGTAACGCTGGCAGGCCGCCTCTGATGTTGACACAACCCTACTACAATACAGCAGAAAATCTGTCAAACCACAATTTCCCAATCACCACATGTATCTCCAACCAGCCAGCCGACTAACGGAAAGGGGAAGCTGCGGGCCATTCACAGCAGCACAAACACAGAGTGAGCACAAGCAGACAGCCCTCGGAGCAGAGGTCATTATCTGCTGCTACATCTGGCTCCGATTCGGCTCCTTTTGGTTTTAAGATAAAACAGTGTGATCATATTAAAAAACAATTATACTCCAGGAGAGGAAGATAAATGCATTAATATTGTACTGATTCAGCCCAGATTTCTAGGGAGTCTGTCACCCCAAAAATGCTAATTAAACTACATTTAACAGATCTGTGGGTGCACTTAGCCCCCTATAAAAATTACCTGTAGTACAGATTTAGGCATTTTTTGGCAGAAACACTAGTTAAGTTGTATATAAATGGGTGAGGTTTAGCGCAACCTTGGTGTGGCCAAGGGCTTAAAGTACCCACAATACCCCTTCATTTTGCACATTTGAGCTCTTTGTCATATCTTGATTCCTAGCGCCCAAGCGAGCATTGCCAGAATTCAATCAGCGACTGTGCACCTAGCAGTTAGGGCTCATGCAGACATGCTTGGCTCTCAGTCCGATCACAGACCACTAGAGCACAGGATGACCGAGTCTCCCGACCAAAGAACGACAGGTTCATGTATTACTAGGAGGCCGCCACGCTCCGGTCAGGAGAGTCCGTGCACTAACTCAATAAGCCCTAACACTGCAGGAGCCCAGCTCTGCCCCATGTCAGTGTGCAGTCACATCACGGGCTCCTGTCTGAGGATGCTGCTCGGTATTGCACTGCAGACAGGAGCCCGTGATTGAGTTCACTTGGGAACTGTCAATCAAGATATGACAAGTGATCAGAATGCCAATGGAGAGGGTGTAATGGTGAACTGAGCACTTGACTACGCCAAGTATGCCACCAAAAGACCCCTCACTTGCATTCAATATATTTTTTCCCTAGGAAGTAAACTATTAAAATATTTACTACAGATATATATATATACTAGCTGTACTACCCGGCTTCGCCCGGGTTAATGACTGCTGTTAGCAAAATAGAATGTGTTAACAAAAATTTATTCTGCACACAAAAACCACAAAACAAATAGATAGAAATGTAATTATTAAAAGGCAAAAACTAAGCAAATAGAAGCATTTCACAACATATATTAGCTTTGTTATACTGAGAATGTCTTTGTTGCCTATATTAACCAATCAGAGCTCAGGTTAATTAACTGTAGCAAAATAGAAGCTGAGCTGTGATTGGTTGCTATTGGCAGCCTGATAAATCCCCAGCCAACAGGAAGCCCTCCCCCCTGGCAGTATATATTAGCTCACACATACACATAATAGACAGGTCATGTGACTGACAGCTGCCGTATTTCCTATATGGTACATTTGTTGCTCTTGTAGTTTGCTTATTAATCAGATTTTTATTTTTGAAGGACAATACCAGACTTGTGTGTGTTTTAGGGCGAGTTTTATGTGTCAAGTTGTGTGTGTTGAGTTGCGTGTGGCGACATGCATGTAGCGACTTTTGTGAGATGAGTTTTGTGTGGCGACATGCGTGTAGCAACATTTTGTGTGTTGAGTTGCATGTGACAGGTTAGTGTAGCAAGTTGTGTGCAGCAAGATTTGTGCATGGCGAGTTTTGCGCGTGGCGAGTTTTATGTGTGGTGCATTTTGAGTATGTGCAAGTTTTGTGTGAGGCAACTTTTGCATGTGGTGCAACTTTTGTACATGTGGCAATTTTTCTGTGTGTGCAAGTTTTGCATGAGGTGAGTTTTCCATGAGGTGAGTTTTGCACGTGTGGCGAGTTTTGCGTGAGCCTAGTTTTGCATATGGCGAGTTTTGCATGTAGCGAGTTTTGAGTGGTGACTTTTGTGTTTCGACTTTTATGTGGCGAGGTTGGTGTGTGTGTGTGGTGAAATGTGTGCTGAGGGTGGTATATGTGTTCAAGCACGTGGTAGTGTGTGGCGCATTTTGTGTTTGTGTTCATATCCCCGTGTGTGGTGAGTATCCCATGTCGGGGCCCCACCTTAGCAACTGTACGGTATATACTCTTTGTCGCCATCGCTCTCATTCTTTAAGTCCTCATTGTTCACATCTGGCAGCTGTCAATTTTCCTCCAACACTTTTCCCTTCACTTTTTCCCCATTATGTAGATAGGAGCAAAATTGTTTGGTGAATTGGAACGCGCGGGGTTAAAATTTCACCTCACAACATAGCCTATGACGCTCTCGGGGTCCAGACGTGTGACTGTGCAAAATTTTGTGGCTGTAGCTGCGACGGTACAGATGCCAATCCCGGACATACACACATACATACATACACACATTCAGCTTTATATATTAGATATACCTGTATGTAATCTCCTGTATATAGTATATACCTGTGTGTCATCTCACCTATATATAGTATATATCTGTGTGTCATCTCCTGTATATAGTATATACCTGTATGTCATCTCCTCCTATACATAGCATATACCTGTGTCATCTCCTCCTGTATATACTATATACCTGTAGGTAATCTGCTCCTGTATATAGTATATACCTGTGTGTCATCTCCTCCTGTATATAGTATATACCTGTATGTCATCTCCTCCTGTATGTAGTATGTACCTGTATGTCATCTCCTCCTCTATATAGTATATACCTGTGTGTCATCTCTCCTGTATATAGTATATATCTGTGTGTCATCTCCTCCTGTATATAGTATATACCTGTGTGTCATCTCCCCTGTAAATAGTATATACCTGTGTGTCATCTCCTGTATATAGTATATAGCTGTATGCCATCTCCTCCTGTATTAGCCCTCGTTCACACGTTATTTGGTCAGTATTTTTACCTCAGTATTTGTAAGCTAAAATGGCAGCCTGATAAATCCCCAGCCAACAGTAAGCCCACCCCCTGGCAGTATATATTAGCTCACACATACACATAATAGACTGGTCATGTGACTGACAGCTGCCGGATTCCTATATGGTACATTTGTTGCTCTTGTAGTTTGTCTGCTTATTAATCAGATTTTTATTTTTGAAGGATACCAGACTTGTGTGTGTTTTAGGGCGAGTTTCGTGTGTCAAGTTGTGTGTGTTGAGTTGCGTGTGGCGACATGCATGTAGGGACTTTTGTGAGATGAGTTTTGTGTGGCGACATGCGTGTAGCAACTTTTTGTGTGTCGAGTTGCATGTGACAGGTTAGTGTAGCAAGTTGTGTGCAGCAAGTTTTGCGCATGGCGAGTTTTGCGCGTGGCGAGTTTTATGTGTGGTGCCTTTTGAGTATGTGCAAGTTTTGTGTGAGGCAACTTTTGCATGTGTTGCAACTTTTGTGCATGTGGCAATTTTTCTGCGTGTGGCAATTTTTCTGCGTGTGCAAGTTTTGCGTGTGGCGAGTTTTGCACGTGTGGCGAGTTTTGCATGTGGAGAGTTTTGCGCGTGGCGAGTTTTGAGCGGCGACTTTTGTGTTTCTACTTTTATGTGGCGAGGTTGGTGTATGTGTGGTGAAATGTGCACTGAGGGTGGTATATGTGTTCGAGCACGTGGTAGTGTGTGGCGCATTTTGTGTGTGTGTTCATATCCCCGTGGTGGTGTGATTATCCCATGTTGGGGCCCCACCTTAGCAACTGTACAGTATATACTCTTTGGTGCCATCGCTGTCATTCTTTAAGTCCCCCTTGTTCACATCTGGCAGCTGTTAATTTGCCTCCAACACTTTTCCTTTCATTTTTTCCCCATTATGTAGATAGGGGCAAAATTGTTTGGTGACTTGGAAAGCGCGGGGTTAAAATTTCACCTCACAATATAGCTTTGACGCTCTCAGGGTCCAGACGTGTGACTGTGCAAAATTTTGTGCCTGTAGCTGCGACGCCTCCAACACTTTTCCTTTCACTTTTTCCCCATTATGTAGATAGGGGCAAAATTGTTTGGTGAATTGGAAAGCGCGGGGTTAAAATTTCACCTCACAACATAGCCTATGACGCTCTCGGGGTCCAGACGTGTGACTGTGCAAAATTTTGTGGCTGTAGCTGCTACGGTTCAGATGCCAATCCCGGACATACATACATACATACATACACACACACATTCAGCTTTATATATTAGATATATATATATATATATATATATATATATATATATATATATATATATATATATATATATATATATATATATATATATATATATATATATATATATATATATATATATATATATATATATATATATATAATGTATGTATATATGTGTATAATGTATGTATATATGTGTATAATGTATGTATATATGTGTATAATGTATGTATATATGTGTATAATGTATGTATATATGTGTATAATGTATGTATATATGTGTATGTATGTATGTATATATGTGTATGTATGTATGTATATATGTGTATGTATGTATGTATGTATGTATGTATGTATGTATGTATGTATGTATGTATGTATGTATGTATGTATGTATGTATGTATGTATGTATGTATGTGTATATATATGTATATATATATGTATATATATATATATATATATATATATATATATATATATATATATATATATATATATATATATATATATATATATATATATATATATATATATATATATATATATATATATATATATATATATATATACACACATACATACACATACACACACATATACATATACACATACACTAGATGGTGGCCCGATTCTAGCACATCGGGTATTCTAGAATATGTATGCGTAGTGTATAGCACAGGCCACATAGTACATTGCGCAGACTATGCAGTACATTGCGCAGCCAACGTTGTATATTGCACAGCCCACGTTGTATAGTCACGTAGTATATTGCCCAGCCGCATAGTATATAGCACAGCCCATGTAGTATATTGCGCAGCCCACGTTGTATATTGCGCAGCCCACGTTGTATATTGCGCAGCCCACGTTGTATATTGCGCAGCCCACGTTGTATATTGTGCAGCCCACGTTGTATATTGCGCAGCCCACGTTGTATATTGCGCAGCCCACGTTGTATATTGCGCAGCCCACGTTGTATAGTCACGTAGTATATTGCCCAGCCACATAGTATATAGCACAGCCCATGTAGTATATTGCCCAGCCCACGGAGTATATTGCGCAGCCGACGTTGAATATTGCGCAGCCCATGTTGTATATTGCCCAGCCCACGTTGTATATTGCCCAGCCCACGTTGTATATTGCCCAGCCCACGTTGTATATTGCCCAGCCCACGTTGTATATTGCCCAGCCCACGTTCTATAGTCATGTAGTATATTGCCCAGCCACGTAGTATATAGCACAGCCCACGTCGTATATTGCCCAGCCCACGTCGTATATTGCCCAGCCCACGCAGTATATAGCAATGTGGGCATCATATCCCTGTTTAAAAAAAAGAAATAAAATAAAAAATAGTTATATACTCACCTTCCGGCGAAGCGGTTACCGACGCTGCCCATGCGCTCCGGTCCCAAGAGTGCATTGCGGTCTCGCGAGATGATGACGTAGCGGTCTCGCGAGACCGCTACATCATCATCTCGCGAGATCGCAGCATGGAGCGTGAAAGGCCTGTTGTCGATCAGGGGGCCGATGGACAGTGAGTATATAACGATTTTTTATTTTTTTAATTTTTAACATTAGATCGTTTTACTATTCATGCCGCATAGGCAGCATGAATAGTAAAAAGTTGGTCACACAGGGTTAATAGCAGCGGTAACGGACTGCATTACACCGCGGCATAACGCGGTCCATTACCGCTGCCATTAACCCTGTGCATCGGGTATTCTAGAATATGCATGTCCACGTAGTATATTGCACAGTCCACGTAGTATTTTGGTCAGACACGTAGTATATTGGCCAGCCACGTAGTATATTGGCCAGCCACGTAGTATATTGGCCAGCCACGTAGTATATTGGCCAGCCACGTAGTATATTGGCCAGCCACGTAGTATATTGCCCAGCCACGTAGTATATTGCCCAGCCAAGTAGTATATTGCCCAGTGACGTAGTATACAGCACAGAGCCACGTAGTATATTGCCCAGCTACGTAGTATATTGCCCAGCCACGTAGTATATTGCCCAGCCACGTAGTATATTGCCCAGCCACGTAGTATATTGCCCAGTGACGTAGTACACTATGTTCCAAATTATTATGCAAATGACATTTTTCTCAGATTTTCCTAAATGGTCAGTACAAATGACAGTCGGTCTAATAAAAGTAATCACCCGTTAGAGTATACATCAAATTTTATTGAAGAAACCTCCCAATGATAACAGTATAGTCTCCAAAATGAATAAAAACTCAAAATGCACTGTTCTAAATTATTAGGCACAGTAGTATTTCTAAACATTTGATATGTTTTAGAGAACTGAAAATGCTCATTTGTGGAATTTGCAGCATTAGGAGGTCACATTCACTGAACAAAAAAGCTATTTAACTCCAAAACATCCTAACAGGCCCAGTTACATGTTAACATAGGAGCCCTTCATTGATATCACCTTCACAATTCTTGCATCCATTGAACTTGTGAGTTTATGGAGAGTTTCTGCTTGTATTTCTTTGCATGAAGTCAGAATAACCTCCCAGAGCTGCCGTTTTGATGTGAACTGCCTCCCACCCTCATAGATCTTTTGTTTGATGATACTCCAAAGGTTCTCTATAGGGTTGAGGTCAGGGGAAGATGGTGGTTACACCATGAGTTTATCTCCTTTTATGCCCATAGCAGCCAATTACTCAGAGGTATTCATTGTCATGCATGAAGATGATTTTGTTCCTGAAGGCACGTTTCTGCTTTTTAGACCGTGGAAGAAAGTTGTCAGTCAGAAACTCTATTTACTTTGCTGAGGTCATTTTCACACCTTCAGGAACCTTAAAGGGCCCTACCAGCTGGTTCCCCATGATTCCAGCCCAAAACATGACTCCTCCACCTCCTTGCTGACGTCGCAGCCTTGTTGGGACATGGTGGCCATCCACCAACCATCCACTACTCCATCCATCTGGACTGTCCAGAGTTGCTCGACACTCATCAGTAAACAAGACTGTTTGGAAATTAGTCTTCATGTATGTCTGGGCCCACTGCAACCGTTTCTGCTTGTGAACACTGTTTAGGAGTGGCCGAATAGTAGGTTTATGCACCACAGCAAGCCTTTGAAGGATCCTACACCTTGAGGTTCAAGGGACTCCAGAAGCAACAGCAGCTTCAAATAAGTGTTTGCTGCTTTGTAATGGTATTTTGGCAGCTGCTCTCTTAATCCAATGAATTTGTCTGCCAGAAAACTTCCTCATTATGCCTTTATTTGCATGAACTCTGTCTGTGCTCTGTTTCAGTCACAAATCTCATCAGAGTATGATGATCACTCTTAAGTTTTCGTGAAATATCTAATTTTTTCATACCTTGTCCAAGGCATTGCACTATTTAACGCTTTTCAGCAGCAGAGAGATCCTTTTTATTTCCCATATTGCTTGAAACCTGTGACCTGCATAATAATGTGGAACATAATTTTTGAGTAGTTTTCCTTTAATTAGAATCACCTGGAAAACTAATTATCACATGTGTTTAAGATTGATTTCAGTGATTCATTGAGCCCTGAGACACAATACCATCCACGAGTTTATTTGAAAAACAAAACAATTACATCTTTAAGACACTTAAATCCAATATGCATAATTTGGAACACAGTGTATATTGCCCAGCCACGTAGTATATTGCCCAGCCACTTAGTATATTGCCCAGCCACTTAGTATATTGCCCAGCCACTTAGTATATTGCCCAACCACTTAGTATATTGCCCAGCCACTTAGTATATTGCCCAGCCACGCAGTATATTGCCCAGCCACGCAGTATATTGCCCAGCCACGCAGTATATTGCCCAGCCACGTAGTATATTGCCCAGCCACGTAGTATATTGCCCAGCCACGCAGTATATTGCCCAGCCACGCAGTATATTGCCCAGCCACGCAGTATATTGCCCAGCCACGCAGTATATTGCCCAGCCACGCAGTATATTGCCCAGCCACGCAGTATATTGCCCAGCCACGCAGTATATTGCCCAGCCACGCAGTATATTGCCCAGCCACGCAGTATATTGCCCAGCCACGTAGTATATTGCCCAGCCACGTAGTATATTGCCCAGCCACGTAGTATATTGCCCAGCCACGTAGTATATTGCCCAGCCACGTAGTATATTGCCCAGCCACGTAGTATACAGCACAGAGCCACGTAGTATATTGCCCAGTGACGTAGTATAGTGCCCAGCGACGTAGTATATTGACCAGCCATGTAGTATATTGCCCAGACACGTAGTATATTGCCCAGCCACGTAGTATATTACCCAGCCGCGTAGTATACAGCAGAGAGCCACATAGTATATTGCCCAGCTGCGTAGTATATTGCCCAGCCACGTAGTATATTGCCCAGCCACGTAGTATATTGCCCAGCCACGTAGTATATTGCCCAGCCACGTAGTATATTGCCCAGCCACGTAGTATATTGCCCAGCCACGTAGTATATTGCCCAGCCACGTAGTATATTGCCCAGGCATGTAGTATATCATGCACAAACAACTACAGACCGGTCTCCAATCTCCCCTTCATCTCAACACTCCTGGAGCGCCTAGTCTACTCCCGCCTTACCAGTTACCTCTCCACTCATTCCCTCCTAGACCCTTCACAGTCTGGGTTCCGCCCCCTACATTCGACAGAAACTGCACTCATCAAGGTGACCAATGACCTTCTGACAGCAAAATGTAACGGTGACCACTCTCTGCTCATTCTCCTCGATCTTTCTGCAGCTTTCGAAACTGTTGACCACCCTCTCCTACTCTCTAGGCTCCAGTCACTAGGCATTAAGGACACTGCTCTCTCCTGGTTCTCTTCCTATCTTTCTGAACGCTCCTTCAGTGTTCTGTTCTCCGGCTCCACTTAATCTCCTCTTCCTCTCACTGTCGGGGTACCTCAGGCCTCAGTCCTTGGCCCCCTTCTCTTCTCCCTCTACACAGCCCCAATTGGACAGACCATCAGCAGATTTGGCTTTCAGTACCATCTTTATGCTGATGACACACAACTATACACGTCATCCCCTGACCTTACCCCCACTGTACTACAGAACGCCACTGACTGTCCGCAGTCTCTGACATCATGTCCGCTCTCTATCTGAAACTCAACCTCTCCAAAACTGAACTTCTGCTCCCGTCTTCTACTAACCTCCCTAAATCTGACATTTCTCTCTCTGTGGGTGGCACCATAATAACACCCCGGCAGCAGGCACGCTGTTTGGGTGTTATGTTTGACTCCGATCTCTCCTTCACCTCCCACATACAATCTCTTGCCCGCTCGTGCCGCTTACACCTAAAGAACATCTCTAGAATCCGCCCTTTTCTCACCATGGAGACAACAAAAACTCTCACTGTCGCCCTAATCCACTCCCGTCTGGACTACTGTAACGCTCTATTAATTGGCCTCCCCCTCACGCGACTTTCCCCTCTCCAGTCTATCCTTAATGCAGCAGCCAGGGTCGTCCATCTGGCTAATCGTTACTCGGACGTGTCAGCTCTTCGCCAGTTGTTACACTGGCTGCCCATTCATTACAGGATACAATTCAAAGTACTTGTTCTCACCCACAAAGCTCTCCACAGTGCGGCACCCCCTTACATCTCCTCCCTCATTTCTGTCTATCGGCCTAGCCGACCACTGCGCTCTGCAAACGACTTTCGACTAACCTCTGCACTAATCCGTACCTCCCACTCCCGACTCCAAGACTTCTCCCGTGCTGCACCAATCCTCTGGAATGCTCTACCCCAAGAAATTAGGACCATCCACAACTTGCATAGTTTTAGGCGCTCGCTCAAAACACATTTGTTCAGAGCGGCCTATCACGTTCCCTAATCAAACTCATTTTATGTTTGTGTGTGTAGCCCGTTCGCTATCTCCATCTACCCCCCACTCCCTGAAGATGGCTGGACCATCATTGTAAATACATCATTGTAAATACACACCTGTACTTTGTATCTCCCCACCTCATTGTAGATTGTAAGCTCTCACGAGCAGGGTCGTCTTATTTTGCTTTATTACTGTATTGTTAACATTGTTACCTATGACTGTTGTGTTTGAAACTGTTAAACTGTAAAGCGCTGCGGAATATGTTGGCGCTATATAAAGATTATTATTATTATATTGCCCAGCGACGTAGTATATTGCCCAGCGACATAGTATATTGCCCAGCCACGTAGTATATTGCCCAGCCACGTAGTATATTGCCCAGCCACGTAGTATATTGCCCAGCCACGTAGTATATTGCCCAGCCACGTAGTATATTGCCCAGCCACGTAGTATATTGCCCAGCCACGTAGTATATTGCCCAGCCACGTAGTATATTGCCCAGCGACGTAGTATATTGCCCAGCCATGTAGTATATTGCCCAGCCATGTAGTATATTGCCCAGTGACGTAGTATATTGCCCAGCGACGTAGTATATTGCCCAGCGACGTAGTATATTATTGCCCAGCCATGTAGTATATTGCCCAGCCATGTAGTATATTGCCCAGCCATGTAGTATATTGCCCAGCCATGTAGTATATTGCCCAGCCACGTAGTATACTGCCCAGTGACATAGCATACAGCACAGAGCCACGTAGTATATTGCCTAGCCACGTATGTCACAGGTTAAAAAATAAAAAATAAACATACTCACCTTCCGATCCGAGGGCCCCTTATAGTTCTAACATACTCACCATACTTGCAGTTCTGTCGCCTGTGCGACGGCGCGGTCACATGACCGTGACGTCACGGCAGGTCCTTCTGCCAGACCATCCGTGCCAACGGAACGTGGCGGTTGCATCGCGAGGAGCGGGAAAGGCGGCGTAGGTGAGTATATTATCATTTTTTATTTTTTTTAATTATTTTTAACATTAGATGTTTTTTCTATTGGCGCTGCATAGGCTGCGTCAATAGTACAAAACTTGGTCACACAGGGTTAATAGCAGCGGTAACGGAGTGCGTTACCCGCGGCATAACGCGGTCCGTTACCGCCGGCATTAACCCTGTGTGAGCGGTGAATGAGGGCGTCGGGCAGTGAGTGCGCGGAGTAAGGAGCGGCCATTTTCTTCCGGACTGTGCGCGTCGCTGATTAGTCGCGGCAGCCATGACAGGCAGCTGGCGAGACCAAACAGCGAACGAATAACCGTTACAGACAGAAGGACAGAAGGAAGTGACCCTTAGACAATTATATAGAGTATATATATATATATATATATATATATATATATATATATATATATATTTATAGTTATATTTTTTTTAAATCGGTGGCCAAGTCTCCTACATACCTACAAAAGTGTTTTGATCAGTTCTTACGGTGACAGACTCCCTTTAAAGAGAAAAACTCTGGTTATGCCAGTATTGCTAATCTTAAATTGTCATATCTTATCAAGTTCTAATCTTAAAATTGCCAGTTCCCTAACATCAGAAGAAAATACCAACTTTGGAGAACCTGGACACAAATGTCTGGCAGGCCTCGCCTCTCCCAATACAGAACACATGCACGGTGTGCCGAGCGTGCGTGTGCAGGAGGTGGTCGGGAGCAAAAGCAGTCAGGCCAACTGGTGCTAAGTGGACAACTACTGAAGATGTATTATAAGTGTATAGCAACCCATTTTAGTATCTGATCAGAATCACAATCTTTTAAGCTGTGGGAGTGCATTATAAGAACGATACAGACCAGTTCCCATGTGAATCCATTTGTGCCTGGTTCACAAAAAATTAGGTTTTATGCAAATATGGGTATTCAGGACCCATGTTGAATGGCTATGGAATACTGTATTGTACTATAAATCCCTGCTGAATCTCTGTGCACACAGAAGCTCATATGGCAGAACAGGCCCCATAATGGGCAGTTTCCCCCCTAGAGACAATGCGTCCCCTGCAGAATACTGGGGAGCAGGGAGGTGAATGAAGGCACCCAGACAGCAATAAAGGCACATGCTATGGATCCAATTAGCAGACTATTTGTCTCCGATCTAGGAGCGCAGGCTTCAGGCCCCCTTCACAGGGATTCGGGAAGTATATTGCATTGCATACTACATTACGGAAACCAAGGAACATAAAAACTGGGTAGTTGGAATTTAATCGCCCGATCCCAATATATGCAGGCAGATAAGCAGCTATGAGAGAACTCTGGCAGCAGCTTTCTTCACTCTCCATAGAGAATGCAGTAACTCATTCTAGTGTATGGGGGATTCAGGAGAGCGAGCCATCAGCCAAATCATTTTTCAGTCAATAGTCATCTAAACATCAATGGCCAGCTAAATAGGGTTGTACACTATTGGCCAAACCTTTATTAATGGCCACAGGGTGGTGCATACGTAAAAAAAACAAACAAAAAAACTATAGTTCTCTCCTGGTACTGCGTTCCCAGACGTTCTCTTGTGTGGTGACATAAGACAGAGTAGTGTGGAATCGGTTGGGGATACACACACACACACACACATAAAAATGTAACACATGTAGCACCCTGGAGCCATTAATTGCTAAATAAAAGGCCTTGTTCGTAAATAAAGATAGACTAATAGTTAAAGGGAACCCATCAGGTGGAAAAAAATGGAAAACTATATGGTACTTACTTGCGGCCATAGTGATATTCTGTAGGTAAATACAGTGAAACATGTTCAGCAGTTTAACTGGAAATGCGGCTGCAGGGAGAACGTGAAGTCGTATTTGCTCTGCAGCCGCTTGCTTGCAGTCACTGGGGCGGTGCACAGTGAGCGAACTGTAATCCCGCTGCCTACCCCCGACTACAATCCTTCTCTACAGTGTGCGTACAAGCTGTGGTCACTGATCAGAGCTCTGCACTAATGGAGCAGGGCTGAAAAGTAGCAAAATCAGTTAAACCTGAACAGAATATCACCGGCATCATCTGCAAATTACAAATACCTAGATCATAAATATGGATGAGAACGATAAAATATTAAAACAAATCTTACCTTAATGGAGTCTCTATCTGCAAGGAGATCGTCCAGGAAAATGTCACAATACATATAGATTAAAAGAAAAAAAATAAAGTAAGTCTCAGAATACAGACACTGACAACACGTAATCAGAAATGCATAGTAGCCTTCGGACCTCTTTGATGGTCACTGTCGTGGTGCTTTTTCTCATCCTTGATTGGAAGGTGGGACTGTCCAGAGAGGGCACTGGAAAGGGCCAGCAATCCAGCACTGCTACTGATAGGCGGGATGGTGGGCGGCTGCAGGCCAGAAGGGTGCGGAGTCAGAGGCACCGGGAGACCATGCCCATGAGACAGATGCTGAGCTTGGAGTTGTTGCTGCTGTGAAAAAATAAACAGAGATCTTGAACTTGCTCAGTATAATGAAAAAAGGTCATAAAACGCATGCATAATGTCAGTGGAAGAGAAAAGCATATAAACCAGCGGCCATGAGTGACTAGAAAGATTTACGCCACTGGTTTTCATTACCAGAAGATTGCACAGCAGAGACCTTCCTTGGGTCAGTCACATCCGCACAGTCTAGTTGTCTACATCTTGCACAGGCCTTGATGCTATAACGTATGCCACAAAATACACTTAATACAACAGTAACAACTCTCCGTATTGTTTATATGTTACAGGTATAAAACTAGAAAAAAAAGAAAAAAAGTGAAATACAACTCAAAAGAACAAAAAATTAAGAAAAAAAATATGGGAACTCGTTATGTAAAATAATGCCATTAACCTGCAGATATGGGGGTTAATCCGTGGCTTAATAGCATAGGACATCGTGCAGTGACAGCCTAGCTGCCGGGTAGAGATTACGGTAACTATTCCCCCGTCAGCACGTGTATACCGGCGGCTGTAATTGCACCCCGACACCGACTGCAGCCGCCTCGCCATTAGACCCATTTTTTTTCCCGTAGCCTAAATCTGCTTTCTTGGCAGTAAAACCGCAGTGTTCAAAAAACATGCTTTCCAACATTTTTGTGGCATTTTTTGCTGAATACACCGTTATTAAAGGTTAATTATATTAATCAAAAACACCACAAAAAAAGAAAGCAGCAAAACCTGTCAGTTGCACCATTATTGCGCTCTCATTGCTTTCTATTAAGTGAAAAATGCTGCAAAAAACGTGAAAGAATGGACATTGCGCGGATTTCAAAAACGCTGCACTTTTCAAATTCAGTAATGGAAAAAAAATAAGCTTGTGCGGGAGATTTTCTGAAATAGCTTTATGTCGGCCTGTAAAAAGATTCTTATTTGCATAAAAAAATGCTGCAAAAAAAATAAATAAATAAAAGTGTTATTGTTCGCTTTCTATATAGTTGGATAGTACTATGGAGAAGGTCCAGATCACCTAAACCACATGAAGATGGAAGGAGAGGTTACCCCCAGACATCGCTTGACAAGGAAAGCCGAGATATTAACCAGGTAAAATTTGCCATCAAATACAGAACAGAATAACAACCCGTAAACTCCTTAAATATATACATTTCAGAAGTAGGAAAAAAGGAAATGTCTAAATGGAGAAAATTAGCGCGGAAGTTTTCGCCCTGGTGCACAGCATGCAGAGAGAGTTAATTTGAAAGCAAAAACCTGAATTAACAACTCAGAAAGGGAACTGGTTGCAGCCACCGGTTTAAGCTCTTTAAGTGTCCTCAGCGGTACTTGAGCAAATTACTAAAGAAAATCTAATGTAGCAAGGCATGGGTTCTCCTGTAGGCTTGCTCAATAATGCTGAAATAATTGGGCACTCTGTGCACGTTTAGTGATGCTCGAGTGAAAAGCTAGAGGCCTGCCCTTGTACTCCTCTCTTGTTGTGACAGGTTTATCTGAGTGGGACTGGGCTGCACGCACCAGTAACTGCGCTGACAAGAGGTTAAAGTCATTTTTTACCAGCACACTGGCAATACGTACAGAAAGCCCTGGAGAGGGGGCAACTGGGAGAGCTTGACCTCCGCCAATCCGGCCCAGCTCTGCAGCCGAGACTCTGAAAGCCCGGCCGCTATATATCTTGTGATATTATATACTCCCACCATGACCCGGGTGTGGAAATCGATCAGAGATCAGATAAGACAGAAATACAACAACTTGCTTTGTCTCAAATTCCAATAAAACAAGAAATAGTCTGATCGTGTAAAATATTGCAAGCCATGGAGTAAAAGTGTGACAATGTTCATGGGAACCAGTCAGGGTCGTATTACTAATGAGACCAGTGCTATGGCGGTACACAGCCTAGTAAAACAACAAAAATCATACCAGTTTTGTAATAATCCAATGGGACAGTCCCTGGAAAACAAGTTTTCATGCCATATTCAAATTAGTATGAATGAACTGACACTCCCCCAATGCACCACCAAGCTAATTTGCATGCGGCTTGACTGACTGATATTTTATTGTTACTGCTGGGAAATTAAACATTTTCGACTGGATTTCATCACAAGTTACAGCTGATCGTTGTAGATCTTATTTGAGGCTCACCCTAGCCAGAACATAGTGTGTCCTAATCAGACAATGCCTTGTGCACACACACACCCCATTTCACCTTTGTGACTAATAGAAAAAGCATCCACTTAATGGATGCACCCTCACATCGTGCACACTCCGAGGATTCTCCGATGATAGCGCTGGGTACATGGCTGAAAGTATGCGGTCTTCATACATGCAGTCACATGCCGACTAGATGGGTGCTGCTTCAATCAATGCAAGTGTATTAAGCAAAGCCGGACAAGTCTAGTCGGAATGTGGCCGGAAGTATGCAAATCAACTCTCCTACGGTCACATGACCAGCAACGGAGAAAACTCACAGCGTGAAATTTGAGGATTTACAAATCTACCACCTATATAGAATGATTGCAGACTTTTCGCCCAAGGCCAAACAATCCCTTCAAGCGCAAAATTCTTATGTCATCATGCCAACGACTACAAGTTGTGGTTATTCCTACCCCATCTGCATTGGCAGCAGGGACTTGCAAGCACAGAAACCGCAATTCACGGAACCTCTTGTGCTTGCTAGCGCCCGTTCCTTTGATGTTGGCGCTTACTATAAGGCACACGTTGCGGATTTGATGCTGTGGATCTGCAGCCGTTTTCCATGCGTTGTACAGTACCATGTAAACATATGGAAAACAAAATCCGCAGTGCACATATTGCGGGTAAAAAAACGCACGGAAACGCAGCGTTGTTTTTTCCGCAGCAAGTCAATTCTTTGTGCAGATTACGCAGTGGTTTACACCTGCTCCTCAATAGGAATCCGCAGGTGTAAAACCGCAGGTGGAATCCGCACAAAAACCGTGGTAAATCCGCAATCAATCCGTAGTGCGGTTTACCTGCGGATTTTGCAAAACCCGTGCGGAAAAATCTGCACACCAATCGGCAACGTGTCCACATAGCCTTAGTGTAGCAAGTGCCTCCCTCCACTACATGGCATCATTCATAGGGCTTGTGCACATGTTGCAGATTTGGCGCGTTTTTTGCCATGCAGATTTTCTAGAGAAGCAATCCTGATGCCAGCAAAGTGAATGAGAAACCTGAAGTGTCATGGACACATTGCTTATTTGTGATGTGCAGAAAACAATCTGCAGCATGTCCATTCTCTTAGTTTTTCATCATTCACTTCGCTCAAATTGGGCAAAAACACAGGGCAAAAACGTGCTTCATTGCGGCTGCGTTTTTCGCCCTTTAACTGGCGCACGCAAACAGTCTCAGCTACAGAATAAACCGTTAGTTGTAAAGATCCCCCATCGCTGCTTTCACACATCAGTTTTTTGCCGTCATGCACAATCCCGTTTTTTCAAAATTTGATGATCTGGCAAAACTTGCCGCCGGATTTGTTATTTTTTCATAGACTTGTATTAGCGACGGATGGCCTCATGTTTCATCAGTTTTTCGACGGATCCGTCGAAAATTGTATTTCCAGCGGCCGGAGAAAATGGACATAGTAACGTTTTTTGTGTCCGTCAAAAAAAACGGACAGCGATCGATCCGTCGCCGCCCGTCGTTTGCTATAATAGAACCCTATGGCCCGGATCCGTCAAATGACGGAATCCGGCAACCGATTCCGTTATTTTAAACTAAGCATGCGTTTTCCATTCTGGGGTGGGTCTCTCTCTCTCCTCCCCTAGGATCCACTTAGACGCATCAGTTTTTCACAATTTGCGACGGATCCGTTTTTTTTTTTTTTTTTTTTTTCAAAATTCGCCGGATTGAGCCTGACGGCAAAAAATAGATGTGTGAAAGTAGCCTTACTTGGCCTACATACATACATACATACATACATACATACAGGTCTTAGGCTGTCATGTTGTCATCCAACCACATGGTGGCAGTATTTTGGTTAAAAACAGACACAGGACACGCTGCGCTGTATATATCTCTATCATGGTGGCTCAGTGGGTAAGCGCAGTAGCCTTGCAGTGCTAAGGTCCTGAGTTACTTTCTCACCAAGGACAACATCTGTCAGGGTGTTTGCGCGCGTTTCCTCTGGGTACTCCATTTTCCATTCACTCCAAAGACATACTGATAGGGAATTTCGGTTCTGAGCCCCAATGGGGACAGTGATGACGATGATGTCTGTAAAGTGCTATACATGTAAAATAAAAAAATATTCTTCATACACTATCAAATAAACAAAAACAAAACAAGCCTGACACTCTACATACATAGAATAATGGACACAAATTAATGTATCACAGGGTGCGAGAAATGTGAACTTTTACACTTCTTAACACACATTTATCCATTAGTCTTCACCGATTCTACACAGCTAGTAATAACCCAGGTCTAGAAATGTTAATTAACACTTTCTTTCATGACTACACGGTTTTGTGTTGTTGTTGCTGCAGGTCAATTAGAAGACAGACGGCCTTTGTTCCATCTGAAGGCCATCAGGCGCTGACACATGACACCTAGCACAATGACATGCCTGAACCGCCACAAGCAGACAAATGACTTCCTTGTTGGAAACCCTAAGAAGGGAATGACTGACAAATGAATGTACAGTATGAGGGGAAGAATAGACTGACTGAGGCTACTTTGGAATTTATACAAGGTCTAGAACAAAATTTTATTTATCTATTTATTTTTTGATCCTCCCATTATTTGTCATCTTTTTACAAATTCTAATCCAAAGCAATGGTATGTATTGCATCACCCTCTCCATCTCTTGGCCCCTAAGCTCATCAATCTATCTATATAATCGACTAAGGGTCACTTCCGTCTGTTTGTCTGTCACGGAAATCCCGCGTTGCTGATTGGTCGCAGCCGGCCGGCTGCGACCAATCAGCGACGGGCACAGTCCGGGCCGCGAATTCGCCCCTCCCTACTCCCCTCCAGTCAGTGCCCCCTCCCTACTGCCCTCCAGTCAGCGCCCACATAGCGGTTTAGCAGTCCGTTAAACAGACTGCGTTACACCGCGGCATAACGCAGTCCGATAACACTGCTATTAACCCTGTGTGACCAACTTTTTACTATTGATGCTGCCTATGCAGCATCAATTGTAAAAAGATCTAATGTTAAAAATTATAAAAAAAATAAAAAATCATTATATACTCACCTTCCGGCGCCTTTCCCGCTCCTCGCGATGCTCTAGTCCCAAGAATGCATTGCGGCAAAGACCAGAGATGACGTAGCGGTCTCGCGAGACCACTACATCATCACGTGTTATTCCCGCAATGCATTCTTGGGACTGGAGCGTCGCGAGGAGCATCGCTAAACGCCTGGGCTGGATTCGGGGGCCGACGGAAGGTGAGTATATAACCATTTTTTATTTTAATTCTTTTTTTTAACAGGGATATGGTGCCCACATTGCTATATACTACGTGGGCTGTGTAATATACTGCGTGGGCTGTGTTATATACTGCGTGGGCTGTGTTATATACTACTATACATATTCTAGAATACCCGATGCGTTAGAATCGGGCCACAATCTAGTCTACTATATAATCGTCTAATTCTGTCTGTTTCTCTGTAACGAAAATCCTGCGTCGCTGATTTGTCGCGCCAGCCGCCCGCGACCAATCAGCAACAGGCGCAGTTCTGTCAGTCACAGTGCCACATAGTTCACTAACATTTATTGAACAAGTTCTGTCAGTCACAGTGCCACGCACAAATATATCATAGTGTCGATGTACTTCTTTCGTCCGAGGATTTATTTAAATACAGTTAGATATTCATGTAATGGTTTATATATTTTGATGATTTGATCTGCTTAATAATTTCGTTCAGTTGTATTAAGTTCTATGAGCAATAAAATTTAATGATAATGTAAATCCTCTGCATTCATTGCATTATTCTTAAATCTTCAGAAATAAACTACATACATATTCTAGAATACCCGATGCGTTAGAATCGGGCCACCATCTAGTACAATATACAGGTCCTTCTCAAAAAATTAGCATATAGTGTTAAATTTCATTATTTACCATAATGTAATGATTACAATTAAACTTTCATATATTATAGATTCATTATCCACCAACTGAAATTTGTCAGGTCTTTTATTGTTTTAATACTGATGATTTTGGCCTACAACTCCTGATAACCCAAAAAACCTGTCTCAATAAATTAGCATATTTCACCCGTCCAATCAAATAAAAGTGTTTTTTAATAACAAACAAAAAAACCATCAAATAATAATGTTCAGTTATGCACTCAATACTTTGTCGGGAATCCTTTGGCAGAAATGACTGCTTCAATGCGGTGTGGCATGGAGGCAATCAGCCTGTGACACTGCTGAGATGTTATGGAGGCCCAGGATGCTTCAATAGCGGCCTTAAGCTCATCCAGAGTGTTGGGTCTTGCGTCTCTCAACCTTCTCTTCACAATATCCCACAGATTCTCTATGGGGTTCAGGTCAGGAGAGTTGGCAGGCCAATTGAGCACAGTAATACCATGGTCAGTAAACCATTTACCAGTGGTTTTGGCACTGTGAGCAGGTGCCAGGTCGTGCTGAAAAATGAAATCTTCATCTCCATAAAGCATTTCAGCCGATGGAAGCATGAAGTGCTCCAAAATCTCCTGATAGCTAGCTGCATTGACCCTGCCCTTGATGAAACACAGTGGACCAACACCAGCAGCTGACATGGCACCCCACACCATCACTGACTGTGGGTACTTGACACTGGACTTCAGGCATTTTGGCATTTCCTTCTCCCCAGTCTTCCTCCAGACTCTGGCACCTTGATTTCCGAATGACATGCAAAATTTGCTTTCATCAGAAAAAAGTACTTGGGACCACTTAGCAACAGTCCAGTGCTGCTTCTCTGTAGCCCAGGTCAGGCGCTTCTGCCGCTGTTTATGGTTCAAAAGTGGCTTGACCTGGGGAAATGCTGAAATGCTTTATGGAGATGAAGATTTCATTTTCCAGCACGACCTGGCACCTGCTCACAGTGCCAAAACCACTGGTAAATGGTTTACTGACCATGGTATTACTGTGCTCATTGGCCTGCCAACTCTCCTGACCTGAACCCCATAGAGAATCTATGGGATATTGTGAAGAGAAAGTTGAGAGACGCAAGACCCAACACTCTGGATGAGCTTAAGGCCGCTATTGAAGCATCCTGGGCCTCCATAACATCTCAGCAGTGTCACAGGCTGATTGCCTCCATGCCACGCCGCATTGAAGCAGTCATTTCTGCCAAAGGATTCCCGACCAAGTATTGAGTGCATAACTGAACATTATTATTTGATGGTTTTTTTGTTTGTTATTAAAAAACACTTTTATTTGATTGGACGGGTGAAATATGCTAATTTATTGAGACAGGTTTTTTGGGTTATCAGGAGTTGTATGCCAAAATCATCAGTATTAAAACAATAAAAGACCTGACAAATTTCAGTTGGTGGATAATGAATCTATAATATATGAAAGTTTAATTGTAATCATTACATTATGGTAAATAATGAAATTTTACACTATATGCTAATTTTTTGAGAAGGACCTGTAAATGCTTGGATTAACTTCCATCACGCACAAAATTATACTTGAAACACTTATTTGATTTTTCTTTTGTCTCCACAGTCCAGTGCTGTCCATTAGCTAGAGAATAACTTGGTCAAGTCTTGGGGAACACAACCTGCAACCCAGAACTTCTGACTTGGGCATAAGCTAGTCAGAAGAGGAGATTATGAATGGCAAAGGATAATATTACCTTAAAAAAAAAATAAAAAAATAAAACAGTTCCTCTCCAACACATATCACTAGATTTTTGTGCCTTCTGGTGTGTGGCTGTTCCAAGCATACATAGTACTTTTTACAAACCCTGACCTGAAATCTTGGGAGAGCGCAGGGAGTAGACAGGGACAGCTACAATCAACAAGAAGACTAATGAAGAAATAAAAGTAAGAACCAGTAAGGAATCTAAAAGATAAAATTTAGGCAGAAAACCAATTTCCCAGACTGGCCACAGGAGGGACACAGATAAACACCATTAAGTAATGAGATTCTACAGGAGTCTCATCAAGCGCACTGCTACAGAATAAAAAAGAAAAACCATGGCTCAAATAAAAAATCCATTAACATTTCTAACGAGTTTCCCCCAAATCATCGACACAATCATAAATGTTATATTTCTATGCTACCAATGCTGGCTCTGACAAGTGTTCAGCCATGATGGGTCTCCATTAGTAATGAGCGAGCATGCTCGGGTGTTCTTATTCAAGCACGCCAGAGATGCTCGGATAATATGTTGGCATTCTCTCAACTGCACATTTTGCATGTGTTGCGGATGTCTAACAGCTGCCGATCATGCAGCTGCGGGGACGCCAACAATTATTGGAGCAGGCCCGAGATAAGCCGAGACACATTATCCGAGCACATTCGCTCATCACTAGTCTCCATCTATTCAAAATGATTCACGGAGTAATTTAGAATACTACTTTTCAGGCCACATTCAGGTCCTGGTCAGTTTACATCAGTATGTGTAAGTCTAAACCAAAAGTGGCAGAGTCAGAGGACAAGTATAATAGAAACAAGTAACTAGTTCTGCATTTTCACCCACTCCTGGTTTTGGCTTACACATACTGATGCAATACTGACCAACGTACGCAACTATGAACAATTTCTGGTGGATACGAAGAATACGCGACAATAAAAGCACCTGAATATCAACAGCCTACACAAGTCCTAGTTGGCAGGGTTACTAGGACTGAAATTATGTCTTTGGTTATAGAACTACAAGCTCACTGTGCTACAAATTATTTATCTTACTCGCTTATATAGCGCCATTAATTCCTCAACACTTTACAGACATTATTGGCACTATCCCCATTTGGGCTCACAATCTACATTCCCTATCAGTATGTCTTTGGAGTGTGAGAGGAAACTGGAGAACCCGGAGGAAATCCACACACACACGGGGAGAACATACAAACTCCTTGCAGATGTTGTCCTTGGTGGTATGTCAACCCAGGGCCCCAGCTGTACAAGGCTGCAGTGCTAACCACTGAGCCACCATGCTGCCCTACAAATCCTGCACTTCCTAACAAAAAGGACTTTCTATGCCTTTATACCATGATAATAAAAAACAGTATCGAGCTCCTACAAAGTAATATTGTTAGAAGTTTCCACACCAATTCTCACTGCAAGTGCACTTTGTGATACATCTTAGTGTGGTATCCCGGTACCCGTTCTACTGCTGCTGAATGAGACAGTTGTAGTGTGGCAGTAGATTTGTTCCAGTGTGTCAGAATTAGTTTGGGCACTGTGAGTTAGGAGATGTAATATTTTGCATTGTATACCGACATAAATGTGCTTTGCTGCCATCTACTGGCCAATGTGTTAAGTGATTATTCTCCTCACAAGCTGCCAAAGAAACGGCTGGGAGGAGCCTCCCAGCTCAAGGCTCAGCCTCACGCAGACTTCCAGAGGTTACTTCCGGTTCTGGGAGGTTCAAGCTGCCTTGGAAGGCAGGGGAAGTAGACACTACTGCTCCCAGCATAGTTTCCATGTCAGCCCACGCTTTGGGGACATTTTTCTGCTCATAATCTCTTTCACAAAGTCAGGAGAGATAATGCTGCACATGTGCTCTCCTGCATGTTGGTTATCCTGTTTGCTTCTAGTCAGGACCAAACCCATGTGGCTGCCACGCCACCGACTTTGCTTAACCTACCCCCTGCGAAAGGGAACGGTAGGCTCAAACCCGTGAGTACTTCCACACTTTAGTGTGTTTCCCCAGAGAGCCAATCTGTGAAGGTCCCTCCATCAGTATAATATTTCTTGGACTGCGCATAGCACTTCCTCTAATAGCAAGTGAAGAGAACTCTGCTCCAGCCACCCTGAGAGGCCATAAACTCACTTGTCTCATGAAGAGAGAATCACTACTTTCATGTGCACAATATACTGTGAACTTAGCCTTTAAGAGACAGACTGTACCCCGTTACCTCTTTCAGTAAAATTGTTATGTTTACAAATTCACCTGCATGCCTGGCTGCTTAAGAGTGCACAAACACCACGGGCGCTCCAAAACCTGCACCCAGACACCATCGCTACAGGAGTGCCCCAGGGGGTCCTATACCATCCACAAGTGCCACCTCCCACTATTGACAATTGTTGTTGGCATGAGGGAGTGTTGAGGGGTCCAGCGACCCACTTCAGCTACCGTGACACATTATCTTCTGCCAGTGGGACTACAGTCCCCAGCTGGCCCTACTGCAACATCTGGCACCTCCCAAGTGGCCCACCACAATTTTTAGGGAACATTGCCATCTTGTTATTTTCTTTTCCCTGCCAGGTCTCAGAACCAGTTAAAAAGGGGTTGTCTGATGAAAACAAATTATCACCTATCCGTGCTGTTGATTGGTGCAGGAGCCGCCAGTTGGACCCACATCATTAGGGGGAACTTTAATCCCTGTAAGGGCTCGCACTCACGACCGATTACATCAGACAAGTGCTATCGGTGGTTTTCCCTTGTGACACCTGTGCCCATGATATTCTATCAAGCTGTGCACGTCTGATTTTTTACCTTGGATCAGAGGCATGTCAGATTTTGATGCTAGAGTTGGATTAAAATTGGCAATGAAATCTATGGGTCAGTGGAAAACACCAAACTGCACTCAGATGACATCAGAGTGTGGTCAGACTTTTCACCAACTGAGAAGGTGGAAACGTTTTTTTTTTCCGCTCTCCACCTCAGAGAAAACCTGATGCCACTCTGATCAGAATAATCGGACTCTTTCTCGGATGAAGGAAAAACGGTTGTGGCCACCTACTCTTAGGCCTGAGCAGCTGTACACATGTCTGACCGCTGAGCGCTGCGCTCGGCTTTTTGCAGCAGCCAAATCGGGAATTAACAGAGCGGTGGGAGTCCAACGTGTGGCACCATTTTGTAAAGGCAATCCAGTTTTATAGATGATGCATACAAGTATGAATGTACGTACATTTCATATAGATTTTAAGAATGTGTGCCTAAAATATATTATTATTTATGGTACACAAATACATAGATTATGCTTTTTATGTACCACTCAAAAAAAAACACATTTCATAAAAACGGGCTATGAAAAGGAACAGTTCTCTTTGTGGAGGGGACATCTTAAAAAAAATACATATATACATTGCATAATTCAGGGCAATTTACTAAATATTTCAGTGTCAATGACACACAATTCCATAAAGAAAATTATTAAGCAAGCAACATGAAAAATTTGAAAAAGCAATACATTTTATTTTCCAGCACATGAAAAAACAAAAACAAAAAAAGCTGTAATTTTGAACAAAGAATGTTAAAGGATGAAGAAAAAAAGAAATCATTTAAAGTCACCACCTAAGTAATATTTAAATAGATTTAATATGTGCTGCTCCAAACCAATGAATTATGAGTTTCAAACCTATTAAAATGTAATGTTTTTTTCCTGAGCTGAGGGGAGAGAGATTTAAATCCACTGAATTTTAATATTTCAGCTTGAGCTGCAGGAGGTATGGAAAGTCCAAATGAACTATTCCATCAGCCGCATTCAAGCATGAACATTTTAATCAGTTTTACTTCCTTGGAGTTCTCTAACACAGTTTACGCTGTCATTCTGAAAGCACTTAACACAGAGTGTGTGAAAAACCACCAAGGCTTGTTATTGCCTTCACAATTGATGGCAAATAATTTTGCAGACTTCCTATCATTAAAATGTCACTGCTAAAAATGGAGGTTGAGCATATGTGGCACTAAAATGCCTTTCCCTCCACTAGGCCAGCCCGCTAGTTCAGAAAGATTTGTCATACATGTATAAAAAGCGATGTAACTACAGTGATTGTGCTAGCACACATATTTCTAAGAGTAGGGGGTGTGACAAAACCTCTACAACGGATCGCGAGAGTCCACAATCACATCCCTCATCAGGGGCAGTGATGCATTTCTTGGGTAAAATTATGGAGGCCAAGTTTACACGGGCTACACAATAAAAAAAAAAAAGCGTCCTGAGTCTCATCCCGTAACAATGGATTTTTTTTTGACTTGTCATCCACATGCAAGACTAAATACAGTTTTCGTATTTTTATACCCAAAGGCGTGAATGGACTATTTTTTTTTTTTTTTTAATAGTAGATTCAATTAGTGAAGGAAAAAAAATATTCAAAGATGTACATATACATACAATATTATATACGGTATAATAAATATATATATATGTATATAATGTATGTATGTATGTATGTATGTATGTATGTATGTATGTATGTATGTATGTATGTATGTATGTATGTATGTATGTATGTATGTATGTATGTATGTATGTATGTATGTATGTATGTATGTATGTATATATATATATATATATATATATATATATATATATATATATATATATATATATATATATATATATATATATATACATACACATACACATACACATACACATACACACACATATACACACACACACCAAATGGAAATTGTTGGCAATTATCAAGACACACTCAATAAAGGAGTGGTTCGTGGTTCTGCAGGTGGAGACCACAGACCACATCTCAGTACCAATGCTTTCTGGCTGGTGTTTTGGTCACTTGAATGTTGGTTGTGATTTCACACTCATGGTAGCATGAGACAGACTCTACAACCCACACAAGTGGCTCAGGTAGTGCAGCTCATCGAGGATGGCACATCAATGCGAGCTGTGGCAGGAAGGTTTGCTGTGTCTGTCAGTGTAGTGTCCAGAGGCTGGACGCACTACCAGGAGACAGGGCAGTACACCAGGAGATGTGGAGGGGGCTGTAGTAGGGAAACAACCCAGCAGCAGGACCACTACCTCAGCCTTTGTGCAAGGAGGAAAAGGAAGAGCACTGCTAGAGCCCTGCAAAATGACCTCCAGCAGGCCACAAATGTGCATGTGTCTGCACAAATGGTTAGAAATTTGGTCTGAGTGCCCGACATCCACAGATGATGGTTGTGCTCATAGCCCAACACTGTGCAGGTCGCTTGGCATTTGCCACAGAACACCAACATTGGCAAATTCGTCACCAGCGCCCTGTGCTCTTTAGATAAAAGCAGGTTCACACTAAGCACGTGAGAAACGTGACAGAGTCTGGAGACACCATGGAGAGCGATCTGCTGCCTGCAACATCCTTCAAAATGACCGGTTTGGCTGTGGGTCAGTAATGGTGTGGGGTGGCATTTCTTTGGAGGGCCGCACAGCCCTCCATGTGCTCGCCAGAGGTAGCCTGACTGCCATTAGATTCCGAGATGAGATTCTCAGACCCCTTGTGAGACAATATGCTGGTGTGGTTGGCCCTGGGTTCCTCCTAATGCAGGACATGCCAGACCTCATGTGGCTGGAGTGTGTCAGCAGTTCCTGCAAGATGAAGGCATTGAAGCTATGGACTTTCATTTCCACTGCCCTATTGAAAGTGATCCTATTGCTATCCCTTTTTTCAGGGCAGCACTTGAACCGAAGATACGGATATGTGAACTTGGCAAACAATATCAAAGAAAGAGGATCTGCAGCCATCAGATTTGGCTATTTTTTTTTTATATTAAAAGAAAAAAAAATATATCACATAGGAAAGCTGTGCTAGACCTTTACAGTCCCTCCTCTACATCTTTAAAGAGGACCTGTCACCAAGTCAAAAGTGGTCAGTTTTAGCTTTTATTTTATTCTTCTGCTCGACTATTCCTCTTTTTGGTTTCTTTTTAATTCACCATATGATCGCAGAGATGCAGGTCTTTTTAGTTAGTGCTAATTTTTATAGTCTTTACAAGGAGGCGTTACTCACAGGATTCTTTGGGAGAGGGTCTTTAGGCTGCTCTACATAATTACCCTGTGAGCACCACCACTTTGGGAAAGAACATAAAAAAACTGCACCGAACAAAAAAGTCATATAACGCCAAAACCATATGCCGAATCTTAAGAAAAAGAAAAAAAAAAAGAGCGAAAAACTGAATGCCTCAGGAATAAAACATGAGCAATAACTGGCCACTTGACACATCATTGTTAAACACTACCATATAACAATAAATGGAATGTACTAACAGACCGGCAGTGGATCTTTTAACTCAAAATTACTGTGTCTAAGTACATCTGGGTAGTCCCTCAGACCGTGAACCTTGACCATCTGAACCATGTCAATCTGGTTGGTGTATTACAGTACTACTACTATCCCCTCTTCCCTGGGTGGGGTAAAGGTACAGACTGAGGGTGGATTCTGGAGCTAAGGCAAAGTACGTAGCTCCGGCATCTTCACCATCAGAAGTAATCCGGGGAACAGGGTGAGCTAGGGCGCCCCTAGCATTAGTGACAGGGAAGGAGACACCCTACTGCAGAGACGTGACAACGGGTGTATAAATGTAAACTTTAAAGGTAATCTGTCAGCAGTATGTCATCCCCCAAACTCATCATATGTGAATGTAGCTCCTTCAAAAGACAAGTGCAGCAATACCATTAAATCAGCATTTGAATTGATATGCAAATACTATGGTACATCTGAAGCCTCTGTCAGTCCAGCTCTATTTCCCACTCAGTGCTACCTCCTCCTGTTTGATTGACTGTGTCTTTGTCTGAAGTCACACAGTATAGAGGCTGTCAGCCAAGCAGGAGGCGGCGGCGCTGGGTGTGAAATAGAGCTGGAGTGACAGAGGATTCACCACAGCCATTTGTATATCAATCCAAGAGCTGATATCTCAGTAAGGGAGGAACGGTTTGACGATGCAAAGGTATGGGTTGACTTATGCTTGAAAAAACTGCATGCATATATAGTTTGGGGGTGAAATCCTGCCTACAGGCATATTGTCTTAGTTAAACTGAGCGCATTTGGTCTAGGCAAATGTTGCAGCCAATACAGGCTGGTTTTTAATTCCGGATTTATTGAAAGCAGAAGACATAGTACACAGATACATATCTGCAACTAATATATCACTAGTCCAGGCTATGAAAGGACACCCATCTGAGTGATTTCTGCCTGTTCAGCAGTCGCATAAAAGTATATATAGATTTCTAAATGTTCTGATTGAGACATTAGCTCAGAGCTGGAAAATCCAGCAGTAATGCTGGTATTACTGAGGGAAAAAAGAATACCGACAAAGACCCATTCAGTATGGATAATGCTTGGAAAGCTGCCCTCAGCTTTATGAACAAAGGCAGATTGAAGAAACATGCTTGAAAAAGAAAAGCATTGCTTACAAAGGAAAAGTGCTCAAATACAATTAACATTAGCACAGTTCGGGTTTACAGTAAACATATGTTTTCACATAGTAATCTGTAACAAAGACGTAGTAACCTACAGCAGAGGCCATCATCCAGAACGGCAGATACTCACCTGATTTCAGTGCCCTGTGCATGGGCAAGCTATTCCAGGGGGGCTTCACCCATGAATCTCTCCTTATAGTGAGGTGTGACCATGCCACATCATTGCATTATGTACATGATGTTGAGAACTTACACTGGCATAACCGGAACTGAAGCCATGCCTGACAGAACTGTGATAGCCCTTCATATGGAGGCATGGCGACTACATATCAATATGCCCAATCCAGTCATATAGTACATGCAGTCCTATATGTGAGGGGAATGTAACGGAGCAGAAAGGAAAAACAATGCTCACATTGATGGAAAGTTTTGTAGAAAAAAAAATCAGCCATTTTAATTCAAATTCCTGCTCTATGCTTAAGAGTCCAGTGGGCGGTCTTATCAGTGAAGGACTACTGTATGCAGGTAAGGCGGACAATGAACTGGACTGTCACAACGCTATGTCCATGTTCAGCCCCTTCTGCTCTATAGCACAATAAACTAGAGATTTCCCACTCCCCAAAAAGGTGATTTAGACAGTCTTTTGCTGACTAAGGTCTCTTTCAGACATCCGTGATTGTTCACTTACTTTAAAACATGATCAGTTTCTTCAGTGTTTGGCTAATCATATATTTTTTTACTTTTTTTTTTTTTTTAGAGAGAAAAAATTTATTTTTTGTACAAACTTTCTCCTATCCACTACTGTGTAAATCACAGCCAGTGCATGGATCGTACACTGATGCCATGCATGTGCAGTCTGATTTTCATGGACCCCCATCACTTGTTCGAGTAATTTTGATCTATCACTCATGGCAAAGAAAAAAAAAAAAAAAACACTGATGTGTGAATAGCACCATGCACTTTACTGGGTATGTGTTCTATATGTGAAGCGTAGACTGACAAAGCCGAGACTGATCAGTGAGGTGTCGATCCATGAGATCACATACACAAGAGGCTCGGGATGGCGCCGAGAACAGCTGAAGATGGCATCTAGTAAGAATTTTACTAGGGGCAAGGACAATGCATTAGTTATACCACTTTGGTGGTAAAATAATAAAAAGACCAAGCCGGGTGGTGCTTTCAGTGGCGTGCACCTCTTCAGTAAGGCTGCTCCTTTCCTGCCACCCACTTTTGCAGAATTTGACGGGTTTTCGTAGCCACGTACTGTTTCATGCCAACCTTGACCATTTTTGGGGAGCCATTTGAAAATGTTGCGACTTCTGTCATTTTCTATCACAGGGTTTTACTACAGGGTTTTTTTGGGGGGTGAAGGGGGGCCATTGATGAATTGCCCCCATGCACTATGGTCAGGTTACATAGAAAGGAATCGTGAATTGTGTTTTTCTTATAGAACAACTAGACCCCATACTATTTATTTTAATCTATATTTTCCAAAATCTTAAAGGGAATTCGTCAGCAGGTTTTTGCTATGTAATCTTAAGACCGCATGCTTTAGGGGTTAAATACAGATTTCGGGCATGTCCTTCTTATCAAGCTGGGACACAGTGGCTCCCTCCTGGTGCAGCAACACCCCCTTCTGTGACCATAGCCATTGTATATGGAGAGCCTGGTGTGGGCGGGATTAGCTTCCTTAGCTCTGCTTCATTCGAAATTAAAATTGTGTGCGAATGGCTGCACCCAGAAATATAAGTGATACATCGCTGGATTCAGCTTCTCTTTGCCTAAAAAACCTGCTGACAGCTTCCCGTTAAGACACAAACTAAAAATAGAAATCGAAACAAGCATTCTCCAACATAAAAATATAGGACAGGATAAAGCCCAGAATACACAGACAACGTTAGCGCGTTCTTTTCCTTCTCTTACAGACAGCTGTATGACAATATCCAAGCACCACTGTTTATTACTACAGAACCTTTACAGGTTTCAGGAAAACATTCTGTTTTTAGACTGTTCACCGTCTGCAAACAAATTGTTGTTTAAGATCTGCAGTATGAAAATCAACAGTGCAGAACATGCAATCTGTTCCAACTGCAGACTGAAGAAAAAAAAAGCATAGAAATGAAAATAAACAGCATCACAATGTGGAGTTTAAAGCAAGGAGGAACTCGAGTATATTAAAGACCCTTCTGCAATAAACAAAGTCAGTGACAGTGTATAGGATGGCATTCTGTAAAGTGGGGAAAGTTCAGCGCACTACACCCCAAAAAAATTCATTAAAGTAACCCATTTGTAATAAACAATGTGCTTACATTGGACATCTTTTGTCGTGAAAAAAAAAATAATCTACAAAAGGAGTTCAAAGTCCTTGTAGATTCACCTTAACCTTTTCCCAAATGAATATTTATCCTACTACTTGTGGAGAAAAATGGTAATTTAAGAGCCTGTTTAGACAAGACGACTGCGCTTCCAATGCCAAAATAACGATCTGTAATACATTTTTAAGTGCACAAAGGCCGCCATTCTCGGCAGCACTCTGCCCTGTTTACAGAGGACGAAGTGCTGCTGAAAACAATGATTTTTAATCTTGAAACTCATTACTCCGGAAGAACAAGGTTTTTGGCTCCATGGTAGTACATGATTATCAGAAAACGAGAGTTTGTAGGAATGATAATCATGTGCAGTGAACTCACACTTAAGGCCCCGTCACACTTAGCGACGCTAAAGCGATCCCGACAACGATACGACCTGTCAGGGATCGTTGCTGCGTCGCTATGTGCTCGCTGGTGAGATGTCAAACAGTGAGATCTTCCCAACAACGTTGTGTCGTGTCGTTGGTTGTTGTGACCCTGTCACATGGCAGCTATTATGACGATTCAGACCTCGATGAGGGACGTCCTGTGTGAACGAGGTCGTTGGTAAGGTGTCAAACACAGCGATGTGTGCTACCCAGCGGGACCTCAACGATCAAAAAAAGGTCCAGGCCATTCCGACACGACCAGCGATCTCACAGCAGGGGCCTGGTCGCTGCTACGTGTCAAACATAGCGAGATCGCTACTGAGGTCGCTGTTGCGTCACAAAACTTGTGACTCAGCAGCGATCTCGCTAGCGACCTCGCTTAGTGTGACGGGGGCTTTAGGCTCTATCAGCTGGGAAGATCAGACACCCACACCAATTAACTGATTAAAAGGGGCAGATGGCGCTTCGGTGAAAGTCGCCTCTTTGTGGTTTACCCAGGCACAGTTCCATCCACTTTGTACTGCATACTACACCTCCGTCCCATTCATACAAGTTGAACTAAGATGCAATGAAATGCAGTACCAGGCACAGCCACTACAACATGTACGGCGCTGTGCCAGGAAAGCACTAAAAAGGCCCTTCAATCAGCCAATCAGTAGGTGAGGCGGGAGTCAAATCACCACCGATCTGAGGACCTATTATAATTGCGTCCAGAGAAACCCTTTACTTTTGTACAACATGTTAATACAATCTTTACAACATATATGGATCATCATGGGGCATATAACGTCTGAAATCAATATACCGTCCATGGATATGGAAAGTCCTCCTGGGAAACCAGGTCTCCAATAACGTAATACCAGAGAACCCCTTACAAAATAGATCAAAACTATAAAATGTCTTCTTTTTTGTTATTAAAATGGTTTTGAAATAAAACAGAACATGTGTCTCCATGGTAACAGACTACAAACCAACTTTGTAGTCGGATCTTGAAGTCACTCGTGTTCATCCTGAGGCTTTTTTCAGACATCTGCGATCTGTATCGTAAGTAAAAACATGCACCATTGTTCATCTGTTTATTGGATCAGAGTTGCATTAGTGGTTGGTCAGTGTTACCGTCAGTTTCATCAAGGATTTTTCATGTATGAAAAAAAAAAGCAGCCCACAAAGCATCCCCTATTTATTGCAGTGCTAATTATTTGAAGTGCACAGATTGCACACTGATGCCATCCATGAGCCGTCTGTGATTTTCAAACACCCATAGACATATTGGTAATTTTGATCCTTAACTCGGTTCAAAAATGAACATGTCTACATGACACTGTCATGGACATATGGTTGACAAAAAAATAAAACCAAGAATCATAGAATGATAGAGTTGGAAGGGACCTCCAGGGTCAGTGTTCAACTATGTAGTGAAAAACACAACGAAAAGTGAAGAGCACCAAAGACTTTAATGGGCACGTGTTCTTTCCTTGAGTTGTCTGAACAAGTCTTACCAATTTTTGCATTACCAAAAATTAGTGTACAAATGGAACGCAGCATGGCTGATAAATTATGCTCCCTCCTCATGGAGACACAAAGGTTTGTAAAGAAAAAATATATATAATACTATATCACTTTATGCTTCATTTTAGAAAAAAAAATGGGACAATAAACCAAAATTATTTGAGAAGGTACAGTTAGCCAGTCATCTGTGCTGAAAGCAATAATTTACAATGTAGGTTATATGCCCACCAGGCGATGCCGGGCTAAAGGGATTGTACCGTTTGCAGCCAGGCACTATATTCAAGTAATTCCAGCATCCGGGAAGGAAAGGGGTAATGGCCTTTTCACCTCCTACTTGTGCCTGAAGAGCTTGCAGCAAATGTTATTCATGGCTGAACACATCTTCCCAGATCTGTCTTTTTTATTGGGGAACTTCACAGGAAATAAAAGGTTACTTTTTCTCCATTTATAACCCTTAATTGACTACCAGTATTCTCCTGCGGTCAAAGGGGCACAAAACAGAATAAGAAATAGCCCATTAAATGCAGGCCACAATCAGAACATTGCACTCTACCTCCGTCAGCAAGGATCAGAGAGTGCTGATTTCCTTGTTAAAAGACAGAGGCATAATTGAGGCAATATCTTCACTTCAGATTGATTATTCCGCGACCCTTATCCACATCTTCACTCAGCAATTTGAATTTTAATGAAAGTAAATGGAATAATTAGCATTTCAAAGTGTGTTTGATACACTGAATAAAAGAGGAAAAGACTTTTATGTATAATCTATACACAAAAGAAAAAGCATTTGGGAGGGGGCGAATAAGAAAAGTACAGTTGTAGTGCCTTCATTAGAATAACTTAGCGGCTCGCACCAGCTGTATAATTATAGATGGGAATAATGTGTTATTAAACTATGATTTCTCACCTCCGCATTGTGATGCCAAACAGACAAGATTGCATTGTTTCCTCGTCTTTTCTATAGCATGTAAACAAAATGACTGCCCAGATCTGCAGTCTGACAGAACACGTGAATACAGCTGCCGTTACCAGACCTAACATATGGGAGAATTTACTTTACTTATCGCCGCCATAAGGGAGAAAATATTCCAGTCATGTCAGCACCAAAGAGTGAATTCTGGTGACGTTCTCTCACATTGACTTATAAAATGTGGCCTACACCGTGTTGGTGAGCTATTTTATGGTTAATACATGGAGAAAAAGCATCAAGGATGGTCGTAAGACTGCCATACACCTTCAGAAGCCATCAGCCAAATGAGCGTTCCTAATGGACATCCAAGCATATGGAAAAGGCCCCCAAATGTATTAGATAAAAGTTAGCGGTATCCACGGATTTCGATAGGATCAACCATTTAAGGTGTATGAGGGGCTTCCCAATTGTCTCCCGAGAGATGTCAGAGGTCATGTGGATTGGACTGTTGGAATTCAATGAGCCAATCCTTTTGTTCAACAGGGAGAAAAGCCGCTGCCAGACGGTCCTGCCAGTGGCTCTTTCAAAGAGCACAGGAAGCTTAGTGTAAATGGCCAGCTTATCTCCCAGGAGAACAAAAGGAGCAAAATGCCCAATTAGTTCTCTCCTACATTGGTGTATGGATGTCATTAGGTTGGCCTAACACATAATACACAATAGATTCAATCAACTTTAATATGTATGGCCGTCCTTACATTTGGCCTTTTATTGGAGAAAAACATATCTAATTGGTTGCTATTGGCAACATGAATGTTTTTGACCTAAACTATTCTTCATGACAAATCACCATGAACACGAACCCTGTGTTTTGGTAGCAAATGCATCAGAAACCTTCAATGCACTGTGTGCCACAGCTCTTAGCGCTTCATATGTAGTACACGAGGCTATAGTGTTTCAGCAAAAAAATAATTTGAGAAAAAGATTTACTTGAACGAGAGTGTGTGAGTGTGTGTGTGTGTGTGTGTGTCAGTGTGTGAGAGTGTGAGAGAGAGAGAGAGACAGAGACACTGAGTGAGTGAGTGTTATTAGATATACACACGAACAACCATCCATCCATACATACATACACCCACACCTTTATGAGCCCACTTGCCGCTTCATGTCGACCACTTTCGAGTGGGTGCCTAGCCTACTGTATAATGACACTGCAACAAAGGATCAACATCTGACGATTTCCCCCCTCTCCTATTTTCTTGAATATTGGAGTAAAAAAATATAAAAAACTGGCCAAAATGAAAAAGTCTAAAACAAAAAAGGAAAGAACTAAAATAATGAATAAACTAGAACCAGCATCCGGCACGGGCAGAAACGATGATGAAAAGAAAACATACCCCAATGATTGCATTCAGCTCTGCCATCGTCACTTGTTTGGCACGTTCCACAGCTTGTACCACTTGTTGTTGGTGCTATTAAGAGAAGAAGAATTTATAATTTACTATGACTTTTTGCTCGCCGTTTCCAGATACCTTTTAGCTTCTCTTAAGTAAAGCAATGGGCATTTTTCCCAGCTGCCAGCTCTCAGGAAGCCTCGGTGTGGAGACGACCACAGTACGGCTACTGTATCTGCCTCGGCAGCACTTCCTAGTGTTTATTTCTCGAAATTCCTCCCCGCAATATGCAAACATACTGGTGACTGCTTGTTGGCTTAGGCTTTCATTGCAGATAGTGCACAAGTTAACAAGGTGTGGGGAAAGATCCTGCCATAAGGAAATAATTAGAGAACTTTAATCAACATTAACCTCAACCTTTCCTCTAACTGGTACCCAAAGTAAACATCCCCTGCTGCAGAGACTGCGGCTCATATACACAGCGCTATGCTGAGCATACATGTCCCTGCATGGGCAATTTCCTTCATGACCTCATCAAATAGCAGGCTAGAAGTGGTTTACCACAGATCAGCAGGGAAGAGTGTAAATGCCTTAATTGCTCCTAGAATGGATTACCATTGTATGCTCTATTATTGCACTCAGCCTTTTAAGAGCGATCTACAGGGCAAACTTCAAAGGAATCTTTACAAAAAGGAATACATCAGTAGATCGGTGATTTTTTTTATACAGTTGGCATGAAATATATACATAGGGGGCTTAAGTAATGCAGTGACGTAGCTAATCCCCCATAAAAACGCAGTTATGGGAATCAAGAGTTTCTGCTCATCTGATTTAAAATAGGAGACGGTCTTACAACCATAAAAAGGCATAAAAAGGCATCCGAGAATGAATAGGTTAAAAAAAGGAATAAAATAACACATTTGCTGTCATTTTAATTAGGTACTTTTCTCAGTGCAGGCATATAAGAGTTGGAAGCAACAGGATTGAAGTATTGGTTAATGAGGCGGAATTAAAGTCAGCATGGGCCAATTAGGAGAATTATGGTACAATCTGTTCAATGAAATAAAATATAAAAAAAAAAAAAAAGAGAAGGACCAAACACATTCTATCTATAATACATCAAAGACATATGTGGTCACAGGACAGGGCAGCTAGCTAGGTCCCCTCCCCGCAGAGCTGACCTACAAAATCAGGCCCCATGACCATAACTGGCGGCCATTCTTGCTCATCAATAGCAACAACACAGTCAGACACTTTAAAAAAAAAAAAAAGACTTGAGAACGGTAAAGGCACTTCAGGTCGCTTTTTCTGCTAAAAATCATAATGTGCGATTGGCACAGAATCTTAAGAACATTTGGGATCAACACCGACTAATCTGGCCGTATAGATCAGAGCGAGGTCGGAACGCAGTGCACTGGCCGGCTGCTCTCCGTGGACTGCCCAAACGTGACAGCTTCATGTATTTCTACACCATTTGAGTCAGGAGAGCCGCCGGCCAGTCTGTGCACTGCGTTCCAATCTCGCTCTGATTTATAGAGCCATGTGGCTGCGCCCTTGGTAGTATGCCAATTTTAAAAACAGACAGGACAGAGATATCGCAGTCCATGCTTGGACCATGAATGGAGGATGTGTGAAACTGCCCCAACACTGAATCATTTTTTGGGCAGGAAAACAGTAATGTTACCCACATAAAGCATCTGTTAACTATGTGGCAATTAATATGAGTATTTTGAGTGTAAACTGCTGTTCGCCAGCCCAAGATCAATTGCTATTCACATTTCATTTTTCCTGATAAGTCAACCCGTTCTGTAAAGGAAATCTGAACCAGGTTTCTGCTACTCCATCTGAGAACAGTTTGATGTAGGCAAAGAGTCCCTGATTCCAATGATGTATTACTTACTGGGCTGCTTGCTGTAATTTTGATAAAATTACTTATTTGCTGCCGATCTACCAGGTCTCTGAATGAGGACCTCTGCAGCATTTTACACGGTCACTGTACATAGGCAGAAAGCTGGCTATCAGCAGTTGTAGGGGTGGGGTTATACAGAGCTCATGGATAGGCTTGCCTACATGGCAGCAGGTTTACTAGTCCT
Organism: Ranitomeya variabilis; assembly: GCF_051348905.1. Classification (NCBI taxonomy): domain Eukaryota; kingdom Metazoa; phylum Chordata; class Amphibia; order Anura; family Dendrobatidae; genus Ranitomeya; species Ranitomeya variabilis. The sequence goes on from NC_135232.1 coordinate 371,158,069, forward strand.
CTAGTGATAATCTCCCCATAAAACAGTGGTTTTATCAAAACTACTAAGCAGCCGAGTAAGTGATACATTGCTGAAATCAGGGTCTCCTTCTCTACATTATGCTGTCCTCAGATTAAATGGCAAAACCCTGGTGAGATATTCCCTTTCCCCATACCGGTAACAATCCAGCAGCTGTCGGTTGTACACTATAGCTGACAACTTGCTGCATTAGCTACAATCAGTGTTTGCACCGTCCAAACCTGTTTAACCCCTTAGATGCTGCTGTCAATAGGGACTACATCATTATAAATGGTTAAAAGAGCGTGGTGTTTTCCTCTTTATCCCAATTGGTGCCCTCAGATCATGATTGTGTGGTTCTGTTGTTTGCCATGGCAATTCATGACCAAATAGTGGCCTTAGAGTCTGACGGCTGTTGTAACCTGTTCAGAAGTTAGCGACATTTAGGTGGTAAAAATACACATTTTCATTTCTGTCATGTCACTTTGCATTAATTCCTGAAAATCACCTGAAGGGTTAATAAACTACTCGGCAGCAGTTTTCAATATGTCAAGGGGTGCCGTTTTTAAAATGGTATCACTTTTGGGGGTTTCCCAATATATAGGACCCCTAAAGGCACTTCAAACATGGATAGGTCCCTAAAAAAATAAATTTTGTAAATTTCCTTGAAAAAATGAAAAATAACTGCTACATTTTTAAAAGTTCTAACATACTAACAAAATAAAATAACATTTCACTAATGGTGCTGATGTAAAGCAGACGTGAGGGAAATATTAGTTATTAATGTTTTGCTGTGGTATGACTATCTGGATTAAAGGGATAATCATTCAAAGTTTGAAAATTGCTAATTTTTTAACATTTTTCTTAAGTTTCTGATATTTTTTCATAAATAAACACAAAACATATCAACCTAAATTTACCATTATACAAAGTGTAATGTGTCACGAAAAAAATAATCTCAAAATCACTGGGATTTGTTGAACTGTTCCAGAGTTATTACCACATAAAGTGACACTGGTCAGATTTCAAAAATTTGGCTCCGTCACTAAGGGGTTAAAGTCAGTGCACATCCTATTGGGATTTCCATTGGTTCTGAAACAGAGGTGCGAACATGAAGACTAAATCCACATAAGTTTAATGTACATTATACATTTTTTTTTTTGCATTGAGTGGCACTGAAAAGCAAAGAGCACCTTAGTGTAACAGGTATCTGAAAGACATGAAAAGATATCGTGACTTCTTCCCTCCCCATCCTTTTTTTATCTACATTTTCTCCTATACAACAGGTGAACACCACATAAATTCACAAAATAGCCAGGTTGTAAGCAAGAGTCGGCGAATTGAAAGTAAGAATGCGGCAGCTGCAGAAACTTGGGCGAACAAGCAGTTGGCATTGTATACAGGTAGACCGTTCTTGGGCAAATGAACAGCCATTTAGTCATGTTAATTGCCACGCAGTTAACAGATGCTATGTTTTGTAGGTGATGCTGCTGTTCTGCAAAATTATTCAGACTTAGGCCGGAATTCACTCATCGGACATTCACGGTCCAAGTAGAGATATCTGGGCCGGGTACAGGTCTCCTGACCTAAATTCAGTTCGGGTCAAGACACATACGGCTGGTCCATACTTGGGACATGTAAAGAGGTCCCGTCACCAGAAGTGTCCAGAATTTCGATTCATGCTGTTCCCAAGATTTCTGTTTTCATCTTTTTAAAAAAATGTACCATACGGTCCCCGAAATATGGACCGTTTGAGGTGTTTATCACTGGATTCTCAGGGGGAGTGGGTATCTTCGGGCTGCCCTGTACAAGTACCCTGTGATCATGCCTCCTTGGTAATAAAAATTAGCACTAAAAAGTCCCACATCTCTGAAACAATATAATGGGTATAAAAACAGAATACTGAAGGGAGCAGTGAAAAATAAAATACGAGGCAATATAAAACATGATTGCTGGGGTCCATTGGGACCTCACCATTCCTCAAAATAGGGCCTTAAAAGTCTCACGCTTTAACGGAGCGTGAGTGCGCACACGTGACCACCGCTTTATCTACTTTGGAAGTGACAAATAGTACAGTCAATTACAAAAAACTGATGGAGAAATACTTTTTGTTCATTACACAGAATAGTTTTGGGGGGTTTATCAAGGCAAAAAGGAAAAAAAAAAACACACAACATCACAAAACCAAATGCACACTGACTGTGTCCACCAATTTTTGTAAAGGATTTCAAGAATATTTTCTGTATTAATAATTTCCATGGCCTTTTCTGATCTTTGCAGACCCCTGCAACTATGGTACTTTGATATTCCCGGGTACTGAAGTCTGGGTACAGGGAAATCCCTGCTCTAAATTCCATGTTGGATTTTTCTGCCATGGTCATTACTTGAACTCACCTTCTAAGATATTACAGATGTCAAATCAATTGTGAAGGATAAGGGTACATGCCCATGAATGGGAGGTGCTGCGGGTTTCACGCGGAGTACTTCTGCAGAGTCAAGCCTGCAGTGGCCAGATATTACAGCATAGTGGACGGAATTTCAAGAAATCCCATGGCCACCGGCGGAGACTGACATGCGGCGCATCTTTCCAGACTGCAGCATGTCAATTTCTCTTGCAGAGACTCCGAAAGAGAAATGACATCAATAGAATGTATTGTATGCAGTAAACACGCATGGTTTTGTGAACACATACAGATTCACCTGCGTTCAACAGAAGGCAGCGCTTTAGAAACAGCAACCATGCGCCATGTCCAAAGTGCTGCTAGTTCCGGATCATGGGCACCCGGCCTAAGAAAGCAAAGCTAGCGAACGTTGTAATTATGGTCTAGCACACTTTAGGTTACTTTCACGTATTTGTCAGCCAAACAAAACAAGGTACCGATCTGCTCATTAGGCCACGTTCACATGTTCAGTATTTTACCTCAGTATTTTACCTCAGTATGTGTAAGCCAAAACCAGGAGCGGAACAATCAGAGGAAAAGTATAATAGAAACACGTCACCACTTCTGTATTTATCACCCACTCCTGGTTTTGGCTTACAGATACTGAGGTAAAATACTGAACTTGTCCTTATATTACCCTGGGTTTATTTTCCACTCCTGGTTTTGGCTTAAAAATACTGATGCAAATAAAGAACTCAAAGAGCGTATACCAATAGTGTAAGTGTGACGAAAATCTGGCCATTGAGGCTTCAGACGCAGGACTGAAGAAGTGGCTAAGAAACGGGCAGATAACCGATGCTGGCCTTCCATCTAATATTCCAGCATGATCTCATTTGTCTGTTTAGATGCGAGGGCCATTTTGGAACCACACAACTACAATGCTATAAACCACTTTCATTCATGTGAAGAGCCCCTGAATCAGACATGGTTTAAAATCAATTTCACTCCAAGGTCAGTGTTAGGAGGTGCACCTGGGCGTCTGGTTTTGGATTCCAGTGCTGACCTGTGTCAATGGAGCGGCAGCCATTGAGCTCAGCAGCTCTGAGAGGGGTTTCCATCTAGACATGCAGAATCAGCAAGCTCACCTATTGGCTGCCGCGCTGTCATCTTTATTGTCAGCACCGCAGCCAATACCGGACACCCTGGTGCAGCTCCTGAGACTCATCGCTGGTCCCAGAAAGGAGAACAGCTTCAAGATTTTTTTTCTAATAGGGGACAATCCGTTAATGTTTCAGACAGTTAGAATTATGTTGTCCCTTAAGGACACGGTACAGAAAAAAAAAAAAAAAAACCTGATGGATTCCATTACTCTTTTTTTTTTTTTTCTAAGAAAAAGCAACGACTTATGATAAACTGTTTTACATATGAATCACTTTTAGCGCATCTTCCAAACCCCAAGAAAGAACAAGATGAATAACGCCCGCTTAAGATTAAGGAAATCATGGCTTTGGAAAAAAAAAAAAAAGAAATTTCTACTTTGTGACAAGTTAGCATTTTCCAAGAAATGGTTAGCCAAAAATGACATTTTGCTTACCTTAAGAAGCGCTAGCATTTGTGGTGCCTAAGCTCACTTCTGCCAGCATTTAATGCCTATCATCAAGAGAGCAGAACGCTTCCCTACCTATCCTGGCAATTTTTCAATCTAGTCTATTAGACGCCATTCTGACAAACAGTCATAATTCTGAGCAACACCGAGCGCACATGACAAGCAAACAGCTGCATTACGCTTCGCACATTATAACATTTCCCACTATATAAGTGCATGTAAATTATATTGCTCCGAATTTTAATAAGACGCTGTGGATGAAATGAGTGGAGCAGCAAGAAAATGAAAAACAAGCACCGCAAGATACGGGAGGTAGGGGAAAATACTTAGAGGATTTTTTTTTTTTTTCATAACTCACATGTCATTTAAATGGCATTACTTAGCTAGGTGACTACAAATGAAGCTCGCTTACCTCTTGGGACAAAAAAGGAATGACTTGTGCGCAGATAGCATTCAGTCTCTTGACAATTTCAGCCTGCAGAGATGAAGAGAGAAAAAAAAATGAAATAAGAGCTTTTCATTAAGGGAAAGCATTTCACTACCCCTTTTTTCCACAGATAGAATGTATTAACATTTGATATATTAAATTATGTATACCAACTGCATCGCCTCTAAATAAACACCTATGAAGAGAGCGCGGGCGAACCCGGCGCTGTAAGAGGAACCACTAGTCTGCAGTAGGTGGGTGGCTCGTGTCCAAAATGTTCAGCTCAGCAGTATGGTAATAAGGCCAGATCTCGAAAGTTTTTGTTGCAATGAAAGGCACAGCCAAAATTTCCATTCACTACTTGCATTTTTTTAAAGTCTTTACTGCTAGATCAGTAGACCATTGAAAAACTGCAGAGGTTGCCAAGTCAGCCTTGAAACCTGACAGTGACACATTAATGAGCACATCCGCGTGGCATTTGACACCATCCAATGAGTTAAGGGCTCAAGTATCTATAGCTTATCTAGCAAGCAGCTCAGAGACTGCACAGGAATTACAAAGAGACAATAAAACTAATACACGTGGGCAGTGAAATATCAGCCGCTCATTACATTCATGGAATAAACACGCAAAAAAGTGACGAGTCATAGACGCTCAATATATAATGTATGGCACGCAGAAATACGCATAATATTATTAACAGAGGGTAGAAGGAACATTACAGATTCAGCCCATTAATAGTCGTTTGTCAAAATTATAAGCTTATGAAGCTCTTGCTATAAGTTTCTTACAGTCGGCATGTAGATGAGCGGTTAGACATTTATAAGCTTAAAAAGGAACGTTCTGCTTTTTACATGTCTTGTTTAGACCTCGATCTTACATAAAATAAAGTAGCAAATCATAATATCATTGCGGGAGGTCTAACGTGCGGGTCCAAAAGCATTATATAGACATTGGTTTCTGTAGTAGACTTCTGCCTGCCTGTAGCCACCACCTGGGGGAGCTCAGGAGCTTATGGTATACGGATTTTTTTTTTTTTTTTGAGAGCAAGCAGTAAGCTCTATCTAGTGGTGAATACAAGTAATCAAATTATTACAGATTAATAATTAAAGTGTGCGTGGGGATCTGGAACTCTGCAACAGAAAATGGAGGCCCATACAATCCTGCTATGAAATTCATTCAGTACAGAATATTAGACCTACAGTGGGGGAAAGTAGTATTTGATCCCTTGCTGATTTTGTAAGTTTGCCCACTGACAAAGACATGAACAGTCTATAATTTTAAGGGTAGGTTAATTTTAACATTGAGAGATAGAATATCCAAAATAAAATCCAGAAAATCACATTGTATAAATTCTATACATTTATTTGCATTTTGCAGTGAGAAATAAGTATTTGATCCCTTACCAACCATTAAGAGTTCTGGCTCCTACAGACCAGATAGACGCTCCTAAATCAACTCGTTACCTGCATTAACCCCTTCATGACCACGGGTATTTTCGTCTTTCGCTCCCCTCCTTCCCAGAGCCATAACTTTTTTATTTTTCCGTCAATATGGCCATGTGAGGGCTTATTTTTTGCGGGAGGAGTTGTACTTTTGAACAACATCCTTGGTTTTAGCATGTCATGTACTAGAAAACGGGAAAAAAAATCCAAGTGCTGTGAAATTGCAAAAAAAAGTGCAATCCCACACTGTTTTTTTGTTTGGCTTTTTTCGCTAGGTTCGATAAATGCTAAAACTGACCTGCCATTTTGATTCTCCAGGCCATTACGATTTCATAGACACCAAACATGTCTAGGTTATTTTTTATCTAAGTGGTAAAAAAAACAATCCAAACTTTGCTAAAAATAAATTAAAAATGAAAAAAAAATTGTGCCATTTTCCGATACCCGTAGCGTCTCCATTTTTCGTGATCTGGGGTCAGGTGACGGGAGTCAGCGATGCACGCATTTCCGGCTGGATGTGCTATATAAAAGCCGCTGTCAGCGTTTGACAGCGGCATTTAACTAGTTAATAGTGGCGAGTGAATGCCGATTCCACCCGCCGCTATTGAGGGCACATGTCAGCTGTTCAAAACAGTCTGTCTTACATAATCACCTTTATAAAATACTCCTGTCCACAGAGACTCAATTAATCAGTCAGACTAACCCCTACAACATGGGCAAGTCTAAAGAGCTTTATAAGGATGTCAGGGACAAGATCATAGACCTGCACAAAGCTGGAATGGGCTACAAAACCATACATAAGACGCTGGGCGAGAAGGAGACAACCATTGGTGCAATAGTAAGAAAATGGAAGAAATACAAAATGACTGTCAATCGACATCAATCTGGGGCACCATGCAAAATCTCACCTCGTGGGGTATCCTTGATAATGAGGAAGGTGAGAGATCAGCCACAAACTACACAGGGGGAACTTGTTAATGATCTCAAGGCAGCTGGGGCCACAGTCACCAAGAAAACCATTGGTAACACATTACGCCGTAAAGGCTTAAAATCCAACAGTGCACACAAGGTCCCCCTGCTCAAGAAGGCACATGCTCAAGAAGGCACATGTGCACGCCCGTCTGAAGTTTACCAATGAACACCTGGATGATTTTGTGAGTGATTGGGATAAGGTGCTGTGGTCAGATGAGGCAAAAATTGAGGTCTTTGGCATTAACTCAACTCGCCATGGTTGGAGGAAGAGAAATGCTGCATATGACCCAAAGAACACCATCCCCACTGTCAAGCATGGGGGTGGAAATATGTTTTGGGGGTGTTTCTCTGCTAAGGGTACAGGACTACTTCACAGCATCAATGGGAGAATGGAATGAGCCATCTACTGTAAAATCCTGAGTGACAACATCCTTCCCACCACCAGGACATTAAAAATGGGTCATGGCTGGGTCTCCCAGCAAAACAAATGACCTAAAACATACAGCCAAGGCAACAAAGGAGTAGCTCAAAAAGAAGCACAATAGGGTCAAGGAGCGGTCTAGCCAGTCCCCAGACCTTAATCCCATAGAAAACGTATGAAGGGAGTTGAAGCTCCAAGTTGCCAAGCGACAGCCTCAAAATCTAAATGATTTAGAGATGATCTGCAAAGAGGAGTGGACCAAAATACATGTGTGTAAACCTCAGCATCAACTACAAAAAAAAAAAAAAAATCTGACTGATGTGCTTGCCAACAAGGGTTTGGCCACCAAGTATTAAGTTGTGTTTGCCAGAGGGGTCAAATACTTATTTCTCATTGCAAAGTGCTAATAAATGTACAGTATATACTGTAATTTATACAATCTGATTTTCTGGATTTTATTTTGGATATTCTATCTCTCAATGTTAACCTACCCTTAAAATTATAGACTGTTCAATTCATGTCTTTGTCAGTGGGCAAACTTACAAAATCAGCAGGGGATCAAATACTTATTTCCCCCACTGTATTTATGAAAAAATATGAAAACTGTAAAAAAAAAAAAAAAGTCTGAAAAGTAACCATTTAACTATTAAAACTGAGGAGTGACGTGGACATTCAGGAGAGGTACACACTATGTCTATGCACCTAGCCTACAGTATACAGGAGTAGGTTTTCCGATGTATACAATAATGTCTTGATCGAGCGCTGAAAATGATAGAGTGCTGGAAGTGAATGTGAACCCTTTTTCCGGAGAAAGGTATCTCTCTCTACAGCTAACAAAGAGTCCGGCTGACAGAGGAGTGAGTCCTTACGCTCCCAGCAGGGATATAGCCCGTTTCAATGCAGAGTGGGGCTCAGCTTCTTAAGGAGACCCCAGCAGCATGCGATACTTGGCACTTCTCGATACTCGACCAAGTATCGAGCAGTGCCAAGCAAGCCCGCCCATCAATAGTCACCACAGGAGACTAAAAGGGTGTTCTGGCCTCTGTCTGGCCGGTAAGTACCTGCATACCATTTGTTTAAAGGGAAACTGTCACCTCATTTTGGCCCAATAAACTGCGGCCACCGCCATCAGGGGCTTATCTACAGCATTCTGTAATGCTGTAAATAAGCCCCCAATGTAACCTGAAAGATAAGAAAAACAAGTAACGGTAGATTATATTCACCCAGGGGCGGTCCCGGTTCGGGTCCGATGGGCATCGCAGGTCCGGGTCCGGCGCCTCCCATCTTCATACGATGTCGTCATCCTCCTTGCTTCTGTTGCAGCTCCTGTACAGGTGAACTGATTTGCCCTGTTGAGGGCAGCGTAAAGTACTGCAGTGCGCCGGGCCTCTCTGTCCTTTCCCGACGCCTGCACACTGCAGTAGTTTGCTCTGCCTTCAACAGGAGCCGCGACAGGAAGCAAAGAAAAGGATGTCATTGCATTAAGATAGGAGGTGCCGGACCTGGACCTGAGATTCCCATCGGACCGGAGATGCCCATCGGACCGGACCACCCCCTGGGTGAGTATAATCTAACTTGTTTTTCTTATCTTTCAGGTTACATCGGGGGCTTATCTACAGCATTAAAGAATGCTGTAGATAAACCCCTGATGGCGGTGGACGCAGTTTATAGGGCCAAAAAGAGGTGACATTCCATTTAACTGTATAGGAAAAAGAACAGACTAAGCTTCCCTATACGGAAGGCCACTGCAAAGAAACATACACAATGCCGAAAAGCAAGATACTATGAGATATACTTTAACAGTTGGTCTCTATAGTGGACAGATGCCTTGCATCCATCCTGACTGTGTCCACTCTCGGGCGCATATCTTCTGGGCGAATGTGGCCAAAAAGGATCACAGATGTCCGTGGACCAAGCTTTAGAAACCATTAGTCAAACAAAATGGTTATGTTTTTCAGTGCTGCTGATTTGCTAAGAGGGATCATATGACAGCATGCAACGTTGCAACCAAGCAGAGGTTTAATTTTCAGATCCCGTTCGCAGGGGATGGATCAGTGCCTGTAAATCTATCTTGAATTTTTTTTTGCAGTATCAGGTCCTTTCTAAATTAGGAGAAAGGTGAAATGTGGTTCAATAGTAGTCTAGGTTCACATTATTACAGTGCTTTACGCAGAACACTACGTTGGGGCTTCTGCCAGAAACCTCGACAGAGCCGTTCGCTTGGATGAAGTGGATGGAGTCACTTTGGACACAGTCTGACTTCTCTGCAGGCACTGTTAAGTTTTTTGAAACACGCAAAAACATGTGGCCTGACACATTTGTGCATGTCTGAAAAAGACAAATACTGCCGGGGTGGAGGTCAGAGTGTCCACAGTGACTCTGTTCACTTAATCCAAACTAACAACTCTGTCAGTGTTCCTCTCGGAATTCAGTTTTTGGGGAATACTGACAAACATTAATGTACCGTTGTGGTAAGCAGAGAGCACTGTACTTCTAGCTTCTGAAGTCACCTCACAATTTTACCACTAAGCATCTGTAACACCTCAGGTTCCTGGTTGTTACAGTGGCATTGCTTTCCTCACGGGGAAAGTGATGTCATGCTTGGAAGCGAGGAAGGATCCCTTTAACAGGTAATCAGCACATGCAACACTGTTCTGACTCCAGAGCAGAAGGGGGAGCTCTGAACCCGGTTTTAGGGGAGCTTCCCTAGATATAGACATATATATTCTGGTCTGGGGGAGGAGTTAGTTAGTCTGCCAGAGGGACAGAGCAGAGAGGAGTCAGTCTGTGAGCGAGTCTGAGATAGGAAAGGAGGGGCCGTGCAGACGAGAGGATCTGCAGCTCCTGTGAGGAAAGCAGGGGCCGTGCAGACCAAGTTCTGCAGCTCCTGGAAAGGATAGAAAAGGGATGGAATAAGTTGTAGAGCGTGAAGGAGGAAAAGAAGCACAGGAGAAGGAGCTGGAGGGGAGCTGCGACTGGGCTCCCTCCACGGTGAAGCGCAGATACCGGTAGCCGGATGACCGAGGTAGTGGGGGTAACTTAATGCCCCACAGAAGAAACCAGCAGACAGCTGGATTTCAAGTCACCTGTCCACCATAAATGGCACAGTAATGCATAGAGCCCGGGTCATAATTAGAGACCCTGTAAAAAGGCTTGAGTTACCTGTCATAAGAGTAGTGTCCTACGTAAAGGGGGACAGAGAGAAAACGAGGACCTTGTGAGAGGCCTAAGGCAGCAAGGGATTACAACACTGTGCATAGAGGAAGGCTTCCAACCCCACCTGGTAGGCGGATTCCTGAATCGCTTCCAAGCCGGCCGGACCATACCAGCACCTGTGATCTGGTACCATGGATGGCGGCTGCCTTACACCAGTAAAGAGGTAAAGAGGTAAAGAGACTGCAACCTTGTGTCCTCTATTTCTTTCTACACCATCTACCTAACAGGGAGCCCTGGGGACCCCAGCTTCACCTGTGGGAAGCAATATCATCCCTGCTGCCATAACATCACCCCAGTGGACCCCTTTAAGCAGTGTCAGTCCCCTCTGACCAAATACCACAGGTGGCGTCACGAACAAACTTTATTCAACAACCCCTTAAAGTCATTTCCCTTTTGACGCCCAGGGCCACGGACCGCGTCGCTGCCACCGTGACTACCCCTTTAACAACGACCGGACCCGGTACCGAGTACCCCACAGCCCTGGCGGACGCTCCACTTCACTTCCAAGTTAATTGATTAGTGTCACATTAAATTGCTCATTTTTAACGGCTTCTGTGAGCACATATTCTCAATACGAAGAGAATTGTTAGTCGCTGCCAGGCGCCAACACGGATGACTTGTCTATTTGGGGGCACTTTTGGCAACTCAGATGGCTGGGTCTAAAAGCTATCTAAAAGACATTAGGAAGAGCTAGGTGGAAGTCATCAGTTAGCCCAGTTTCTCCCATCCATGATTCACGATCCGTTAACAGGCCACGACGTACAGACTGGCCTGGGTTCTCCTGACCCAAACTAGTAACATTATAAGGCAGTTCAGACCTTGTGGCCAGTACGTAGTAAGGCTGTGAAACACTGTCCCTGGCGGCTTCTCCTTGCCAGTGGTCAGTGACTGACAGGTCTCTGCGTAGACGCACACTTCGAGAAGCCACCAGGGTCCAGCTTGTCCGACTAGTCTACAGCACGGCTCAGTCCCAGCGGCTATTAAAAGTATGTTTCCCTCTGAAACACTGCAGCTTTTCAGAGTCAAACATACCTGGCTGAAATAATACAGCCGGTGCCCAGTATATGCTGCCCATGGATTGGGCAGCATGTACCAGCCTTCAGATTCACTTTAAAAACAGGCAATGAATGGTTTCACCTCAATACAAGGTACAAAGATGGACAATCTGGCCAACATTGCATTTTACAATCTAAACAGATTGACACTATCTGGGCTTAACAATTAAGAGTTGGAAATAAGGAATACAGTATACCGAGGGATGTATACACGAGAATATTGTACACAGTTACATGTATGCCTCAGCCCTACTTTATTATATAGACAATTAAAACATAACATTTTTATGAAAAATTGTTAAAAAAAATACATCAAACTAAGGAGAAAATATGTTCGACACTGAAAATGGACACAGCGCGTAAAATGCCCATGCGTTTTATGGGATTAAGTTATTACAGTAGGAGAAAAAGATGTTCCACAAAGCGCATCTCTCAGACTTATAAACAGCTTCAGACCCATAGCTAACCGCAGTGAACATGTCATATCGCCACAAACACCTTTGAAACACTTCAGAAGCATGCAAGGCGCATTCAAGTGTCATTCTTCCCCGTCAGACACCTACGGCGTAACAGAACTAGAAAGAAAAGAGGTTAAAGAAAAAAAATAAACTAGGCCGGTGTCTTAAAGTGTGTGATTTCACCACTTCCTTAGCAAAACCTAAAGATACACCTTTCAAATCTACCAATAGTACATGCTCTGTATCTATTCTCATGTGTCTGTACAAGTAATGAATAGTTGTTTTTTTATTAGCCTTTTTATTAGCCGAGTAAACATTCATCTGTTTTTCAGGGGAACCTGTCAACCATTTATGCAGCATGGAATTAGGAGAGGCTCCCTTATTACAGTTACAGAAAGCCATGTTTTACTCTGCAACGTAGAAAGTCTAAGGCTATATGCACACATTCAGTATTTGGACAGTTTTTTACATCAGTATCTGTGAGCAAAAACCAGGAGTGGGACAATCAGAGGAAAAGTATAATAGAAACACGTCACCACTTCTTTTTTTACCACCCACACCGAGATAAAAAAAACTCAAATACTCAACGTGTCCCAAGTCAAAAATAGGTTTGGGGAAAGGAGCGTGGGTATGGTAACCTCCAGCTTCTCCCAGTCAGGCTCGGCATTGGGAACACCCATCAATGAAGCCAAGATCGGCGGATACAAGCCAGAGGGTGCTACCAACTGGACTCGTTACCGTAACTAAACAATTTCAGCATTTTATAGCAAATCATAGCTTTTTCTGTAACAAGAACCCTTCCCCGAACTATCCATGGGAAGCCTGTACAACAACAGTCGCACTCAATAAAGGAATTTTTAGAATTTCTCGTTAATCAAAAAAACGTGATTTCTTTATTGTGAACAAACACCAAAATCAGGGTATCACCGCAGTGTTTCAAGGTAGGTAACGTTTCGACCCACAGGGTCTTTCTCAAACCTTACTTTCAGAGGTAGATACCGAGAAGAGGGCATAGATCCCTGTAGAGATGCAGAAGTCCCGTTAGGGGCTGTAGTGTGAGGAAATCCGGTGTCTGCGGTGATCACCGCAGACACCGGATTTCCTCACACTACAGCCCCTAACGGGACTTCTGCATCTCTACAGGGATCTATGCCCTCTTCTCGGTATCTACCTCTGAAAGTAAGGTTTGAGAAAGACCCTGTGGGTCAAAACGTTACCTACCTTGAAACACTGCGGTGATACCCTGATTTTGGTGTTTGTTCACAATAAAGAAATCACGTTTTTTTGATTAACGAGAAATTCTAAAAATTCCTTTATTGAGTGCGACTGTTGTTGTACAGGATTATAGTTTGGAGTATCCCTCCATGTTCAGTCTGCACCAGCACTAGCGAGAGTGCACGTCTTATCCTTCAACACTATCCATGGGAAGGACAGAATGAAACGGCGGACAGGTTCCCTTTAATCTAATCTATTGAAGAGGGTCAATGACTAAGATTATCATAGTGGGTGACAATGCCCTAGGGACAAATGTTAATTGACGAGAGACTTTTTAATATCTCACAGTCTTCGCAGCCCTTTAACCTCCCACCACTTCATATGTTGCCTTAGTAAATTTGGCATCCCCAGAGATCAAGCTATAGAGACTTCTGGAGTTCATCCTACGGGGCGTAACTTATTGTATAGTAACACTTTGGAAACGCGTTCCTAATGGTCTAGGGTTTTGAAAGCAAGGCTAAAACTAATGGCGCAGAGCCCAAACTGCTTTTCCAGCACAGCCATTAAAGGATGTAGGTTATTGCTGTTGTCACCATTGATATTTGTCATTGTAATGTAATTAGGGCCCTAAAATGATGCATTACAGCCCTTGGCACAACTTCTATTAAAATCCTTTCTTCTGCTCAGTGAGCTGCGACCTGCTTTCTGATGAACAACAGACAGACAGCTTTAGGGAGAGGAGAAGATTCATCCAATATACATACATTTGTCTCCTCTCCCCCCAACCTTCACGACTGATGCAAAACATTACCACCATACTTTAAAAGGTGGGAGGGGGGATACAAAATAAAAATTATATAAAAACATCCATGCTTAGGAATGTCTGTCTAGCCTCTAGAAATTCTGATTGCATCTGATAAATCTTGCTTGACAACAAATCTGTAGCCTGCAAACCCCGGAATTCTAATCTGCTATCCATCAGTTGATGCCAACCCAATCAAATTTGTAGGTTATGTGGGTCATGCATCCGTGAGCACATACATTCATAAAAGACATGGTTTATCCCAATCCAAATTTCAAAAAGCTATTAGGCCTTGCTACATTTTCTAATGCCGTCCGACGCATTAAGATCCTTCCGTATCAACAGCTGCTAAATGATGGCTTCTAAATGCAGTGTGGCGATAGAAAACCCTCACAATACCCTACGTAGAGAAAAGAAAGGAAGAAAAAGAGCAGATCTAATCGATTATGTCCTTGACAGAAAAATAAATAAATAAAGGGCATTCTACCCGTATTCCTTTTATACTGTATCTCATCATGCATACATTTGACAAAAAATAAAAATCTCACGCCATTTGAAAATGAAAAATCAAACAAAAGCGTTGTCAACTGCTCAATCAATATAGCATTTCTGCTTTGAAAATGCACATCACTGCTCAATGGCAAGTCTGTTAAGGAGAAGAAAATATATAATACAAGGTGTGGGAATAGGGAGGGGGAGAGAGAAGGAAAATCAATAGGAGGAAATGGCAACGCTGTTACATATACTACTGAAGCCATCCAGATCCTGATCCTCACACCTCTAAATGTGACAAAGGATGAGAACAGCATGGGTCAAATCGATAAAGGGCCATCTTCATTTAACAAGGTATGTTTCTGCTGGCTTGTCACCAAGAGGCTGGAGAGGGCTGTAACGACATACTTCACTGCCAAGTCCAAGTACATGAAATGATGGTCCCAATGCCATTGTGCGCTTCCTATGCCATGAGGCTACTAACAATTTCAAAGCTTTATATAGAAGATACAGGCTCAAATTGGGATGTGAAGAATGCTCCATACAAGCCCAATACAAAAACGAGAACAGCAGAAGCAGACTCCAATCTCTAAAGGTCTCTCTAGCTCTTCCTATACTATATACACACCCCTGACAGTTATAGAAAAGAATATGGTCAATTTTCAGTGTAAAGACAGACACTGCGGCGGCTTATTTTCCCTGGGACACACAATCAGTGTATTTCGAAATTTAATATGGATGATCTATCTTTTCCCCCAAAGCATCTGCTGTCAGGAGAAAGTCTGGTGAATAACACCAATACACACTCGATTCCACAGAAAAAACACTTTTAGCTGGAAGAAAACATGCAACTGATGCTGTATGACAATCACTGTTCCCAGCTTTCTATAGGAAGATAAAAGATCCGAAGAGGACAGTCTCATCCAAAAGAAGAAAAAAACAATAAGAACTGGGAAGAAATTCACTCTCAGCACACCCAAAACATTATATCCAAAAGTAAATCAATTTAATGTTGCTAAGTAAACAATTCAAACTCTCAATCTATTACAGGAATCTGTCAGTAGGATCAGCCCTCCTAAGGCTACTTTCACACATCCGTCTTTTTAGATCCGTCACAATGCGTCGTTTTGGGAAAAAAAATGCATCCTGCAAATGTGCCTGCAGGATGCGTTTTTTTCCCATAGACTTGTATTGCCAACGGACCGCGACGTATGGCCACACGTCGTGTTATTTGTGCACTGGATGCGTCGTATTTGGCGGACCGTCGCAGCGAAAAAAAACGTTCAAGGGAACGTTTTTTCGTACGTCGTGTCCTGCATTTTAAACTGCGGCCGTAACACCACCCCCTCCTCCCTCCCTGGGAGTTTACTATGGGCAGCGGACGCGTTGAAACACTGCGTCCGCTGCCCACGTTGTGCAGAAAATCACCACTGTGTCGGTACGTTTTGTGACGGCCCCGTACCGACGGAAGTGTGAAAGAAGCCTAAGCCATCTATATGGCCATGTAGGCTATAGGAATCGGGATAAAATGGTACCTTTAGATCTGTGATCCGATATCTTAATCCGGAACAATCCACATTTTTCTTACTATGTAAATAAACTGTCCAAATCTATAGGTCGGACAAAAATCTCCCTGAGAATCTACCTCCATAGCTTATTTTAAATGAAAGGGCATTACTATTGTGAGACATGCAATAACTGACAGTCTGCGCTACTGATTTACGAGTCTCACATTGGTAAAGCCCTTTTTTATTTAGACCAAGCTATGGAGGTAGATTCTCAATGTGATCTAGGTCCGGCCCTTAGATCTTAACAGCTCATTTACACATATTAAGAAAACACCAAGGTTACTTACCGGTAGCCGGTTTTTCCGGAGCCCATGACAGCACACCTGAGAGAGGGATCCGCCCAGTCAGGACAGGAAACCTACTGAAATAAAAGGGCGGTACCTCTCCCTCGCTTCAGTTGGTTTTCAGAGCATGAGAGGCCCCCTTGGTTAGTACACATGGCAATCCACCACCACATCATAATAATAACAAAAAAACACCCCGCTAAAAAGTGCGCACCAAAGGGTGAAAAAGAAGGGAGGGAATATACTGGTGCTGTCATGGGCTCCGGAAAAAACGGCTACCGGTAAGTAACCTTGGTGTTTTCCCGTCTCCCATGACAGCACACCTGAGAGATTTTTGGAGAAAGAACACCTTATTGAGGGACCACCGCTTGTAGCACCCTTCTACCAAAGGTAAGGTCAGACGAGGCGGATAGATCTAGCCGGTAGTGTCTAAAGAAGGTAGACGGAGAGGACCAGGTAGCGGCCTTACAAATTTGATCTATCGATACCTCTGCTTTCTCTGCCCAGGAACTAGCCACAGCTCTGGTGGAGTGAGCCTTGATGCCATCAGGGATCGGGGCGCCGCTTGAAGCATAGGATAAGGAAATAGTACCCTTGGACACCCCATATCCCTTTCTACTACCCTGGAAGGCTACAAATAGGGATTGATCCTTCCTCCACTGACTAGTCAAGGATATGTACTGCAAAATAGATCTCCTTACATCCAGTGTATGAAATTTTGCCTCCCCTGGGTTCTTAGGATTATTACAAAAGGAGGGTAACACAATCTCTTGACTTCTATGGAATTTAAGCACAACTTTCAGAAGGTATGCCGGATCTGGTCTGAGTACTACTCTGTCATCAAAAATTTGCGTGTAAGGATGGGAGACGGACAGGGCCTGCAAGTCACTCACTCTACGGGCTGACGTTAATGCTACCAGGAGCACCGTTTTAAGAGTGAGTATCTTTAACGATGATTCCTGCAAGGGTTCAAATGGACTGTTGGTTAGAGCATCTAACACCAGATTTAAATCCCACGGGGGAACTCTCTGAATTACCACTGGTCTAGACCTACTACAGGATTTAATAAAGCGGGACACCCACCTATCGGAGGCAAGATTGCAATTATATAAGGCTCCTAACGCCGACACCTGAACTTTAAGCGTATTAGTTGCCAACCCTAGTTGTAAACCTGCTTGTAAAAATTCTAAAATAGTACCCACAGGAGCCTCATCCCCCAAAGGTTGTCCCGAAAATTCCAAAAACTTTTTCCATGTTCTACCATAAATTCTCGATGTTACCGGTTTTCTACTTTTTAACAAGGTGGAGACTAACCCTGGTGAAAACCCCCGCCTACTCAGTAATGCCCTCTCAAATTCCAGGCTGCAAGATGGAAGCCCTTCACTTGAGAGTGGCATATTGGGCCCTGGGTTAGCAGGTCCGGAATATCTGGTAGAATCCATGGATCGGTCATAGACATCTGTCTCAGGAGGGAAAACGAATGTCTTTTCGGCCAGAATGGAGCAATCAAAATTACTCTCGCCTGCTCCATTCTGATCTTTCTCACCACTGCTGGAATCATCGCTATCGGTGGAAACACATAAGCGAGACTGAAATCCCATTGGATTTGCAGAGCATCTACCGCGAAAGGTTTCTCCCTCGGGTCTAATGAACAGAAACTATCTACTTTCCTGTTTAGAGTGGCAAATAAATCTATTACAGGTAAGCCCCAAGCCTGCACTATCTGTTGAAACACCCAGGGATTTAAAGACCACTCTCCCTGCCTCAGTGTCTTGCGACTTAGGTAGTCTGCTCTCGTATTCTCGACCCCTTTTATGTGGAGAGCAGAGAGGGATAGTAGGTGGCGCTCTGCTAGTTGTAGAAGGACAGACGCTGACTTCATTAGGGAAGGGGATCTCGTCCCCCCTTGGTGGTTGATATATGCCACCACTGCGCGATTGTCTGACATGACTCTGGTATGGTGACCTTGAAGGATGGGAAGGAAGCATTTCACAGCTCTTTCTACGGCCCATAATTCTCTTAAATTTGATGCCTGCTGTGATTCTAGATGGGACCAGGATCCCTGAATTGAGAGAGTTCCTAAATGCGCCCCCCATCCTGTACCGCTTGCGTCTTTGGTGATGACCTGCTCTACCGGAGTTATCCACTGGACCCCCGACGCCAAATGATCTCTTATGGCCCACCATTTTAGGGAATCTATTACCTCCAATGAAAGACGTAGCTTGCCCTCTAAATGCCCTTTTAACCATCTTTGTGCAGACAGGACCTCCCAGTCTTAGATGGAACTGAGCCCATCTTACTGCGGGTATACAGGACGTCAGAGAGCCCAGCAAGGACATTGCCTTCCTCAATGTCATTACAGGGTGTTGAATTGCTGCCTCCACAAGATTTTGAATTTTGACTAGTTTGTTTTCTGGTAGGAGACAAAGCTGACGCCTGGAGTCCAGAACTAGGCCTAAAAAGGACTGAACTAGCTCCGGCGTCAACCTTGATTTGGCGAGATTTATTTTCCATCCCAATAACTCTAGCGTCTCCGTAACCTCTTTTATTTGTGACAGGCAGTGCGTTGCTGAATTCCCTATTATCAGGAAGTCGTCTAAATACGGAACTATTACCACGTTCCGAGAGCGGAGGAAGGACATGACCTCTGACATCAGTTTGGTAAAAATTATTGGCGCTATTAACAGGCCGAATGGGAGGGCAGCGTACTGATAGTGCCTGAGACAACCTTGGACATAAACTGCTACCCTTAGGAATTTTTGAAAGTCTCGATGAATTGGGACGTGGTAGTAGGCGTCCTTTAGATCGATAGCTGCCATGAAACACTGTGGAAACAAGAGTTTTATCGCTGTATTCACAGACTCCATTTTGAAGGAACAGTTTACTACCGATTGGTTGAGATTTTTTAAGTTGACAATAGTTCTTAGTGACCCGTCTGGCTTTCTTATAAAAAAAAGAGGGGAATAAAAACCTTTTCCCTGTTCTTCCCCCGGGACTTCTACCAGAACATGTTTTGATACCAGCTCCAATACCTCTGTTTCCAAGGCTAGCTGCTCTTCCGGGGTTTTCCTTTGGGGTGTTGAAACAAAAGTCTGTCGCGGTGGATAAACAAAATCTATTTTTAGGCCGTTTTTGACCACCTTCAGAGCCTAATGACTGGGGGAGATGTTTACCCAGGCTGGGAAAAAAGACGAAAGACTTCCCCCTACTGGCCTGGCGTCATTGGGAGGGCTTTTTTGTTGATGTTGAGGGACCTTTAAACATATATCCAGATCCCCTTCTGTCTCTGGAGTCCCAACTCCTTCTATCTCCCGGGGGGCGGCCTCTACTAAATTTGCCCCTCCGAAAATAAGGCTTTCTAAAGTCCACTGAAAAGCGAGGAAAACCCTTTTTCCTGTTTCCGGCTTTCTCTAGAATGTCCTCCAATTTTTTACCAAAGAGGAAATGGCCATCACATGGTATAGAACAGAGTCTATTCTTTGAGGGTAAGTCGCCCGGGCACCCCTTCAACCAGAGAGCACGTCTAGCTAAACTTGCAGCTCTAGCTGCCAGCCTTACGGAGTCTGCTGAAGAATCTGCTATAAAGGCTGCCGCTCCTTTAGCCAAAGTTACATTGGTTAAAATTTCATCTCTTGGAGCTTTAGATTTTAACTGCTCCTCTATTTGCTGTAACCAGACAATAAGGGAACGTGAGACACAGGTTCCTGCAATTGCCGGTTTTAGACCGCCTGCGGTTGCTTCCCAGGTGTGTCTTAGGAATCCATCCGCTTTCTTATCTAAGGGGTCCCTTAATACACCAGAGTCTTCTAAGGGAAGGGATAGTTTTTTAGAAGATTTAGCTACCGCGCCATCAATCTTTGGAACCTTATCCCAAGTCTCTGAATCCTTCTGCTCAAAGGGGTAACGTCTTTTAGAAGCCGAGGGCAGAATACCCGATTTCTCTGGCTTTCTCCATTCTTTTTCTATAAGGGCCTTTACTTTGGAGTTAACTGGAAAGGTACGCTTTCTTTTTTCCTCTAAACCCCCGAACATAATGTCCTCCAGGGATTTGGCTGTTTTCTCATCCTTTAGGCCCATTGAAGCTCTAACGGCTTTTACCAGCTTGTCCATGTTCTCGGTAAGAAAGCACGGACGGCCCCCCAACATCACTATCCGAAGAGGAGCGAGAGGACCTAGAGGAGGAGGAGCAGGGAGATAATGGTTCTTCCTGACATTCCTCATCCGAATGAGAAAACTCGGAAACAGAAACTGGTTCTGGGTCTCTACTACCCTTTATCTTAAGGGCTGCTTTAACAGAGCCTTCTACTTCTGCTCTGATTATTGCTCTAAGACTAGAGGCAAAGTCAGGGGTCTCTTCCTGGATAGTCTTTTGGATGCAATCTACACATAGACTCATCTGCCACTGGACTGCCAACGGAACTCTACAGAGGGCACATTCCTTATTCTTTGTCTTGGAGCTAGCCTTCCTCGGCGCCTGCCAAGTAAACAGAAAATGTAGCCCATTACCACCAGGGTGACATTCACGCAGATCACTCACCACCCGCTGACCATAAAGGGTACCGGATTCCGAGGCGGACTAGGAGCACGGGGAATGTTTCTCCTGGAGGTAGAAGAATCCTGAGACGACCGACCAGGACAATTGCCACTCCTTCCACTCGAGCGGCTATCCATTTTAGTACGCTGGTGAGCAGGTGTATCACCTGAAAAGGGCTCTTGCTGCTGCTGCTGCTGTAATGGCTGCTGCTGAAGCTCCATACGATCCTCCATCTCTGGAAGCTGTATGGGAATGAGCGACGTTCAGCGTTGTTTTACCCTTAATAAAGGGTCCTCCTCAGTGCTCCCCACCTCTTCCGGTAACCATTACGCTCCTCTCCCCCTCCATACACCGCCGGGAAGCCTGTAACGTTACCGGCGTTCTTTCCATGGGCGCCGCCATCTTGGATCCGGCGCGCCGGTCTGACGTCACGCAGGCACGCCCATTCCCAGCGTACCTTGCGCGCAACGTCAGCCGCGCGCCCGGAAGTTGCCCAGCTGAGGGGGAGAGAGCGGCGTGGCAGACAGAGAACGGCCCCAGGAGTCCGGACTGTGCTGGACCGACGCCCGCACGTGCGCAAGAGCCCCACGGGATCTGCGAACGGCGCTACCGTCTCCTGAAGGCCGACATACAGGCGCCCTGCCTGTGCTTCCAGTGCCGGGACAGGAGCGGGTAAGTGGATCTTCTATCAAAACCGCCGTGTTTCAGCACAAGGGTTCCCATCAGGACAAGAAACCCAACTGAAGCGAGGGAGAGGTACCGCCCTTTTATTTCAGTAGGTTTCCTGTCCTGACTGGGCGGATCCCTCTCTCAGGTGTGCTGTCATTGGAGACGGGAAAAATGTGGATTTCTCTGGAAGGGACATCGGATAGAAGATATCAGGGAATCATTTTATTCAACTTTCTAAAACCTACATGCCCATTTAGACAGCTTCGAGGAGTTGATCCTACAGACCGGTTAAACATAAAACCTCAGTGTTTTATGTTAGGAGTTATATTCTCCTGGCCTGAGGAAGCTGTGACATGGCAATACGCACAGGGGTTTCCCTTCCTATGGAAGCAACACAAGTTACTGCATTAGTGTTAGTTAGAACATGGATCAGTGTATTAAGTCACTGGAGGAAGTCACAATGTACAAATGACAAGTGTGTATATACAAAGTTATTTAGAATTGAGAGTCCTCAGTGGTTGATACCTTTTAATGGCTAACTGAAAAGATGGTAAATTGCAAGCTTTCGAGACTACTCAGGTCTCTTCATCAGGCATAGACTAATAGAAATTCTGAAGAAATATGTGATTCTTCAGAATTTCTATTAGTCTATGCTTGATGAAGAGACCCGAGTAGTCTCGAAAGCTTGCAATTTGTTACCATCTTTCCAGTTAGCCATTAAAAGGTATCAACCACTGAGGACTCTCAATTCTAAATATTTTTCTATCCACTGGCTAACACGGTACCAAGAGATTATATATATATATATATATATATATATATATATATATATATATATATATATATATATATATATATATATATATATATATATATATATATATATATATATATATATACATACATACACATACATATATTAGCTGAAGAGCCCGGCGTTGCTGCCTGGGCATAGTAAATATCTGTGGTTAGTTATAGCACCTCACTTCTCTTATTTTCCCATCACACCTCTCATTTAGCACCTCACATCTCATTTTCCCCCTCTTCTCATTCCCCCCTCACTCCTCTCATTCCCCCCTAACACTTGTCATTTCGACCTCACATCTAATTTTCCGATCACTCCACTATTTTCCCTCATTCCTCTTATTTAGCACTCACACCTTTTCATTTTCACCTCACACCTCTCATTTTCCCCTCGGTATATACATATTTGTCATCTTCCTTATATATAGTATACACCTGTATGTCATCTCCCCTGTATATAGTATATACCTGTATGTCATCTCCCCTGTATATAGTATACACCTGTATGTCATCTCCCCTGTATATAGTATATACCTCTGTCATCTCCTCCTGTACATTGTAAATGCCTGTATGTCATTATTATTTATTTATTTATATAGCACCATTAATTCCATGGTGCTGTACATGTGAAAAGGGGTTACATACAGGGTTATAGATATCGTTAACAGTAAACAAATTTACAGTGACAGACTGGTATAGAGGGGAGAGGACCCTGTCCTTGCGGACTTACATTCTTCAGGATAATGGGGAAGAGACAGGAGGTCGGTGTGCTGCAGCACTGGGGGTGGTGAGGCAGCTGCTCGGGTGGTCGTGGTGGCAGCTCGGGTGGTCGGTGACGTGGCGGCAGCTCGGGTGTTTGGTGACGTGGCGGCAGCTCAGGTGGTCGGTGCCGCCAGCATGGTTATTGCAGGCTGAAGGCTTTCCTGAAGAGATGGGTTTTCAGGTTCCATCTGAAGGATCCGAGGTGGTGGATAATCGGACGTGTTGAGGCATGGAATTCCAGAGGATGGGGGATATTCGGGAGAAATCTTGGAGGCGGTTGTGTGAGAAACGAATAAGTGTGGAGGAGAGTAGGAGGTCTTGGGTGGATCGAAGATTACGTGAGGGAAGATAGTGGGAGATTAGTTCAGAGATATAGGGAGGGGACAGGTTGTGGATGGCTTTGTAGATCAGTGTTAGTAATTTCAACTGGATTTGTTGGGGAATTGGGAGCCAGTGGAGGGATTTGCAGAGGGGTGAAGCAGGGGAGTAGCGAGGAGAGAGGTGGATTAGCTGAGCAACAGATTGAGGACAGACTGGAGTGGTGCAAGGGAGTTAGCGGGGAGGCCACAGAGGAGGGTGTTGCAGTAATCGAGGCGGGAGATGATTAAGGCATGCACAAGAGTTTTAGTAGATTGTGGGCTGAGGAAGGGACAGATTCTGGCAATATTTTTGAGTTGGAGGCGACAGGAGGTGGCAAGAGTTTGGACGTGCGGTTTGAAGGACAGGGCAGAATCGAGTTACCCCGAGGCAGTGGATTTTAGGTGCGGGAGAGAGCGTGATGCCATTTACTATAGATAGATAGATCAGGTAGGGGGGATACGCAAGATGGGGGAAAGATGATGAGTTCGGTTTTGTCTACATTGAGTTTTAGGAAGCGAGAGTTGAATTAGGAGGATATGTCTGACAGACACTCCGGGATTCTGGACAGAAGAGAGGCGACATCTGAGCCAGAGAGGTAGATCTGAGTGTCGTCCGCATATAGGTGGTACTGGAAGCCATGGGACTTTATGAGTTGTCCTAGGCCAAGGGTATAGATGAAAAAAAGTAGAGGCCCTAGGACAGAGCCTTGAGGGACTCCAACAGAGAGGGGGCGGGGTGAGGAGGTAGTGTGGGAGTGGGAAACGCTAAATGTGCGGTCGGAAAGGTATGAGGCAATCCAGGACAGGGCAAGGCCTTTGATGCCGAGGGAAGAAAGAATCTGTAGCAGTAGGAGGTGGTCGACTGTGTCGAAAGCAGAGGACAGGTCGAGGATAGAGAACTGTCTGTTAGCTTTGGCTGTGAGTAAGTCATTAGTAATTTTGGTCAGAGCAGTTTCGGTGGAGTGGCGGGGGCAGAAGCCAGATTGGAGGTTGTCAAGGAGAGAGTTAGATGAGAGGTGGGAGGAAAGTTGACCATGGACATGCTGCTCAAGGAGTTTGGAAGCAAACGGGAGCAGTGATATTGGGCGATAGCTGGGCATAGCAGCTGGGTCAGGGTTAGCTTTTTTGAGGATGGGTGTGATGGTGGCATGTTTGAAGGCAGAGGGGAAAGTACCAGAAGATAGCGATAGGTTGAAGAGATGGGTTAGGGCTGGAATGAGCGTGTTAGTGAGGTTGGGGAGCAGGTGGGAAGGGATGGGGTCAAGTGCACAGGTGGTGAGGTGTGATTTGGAAAGGAGGCGAGTAAGTTCTCCTTCAGTGATGTTGGAAAGGGAAGTTATTGGGGAAGGGCAGAGGTCTGGTATATGGTACCTGTGTGTCATCTCCCCTGTATATAGTATGTACCTGTATGTCATCTCCTCCTGTATATAGTATATATCTGTGTGTCATCTCCTCCTGTATTAGACATCGTTCACACTTTATTTGGTCAGTATTTTTACCTCAGTATTTGTAAGCTAAATTGGCAGCCTGATAAATCCCCAGCCAACAGGAAGCCCTCCCCCCTGGCAGTATATATTAGCTAAATATAGGAAAACTGACTGAACAGCAATCTAGTCTGAACTGGTGCATAACCAAAAAAAGTCTTACATAGCAAATAGATAATGGCTGCACTCAATTTTACTGTGCTAAAGCAAGGAAATGTGCGATACATGAAATGTGAATAGCATACTGGCTTGTGAAATCTATGAAAAAACACATGAGATGCTTAGCACAAGATTTGGCCAAAAATTGTGAGCCCATCCCCCAATCGTCAAGGTAATCTCAGATCGGATGGGTAACTAACCTGTCTGCCTAGTGTGAACACTTACCTATGGCTAATAACATGGTAAAGCCTGCATTTATAGGAAGGTTAGAACCAACTGTGCTTGGATGTAATTAAAATCACAGCATGGTGAAGGGCGGGGCGTTCAAGTCAGAACGCCCCGCCCTTCACCATGCTGTGATTTTAATTACATCCAAACAGTTGGTTCTAACCTTCCTATAAATGCAGGCTTTACCATGTTATTAGCCATAGGTAAGTGTTCACACTAGGCAGACAGGTTAGTTACCCATCCGATCTGAGATTACCTTGATGTTTGGTGGATGGGCTCACAATTTTTGGCCAAATCTTGTGCTAAGCATCTCTTGTGTTTTTTCATAGATTTCACAAGCCAGTATGCTATTCACATTTCATGTATCGCACATTTCCTTGCTTTAGCACAGTAAAATTGAGTGCAGCTATTATCTATTTAGTATATATTAGCTCACACATACACATAATAGATAGGTCATGTGACTGACAGCTGCCGTATTTCCTATATGTTACATTTGTTGCTCTTGTAGTTTGTCTGCTTATTAATCAGATTTGTATTTTTGAAGGATAATACCAGACTTGTGTGTGTTTTAGGGCGAGTTTCATGTGTCAAGTTGTGTGTGTTGAGTTTTGTTTTGTGTGGCGACATGCGTGTAGCAACTTTTTGTGTGTTGAGTTGCATGTGACAGGTTAGTGTAGCAAGTTGTGTGCAGCAAGTTTTGCGCGTGGTGAGTTTTATGTGTGGTGCATTTTGAGTAGGTGCAAGTTTTGTGTGAGGCAACTTTTGTGCATGTGGCAATTTTTCCGCGTGTGCAAGTTTTGCGTGTGGCGAGTTTTCCATGAGGTGAGTTTTGCACGTGTGGCGAGTTTTGCGTGAGCCTAGTTTTGCATGTGGCGAGTTTTGCGCGTGGCGAGTTTTGAGTGGAGACTTAAGTGGCGAGGTTGGTGTATGTGTGATGAAATGTGTGCTGAGGGTGATATGTGTTCAAGCACGTGGTAGTGTGTGGCGCATTTTGTGTGTGTGTGTTCATATCCCCGTGTGTGGCGAGTTATCCCATGTCGGGGCCCCACCTTAGCAACTGTACGGTATATACTCTTTGGCGCCATCGCTCTCACTCCTTAAGTCCCCCTTGTTCACATCTGGCAGCTGTCAATTTGCCTCCAACACTTTTCCTTTCACTTTTTCCCCATTATGTAGATAGGGGCAAAATTGTTTGGTGAATTGGAACGCGCGGGGTTAAAATTTCGCCTCACAACATAGCCTATGACGCTCTCGGGGTCCAGACGTGTGACTGTGCAAAATTTTGTGCCTGTAGCTGCGACGGTGCAGATGCCAATCCCAGACATACACACACATACATTCAGAGATATAGATATATATCTTTCCTGTATATACAAAGTTGGAATTTAGGAAATCTGTAGTTTGTATCGCCTCATGAGTTTTTCCTTATATTACAGATATTTTTCCATTTCATTATTGGCCACTTGATTCCAACTGTCATTCTTGTGCAAGTCATATGTAGTTTTTACATTCTTTTCATAAATGGAGGCATCCATGTTCTAAATCAAGGCAACCACGTACTGTAGGTGTCTGACAGCGTGGGATAGGCACATAGGAAACATGTTGGTGGTCCCCGATCTCACTTGATATACCGTACTCCATTAAAATATTGACTAGATGACTAGAGAATGAGGTAGCACCACAAAGTACCCGAAGATTATGAGGCAATGCCTGGGACACGGCGATTGCACAGTTCTGCTTGAACTAGGAGAGTAAATGTACAGCCGCGCTCATACACGTCAGTAAAAAAGTGTTGTCAGGAAAGATATACTTGCAGTGGAAACTGAAGGACAAACGTTTGAACTTAAACTTTCTAATCTGACAGCTTGTTGAAGTGCTTGAGCAAACTGATTAAACCAAGAGTGTTCAAGTGCTTTTGTCTCTGTTTACTTAAGAGTCAATCAATGTCCAAGGAGAAGAAAAAAAACAAAAAAAAAAAACACATATACCTTTAATCGCGCAAGATTAACATACCATAAAAGCTGATAAGCCGGAGTGAACTGTACACGTAAGCCAAGTTACTTTTGTCCATGCTTATACGAAGGGTTATTTACAAGTCATAAACTTCAGTTAAAAATTACATAAAGAAAAAAAAAATACATACAAATCAACATTACAATGTCAGAAGAAATGCAATGAAACATTGTATATTTCACAAGGTCAGCAATTTGCCTAAACAAACATTCAGCTAACTAGGAGGTAAAAGATCAGAATGGCACAGGGTTTATTTATGGAAGAGAAACGGCCAATACATTACCCCTAACCATCAATAAACCAGGACGGAAATGACAGTCAAATATATTAGACTGAAAGCTTTACAGACAAAAAAAAAAAAAAGAAGAAGATTGTACAGACTGGAAATCTTCGCATATCCTTAGGACAGGCCATAAATACCTGATTGGTGGGTTGTGACACTTAGCACCCACATTAATTAGCTGTTATTGGCGCCACCTGGAAGCTCTCGGAATACAGAAGCACCTTCAAACTATAGTAGGGTGGGTCATCTGAATAGGGGGTGAATCTGCAGAACCCAGCCACGGCCATTGTTGAAATAAGGGAGATGTTGCATCAAAGCTGCACAGAGAATCTCCTGGCTGCTGCAAGTAACAGCTTTTCCAAATTACAGATTGTTGGGTGTCGCACCCTCAAGATCAGATATTGGTGGTCTATTCTGAGGATAGGCCATCAATAAAAAGTTAGTGGCCAAATCCAAGGTCAAAAACACCGTCAGACATCTTCAATTTTACCGGTATAATGCATTCTTAGCGCTGCAAAGGTTAAGAATGATTGAGAATAATTATACAGAGGTATCAAGGTTAAGAACTATGGCGTTTGATGCCAGGCTTACTAATGCAAGGTCAAATCAGCTGAATAGCGAAGTATGAAGAAAGCATAGGCAATGGCATCACAGCTACCTAGGGATAGAACGGAAAGTGAAGGAGAGATATAAAATAAAGGAAAAAAAATATATATGTTTAGGTTCTTCGCCATAGGCGTCTTCTGGTCTTATTGAGAAATAGATTCCTCGCCTGACGGCTGAACAATGGGAACATAGTGATGGAGAAGGCTTCAGTACAGGAAAAAAAATAAAAAACAGCAGTGATATTGGGATGGAGTAAATGAAACTTATTGGTGGTTGAAGACTTCAGAAAATCTTTCCATGTTTGAAATCAATATAGAATGCAGAAATAGACATATACTAACTATGTCACCTTTACAATAAATACAAAGTATCACGCTTCATTACATAGGGATTGCCTAAAGTGTACACACTAATGTAAGGGAATGGGAAGGAGCTGTCATATTCAGTTTTAGGTCTCTTCCACCTATGCGAGGCATCTAGAAGCCCTCATTGCAATGCAGAAACAAGAGCTACAAGGGAATGGCTAGAAATGTCTCCCATCTCACACAGCCATGAAACAGAAGTGTCACCAAGACACTAAGGAGCCTGCTGACCTCTAGAAAGACTGCAATGGAGTCAGCCTTAGCGCCATTACAAGTAGTAACAACTACTCCGAAGATGACTTTCCCCCCAGACATTCTTTAGATAAAATGTAAAAATGGTTTAAGAAACAGTCATAAACCACCAATAGATGTAGATTACCCACAGATTTGCAGCAAAATGCACAACTCTAAGAAAAAAAAATAATTCTTCTTCCAGGTGAGCAATACAACCATAGTTTCCAGAGATCACATTGGATGATGTGGTAAGGCCCCCATGCACAGATGGGTTCGCCGACAGTCTAGTGCACATGGGGGGGTGTTACACTGATGGTTGGGAGAGAGGATGATCAAGCATGTCTAGTTTCAGACCGCCGACTGCACTGTTCTCTCCAAGATAAGCCACCAGCCAACGTGTCAGTCGGTGGCATTTTATAGCGAACAGAGGAGTGTTCGGCCGAATGAGAACTCCTGTTTTTTGTGAAAGTAGGCCGGATGGCTGTCGGCCAAACAATGGCCTGACGGCCATCTAACGTGTTTGGCCAGCCTTACTGTGGAAGGACGGATGATACAGAGACCAACAAGGGATCAGACAAGAGGCTCTTGTCAGAAGCACCTGGAGAGGATCCCAGCTTTGTTTTCCTTTACCTGATCCACAGGTGAAAATGAGCAGTAAAATCTAAGTAATGTGGTGCAGATTTATCGCGGCGGAGCCTCTGCCAAATCATACGGAATAGTGAAAATTTCTGAAGCAATTCCGTTCTATGAGCCTCATAAATCATTTTTTAGATTATAGACAAAACATTAGCTCACTGCACTTGCAAGAGTTATTCTCTAACCAAAATGTGTGGCTAAATGAAGTGTAATGCCAAGTAAGTAGACTAGGGAGTCCGGGACTCCGCCTGGGTGGGTAAAACGTGTAACAACTTATCCACCGATGGCCTACAAGTTTGGAAAGTAAGTCCTTAATCATGGCCATAACAACAAAGTCACAAGTTTTACTGATCCAGGCGGCGTTGTGAACTTCCTATTCCAATTACTATGGATTCAAACACCTTAGGATAGTTAGGGTGGAGACGCTTACTTAGCCCCATCCCCAATGAAACACATTACAAGCAAAGTGAATTAGTCTTTGTAGATTTAATCATATCTGTAAAGGACTCTTTTTAAAAAAACGGTATCAACACTAAAGTTTGTTCTTTCAAAGTTTCTCATGCTACAAGAGCCTAAGCCATACGGGGTAGAGAGAAGAAAAAAAAAAAAACAGGAACAGAAAGCAAGATCTGAAAGATCTGAAGACACAACATGTTTTGCTTGGTTGCTGAAGACTGCAAAACCACAGTTCTGCTCAGTTTAATGGATGTGGCTCAAAGCCACCGGGTAATACTTTGGTTTACCAAAATGCAGTAAACAGTCTTGCCTGGGTCTCTTAAATTTTCCAGACCTCTTAAACTATGAGAAATAAAAAAAAAAAGTCCCGATAAAGCGAGGGAGGAGGTGGCCTGTCTTTCAAAAAGGGCTTGAATGTATAATGTTGGCAATGCTATAGCTTGACAATTAGAGAAAGATTAGAGCCATAGTGTTTATCTAAGAAGGTTGCCAGCATATCAATGAGTGGTAGTGAACTGACTACTCATTTACAAAGTTGTTTCAAGATAATCACCACTTGCTGTTTGCACTTACTCCATAAGCAAACTATCAGCTGGGGGGGGGGGCGGGGATAATGGTTCTTCACTTTACAACCAAGTCATGTGGTGGATCGAAATCAAGAAAGAAAAAAAGAAAAATGATGACAGAATATTATATCTGTGTGGCTGTCTTCCCTTTTATTTGCTACAGTAGAAAGAATAACATGCAGTCTGTAGTTAACGTTCCACTGTGGTTACAGAAACCTTTGCCTGAATCCAAATACAGGCCACACGGCCAACCTTGCCTCAAATATGACAGCAAACACAGGGCGCAAATGGTGGTCACTCTGGTTTACCAACTGGGTTGCTCCCATCCTTGAATCCTTGCTAATTTACATTGCACTCGGCTATTTAAGGAAGCCCACACAGAAATAAAACTTAAAAAAAGGAAGGGGCTGACCATGTCTCATCGACCAACGTACTGAAAGAGGCATCTGAATACTAAATAAAGCACGGGTTGGAATTCGAGGAAGATGCTACACTTTGTGACTGTAGAATTGTGAATTCTGGCATCAACCGCCATTAAGGTTCACCGGTGTCATGAGCAAATGTTTTTGTGGCCGCAAGTATGTGTTTTGCATACGTCTGGCCACATCCCAACTAAGTGTCCGAACTTGCTCAATACACTTGCATTGAGTGAGGTGGCATACGTCTACTAAGAATGGAAGCAAATCGCTTACTTGCGGACACACACCCACCGCTAGTACTGGACAATCCTCACAGTGCACATGATGTGAGGTTTCACTAATCTGCAGTTACATAGAGAGAGTGGGAAAAAAAAAAACCTGTCATCTGATCAACCCTATTACATAATATTGGTTATCGTGCTCCCCTACTGAACTCTGAGAGCACCCATCTATATAACATGCTCATCTGAACAAGTGCTCCTTAGAGGGAGACCCAACACCTCCATACACATAAATGGTAGTCATCAGATCTGGCCCACACTTCTCTAATGTGCATGTCCGCCAGTAGCTGTCCTGAGAGACACCCACCCACTTCCAAGACACAGGACACACACACAGGTTCAGCTTCGTGGGATGTTGGGGGGAGAGCGCTGTTGACTAAACATCTGTACGAAGTCAGATTAACCCAACATTAAAAATGAGGGGAGAACTTCAAATCTTCTACTAAAGTTGTAGGGAAAAAAAACAGCCATTCCGTGAAAAATTGCAGTTCAATTTTTGAGCCAGACTTTGATGGATTCTTTTCTCACAAACCGCAGCAAACATAAGCAATTTTCAATTCTCCTATTTTCCAGGAAATACTGTTGTGAAAATGACAGAAGCACTACAGAAGTGAAACTGTTCAGCGCCCTTTTGCCACCCATGTAAGCTTCTGTACAGAAATATAGCCCAGCCATTCTCCTGCCGTGGCCTACACAGCGGCACTGGCAGCAGGACAGGCGACCAGTATGCCTTGTTCCCCCCTACGGTTCACAGTGCCCAAAGTCAATCATCAAGTAGCATCAGAGGGTAAAGAAGGAAGCCTGACGCGACCCTAACAAGATATGGGTTTTCCTATTAGTTAGAAGCATACAATTATGTGGTCGCTGGTTTCTGGAGGACAGAAAAAGACTACTTAACGGAAGACACGTCTAACTGTGTAACGGGGTCGGTTTCAGGATTGGAAAAAAGGCTACTTTCCACCAAAATAGCACCACACCTGCCAACAAGTTGTATCTGGTTGCAGCTCAGCGATTAGGGCTCAGTCATGAGGTTTATTTCATCTCCTTACACTACAAATCTGATAAACTCAAGATCTGATATCAGTTAAGGAAACATCGTTTATAAAACATCTATGGACAGGGGCAGCAAAGTGGCTCAGTGGTAAGCAGCTTTGTTTGGGGTCCTGGATTCAAATCCCACCAAGGACACCATCTGCGAGAAGTTTGTACCTTCTCCCCGTGTTTGTGTGGGTTTCCTCAGGGTACTCCGGTTTCCTCCCACACTCCAAAGACATATTGATAGGGACTGTAGATTGTGAGCCCCAACGGGGACAGTTCCGATAAGGTCTGCAAAGCGCTGTGGAATTAATGCCGGTATATAAGCCAGCAAAATTAAAAAAAATATATATATGAATTGCAAGTGGTTTTAAAGAACCCAATCAGACATTTTTTCTCATGGAAGAAAAATATTCACACACAAAAAGAAACAAATACTGTTAACGGTTTCTTAAGCTTCTCCTTGCACAAACGGTCAGTGACAAACAGCACTGGAATGCCATTAGTGCGCTGTCCCAGTTTGTCAAGAACCTAAAGAACTGCATTGGCAAGTATGAGCCACCACTTGGAATCAAAAATCAGTTATGTCTCCATTGTTTTTTGAGGACACGGTCTGCAAAAAAAAAAAAAAAAAAGGACATGTGTACAGTACCAGACAGATGCCCGACTGAATAAGTCCTAAAGCGCATAATCCTTCTGGAGCATGTCTACGAGGAGCGCCATGGAACATTCTACAAGCCCGAATAAGTCACATGTTTACTTGGCATTTTCAAGATCCGGTTTTAATAAGCTAATGGGGGGTGGGGGGGGGGGGTCACAATATCACATATGTACTCGTTATACTCCAGTCTCATCCAGAACAAATCACAACAGACTAGACCTGCCCCAACATACACAAGACACCGCTACGTCATATCCTAGGGGACGCATTTCACTCCATCTTCCCCGGATTGTAAATCACTGCAAAATATGCCGCCTCCGCAAACATAATGCTTATTATTCCGAAGTTATATTTGCCCAGTGCTTTGTCCCTTTTGTGGATCAAGAAAAGAAGAATAAATATAATGATTTAATAACTGCGGCTATGTACAGATGGATTACAAAGCTCTTTACTGGTGCATGGGTTAACTGGACTCCTTCTGTATCAGGCGTCAGAAAATGGAAAAAAAAAAAAAAAGCCTCAGTAAAAAGGCCCAACCTAATTAAAACCA
The DNA here is from genome assembly GCF_051348905.1 of Ranitomeya variabilis. NCBI lineage: Eukaryota > Metazoa > Chordata > Amphibia > Anura > Dendrobatidae > Ranitomeya > Ranitomeya variabilis. The sequence continues at coordinate 371,191,512 of NC_135232.1, forward strand.
GCTCGGTCTGCAGCGGCGGCTTTGATTTCGCTTATTTACACATTAACTTCAGCCTCCTTTTGGACTCGCCAGTCTATTCAGTGGAACACGCAGGCCCTTTTATCTGCCCTGGACAGCATTTTCTCCAGCAGATGAAGTAGATGCCGATTGATTTGCTGTCGAGCATGGTAAATTAATAGCAACAAATTGCTGAGGGCCCAGCTCG